>NC_080389.1:32207572-32942506 GCF_028751815.1 Salvia miltiorrhiza | reverse complement strand
TATTCAAAATTCCAGAACAAATAGTCATGTCATTTTTCATGATAGAGCCACCTCTATCAAAAGTAACAGAATATCCATCCAAAAACAATTTTGAAACAGAAATTATGTTCCGCCGAAACTCCGGCACATATAAAATATCTCTCAAAACTAAAATGTCATCACCAAAACATAAAGATAAATCTTCAATAGCAACAGCTGCGACCTTCGACGCATTGCGCATGGAGATGGTGATCTCGTCACTTTCCAACTGCCTTGTCGGCTTGAAGCCCTGCAAGGTGTAACAAACATGATCAGTTGCCCCCGTATCCACTACCCATGAATGAGTAGAAAACGAAGCTAAACATGTCTCAGTTACTAGAACTTGTGACGTACCTTGTCCCTTTGCCTTGAGCATCGGACAATCTTTCTTCCAATGCCCAGTCTTGCCACACTTGAAGCACTTTCCCTTTGTCGGTGGCTTCTTTACGCCACCGGTAGGGCCGTCCACTTTGGCTTTGCCACTCCCACTAGCTTCTTTGTCATTCTTGCCCTTTGGACCTTTCCACTTCTTTTTCCCGCCTTTCAACGAAGAAGCAACTCCCTTGGCAGCGACAAGAACCTCTTTCCTAGTGCCCATGACTCCCTCCGCCGTAACTAGAGTATTCAACAACTCATTAAGGGTATAGTTGGCCTTGCTCATAACGACATTGAGACGGAAGTTCTCATAGGATTTGGGGAGAGTGTTGAGGATGATATCGACTTTGGCTTCGCCTTCGATACCCCCTCCTAGCAGATCAAGCATGTCAAACAAATTTATCATATGCATGACATGATCGTGCACAGAACTGCCATCGCTCATCTTACATGCTAAGATTTCTCTCATTATGTTAAAGCGGGCAGATCTTTCGAACTCCCCATAAACCTCAGAGAGATTCAACATGATGCCAGCCGCGTCATCCATGACCTGATGCTGGAGTTGTAAAGTTTGCGACATAGTCATCATAATATAGCACTTGGCCATATTATTCGACTTGTGCCACCTCTTATGCGCCTCACGTTCCGCATCAGTCGACTCATCAGTTAAGGGCGCGGGACGTGGAGTGGTAAGCACAAAACTGTGCTCATCAGCGTCAAGAATATACATTATGTGGTGTTTCCATTCGGTATAATTAGGACCGGTGAGAGGATTGTTTGCAAGAATAGAGATGATTGGAGACATAGACATATCTGAATGTAAACAAAGTAAACATGAAGCAAATAATTCGTAACAATAATATTGTAACCTTTTGACAAAAACAATATTAATGAAACCTCCAACTGCCCAAGAATTTCACGAGTAAGCCACGTTAGGGTGGTCGTTTACACATGAATTTCTCAACCAGACTATTTACCTAGTCGTTTAATTTCCATCCATGTCAACTTGACCTTTTGGCAAAAGAAATTAATAGTTGGACCTTAACTAGACCATATCATATTCAAGAAGGGACTCCGTTGGGGAGTTGTACATTGTACTTGAAATGATATCTAAGCAGCGACCACAATTTAACCTTGAGTATTAAATTCTTGAAATTGGCATAGTCACTAGGACCATACCGCTTCCAATTTAACCTCTTGGTTATCTTATTTAAAATCCATCCTCTAAAGTACTTATGAAAATCATACGAGTAAGCCACGTTAGGGTGGTCGTTTACCGCATAACTCCCACTACTTAAATGGATTTAAATATTTTTAATAGAAATCTCAACTTAACAAACTTGTGAAATTAAATATGAAGTAAGCCACGTTAGGGTGGTCGTTTACCCATATTCTCAATCACTTTGTCTTGAGACCGCATGTGGAGGTCTAAAATAATTTTTAAAGTATCATAAAAATTATTAAAACAACTTAGTCTTTTTAATTTTCAAAAGGTTTGTTCATGCTTAAGCACATAATCCTAAACATGCTCTTCTAGAACGCAACATGTAAAACATGCTCGCAGAATTCTAAAACATGCTCAAGAAAACGATAAACCTACTATCATGCTTATCGAAGCGCAGTTAATAAAGCATATTAACAAGCAGAGCTGAACAAAAGCAGGTAAAGAGCATAAGGGATTAACACCATGGCATGCAAAAAACAGAAATAAAGAATTAAAATTCTTCGTGACCCATTCGTGGAATCCCAAATTCTAATCTATTAAAATAAAAACAGAAAAGAAAAAAAACCAAAAACATAACCTTGGCCCGAACACTTTAGGCCCGTCTTTGGAATTAGGGTTTGGGCCCCCTAGGGTTTGAGATACGCAGCTAGGGTTTGGAAACCCTAGCTGCCGCCGCCTCCCTTGTACAGCCGCCCCTCCACCGCGCAGCAGCCGCCCAGCGCTGCAGCAGCGCCCCGGCGCTCACAGCAGTCTGGCGCTGGCAGCAGCCTCCTCAGCGTGCAGCAGCGGCAGTCGGCAGCGCTCGGCGCCTCCAGCAGCAGCAGCAGCAGCGGCCTTCGGCGCCTCCTGCAGCAGCAGCGCACGGCGACAGCAGCGGCAGCGCATCGCCCGCTGGGCGCACAGAGCGCGCAGGCGCGCACCGCCCCTGCCGGCTGCCTCCTCTCCGTCTCGCCCAGCCACAGCGCGCAGTAGCCCGTGCAGCAGCAGCGTGCACAGCGCACGACCAGGCGCGTGCGGCGCACGGCGCACAAGCGCTCGTGCGCGCGCTGCCCTCGGCGCCGACAGCCTTTGCCGCACCGCACCCAGTACGCCATCTCCATCCACCATTCTTTCGTCGTTGATTCGTCGTCGTGCTCGTCTCATTCCTCAATTTTACAGATTACAAAGGAAAAATAAATATAATTTGAAAAACCTAATCTAACCACGGATTTTCTCGCGGTGAAAAACGATTACAACGTCAAACGACGTATCCCACGAATCAACAGACCACGAAGAACAACAGCAGTAAAAACAACGCACATTATTAATCGTACATAAACTAATAATAGAGCCAAGAAATTAATCCTAGGCTCTGATACCAATTGAAGGAATATTAAATTGAATTAACGTTTCGTTTGCCCGATGATCGTTTCTTGGATTATTATTAATTTATCATACAACGATTAATCTTAAACATGCTCCTATGAAATTAACAGCTGCACACAGGTGTTAGGAATTACTTACTTGAGAAGCGGATGCAGAGGTCGTTGATGATCGTGTCGAAAGACTCCAGTTCTGATCTTCTGAACTGTATCCCGCTCAGCTTTCACCGTTGGATGGACAACGAACTATGAAAGTCCCAAGCTAGAAACCTCCTACACGTTCATGCGCCTCCCACAGCTCTCAAAACCCTAATTTTTATCAGTGTGTATTTTCTGAGAGCTGACAGCTGTATTTTATAATATAATACAGAAGATGGGGCGCCAGTTTTGGTGTGTTGGGCGATTTCTAGCCCTTCTTGGGCTAGGAGACTTTGGCCAGTCCAGGGACCAGATACAAGAAATAAAGATGGGCCTCAAATAAATTAATTTATCTATGGTCAGCCCAGACCATAATTAATTTATAAATATCAGTTCATTCCACTAGAGAACCAATATTGACTTACCCCTTTATTGTCGGTGTTGAGTCGGGGCTTGTATTTAGACTTATCAAATCCTCGTATTTAAAATATCCGACAACCATTAATTAATTAGAGCTCTGACAGCTTAAATTAATTAATCTCTTTGTAATCCTTAAGCAGTACCACTCAAACCTTATTATTGCGCCTGAACTTAATCAACCTGCAGGGTTTAGCGCAATAAACATTATTGAGCTCCTTAAGGGGATGTCATTATCCTATACGGATACGAGTACTAATACAGATAATCAAATATCATATATTAACCGCTATCACCCAAGATACAGAGTACTCAAGTTACTATATAACTCTCACTCATAGTAAATCAAAGTGATAAACGAATCAACATATATATCTGAAATCTTATTAGTATTAAGATCTTATAAGTTACCGAGATCTTTGATTCTTCACTTAAGTCAGATAGAAGAATGTATCTCACTGTGGTCCTATCAATACGTAATGACGTACCAGCATAGATAAGTAGCCAAGACAAACTACTTCCATCTATACCGCAGCCTAAACCAATAACTTGTCCTAGAGTTATTTCGGCTGTGATTATTTTATATCTCTTGAGGTTATTCCAATTATATGGTCTTCTGTGATCTACAACACACCATATAATCTACTTATATAGAGATAAAGAACATACATATGCAATTATGAACACAATCAGATAGGAGATAAAACAGTGAACATAGGAAACATTGTATACAAGCATAAAAACGTTCTTGCTTTCAGTATACAAATCCAACAAGAGAGAGAGAGAGAGAGAGTGCGAGAGAGAGAGAAATATAGATAGTTATATATATATATATATATATATATATATATGCTTGAATAATTTTATCTCTTATTTTGGGTGTGAGAATATATATCTCATGAAAATATATCTATTCATGTGTGAGGAAAATTTATCTCAATTATGATATTACTAATATCGTAATAACAATGCATCAATAATTCATATGCGAATATTCTACCAAGTAAAATATTTATATCACATAGACATTTCAATAAAAATATAGGGCGAAGATAGGTTCCTCAACAATAGAATTTATAAGGCCCGAGAAAATAATATCGCCTCATATTAAACTCTCAACAATTCTTATCTCATTTATTCGCCCACGTGCATAAATACTCTAGCTACTATTTAAAAACTCAATTTAAGTTCGAGCTAGGGCACAAATAGCTTCTCAAAATACGGGGTGTTACATAAATGAATTAAGAAAAGCAAAAGACATAAAGAAAAACAAAATGAAAATACTTAGATAAATAAAGGAGTGCTTACGTCCAAAAGTGCCACCTTGAACATAAGCAAATAACTAAGAACTACGCCCACAGCCTGGGCAAGCTTGAACTTCAGAACTAGTAAAACTTAATGCGCAGCAGCTGGGTCTTTCAACACCCTTGGCTTCGGCTGATCCTCGGGTATAAATAGGCGCGACTAGGGCAACGGAAGGCCCAACCTATGTTGTTGCGGCCGGATCTATGCAAGGCATGGAGATGCTATCCATTTTCAGACCTAGTAACTAGAAGATTTCTTTCCTTTTGGATAAGGCAATGGTTTAGCCTTATCGGTCTCTTCTTGGATACTGCCGCCTTCGGCCCATATCAAGCGCTTACACCACAATCATACTTCTCCCGTCTGTTGCGCTACTCCCTTCCTTTTCTACTCTTCTCCTAATGCCTGCCAGCTTCCGTGCAGTACTTTTGGGCATAAGGGATGGTTTTGCCTCTGAATCCCTCTTGCTTCCAGCACATGCCTCTTTCACGGAAAGTGACAGCAATTCTGACACCTAATGCACCTTTTGCCCACAAGCGGGCCCTGCCAATGAACTACGCCCTCCTAGGCGACCAAACAACACAAAACAAAAGGAAACGACTCTATCTAGACCTAAAACAGACTCGAAAATAGAGCACAATCTTGGGCTTATCACACGCACACACTTTAAACACGATTGTCCTCAAGCGTGCACATGCGGCTTTGCCCAAGAGCAGACACAAACGAAACAGAAAACAAGACAAAAAACCAACAAAGCATGCTATAATTTCTCAGATACAAAAGATAATGACGATCATAAAGGAAGATTTGCAGTAGATTCAAACAAAACATGTGCCATCGGTTGAGTCATGTAATACCCGGGCTTTTGATGACGTGTTTAATTGCTTAAGTTTGAGTAAGTAGGGTATAAGATCCCTTGTTTGATTACTTTGTATAGAGATGAGGAGTTATATGAAGTTTTGTTGTTATATTTTAAAGATGTTGAGATGTTCTTTTGATGATGTGAGGATGATGTGTGATTTTGTATCCGTAATTGAGTTTGAGTATTTGAATAATTCGAGATAATTATTTGAATGAGAACGGTGAACTCGGAAGTGAGATCTGAGTCCGTTAAGACGTTTTTGAAATTTTTGACTTTTTGATGATGAATAGTAAAATACTGCTATTTCGTCTTTTTGTCGACTTTCAAAATCTTACGTGCACGTCGTCGAGAAATATTCTTAATTTTTCGATACGAGTCCAATAATGAAAGTTTTTATTTTTGGACGACGAGTGAATAGTAAATCGGGATTTCTCGATAAACGAACCGAGCTCGTTTATCAGAATTTCGAGAACGAGCTTGCGTTTTCTATATTTATATAGAATTACGAGTGTAATGAAAGTGAGTAGGAGTTAAGAGGGTGAGTAACGAAGAATGTGGGTAATTAGTCGTTAAAACGAGACGAAACGGGATATTTAACGACTAACGGGTTAATATCTTAAATATCTAAGGCTACCCCACCAAAACCACCCCCCAAACCACCCAACACCCCTTTATCTACCTCACTCACGGCTGAATTCAGCCAACACACTCCAATCATCTTTGCTCTCTCACACACACAACACCCAAAACACCTACTTATCACGCCAAACACCATTTTTAGCTTGGACGGAGGTTTCAAGCTCCGATTTGAGTACCGAGACGAGCACCGATCATATTTTCGATCACGTATCTAAGTAGGTAAGATCTCTACCTACGTTTTGATGGTTTTTTTTTTCGATTTTCGTCGACGTCGAAAAACGTCGATTCTCGACTTTATTTTGAAACGACGTCGGATCGTCGTGAAATTTTAGTATGTTGTTCTTGGGTAGATGTTGAGCATGTTTAATGAAGGGAGTAAGAACGGAACGAACCGTAGCTATGAAACCCATGAGGGCAGCCCCGTTTTTCACATATTAGCTTGTCTTTCGATTTTTGTTTGATCGTTTTGACTTGATATTTGTGCTTAGGGGTATGCTAGAATCGATATATATTAAATTCGTATTTTTCCAAGCACGAAAATTGTATAAATTTTTAGAGTATGATTATTTAAATTCGTGAAGTTTGAGACGTTGCATAATGAATATTATTGCGTATATGTGTTCTACGATATCACATGAGCATGCTAATTGATTTACAATTTATGGATGATAATTGTTGAACGAAATTAAAACTGGAATTCTGTCAAAATTTTACAGCAGTTTCAAGCTTATGTTTCGATGAGTTTTCATTGCTTGATGGCTCTGAAATTTTAGTATGTTTATCTATGATATGTGTATTTCGTTGCTGCAAAATTTCATGTCTTTTGGATGATGTTTGTTATTTTAAAGATATTTTGAAAAATCCTTGACAGAATCTGTCAACTATTGGTAGACTTCACAAAAACGTTTATATCTATTAATCCATGAAGGATTTTGCATCACCGTTTTTTTTTTAAACGAAACTAGACTTCAATACTTTTCTAAAAACATAAGATTTCGATTTTTATGACCTCTGAAACAGAGCAGTTTATTATTTCAAAAATGCCCTGTTCTGCTGTCATATTTGTCCAACAGTAAAAGTGTATGAGTTTCATTGTTTATTTGGCAGATCATATGAACGTTTTCTCTTGTGAAATTTTAACCAAATCTTCAAGGATACCTTTAGTTTTGGATGATTAAATTTGATGGAATTTTATTAAGGTTTGCCTTGGTTTCTAATGGCCTAAACAAAATTGGCAGAAACTGTCAATCTTTGACAGCCTGCACTAAAAGAGCAATATCTCCAAAAACCTTTAACCTTTTTGGTTAACTACCATTTTTAGAGTGAACTACACTTCATGAAGTTTTTGAGATCAATTGGTATGAGAGTTTATGATGATTGAGTTGGTTGTTATGAATTTTTAAAGATGACACAAAAACAGCAAAACTTTCTAGAAAACAACTTGATTATATTTGTTTTGATGGATGATACGATATGACTAAATGGTGTGAGTTGTGAGAGTTATGATTAACGCACATAAATGTTGGTATCTGACACTCGAACAATTGGTGTCGAGTATAAATGATAGTTTACTGATAAAGAGTTTTGATGATTTTGAATTGTTTGGTTTGCGTTGAAAAGATGTCAAGATGTTAAGTTTTGAGTCGAGAGACGAGTTCACGTAGTGAGATTCACGCGTTGAAATCTCGTGGCTGACATTATATATGAATAGGTCATGCCGAAATTTTTAGTGAAATTAGAATTTGAGCATAGTCAATTCTTGTTGACCCGTGACTCAAATACATGCCTAATGGAAAGTTTAACTTTCTAATCGGTTAATTAGACGAGATGAGAGCGAATAGATCTGCTAAGAAAGTGGACTTTTCGATGTGTTAAATATTTCTTTTAATTGAAGCGCTGCTAATTATAACATAAGGATGTTATAATTAATGAGTAATGACGAGAGATAATAATTGTTATATTGATTAACAATCAAGAGAGATGAACATTAGAGATACTAATGTTTCATAAAAGAGATTAGATTATTAATCGAGGTTTCTTTTATAACTTCTCACCAATTCTTCATAACGATGAAGGTCCTTTTGGGAAGTAACGACTTGAGGGAGAGAGTGACGTTACTCATTGATACAGAGACACAACGAGGTGGGCATTACTTTTACTATACGTATATAGAGATCCCCTGCTTGTCGTAGGCCTCTTATACGAATGAATGCATGAGATGATTTAACTGTTAATTTCAGTTTTATATATCTATCAAACGAGTTTAATGCTACCTTTGAGCAAGTTATTTCATGACAAAATCTTTGAGTTAAAGTTATTTCAAGTATTGTCTTGCCATAAAATGTTTAAATTTTAGTATGATATCTATCTGCTTTGGCTTTGCCAATGATGCAATCGAATTCGGGTCCTGAGCAGTTGATAGCTATCCTGCCAGGACTAGTGTACACCAGTGACCGTGAGTCATCTAGCGGGTTGGCCGGTCAAGTGACCGTGAGAGGTGGCCACCTCTCCGGCACACAGTTTCAGATATGATAGATTACAAAAGAACTTAGTCTGATCAGACGAACTTTAAGAATCACAAATGAACTTAGTAAGCTTGGGCCTTTTTAGCGAAAAACTCCCTTGCTGTACTGATTATGATGGCATGACAATTTATAGTTTTGAAGCATGTATTTTTATACCTAGGCATACGTGGCCACTGAGTGCTTTTGTACTCAGCCCTGCATATGTTTTCTAAATGTGCAGGTTGAGCTGATGTGATGATGGTGTTGCAATGAGCGGAGTCTCCAGGGTTGTTAATAAATAGTTAACCTGTCTAGAATATGTCTTCATACATATGTCTAGCTACTTTCCGCTGCAAGATGTTGTTGATGTTATAGTATGTTATGTCATACTTTGAGTCTTAAGAGAATGGTTGCATATGATGTATAACTTGATTAATGATATTAATTAACTTTTATGCAGTCTTTCATAGACTGTTTTCAATTGAGTATTAATGAATAAAAATGACGAGTTTTATTAAGATGAGTAAGTTTTACGGCTATAAATGACGCCCCTTTTCTTCCCCTTCTTCTTTAACCCCATCCCTAGTCGTGGATCACTCGGCCTAACTATCCATAGTTAGGGCGGGCTGTGACAGAGTGGTATCAGAGCGAAGGAAAGCTCTGAATTAGAAGTCTTGAGTTTAGTCTAGAATGAGTCACTAGACTAATAGTTATTAACAACCGTGAGCTCAGCGCACCATCACACCAGGCTTAACGAGGTATGTAAAATTTCAAAGTTTATTTGACGTTAAATTTTGAAGAGCACGATGTTGAGGTTATATGATGAGTTATGATGTTATGCTTTGAAGATGCATAGTTTGAGTTTGAGGATGACAACATGATTAATAATGAGTTATTATGTTGTAAGAGCATATGTTGACGTTACATGATGAATCATGAGAGCGTTTATATCATATGATGTTATATGATTGAAGATGCATAATTATGAGTTATGATGTGATGTATTTGAGATGTTTTGTGATGAGAATTGTTTGAGCAGTTGTGATAAGTCACGATGATTTAGATGAAGGAATCTAATGTCATTGTTAAGAGAGATTTTTTTTACTAAGTAGAAGGATGAAATGAGAACTTAGAGCTAAAGCTTGAGAGAATTAGCAATTGTTTTAAGTACTTGTTGGTTTGAGTTATGAGTTTGAGTTATGAGCTTGAGTATAATAGCATGATTAATGATGAGTTATTAGCATGTTGCAATGAGATATTGTACGATATGTTGAGTTGTTTGGTGACGCGAGTTTTGCTCACGCAACCTTAATGGTACTTGAGGAGGTATCATGAGCCATAGTCTTTGGAGATGGCTTTGAGAGAGAATTGTTGAGTTGTCTTACTGAGTCACGATGATTTAGATTAAGGGATCTAATATCATTGTTTAGAGAGATTCCCTACTAAGTAAAGATGGGACGAGATGAGAATTTAGATATTTTGAGCTTGAGTTTTAAGATAACAGTACTACTTAGTAGGAGTTTTGCTAAGTTATGTTTTGTTTATTTCTGTTGCTGGAGCCAAGTAGAGTTAGTTCCTAGAGTCACCTTTAAGTTCTCCTTATAGGTTGGCCAGGACTGTTGTGAGATCGAACGCAGGGAAGATCAGATACGAGGACGAGGCGTACAGTATGTGGTACAGAGATACCCTAGCAGATTTTCAAACACATGTTCATAAACTATGAAAGGATGAGAAAGAGCCAAGGAAGGCTAGGGTTGAAAGGATGAGAAGTAGCCGAGGAGGGCTAGAGTTGATGAGGATGAGAAGAGAATCCGATGTAGGCTAGAGCTAAGGATGATCTTGAGAGTATGAGCAGTACACCTTTGTTTTTGATTAGTTTCAATTACATTGCGATGTATATAACTTACTTAGGAGATACTGATACTTGAGCTTTTGACATGCTGATAGATAAGCATGCGAATATAGTACCCTATTGATGTTAAATAGATGGATGTTCCTAGTGTGCTAAAGTAGCAACTAGATGAGTTAACTGGTAGCAATTACTGTAAGAGGTCCAGACCGAGACATAGTACTATTAATGGTGTCGGTTTAGAAGGGACATTACGATAGATACTATGGTTTTTGTAGGGTTTATATAACCCCTTTATGTAAGTCCTCTAAAAAGAGGCATTCTACTGATGGATATATTAGGTTGACCAGAGTGGTCTTTTTGTTAGTATTTCGTGAGTGCTTATTGCCTTACAGATGAATGTTAAGGTGACCGTGAGGGTTTTCCTTAAAGTTGAGTTAGTAAATTGAACTTGAGTTTTGAGGATGCTTAGAGCGTTGGTCGAGTTGAGTTTTCCTTTTGTGATTTCAAAAATGCCTCAAAGATGTCATCAAGAGTGTGATGTGAAGGATAGGCGGGATAATACTCCGCCACCACCACCGCAACATGAGAGGAGAGTCGAAAAATATTGAACTTTCGAAACAAGAGTCTAGAACATAGGACCCTGAGTTTAAGCTTTTAGCTTGCTGGTGCGAACTTAAGTTTTGTTATGTATAGTATGTTGAGGGTTTAGAAGACACAGAATTTCCAAGTTCGGGATAGTATACCCCGTGTGACTGGGGAGTGATTATGTTGGACCTGGCCAGTCCGCATGATCCAAATCTCAGTAGACGTGTTTTGGGTTTATAAACCCATGTGTTTCAACTTTCGGTTGAAAAGCCAGATGGGTTCTTACTCTAGGTCATTTTTGTTCGACCTGGTAGTTACTTCATTCTACCCTCTGGTCATTCATTTGAGTCTCTTGAACAATTTGTTTTGATGTCATTCTAGGGTTGAACCCTTACAACTTTTGAGTTATCCTAGTAGATTCTTTTGATGTATAAGACTAGTGAGAGGCACGTCAGAGGACTTTAACACCCGAGCAACTGGTAAACTACACCTGAGAACAATTCAAGGCTACTCTTGAGAAATATGTACCAAGGAGTACAGTAAGCAGCAAGAGGCTGACTATCGAAGTTTGATGCAAGGAAAGAAATCGGTTGTAGAGTATAACCGAGAATTCTGTGAGCTATCACGATTTGCTCATCAGAAGATGGATAATGATGAAGAGATGTCTGAGTTTTAAGTGCTGGTTTAAGGCAGGACTTTAAGGTAGTATGAGCAAGTTATTGGATGCACCAGTTAGAATCCTGTTTAATACAAGAGCCTCGCATTCTTTAATTGGTTGAAACATGTTACCTTCAAACTCGAACCAAAACAAGCTAGTCCCGAGTTGAGAGTAATCACTCCTGTAGGAAGAGCTACTACAGTTTCTCACATGATTTCTAACTTAGAGCTTGAGTTATGATCACTAAAGATGAAAGCAAGAACCTTGCACTTAATGCCTATGTGGAACGTAGACATTATTCTAAGGATGGACTGGTTAGCAGAGAACTTTACCCCGATTGATTGTAAGAAGAGACAGATAACTTTCCAACCACCTGGGAAGGAACAGACATGTTTTCACGGCATTGATAGAAAGAAGAGAGTTCCAATCGTTTCGGCACTTCAGGCGTCGAAATTGGTAAAGAAGAAAGGAGCACAAGCTTACCTAGTTTACTTGAATGATGAAGGAGAATCAAGTAAAAAAAAAAAAAAAAACTTTGAGGATGTAGCAGTGGTAAGGGAACATAGAGATGTATTTCCCGAGGTCTTACCAGGATTGCCACCAACAAGATAGTTGGAGTTCACTATCGACCTAGAACCTGGATCAGCACCAGTGTCGAAGGCACCCTATAGAATGGCGTCTAAGGAGCTACAAGAGCTGAAGATTCAGCTACAAGAATTGCTCGAGTTAGGTTTTATTAGACATAGTGTATCCCTGTGGGGAGCACCAGTCCTTTTTGTCAAAAAGAAGGATGGCACGTTGAGAATGTGCATAGATTATCGAGAGCTGAATAAATTGACACTCAAGAACAAATATCCTTTGCCGAGGATAGATGACTTGTTTGATCAATTACGAGGAGCGCATTTTTCTTGAAAGTTGACTTGAGATCATATTACCACCAGTTCAAATTTTGACAGAATGATATACCTAAGACAACTTTTCAAATGAGGTATGAGCACTATGAGTTCATAGTTATGCCATTCGGTTTGACGAAGGCACCAGTAGTTTTCATGGATCACATGAATTGAGTTTTCATCAATAACTGGATAAATTTGTCCTAGTTTTCATAGATGATATTCTCATCTATTCGAAGAATGAGCAGGAGCTCCAAAACATTTGAAAACGATGTTGGAAACACTAAGAGTTGAGAAGCTTTTTGCCAAATTCACCAAGTGCGAGTTTTGGTTGAACAAAGTAACTTTACTAGGACATGTTATATCATCTGAAGGAATTAAAGTTGACCCCGTCAAGGTACAAGCTGTACATGAGTGGAGATCACCAACTACGCCTAACAAGATTCTCAACTTTTTAGGCTTAGCAGGATACTATCAGAGGTTTATTGAAGGATTTTCCACGATAGCAAGACCGATGACACAATTACTTAGAAAATAAGCTAAATACAATTGGAAAGAGGAGTGTGAAAAGAGTTTTTGAGAGCTTAAAGGAAATTGACTACAGCACCAGTGCTGATAGTCCTAGAAATGGATAAAGAGTATACCATCTACGCAGATGCATTAGAGAGTTGGGCTAGGATGTGTTTTGATGCAAGAAGAAAGAGTTATAGTCTATGCATCACGATAACTTAGACCCCACGAGATAAATTATCCAACGCATGATTTAGAGCTTGCAGCCGTTGTGCATGCCCTGAAAATTTGGAGACATCATCTCTACGGAGTTAGATGTGAGATTTTCACGAACCACAAAACTTTGAAATACTTTTTCGAGCATAAGGATATTAACATGAGGCAAAGGAGATGGCTCGAATTAGTAAAGGATGTTAACTGCGACATTAATTATCACCCTGGCAAGGCCAATGTAGTAGCCGATGCATTGAGCCGAAAGGTCTCGTCAAACTTAGGATGTCTTCTCACGAGAGAGGATGAGCTTATAAAGGACTTTGACAAGATGAGGATAGAGATGATAAAACCACCAGAGACGATAGCGAGTATTGTTGCGACGATGCCTAGTTTGAGGAAAATGGTGATTGAAGCACAAGGAAAGATGAGACAATGAACAAGTTACGAGAAAGGATAAGAGCAGGAGATCTCAAGAATTACAAAAAAAAACAAAAAAACATCAGACAATGCTATTTTTTTTAGGGGAGAATAGGCATTCCCGCGATGATGAACTTAAGAATAAGATCATGAGTGAGACTCACGACACGCCTTACACCGCCCACTCAGGAGGCACAAAGATGTATCGGGATTTGAAAAAGAGATTTTTGTGGGACGGAATGAAACAAGACATAGCTTCGTTTGTAGAGCGATGCTTAGCTTGTCAGCAAGTGAAAGCATTACACCAACGACCCTATGGGAAGTTAAAACCGTTGGAGATTCCCGAGTGGAAATGGGATCACATAGCGATGGATTTTGTGACAGCTTTACCCAAAAGTCAAAGAGGAAATACAGCAATTTGGGTGATTGTAGATCGACTAACAAAATCTGCACATTTCATACCGATCCTAATCGCATATGGACCAGATAAGTTAGCACAATTGTACGTTCGTGAGATTATAAGATTGCATTGAGTACCGGTGTAGATCACACCTCAGAAAGAAAAAAAAATTTACATCACGTTTTTGGATGAGTTACAGAAAGAGTTGGGTACAAGGATGAATGTTAGCATAGCAGACGATAGAAGATATGATAAGAACTACTATCCTTGATAGAGGAGTAAATCGGGAGAATGTGTTGCCACTAATTGAGTTTGCGTATAAGACGTGAGATAAGGTTTCGAGATAGGAGACAAAGTTTTCTTGAAGGTTTCACCCTCAAAGGGGATGAATAGATTTGGAGTTAAAGGACAGCTTAGACCCAGAGTTATAAGTCCTTACGAGATATTGCAAAAGATAGGTCCAATAGCGTATAGGTTGGCTTTGTCACCTAGCTTTGGAAATGTGCATAACGTGTTTCACGTGTCACAATTGAGAGGATATATATTTTCGACCCAAACCATGTGGTTTACTAAGAAGAAATGATCTTAGAACCAGACTTGAGTTATGAAGAGAGACCTCAGATGATGTTAGATCATAAAATTCGGCAATTGAGTAATAAGTCGATTGCATTGGATAAGGTCCAATGGAGATATGATAGTTAAGAAAGAAGTGGAAAGAGAGCTTGAGGATAAGATGTGAGAGAAGTACCCGAAACATTTACAAGAGGTACAAATTTCGGGACGAAATTTATTTTAAGGGGGAAGGTATGTAATACCCGGGCTTTTGATGACGTGTTTAATTGCTTAAGTTTGAGTAAGTAGGGTATAAGATCCCTTGTTTGATTACTTTGTATAGAGATGAGGAGTTATATGAAGTTTTGTTGTTATATTTTAAAGATGTTGAGATGTTCTTTTGATGATGTGAGGATGATGTGTGATTTTGTATCCGTAATTGAGTTTGAGTATTTGAATAATTCGAGATAATTATTTGAATGAGAACGGTGAACTCGGAAGTGAGATCTGAGTCCGTTAAGACGTTTTTGAAATTTTTGACTTTTTGATGATGAATAGTAAAATACTGCTATTTCGTCTTTTTGTCGACTTTCAAAATCTTACGTGCACGTCGTCGAGAAATATTCTTAATTTTTCGATACGAGTCCAATAATGAAAGTTTTTATTTTTGGACGACGAGTGAATAGTAAATTGGGATTTCTCGATAAACGAACCGAGCTCGTTTATCAGAATTTCGAGAACGAGCTTGCGTTTTCTATATTTATATAGAATTACGAGTGTAATGAAAGTGAGTAGGAGTTAAGAGGGTGAGTAACGAAGAATGTGGGTAATTAGTCGTTAAAACGAGACGAAACGGGATATTTAACGACTAACGGGTTAATATCTTAAATATCTAAGGCTACCCCACCAAAACCACCCCCCAAACCACCCAACACCCCTTTATCTACCTCACTCACGGCTGAATTCAGCCAACACACTCCAATCATCTTTGCTCTCTCACACACACAACACCCAAAACACCTACTTATCACGCCAAACACCATTTTTAGCTTGGACGGAGGTTTCAAGCTCCGATTTGAGTACCGAGACGAGCACCGATCATATTTTCGATCACGTATCTAAGTAGGTAAGATCTCTACCTACGTTTTGATGGTTTTTTTTTCGATTTTCGTCGACGTCGAAAAACGTCGATTCTCGACTTTATTTTGAAACGACGTCGGATCGTCGTGAAATTTTAGTATGTTGTTCTTGGGTAGATGTTGAGCATGTTTAATGAAGGGAGTAAGAACGGAACGAACCGTAGCTATGAAACCCATGAGGGCAGCCCCGTTTTTCACATATTAGCTTGTCTTTCGATTTTTGTTTGATCGTTTTGACTTGATATTTGTGCTTAGGGGTATGCTAGAATCGATATATATTAAATTCGTATTTTTCCAAGCACGAAAATTGTATAAATTTTTAGAGTATGATTATTTAAATTCGTGAAGTTTGAGACGTTGCATAATGAATATTATTGCGTATATGTGTTCTACGATATCACATGAGCATGCTAATTGATTTACAATTTATGGATGATAATTGTTGAACGAAATTAAAACTGGAATTCTGTCAAAATTTTACAGCAGTTTCAAGCTTATGTTTCGATGAGTTTTCATTGCTTGATGGCTCTGAAATTTTAGTATGTTTATCTATGATATGTGTATTTCGTTGCTGCAAAATTTCATGTCTTTTGGATGATGTTTGTTATTTTAAAGATATTTTGAAAAATCCTTGACAGAATCTGTCAACTATTGGTAGACTTCACAAAAACGTTTATATCTATTAATCCATGAAGGATTTTGCATCACCGTTTTTTTTTTAAACGAAACTAGACTTCAATACTTTTCTAAAAACATAAGATTTCGATTTTTATGACCTCTGAAACAGAGCAGTTTATTATTTCAAAAATGCCCTGTTCTGCTGTCATATTTGTCCAACAGTAAAAGTGTATGAGTTTCATTGTTTATTTGGCAGATCATATGAACGTTTTCTCTTGTGAAATTTTAACCAAATCTTCAAGGATACCTTTAGTTTTGGATGATTAAATTTGATGGAATTTTATTAAGGTTTGCCTTGGTTTCTAATGGCCTAAACAAAATTGGCAGAAACTGTCAATCTTTGACAGCCTGCACTAAAAGAGCAATATCTCCAAAAACCTTTAACCTTTTTGGTTAACTACCATTTTTAGAGTGAACTACACTTCATGAAGTTTTTGAGATCAATTGGTATGAGAGTTTATGATGATTGAGTTGGTTGTTATGAATTTTTAAAGACGACACAAAAACAGCAAAACTTTCTAGAAAACAACTTGATTATATTTGTTTTGATGGATGATACGATATGACTAAATGGTGTGAGTTGTGAGAGTTATGATTAACGCACATAAATGTTGGTATCTGACACTCGAACAATTGGTGTCGAGTATAAATGATAGTTTACTGATAAAGAGTTTTGATGATTTTGAATTGTTTGGTTTGCGTTGAAAAGATGTCAAGATGTTAAGTTTTGAGTCGAGAGACGAGTTCACGTAGTGAGATTCACGCGTTGAAATCTCGTGGCTGACATTATATATGAATAGGTCATGCCGAAATTTTTAGTGAAATTAGAATTTGAGCATAGTCAATTCTTGTTGACCCGTGACTCAAATACATGCCTAATGGAAAGTTTAACTTTCTAATCGGTTAATTAGACGAGATGAGAGCGAATAGATCTGCTAAGAAAGTGGACTTTTCGATGTGTTAAATATTTCTTTTAATTGAAGCGCTGCTAATTATAACATAAGGATGTTATAATTAATGAGTAATGACGAGAGATAATAATTGTTATATTGATTAACAATCAAGAGAGATGAACATTAGAGATACTAATGTTTCATAAAAGAGATTAGATTATTAATCGAGGTTTCTTTTATAACTTCTCACCAATTCTTCATAACGATGAAGGTCCTTTTGGGAAGTAACGACTTGAGGGAGAGAGTGACGTTACTCATTGATACAGAGACACAACGAGGTGGGCATTACTTTTACTATACGTATATAGAGATCCCCTGCTTGTCGTAGGCCTCTTATACGAATGAATGCATGAGATGATTTAACTGTTAATTTCAGTTTTATATATCTATCAAACGAGTTTAATGCTACCTTTGAGCAAGTTATTTCATGACAAAATCTTTGAGTTAAAGTTATTTCAAGTATTGTCTTGCCATAAAATGTTTAAATTTTAGTATGATATCTATCTGCTTTGGCTTTGCCAATGATGCAATCGAATTCGGGTCCTGAGCAGTTGATAGCTATCCTGCCAGGACTAGTGTACACCAGTGACCATGAGTCATCTAGCGGGTTGGCCGGTCAAGTGACCGTGAGAGGTGGCCACCTCTCCGGCACACAGTTTCAGATATGATAGATTACAAAAGAACTTAGTCTGATCAGACGAACTTTAAGAATCACAAATGAACTTAGTAAGCTTGGGCCTTTTTAGCGAAAAACTCCCTTGCTGTACTGATTATGATGGCATGACAATTTATAGTTTTGAAGCATGTATTTTTATACCTAGGCATACGTGGCCACTGAGTGCTTTTGTACTCAGCCCTGCATATGTTTTCTAAATGTGCAGGTTGAGCTGATGTGATGATGGTGTTGCAATGAGCGGAGTCTCCAGGGTTGTTAATAAATAGTTAACCTGTCTAGAATATGTCTTCATACATATGTCTAGCTACTTTCCGCTGCAAGATGTTGTTGATGTTATAGTATGTTATGTCATACTTTGAGTCTTAAGAGAATGGTTGCATATGATGTATAACTTGATTAATGATATTAATTAACTTTTATGCAGTCTTTCATAGACTGTTTTCAATTGAGTATTAATGAATAAAAATGACGAGTTTTATTAAGATGAGTAAGTTTTACGGCTATAAATGACGCCCCTTTTCTTCCCCTTCTTCTTTAACCCCATCCCTAGTCGTGGATCACTCGGCCTAACTATCCATAGTTAGGGCGGGCTGTGACAAGTCAAGACCAGGTTGTGGGCATAAGGATGTTCCTCCCATTTCACTCTTTCCCTCAAGTGTTTAGGCTGGTGTTTTCGCTCTGGACATCTTGCTGGGCTTTGACCATAAGCTTGCTTATCTTCTATTGTCTCCCCCATTAGTCAAAGTTTTAGGTGCATCTCATTAGGTCTTTTATGGGTTGTAACGTGGCTGAAGGCATAAGGTGAGAATTTTTGGTACGAGGCTAAAGTCATCTTGAACTTCATTCTGGGCAACAGATATCCCAGATTTTTAAGATCCCTGCCTATTCTTACGGGCCTAAGCATATTCTCAACAAGACATTAACTCTCTTTTTTTTCTTTTTTCTTTTTCATTTCTTTTTTTCTTCTTCTGGACTTTTTCTCTATTTTGGGATTAGATGCCCCATTTCACAATTTTTGCATTAGTCCTGCCCATAGGATCCACTACATTATCACCCCTTCTTTTGCCCTTAAGTTCAGTTTGACCGAGACGACTCAAATCTAGGCAAATTTATAAGTGAATTCAAATGAATTATTAAGCTCAAAAGGGGTTGCAAGTGATAGATGTAGGGTTGGTCAGTTTGGTTCTGTGGGCTAAAGAAAGAATTGCCTAAATTATTTAACATACCTAGACTATGTACACAGGTTTCAACTAAGAATCAAGGCAAGTTCTAGCATTACCCTAGTCAAGATATCAAAATTCACACAAGAGAAAAAAAAAACTTCTTATGGGCATATGGCCGCACAGTTTAGCTCAAATCCTCACAGGGTGATATGCCCACTCTTCTCCATTGTCCTCAACCACACACGGCACGATAGTTTAGATTTTTTCCATTTACACAATCAAAACTCAACGAACATCATATCAGAGCAATTTCGAAATACAGCATGCTGACACGAAACTCTTCAACAACTAAAAGAAATGGGTCTTCCCCTCCACTCACACACTTTGCCTCAAGGCAAAGGGTGTGAGAATGGGGATTACCCCACACAACAGCAAAACACACCTTGCCCCCCCCCCCCCACACACACACACTTTGCTTTGAGCAAAGTTGGTGTGTGGAGGGGGTCAAGGAAAACAAACAGACTTACACAAAAATAAGAAAACGAAAGAAGACGCAACTAGCCAATGCTTTGGGTGCCTGCACCAAGTGTTTTGCCTTGTGGGCATAACATCGGTGTAGACAAAAGGTTACCCTTTCCTTAGCTCTTGGCCAAACAGACTCGACAAAACAAAATAAAAGACACGAAAAACAAAAAACAAAACTAACATCCTAGGGAGGGTGAGAATTCATGGGGCAGGTGCAGGTGGGTACCTGAAACCCTGATGCTTGAAGAAGGCCAGAAGGGCCTTTTGGGTTGCTGCCAGTGGTACTTGGGTCTCCATGATCCTGGACTCAATCCTATCTAACTGGTTCTCCTTTTCCTCCGATTCCGATTCCTCTATCTTCTCATTTTCTTTGCCCACAGCAGGGCTTTGGCCTTCGGCAGCCGAAACTTCTCTTTCCTCTGGATTAGTGAATTTGAGCACACCCTTCTCCATTCTCACATCCCTCATTCGAATCAAAGCCTCCACATTGAGCTTTTCTGCCTCGATCTTGGTGTTTTCTTCTTCAATCTCGATCTCATTCAGTTGAGTAAATGCAGTGGTGAACTGGATGCACGAGAGCCTTTGATTGGGTTTGCTGATGATGGATTCTATATGCTCGATCAGGAAGGCCCCGAAGTTGAGTTTTACATTGTTGTTCATTGCCCAAAGGATATAGAGATCCTTTTTGGACATAGCATTTCCACTGTCCAGCTTCCCGAAGATAGAGTAGGAGAGGATGCGGTGGCACATCCTTAGGGCAGAATCACGGATTCTGTGTCCTTTGACCTTCTGTGTCTTGAACAGCCCTCCATCTCTAATGTCTGCCCACATGACATCCCATTCCTGTGCGTCGAAGGTTGGGACTCATCTTTTTGCTTCCTTATACTCCTTTTTCTGCAGATCCCTCAGCTTCACCATTCCCAGATTCAGGTTTAGCTCGTTCACGGAAATGTCTCTAGTTTCCCCCTTCATAGAGAAGCTCATGCCCAGAAGGCCATAGTTGGGGTTGATGTCTACCTGGACCGAATCGAAAACCTCCCTTACTACTTCCTCGTAAGCGTGTCTAGGCCATTCCAGAAATGGTTCCCATCCTATGTTGGCGAAATACTCCTTAATCTTCCCCACCACGCCCAGTTGCTCTAGCGAGTCCATATCCGGGATCTTGGGCACAACAATCCCCTTCTTCTTTGATAGTTTTGTTGTCTTCTTCCTGCTTCTCGGGGCGGACGCCGGCTCCCCTTTAATCATCCAGATTGGGGTTGGGTTCAGAGTTTTCTTCCTCCTCTTGGCGGGTGTCTCCTCTGCATCCTCTCCGGATTCCCACTGCTCTTCTTGCAGCACTGAACCCGAAGGTTCATTTTTCTCAGTCGACGAACCTTCGGCCGGCGTGGCCGATTTCTCAACCGCCGGTTTTTTTCTCTTTGAGGCAGAGAGCGGTTGCTTTTTCTTCATGGACACCTCTTCACTCTTCTTCGCCATTTCTGATGCGGGATTGTCCTCTCCCATGATTGCATGAGGTTCACCGGTGCCAAGGGTTGGCGCGTCCATCTCCGTCGTAAGTTGGTCGATGACATTCTCATCTACCGGCGAGGGGCTCTCGGTTTGCAGAAGGGTTTTTGATGATGGAGGTGGTGTGGTTTCCATTGGAATAGGTTTCTGATGTGAGGTTTTTCTTGGTGGATTTGGTTTGGGTGGCGTGAGGCTTTCTCCGGTGAGGTCGATTTTTATGCCGTGGGGAATTCCTCTGAGTTTGTTCTTCGGCCTTGTGGAGACCATGGTGGTGCGGTGGTGGTTTTTGTATGAGAGGGGTGCGAGAAAACAGGGTGGTGATTATGGGAAGTTGGATGGTTGAGGGTAGTGACGTCGTGGGTAGAGGTTTAGGGTTTTTGATGGATAGGTGTCACACCCCGTATTTTGAGAAGCTAATTGTGCCCTAGCTCGTATTTAAATTGAGTTTAAATAGTAGCTAGAGGAATTATGCACGTGGGCGAATAAACGAGATAAGAATTATTTTGAGAGTTTAATAGGAGGCGATATTATTTTCTCAGGCCTTATAAATCATATTATTTGAGAGACACATCTTCGCCCTATATTTAAATATCTATGTGAGATTAATATTTTACGTGGTAGAATATTCACATATGATTTATTGATGCATTGTTATTATGATATTAGTAATATCATAATTGAGACATATTTTCTGGGATATATTCCTACACACTAAATAAGAGTTAATTATTCAAGCATATATATTTATGCCTCTTGATTCCTCTTCCCCTCACTCCCCTCGATTCCTTTTCCCCTCACTCCCCTCGATTCCTCTTCCCCTCACTCCTCTCGATTCCTCTTCCCCTCACTCCCCTCGATTCCTCTTCCCCTTCTCTTCTCGATCTCTCTGCTTCTCTCGATCTCTCTGTCTCTCTCGATCTCTCTGTCTCTCTCGATCTCTCTGCTTCTCTCGATTTCTCTGCTTCTCTCGATCTCTCTGTCTCTCTCGATCTCTCTTCTCTGCTCTTCTCGACTTCTCTTCTCCTCTCGATCTCACTTCTCTGCTCTTCTCGACTTCTCTCTGCTTCTCTCGATCTCTCAGTCTCTCTCGATCTCTCTGCTCCTCTCGATCTCTCTTCCTCTCTCTCTCTCGATCGATCTCTCTTCCCCCTCTCCCTCTCACTCGATCTCTCTTCTCCTATCACTCTCTCTCGGTCTCTACCTCTCCCTCACACTCTTCTCTTTCTCCTCATTAAATGAGACTCACCTGCACCATTAACCACTCCCCTAAAAAGGCTAACCTATCTAGCCAACACAATCCCCACTTTTAAGCTCACACATGCACATGCACGAGCTTCTCTCCCTCCCCCCTTACTCGATCTCTCTCTAATCATTCTCCTGCACCATTAAGAGGATGACATCCTCACCAATTATTATCTTAGTTATTGCAAGATATGCATTAATGAAGCAAATCACACCATCACATCACCTCATCAAAGCAAGCTCTCCTCTTCTCTTTCTTCCCCCCCTTATTTTCGGCAGCCTCCACTCCTCACTCCACCACACTTCTCTCCTTGTTTCACCATTTTTGGAAAGAGTTAAGGAAGCCAAAAGTGTTCTACCTTCACACTAAAGCCATCAAGTGTGCTCCAATCTTCAAGCACAAGCTCCAAGCATACTACGCATCATCTTCTACTCCACCTCCATTGATCTTGTTGGTAGCAACCTCGATCCTCCTCTTATGTTATGTATATATTTTCATGATGTATACGCATGTATATTGAAGCATATTGAAGCATGATAGTCCCCTCTCTACTCTTATGATTTTCAAAAATGTTGGTGAAAGAAAGCATATGAACTCCTTCAAACTTTCCACTACTTCTCATATGCTCATACACACGTCTACATGTTAGATGCATGAGAAAGAAAGAGATACTTCTTGAAAACCCTTGAGAGGGTTATATGTTATGACAATTGAAGCATGGTGAGTTATTAGTGAGAAAATGCATGAACATGGTGGTGAAATTATAGATCTATGATTAAATGTGTAAATGTTGTTATTTCAACCATTTTGAGAAGTTTTCTTACGTTCTGGACTGATCATTGGACGAGGTTTATCTCGTCCAAAACTCTTCAAACTTTTACGGTGTGTAGATATATGGGTAATGTAATCTCTGGTAAAATTTCAAGACATTTGGACTTCGTTTACTATCAATTTAAAATGTAAAACTTTTACTGCACATTTCCGCCGGAAATGTAGAAGGGCGGTCCCTTGAGTCACACTTTTCAGTGACTTTCAAAAATATTCAGCCTCCCAAATTTTTATGGTAGAAAGATACATGTGTTATATAGATTCAAATCATATTTCAAACCATTTGGCTAACGTTTATTATTTTTCAAAAATCCTAACTTGCAGTCGTGCAAAACTGCCGAATCTGGTAGACTGTGGGAAAACACCCATATCTCTGAAACCACTTGGATTTTTCCACTCTACTTTTTTTTAAATAAAACTAGACTCAAAGAGATTTTCAATGGTGTAAGTGTTCGAATCCAGGAGATTTCTGAGTTAAAACAGTTTATTCTTTAAAGTTGAGGCAGAGCAGAATGGTAAACTGGAAGAGTCCGAAAATTTCTACTTTGAAA
The DNA here is from genome assembly GCF_028751815.1 of Salvia miltiorrhiza. Classification (NCBI taxonomy): domain Eukaryota; kingdom Viridiplantae; phylum Streptophyta; class Magnoliopsida; order Lamiales; family Lamiaceae; genus Salvia; species Salvia miltiorrhiza. Next base: position 32,918,320 of record NC_080389.1, on the reverse strand, counting down.
TTGTTTTGAGGATTTCAAAGTTTTGGTGGAATAATACACCATGTTTTGGCATGAAAATGCTACTAGAAAATTTTATATATATTTTCCAAAGCTTACATGAATATTTGAGAATTTATTTGCAATGAAAAAGATTTCAAGTTCATAGGATTATTTTCAAGTCAATTGACTATTGAGATAATTCATAAATGTATTATGTGGAATGAGTGATAAGTTTGAAGCATGAATGACTATGTGTTTTATATGAATGCTATTTACCTAGGATTGAGAGTCTTTTAATTGGATAAGATATCCAATTAAATTGGGAGGTCCAATTGGGTAAATAGTAGAGAAGTTATTAGATGAGATTAAGCATTGATGCAAGTATAAGTATTAGATATTAGTTAGATTAATTTCTAACTAGAGTTTATTTTGTCACATGCCAATCTAAACCACGTGCGCCACCAAAGGTCCGAGTGACGGCCGGCGTTAGTACGACTCTGAACGTTACGTCATCGACCCCTGAGACAGGTGGGCTTTATTCTAACTCTATTATGGCTAGCTACCATGATAATGAGTTCAAATGCAAAATCTTATGAAAATGAAGCATGTTGAAGCATTATTGATGAATCTTGTGAAAATGAAGCATGTTGAAGCATTATTGATGAGTATAATGAAAATTGTCATCTTGCCATATTTATTATTGATGAGAATGAGATGTGGTATGTTGCCTCTATGAAAGACATGATTATGATCATGATGCAAGATATCGGCCGTTAACTGATTTATATGACAGTAAAGGTTTTTTGCGCAGAGGTGATCGTGAGCCGTCTCTAGTCGGCCCCGGTCACGGTGATTTGAAGGAGGCCTCCTTCTCTTCACATAGTATATATATGTTATATGAGTTCTCATAGTTGGCACATACCCTGAATATAATGTCTGCAAACTAATGATATTATTATGATGATGCAAATGAGTTTATGACAGAAAAACATGAACAGGTATTTCAAATCTCATAAAATCCTGTTGATGCATTGAAAAGGGCAAGATTGACATATAGCTCTAAGAGCAACATTTCAATTATTTCCGGCATGAGTCCACTGAGTGCTTTTTGGTACTCAGCCCTGCATGTATTTCTAAATGTGCAGGTCTGGCTTGGCGCGAGGATGGGTGAAGGCTGTTGGAATTGTCAGTTGGCTGTGTCTTCCCTATGTCTCATGTTTATCTTTATATGCTTTGACTCTATAAGAATTTGAACTCCCTGCTATATGTCTTCACACATATAGTAACACATATCGCTGCACAACTCTGATGAAACTTTATTTAATTTGCTTATGCCTGTAATATCCCATAAGGGAAATACTTCTTAAACCCTTGCTAAGTTTCAACTGCTTATTATGTTTCACCCAAGCGAGTAATTATTTTGGGTCTTAAAACCTTTCTTGAAAATGAGTAAATTGCAAATGCTTTCGCTAATACAAGATGTATTTCTATTTCTTTCACTATTTCTTTTATTAGTCGTACGATACTTGGTATACGCTATCACTGGCTATATCGGGCTGCGACAATAGGGCTGACAACTGTAACATGATGTGACGTGCATCAGGCGGTTTCAGCCGGTGTTTTGCCCGAGAGCCCTGCCTGCCTTTGGACCGATCGTCCCAACCCTTGATTACTTCTGCCCAATACTCCTTCTCCTGGTACCTGCACATAAAATTTCAAATTCCCGCGAAGACGGGAAACTCAAACCTACCCACAACTGTGGGCAAAACCTAATTCCTAGGCAAAACACGGAAAGGAACAAACTAATGAAAAACAAAACAAGAAAAACTAAAACAACAGGTTACCTCCTGGACAGTGCTCTTTTTATCGTCCTAAGCATGACATTGTACCTCAAAATCATCCAGAGTGATTTTTGTCTGGGGATGGATCCAACTCATCCCTAATCCTTGGTTCATGCCCATAATAGGCCTTCAATCTTTGTCCATTCACCTTGAATACTTTCCCTGACTTTGCTTTCTTGACTTCAACAGCTCCATTTGGGAATTGGGCTTGTACTTCAAACGGTCCAATCCATTTTGTACTTAGCTTTCCTGAGGCAAATTTGAACCGTGTTTTGTACAAAATGACCTTTTGCCCATAGCTGAACTGCTTGTTCCTGATCAGGGTGTCATGACTTTTCTTCATCCTTTCTTTGTATAGAACTGCACTGTCATACGTCTCTCTTCTGATTTCCTCCAACTCTTGAATCTCAAGTTTCCTTGCTTGGCCTGCCTCATTCCAGTCATAGTTCACCTTATTAACTGCCCAAAATGCCTTGTGCTCCAGCTCTACCGGCAAATGACACCTTTTGCCATAAACCAATCTGTATGGTGACATTCCAAAAGGGGTCTTGTATGCGGTTCGATATGCCCATAAGGCATCTTCCAACTTTAAACTGCAATCTTTCCCTGTTGGGCCAACGGTTTTTCGCAGGATTATCTTGATGATGCGATTTGACAGTTCTGCCTAACCATTGGCTTGTAGTGGTAGGCTGTTGAGACCCGATGCTGTACTCCATATTTCTTGAACAAGTTCTCGACCGACAAATTGCACACCGAACCTGCAGAAAATATTAGTTTTCAAAAAATTCACCACTACCTTTGAGTCATCTGTCGGAGGAGCTTTTGCCTCTACCCATTTGGAGACATAATCCACCAAAATCAGGATGTATAGGTTCCCTCTCGAACTGGGCAGGGGTCCCATGAAATCCATGCCCCATATGTCAAATATTTCCACGGGCATGATCGGAATCATGGGCATTTCATTCCTTCTGGTTATGGTTCCTTCTCTTTGGCATTGAGGGCAGTTCTTGCAAACCGTGTAAATGTCTTTGAAAATGGTTGGCCAGTAAAATCCGCATTCTAAAACTTTGGCTGCAATCCTCTTGTGCCCAAACTGGCGCCCACACTCTTTTGAATGGCAAAATTCCAGAATGCTTCTCTATTCTTCTTGTGGAACGCATCTCCTTAAAATTTGATCCCCGCATTGCTTCCATAAATACGGTTCATCCCAAATGTATTCCTTGCTTTCCTTGGTCAATTTCTTCTTCTGGGCATAAGTGTATCCTGGAGGTATATATCCAGAGCACAGGTAGTTGAAGAGGTCTGCATATCAAGGATCTTCCTCCCTTCCTTGGGCATAGAACAACTGCTCATCGGGAAACATCTCCTTGATTGGTTCCCCATCTTCCCTTCTCGCAATTCTGCTCAAATGGTCGGCCACTTGATTTTGTGCCCCAGCTTTGTCCTTGATTTCCACATCAAAGTCTTGCAAGAGCAAAACCCATCGAATCAATCTGGGTTTGGACTCCTTTTTGGCCATAAGGTACTTCAAAGCCGCAAAATCGGTGTAGACAGTAGTCTTTCCTCCAAGCAAGTAGGATCTGAATTTTTCAAAAGCAAACACTACTGCCAGCATTTCTTTCTCCGATAAACAGTGAAGTCATCCATGAATACCTCAATGCAGTTTTCGAGGAGGTCCGAGAATATGCTCATCATACACCTTTGGAATGTTCCAGGGGCGTTGCACAGCCCAAATGGCATCCTCCGATAGGCAAAAGTGCCGAAAGGGCAAGTGAAGGTGGTTTTGCCCTGGTCCTCCTCTGCAACCTAAAATCTGCATATATCCCGAGTATCCATCCAAAAAATAGAAATATTGATTTCCCGCAAGTCTTTCGAGCATCTCATCAATGAAAGGCAAGGGGAAGTGATCCTTTCTTATCTTTTGGTTGAGTTTGCGGTAGTCAATACATGCTCTCCAGCCGGTTTGTAACCTTATGGCTATTTCATTTTCCACCACTTGTATGCCCGATTTCTTGGGCACAACATGCACCGAACTCACCCATCTACTATCGGACACTGGGTATATTATGCCCAAATCCAGTAGTTTGAGTATCTCCTTCATCACAACTTCCTTCATGGCTGGGTTGAGCTTTCTCTGGGGGTATCGGACTCGGGCTGCATCTTTCTCTAGCAATATGTGGTGCATACATACTGTAGGGCTTATGCCCTTGATATCGGCTAGAGTCCATCCAATGGCTCCTTTGTATTTTCCTAAAATCTTCTTAACCTTACTTTCATGTTCCGGTGTTAACTCTGAATTGATGATTACGGGCAATGTGTCATTTTCGCCCAAATAGATGTACTTAAGATGTTTGGGCAGAGACTTCAATTCGAGCTTGGGTGCTCGCTGGAGTGAAGGCACCAATCGATCCTCAGCTTTCAAGGTGGGAATGTTCAGAGCTTCTGTGTAGTTGATCCTCCCTCTGAAGGAATATTAAACTGAATTAATGCTCCGATTGCCCGATGATCGTTTCTTGGAATATTATTAATTTATCATACAACGATTAATCCTAACATGCTCCTATGAATTTAACAACTGCACGTTGGAGTTAGAGAATACCTGAAGAATTCCTAAGAATTCGTCAATCTGTTGCTGAACAGGTCAGCCAACTTCACGCCTTCGTTTGAAGCCTCAAACGTCCTCAAATCGTATTTCGCCCAGAAATACGACTTCTTCGTCTTCGAGAGAGCTTTCCGTGGCCGCCTGATTCGTCTGAATCGGAGTTCTGTGGAGGAAGTTATGGCCGTTTTACGGAGACTGCCAGAACTTGGTTTCCTGCGAAAATCTGACTCCAGCTCTGATCTTCTCGACTGTATCCCGCTCAGCTTTCACCGTTGGATAGACAACGATCTATGAAAGTCCCAAGAGAGAATGCTCCACACTTTTTCCTGCGCCCCACAGCTCTCTCAAAACCCTAATTTTTATCAGTGTGTTTTCCTGAGAGCTGACAGCTGTATTTAGTTAAAATTAAATACGTGTGGGCACAGAATTAGTGTAGGAGGCGTTTTTCTCTCCTTCTAGGGCTAGGAGACATTGGGCCAGTCCAGGGACCAGATACAAGGAATAAAGATGGGCCTCAAATAAATTAATTTATCTATGGTCAGCCCAGACCATAATTAATTTATAAATATCAGTTCATTCCACTAGAGAACCGATACTGACTTACCCCTTTATTGCCGGTGATGAGTCGGGGGCTTGTATTTAGACTTATTAAATCTCCGTATTTAAAATATCCGACATCCATTAATTAATTAGAGCTCTGACAGCTTAAATTAATTAATCTCTTAATAATTCCTTAAGCAGTACCACTCAAACTTTATTATTACGCCTGAACTTAATCAACCTGCAGGGTTTAGCGCAATAAACCTTATTGAGCTCCTTAAGGGGATGTCATTATCCTATACCGGATACGGGTACTAATATAGATAATCAAATATCATATATTAACCGCTATCACCCAAGATACAGAGTACTCGAGTTAGTATATAACTTTCACCCATAGTAAGTCAAAGTGATATACGAATTAACATATATATCTGAATACTTATTAGTATTAAGATCTTATAAGTCACCGAGATCTTGATTCTTTACTTAAGTCAGATAGAAGAATACATCTCAACTGTGGTCCTATCAATACGTAATGACGTACCAGTATAGACAAGTAGCCAAGACAAACTACTTCCATCTATACTGCAGCCTAAACCAATAACTTGTCCTAGAGTTATTTCGGCTGTGATCATATTATATCTCTTAAGGTTATTCCAATTATATGGTCTTCTGTGATCTACAACACACCATATAATCTACTTATATAGAGATAAAGAACATACATATGCAATCATGAACACAATCAGATAGGAGATTAGATAGTGAACTTAGGAAACATTGTATACAAGCATAAAACGTTCTTGCTTTCAGTATACAAATCCAACAATCTCCCACTTATACTAAAGCAAACTTTTAGTATACAATGCGTCTATTTACCAATCACCTAACACTTCTCCCACTTATACTTAAAGTTTCCTAAGTGGGTGGCATCAATCGCATTCCCATCTTTCAATGACCATTTGCGATAAGCCTTTTGTGAAAAGATCAGTAGGTTTCTCCAATATGTGAGAATTTATTCTTTGAGCACATAACCTCGATTTACGAATAATCGTATAACTTGGTACTTACTCTCCATGTGTTTGACCCCTTGTGGTTCTTGGATTCCTTAGAGTTTGCAACTGCACTTGAGGTACCACGAAGGTGATGCTCTTACGCAAACTAGGAATCACTCTTAGACCCTGGAGGTAGTGGTCAAACCAAAAGGTTTTACCTCCCAAGGAAAACACATAGCTCGAGGTAATTATTCTTTGTTCCGGTCAGCCTGGAAATCCGAAATCATATAATCCTAAAAGGAACTAAACTGTCTAACTGGTAAACTATCCTTATTCTCTAGTCAGGGACTTGAAAATATAATTTACCACAGTTCAGTATCCTTAACTAGGACTATATATATCTTACAACCATGCTAACTGCATAGCAAATATATAAGATCTCGTACATAGTAATCCATACATGAAGCTATCTACTGCGGAAGACGTAGAATACTGCCTTCATTTCCTCAACCTTAAAAGGCATCTGAAGACATAGTCTTTAGATCAAGGAACGCCATATCTAAAAGGTAGCAACCCTTTCTTGGCGGTATTCATACTAAAACGAGTATTCTCAGTATCAGTGTAAGACACTCGAGATAAGCCCAACATCTTTTTCTAGTGATCCCTTATAACCTTGATCACAAAGATGTATACTATACCTCCTTAGTCTTTCATCTGAAACTGTTCGGATAACCATTACTTTATGTCTTGACAATAGCTCCATATTGTCGCCAATTAGGATGATATTATCTACATAAAATGCAAGATAAACCACATCACTGATGACACGAGAGCGATTGACACGAGATGCTTCTCTCCCTCCCTCACGTAACCTTCAGGTTTAAGTGAGCTGCTATGGGTAAAATGATCCGAATGTTCTGAGCATGGCACTGGCAAAAATATCATCATAACCTATACCTTCACACTGGGCATAACCTTTCGCCACCAGTCTAGCTTTAAAAGCTACGACCTTGCTCATTCGGACTTATCATTCTCTTGTATACTCACTTGCAACCTATGGCTTTACGGTATTTTGGTAGCAAGTTTTTCTTAGTATACAACCATATTCTTAATGGATTGCTCCATTGAGGCGTGCCAGAAAACTACATTCTCGTCTTCCACTAATTCCAAGTAGATATCTGGGTCGATTCTCTTATATTCACTACCAGGGACTGAATCCAAAGATTCTCCCAAGAACATAAATCGATCGGGTTGTCCCACAACCCTCCCACTACAATGGATCTGTGGTGGCACATGTGTGTCAACAGTGCGTGCAGTGTCTTGTGGTACAAAACTCTTGCACACTTGGCTTGGGTGATGGAATCGCCTGTCTAATGTCTTCAATTTCTTGAAGTACACTATCTGACTTGGATTAGTGATTACTCCCATAGTCCACTTCTAAGAATCGTGTGTCATTGCTAATAACCACTTTCTGATTCTTTAGGACTAATTGCAAAGATACATAACTCATCATCGAACATATTTTTCCAAGAGTGACCTATTTCTTCTCTCCACCACACCATTTTATATATGGATTACATGGTGTAGTAAACTGGGTTGGAATCCCAAACACTGACAATGAATCAGAAAAGATCATTTCTAACACATTGGCCCTTTATCCCCTTTGTCATGAATGACCTGGTCTCCATCTTTTCCTCTATACAGGATTCGCAGGTTCGAAATAGTACAACCTGGATTGAATCCAATGTACTTATTTAGACACGAGCCTTTGGATCCTATTAAGATAGATGTGACCTATTTCTAGGGTATCAATATATGTGTAAGATCCTCATGAGAGATTAGCCTTAACTTTTCTCTTTCTTTTGTTCGATGATGTAAATGCAATATAAAGGTATTTTGTAGACAAGTTATAGTATGAAGAGAGATGTTCAAAAATACCAGAATAGACTACTTTGTCATTTCTTATGATAGAAACACCACTATCAAAAAGGACATGTGATCCATCTATTCAAAATTTTGAAACATGATAAGGAACTCTCAAAAAACTAAACTATGTCTTTAGAACTTAAAGACAAGTTTCCAATTGCAACAACTGCGACTCTAGTCACGTTGCCCATGAAGACAATCATCTCATCACTTTTCAGCTTCCTTGTCAGCCTAAAAGCCATACAAGGTGCAACAAACATTATAAGTTTCTCTCGTTATCCACTACTCACAACTGAGTAGAAAACGAGCTGACATGTCTCAGTTACTATAGCAAGTGAAGTACCTTAACCCTTTGCCTTGAGTATTGAAATAAGAAATCTCCAATACTCAATCTTATCACACCACTACTCCCACTATTTCCCTTGTCTTTCTTGCCCCTTGGATCCTTCTTCTTCCCGTCATTTGACGAAGAAGATGGCTCACCTTTGGCAATAACAAGTGCTTGCACATCTCTTTCCCACAACTTCCTTAGCCGTAACTAGAGTAACTCAAAAGAAATATCTTTCTTGCTCATAACAGCATTGAGGCGGAAGTTCTTAATTAAAAGACTTGGGAAGAGAGTTCAGGATAATATCGACTTTTGCCTCACCGTCGATACTCCCACTGAGCAAGTCAAGTCCGTCAAAAATGGCATGACATGCTCGTGCACTGAGCTGTACTCACTCATAAAATTAACAAGATTACTCTCATCAAATTTAAATGAGCAGCTCAGTCCGACTCTCCGAACACTTTCTTGAGATTCAGCATGATGCTAATAGCATTGTCCATGCCCTGATGTTGGAGCTACAAGGTTTGTGACATTATACTCATAATAAAGCATATAGCCACATTATTCGTCATATGCCACCTTTTATGCAGTTCCTTTTTCTCATCAGTTGACTCATTGTTCGGACCATAAGAACGTGGAGTAGTAAGCAACACAAAAATGTGTTAGTTTGTGATAAAGATAGAAATCCAAAACTGCGTTTCCATTTAAAAAAAAATATGGACCGGTTAAAAGACTTTGTGCAAGAATAAATAAACAAGAGATATAGACATATCTGAAAGTAAACATGTAAGAACATGAACGCATATAGTTCGTAACAATAATATTGTAACCTTTTGATAAAACAATATTAATGAAACCTCCAACGGCTCAAAGAATTCCATATGTAAGCCACGTGGGGTGGACAGTTACACACGAACTCCTCAACCAGACTATTCACCTAGTCATTTAATTTCCATGTCAACTTAACCTTTTGACAAAAGAAATTAATAGTTGGCACCTTAACTAGACCATATCATCATCAAGAAGGGACTCCGTGGGGGAGTTGTACATTGTACTTGATATGATATCTAAGCAATGACCACATTTTAACCTTGAAAATTAAATTCTCGAAATTAACATACTCACTCGGACCATGTCGCTTTCAATTTAATTTTCTTGGTTATCTTATTTAATACCATTCTCCAAAGTACTTGTGAAAATTACACAAGTAAGCCACGTGGGGTGGACCGTTACTGCATAACTCCCACTACTTTAATGGTTTAAATATTTTTTATAGAAACCTCTTCTGACAAACTTATGAGAAACAAATACGAAGTAAGTCACGTGGGGTGGACCGTTACTCATATTGCTAAACACTTTGTCTAGAGACCGCATGTGGAGGTCTATATAATTTTAAGATTAAAAATTATTAAGTAATAACCACAATTTAACCTTGAGAATTAAATTCTCGAAATTGACATACTCACTCGGACCATGCCGCTTTCAATTTAATTTTCTTGGTTATCTTATTTAATTCCATTCTCCAAAGTACTTGTGAAAATTACACAAGTAAGCCACGTGGGGTGGACCGTTACTGCATAACTCCCACTACTTTAACGGATTTAAATATTTTTATAGAAACCTCATCTGACAAACTTATGAAATAAGTAACAAACATGAAGTAAGCCACGTGGGGTGGACCGTTACTCACATCGCCAATCACTTTGTCTAGAGACCGCTTGTGGAAATCTAAATAATTTTTAATCATCCATAAAATTATTAAGCTTAGTCTTTTTTTCTTTCAAAAGGTTTGATCATGCTCAACACATAATCCTAAACATGCTCATCTAGAACGCAACATGTAAAACATGCTCACAGAATTCTAAAACATGCTTAAGAAAACGATAAACCTACTATCATGCTTGTCTAAGCGCAGTTAATAAAACATATTAACAAGCAAAGACGAGCAAAAGTAAGTAAAGAGCATAAGGGATTAACAACCACGACATGCAAAGAACATAATTAAAACAATAAAGTTCTTCGTGACCCATTCGTGGAACCCCATATTTCTAATCTATTACAAAGAACAGAAAAGAAAAAGCTCAAAAACGTAAACTCGGCCCGAAACGCTTCAAACAGGCCCGTCTTTGAAAACTAGGGTTTGGGCCCCCTAGGGTTTGACAAAACGCAGCTGCCATCTCCCACAGCAGCCGCCCCGGCGCTCGGCAGCAGCAGCCCGGTGCGCAGCCCCGGCGTGCAGCAGCAGCAGCCCGGCGCACTGCCCGGCGTGCAGCAGCAGCCTCCCGGCGTGCAGCAGCAGCAGCCCGGCGCACTGCCCGGCGTGCAGCAGCAGCCTCCCGGCGTGCAGCAGCAGCAGCCCGGCGCACTGCCCGGCGTGCAGCAGCAGCCTGCCCGGCGCACCAGCAGCCTCCCGGCGCGAGCAGCAGCCAGCCCGGCGCACTGCCCGGCGTGCAGCAGCAGCCTGCCCAGCGCACCAGCAGCCTCCCGGCGCGAGCAGCAACCAGCCCGGCGCACAGCCCGGCGTGCAGCAGCACCAGCCCGGCGTGCAGCAGCACCAGCCAGACGCGCAGCCCCGGCGTGCAGCAGCAGCAGCCCGGCGTGCATCCTCAGCTCCTGGTCCCGGCAACCTCGGCAGATCCAGCACGAGAACAGCAGCAACGGCAGCAGCGGCCGCGCGACTCCAGCCGGGCACGCAGCAGCACAAAGCACGCACGCGCAGCCCATGGCGCGCCCAGCCCCTGCTCGCCAGCCATGCTCCTCGGCCCTACCTTTGCCCGACCAATCTCGCCCCTCGGCACCTCGCTGCCCTCTTTACTCTCCAACTCCGTTCTTCGATGTTGATTCGTCGTCGTCATCGTTCCGTTTTCCAACAATTACAGATTACAAAGGAAAACAAATACAATTTGAAACCCTAATCTAACCACGGATTTATCTCGTGGTGAAAAACGATTACAACGTCAAACGACGTATCCCACGAATCAACAAACCACGAAGAACAACAGCAGGAAAAACAACGCACATTATTAATCGTACATAAATTAATAATAGAGCCAAGAAAATAATCCTGGGCTCTGATACCAGTTGAAGGAATATTAAACTGAATTAATGCTCCGATTGCCCGATGATCGTTTCTTGGAATATTATTAATTTATCATACAACGATTAATCCTAACATGCTCCTATGAATTTAACAACTGCACGTTGGAGTTAGAGAATACCTGAAGAATTCCTAAGAATTCGTCAATCTGTTGCTGAACAGGTCAGCCAACTTCACGCCTTCGTTTGAAGCCTCAAACGTCCTCAAATCGTATTTCGCCCAGAAATACGACTTCTTCGTCTTCGAGAGAGCTTTCCGTGGCCGCCTGATTCGTCTGAATCGGAGTTCTGTGGAGGAAGTTATGGCCGTTTTACGGAGACTGCCAGAACTTGGTTTCCTGCGAAAATCTGACTCCAGCTCTGATCTTCTCGACTGTATCCCGCTCAGCTTTCACCGTTGGATAGACAACGATCTATGAAAGTCCCAAGAGAGAATGCTCCACACTTTTTCCTGCGCCCCACAGCTCTCTCAAAACCCTAATTTTTATCAGTGTGTTTTCCTGAGAGCTGACAGCTGTATTTAGTTAAAATTAAATACGTGTGGGCACAGAATTAGTGTAGGAGGCGTTTTTCTCTCCTTCTAGGGCTAGGAGACATTGGGCCAGTCCAGGGACCAGATACAAGGAATAAAGATGGGCCTCAAATAAATTAATTTATCTATGGTCAGCCCAGACCATAATTAATTTATAAATATCAGTTCATTCCACTAGAGAACCGATACTGACTTACCCCTTTATTGCCGGTGATGAGTCGGGGGCTTGTATTTAGACTTATTAAATCTCCGTATTTAAAATATCCGACATCCATTAATTAATTAGAGCTCTGACAGCTTAAATTAATTAATCTCTTAATAATTCCTTAAGCAGTACCACTCAAACTTTATTATTACGCCTGAACTTAATCAACCTGCAGGGTTTAGCGCAATAAACCTTATTGAGCTCCTTAAGGGGATGTCATTATCCTATACCGGATACGGGTACTAATATAGATAATCAAATATCATATATTAACCGCTATCACCCAAGATACAGAGTACTCGAGTTAGTATATAACTTTCACCCATAGTAAGTCAAAGTGATATACGAATTAACATATATATCTGAATACTTATTAGTATTAAGATCTTATAAGTCACCGAGATCTTGATTCTTTACTTAAGTCAGATAGAAGAATACATCTCAACTGTGGTCCTATCAATACGTAATGACGTACCAGTATAGACAAGTAGCCAAGACAAACTACTTCCATCTATACTGCAGCCTAAACCAATAACTTGTCCTAGAGTTATTTCGGCTGTGATCATATTATATCTCTTAAGGTTATTCCAATTATATGGTCTTCTGTGATCTACAACACACCATATAATCTACTTATATAGAGATAAAGAACATACATATGCAATCATGAACACAATCAGATAGGAGATTAGATAGTGAACTTAGGAAACATTGTATACAAGCATAAAACGTTCTTGCTTTCAGTATACAAATCCAACACCCTCTCCATGCATTCAGCATTTTCACTGCCTCTTTTAGTTGTTCCTCCTGAACATCTTCCTCGGTGAGACTGTTTTGGATTACTACATCGAAGGGTTCCTGGAGTGTTGTTCTAAGCAATTCCTCCTCAACAACCCTTCTGATTATATCGATACTTTTGACCATCTCTATGTCGGCGGGATGCTTCATGGCATTATATATATCGAAAGTTACTGTCTCTCCCTCGAACTAGCATGTCAATTTGCCCGTATCATAATCGATGCGCGTCGTAGCAGTTTTGAGGAAAGGCCTCCCTAAAAGCATAACTGGGTCGCGTGCTTTTGACTTCCCCATATCAAGGATGTAGAAATCTGCTGGAAAAATGAGTTCCTCCACTTTAACCAAAACGTCCTCCAATATCCCTTCTGGGTAAACATTTGACCTGTGTGCCAGTTGGATTACTACTCGGGTAGGTTTCAGCGGCCCTATCTCCAAGTCCTGATACATAGACAAAGGCATAACATTAATGGATGCCCCGAGGTCGAGCATTGTCTTATCCACCTTCACGGTTCCTATCACACAAAGAATATGAAACATCATTGGATCTCCACACTTCATGGGCATATCTCGCTGTAGGAGTGCGGATACTGACTCGCCTACTTGAAACCTAGCATCATCAGTGTATTTAACCTTCCGGGTGCAGAGTTATTTTAGGAATTTAGCGCATCTGGGCATAGAGCGTAATGCGACCAAAAGGGGCATATTGACTTCCACTTTTTTAAAGATTTTCACCAATTCGGTCAATTCTTCCTTTTCCTGTTCTCTGGCCATTCTGTCCGGGAAGGGGATTATAGGCTCAACATGTCTCAATTTTTCTTTGGTTTTTTCTGCTGCTTTCTTCTTGGATTCCCTTTCTTGAGCAAATTCTTCCTCATCTGCTGACCCCATTCCAACTTCCTCTCTAACATCTGATTCCTTCTCAGTTTGCTTTACAACCACTTCGGGTAATTCCTTACCATTTCTGAGTGTCACAGCATTTACCTTTGTTACCTCCACTTGGGCAGGAAGTTCCCCCTGTTTGCTTTCCAGGCGAGCTACTGCTTGGGCAAGATGTGACAGTTGGGCATTGACATTCTGCATTCCTCATCTTGACTCCATTATGAACTTTTCGGTTTCATGCTAGAATTTTACTTGTTGTTGTGCTATTTGATGTACAAGCTCTGTCAAGGAAGATCCTCTTGCCTGTTGAGGTTGTTGCGGGTATTGTTGTTGATTACTTGGTTACCCCTGGCTCGGTCCCAGATAGTTATTGTTGTTGTACCTGAGATTTTCGTGCTGTCTCCATCCTTGGTTGTTGTACTGTTTCCTATAAGGTTCAAAGGGCTTTTGATTATGTCCTCCATTACTTCCTCCTTGCTATTGCCCAATAGTATTGACCTCCTAGTCCTCAAAATAGTTGTGGACATTCATCACTTGCATGTGAATTTGCCATGCAAAGTTGGCAAGTTTTCACGGGCTTCCGAATGCTGGGAATTCCTTGGTTAGGTGTTCCTTGAGTTGTCATGAACTTCTCGAACATATTGCATAGCTTGTCAATCTTATCATCTTAGGCAGAGGGGTTCGAAGTCGGTGCATTCCTGACTATTGTTCCTTCTTCATCTCTGGAGTCCTCGGCCATATCAGCTATGAGTTTGAAAGCCTCAGCAGCAGATTTGTTCAGGATCGATCCCCCCGCAAGCAGCGTGTAACCATTGTCTATCTTGCCTTCGAAGTCCTCCCACGAAATACCGAATAAGATCATGATCCGGTATTTGATGTTGTGGGCATTTGGCCAACATTTGTTTGAACCTCCCCCAATACTCGTAAAGGATTTCTCCTGACCCCATCTTGATGTTGCTTATTCGAGTCCTCAAATTCTGGATTCGGGCTACTGGAAAATACTTCTCCAAAAACTTACTCTGCAACTCATGCCAGGTCTCCCTCGCTCCTTCTAATAGAGATAACGGAAAAATAAGGAGTTGGATGTATTCACCTAGGGCTTAGCTTGCAGTGCGCACTGTTCCGCATGCCATCTCGAAGTCCTGAAGATGTCTTTGAGGGTCCTCCCCGGGCATATCACTGTACTTGGGCAAGATTTGAATCAGTGTATGCTTCAGCTCCCAATTTCCAGTGATCTCCGGTAGCACAATGGCAGAAGGCCGGAGGTTGAGATTGTTCAGAAACATCATGTCCCGAAGAGTTCTGTTGGCATTGTCATTTACTACTTCTGGGTTTTCAGCCATCTCTCTTTCTTCTTCTAACTGTCTCTGTCTTTCTCGTGCCTCTCGTTCTGCCCTACGTCTGTTCCCGTTGTTCTGTCGTGCTTGTCGCACAATCTCCGCGTTGAACAAAAGATCGTTGTTACATGCACTCCTGGTACGACGAAGAAACATACAATAAGGCAAAACTCACACTTTGATCACAAGAGAAATTACTAGCGCTCTCAGTTCCCCGGCAACGGCGCCAATTTGACAAAGCCATCGTTTGAGCTTCGTGCAAATAAAATATCTTGTGCCCACAACTAGACTAGCTAGTGGTAAGTCTAGAGTCGAATCCACAGGGAACTGAGCAGTAACTCCTCCTGCAAGGGTATCACTAAAAAGGGTTTGTATTCTGACGGGTTCTGACCACAACGTGCTTATGGGCAGAACAATGTTTCCAACTAAAACTGAAATAACAAAGGTAACTTAATCAAATAACAAAACAATCCTGACTTGGGTTCGAATCACTAAGCATGAACTAGGCACTCGGTCATTGGTGTAAAGATAAATTACTATACTCGCATACCAGTGGTTATAGACATAAGAATTGTTACACCCCTATTGTCACTCGTCACGCACGCAAAAACCTCTCGCCTAATCTATCCTTTCAGTCTATGATCCCTTAAAAGTTATCCCTAATGGAAACCAACTACCCCGGACAACATCCACGTCCTCTGCGATGGCCTATCGTTAGTTGTGCTTTGCCCAGAATGCCTTAAGAACTAGATAGACCCACTTGACTCTTAAGCAGATATTTCACCGCAGTCACGGCTTCAACACTCGTTGTACTATTTTGGAGGTCGATGGCGTCTCGCCTTTGCCCAAAGTTTACTTGTGGCCAAAACTCGCTAGTTAACTAGTGATCAATTAATTAACCAAGTTGTTACAACCTTATTGGAATCAAACCTAGTGTATCATGAATATGCCCATATAGTTGTTATGCCCAAATTAGACCTCTCGAGTTAAGTGTTCATGCTTAGATCATCTCGCCCAAATCAGAATAATAAATTAGCTAGACATAAATGAATTAACAAAAGCAAAAGACATAAAGAATAACAAACTGAAAATACTTAGATAAATAAATGAGTGCTTACGGCCAAAAGTGCCGCCTTGAACATAAGCAAATAACTAAGAACTACGCCCACAGCCTGGGCAAGCTTGAACTTCAGAACTAGTAAAACTTAATGCGCAGCAGCCGGGTTTTTCAACAGCCTTGGCTTCGGCTAGGGCATAAATAGGCGCGACTAGGGCAACGGAAGGCCCAGCCCATGTTGTTGCGGCCGAATTCATGCAAGGCATGTAGATGCTATCCATTTTCAGACCTAGTATCTAGAAGATTTCTTTCCTTTTGGATAAGGCAATGGTTTAGCCTTATCGGTCTCTTCTTGGATGCTGCCGCCTCCGGCCCGTATCAAGCGCCTACACCACAATCATACTTCTCCCTTCTGTTGCGCTGTTCCCTTCCTTCTCTACTCTCCTCCTAATGCTTGCCAGCTTCCGTGCGGTACTTTTGGGCATAAGGGATGGTTTTGCCTCTGAATCCCTCTTGCTTCCGGCACATGCCTCTTTCACAGAAAGTGACAGCAATTCTGATACCTAGTGCACCTTTTGCCCACAAGCGGGCCCTGCCAATGAACTACGCCCTCCCAGGCGACCAAACAACACAAAATAAAAAGAAACGACTCTATCCAGACCTAAAACAGACTCGAAAACATAGCACAATCTTGGGCTCATCAGGCACTTCCTGAGCTTTTCCTGATATCGCTCCCAAGTTTCGGCTAGCTTCTCTCCCTCAAATTGCTGAAACTGCACTATGTCCATTTTCAATTTCAAAGTGAGACCAGGCGGATGAAACTTGCATAGGAACGCATGAGCCAGGTCTTCCCATGAGATAGCATCTCCCAAGTGGAGCGTATGATACCACGACTTCGCTTTGTCCCGCAGTGAGAAAGGCAAAAAAATAAAGACGGATAATGTCATCAGAGACACCGTTCATCTTCACTGTGTTGCAGAGCTCCAGAAAATGTACCAGATGTGCATTAGGGTCCTTTATCGCGTGTCCTCCATACTGGTTTTGTTGGATCACCGTGATCAAACCAGTTTTTAGCTCAAAGTTGTTGACATTCACTCGTGGAGGCTCCTAATAGTTGTAGTTCGACATGAACGCCTCATTGATCGGAGGCTGTTTCTGAGCCTCTAGAGAAGCCTTTTCAGCCAGCAGCTGATTCAGTTGTGCCTGCAGTGCTTGCACTTGTTCCTCGGTAGCCATCATATCCAACTCCTCTTGCTCCTTTTGATTCTTAAGATTGCGACAGGAAGGTTCGATTTCAGGATCAAACTCAAAGAGAGGAAGACCTTGAGATCTTGTATTCATGCGCAACCTACAGAATCACCACTTCCAATCAGAACAAAAAGAAATAAAAAATGAAAACAAAGAAAAACCTAAATTACTATTACGTCCTATCGGAAATATTAAAGAAACTTCTGATCAATTCCCGGCAACGGCGCCAAAAAGTTGATGTACTATTTTTCTAGCAACCAAACCGCAACTAACATGGTGTAATTGTAATACTAATTAGTAAGTAAAATATCGTCTCCACAGGGATTGAAATATCAAAATCACTCTAGCTATCTCCTAAACAAATAAAAATAATAGACAGGCAACAGAAAAAAGAGGTCGAATCACCCAAAAATAAAATGCAAACAAAAGAGTAGACAATGAAAATATCTAAACAAATAAATAAAGACAGTTGATCCTAGGGTAGTAAGTTCATTAACTAAATCTACACAATCAATTTATTAATCCTATGTACCAGTTTAATCCAATTATGATGATAGATCACTTAATTAATCAATTACTCTCGCTAGAGCAGTAACGATCATATATTAGTAAATTCTCTATCTCTGTTAGGTCTCAAGAAAATCTACTAACTCCCAAAAGCGCATAAGAATAGCTCCCTATGATCCACCTATCTCCGTTAGGTCTGAAGGTTAAAATTATATCATACATTCCTGAATCCACTAAACAGTTATCTCCGCTAGGTCTCAAACCGAATAGCTACACATGCAAACTACTAATCAGATAATTCACACGAAATCAAGCACCAGGAATTATGAATCATAAACTGGAAGCCACACAAAGTATTAACAAATTAATTACATAAATTTAATCAACTATTTACAAACCGTAGAATTAGCTAAACGAAACTAGCCAGACATAATAAAAGAAAGAATAAACATAATTAATAAGAACGCAATTGAAAGAACTGAATTATATAAAATTTGAATAGGAATAATTGTAGCGGTTTGAATCTTCAATCTTGATCCAAGCCTTGAAAACTGAAAAACAAATGCAAAACTAAAGCTATAGTGCTAAGAAAGAATGTGTGGAACCCCAAATAGGTCAAAAGAAGACCTATTTATAGTCTTAGGGTAAAAACAAAGTTTGAAAACAAAAATAACTCAAAAATCCGGAAAAATCCGGAAAAAGACTTCCGACTCGGCGGGCAACATGGCGCCCGCCGAGTTGACTGCCGAAATTCCTCTTCATTTGCCTCCAAACTCGGTGACCGTCGTGTTCCCAAAATCCTTCGTTAATTTTGTCCAGGAGGTTTCAAAAATCCCACCGATCTCGTCGCCGAATTTGGCCTTCAAACTCGACAGTCAACGGCGTGTGACAGCCGAAATTCCCTTTTCTCGCCCCTAGCTCAAAACCTTCGTCTTTTCTTGATTTTCGGGCTCGATTCTCTCATATCTCTTCTCTTATAGATATTCCTTACTATCCATGCTCCATAAAACACTCATTCCTGCATCAAAACAACCAAAACTACACCCGACTGTGAAATCATGAATTCATATGCAATAAACTCCAAACGACAATGAAACGGGCATAGAATCGACTTAAACGCAGAATATAGACCATATAAACCATGCAAAATGAGTGTTTATCAAGTATGATCTCTTAAAACGTCCCAATATCTTTGGGCCACACCTTGAGGTTATATGGATCATGGACGGATCTTCAGTTTGCCTATGACCAATACAAATATCGACAACAGTTATGACCTAACCGAAAATCTTACCCCCTTTTATATTTGATCTTCGTTTAGTTTATTTGTGCATGTTATACAGATTGAGACTTGTGACACCTCAATTTATCTTCGGAGAACAAAGTGGTTCCTCACTCCCTGTGGGATTCGACCCTATACTTGCTGATAAGACTGATCTTTGGTTGCGAGCAATAGGAGCGTGTACTGTCCGTCTAGGGCATACACAGGTATTTTGATCGTACCGCACGATGGGTACATGTGAAAATTGGCGCCGTTGCTGGGGAGTGACGCACAACAATTTTGTTCTCTCCTTATTCCATTTTCCACTACTGGTGTATGCGTAGAACTCGTCGACTAGCAAGAGCATTGGTTTTGATCCTAATATTGACAGAACTGAACGTTAACTACGTGCAGGAGCACGGATAGCGAGACGCGAAGCTATGGCAGAGGTCGAGCAAGCGCAGACCCTCAAACAGTTGGCATACCCAACTAATCTCAACCTGAGGCCCAACGGGATCACCCTACCAGACAACCCGTTTGCACCTCGTCGGTATGACCTGAAGCCCTCACTACTTCAGATCTTACCGAAGTTCAATAGATACGCTGGAGATGATCCGCACACTTATCTCCAGGATTTTGAAATGACGATCATGCATCAATCGAATGATGAGCAACAAGAGTATGTCTGTGACACCCCGTCTTCTCATAGCTAAATTTAGAGTAATTTTGATTTTAGAAGTTAAGATAATTCACTGGCGGGTAAAGAGAAATAATTTATTTTAATTCCAACAAAATGGTTTACAAAAGAACTTTGTAAAAATTATTTATTTTAATTTATATGAATTGCATATTTATTTAATTAAGCATTCAAGCATTTACACGAGCTTTTAATTCGCGAACCCTGAAGAATTTTACAGTTCTCATAATTTAACCCTGAAGTTTTAATTGTCCAATCAACTAGCCGCCCTACCTATACTCCACCCTACATACTAGCCGCCCAACCTACCTACTAGCCCCCCAGCCTAAAAGAGGATTTCAATTCCCAACACACCTTTGCTTAAGGCAACTCCTCTGCCAATTCAAGATAGAATGCAGCCAAGCTCTCCTTCACTCATATTCCACCCAAGTCATTTTCGCAAAGCCAAGTTCATACAAGAGCATTCATCAAGTTCTTTCTGACCACAAATCCAACAATCAATCAACTTCAAAGTTTCAACAGATTCATTCTGAAAGGTTATACCTTTAACTTAGTTAACATCTCAACTCTCTTAGAGACAAAACAAGAAATACAGCATATGCATCCAATATTTCACCTTTTCAGTATATATATATATATATATATATATATGTGTGTGTGTGTGTGTATATTTGAGCATAATACAGGAAGAAAATTCAATAAAAATCATTAGCTTTGTTTATACAACTAGATACATATTTTTGCTTAAAATGAAAGAAAAGTTTCAAGCTTTTGAAACGTGTATGGTGCAGTGTGTGTGTTGGGCTGAGTCGAGCGGCGTCGGGATGGCGGCGAGCTTATTGCCGGCCATTCGGCCGATGCAAGAGAAATGGAGGCGCCAGAGTGTGCAGGTGAGAGAGAGAGGGCCGTGAGATAGAGGGAGGCACGGCACGGCGGCTCCACCGCTGCTGCCGGGCTAGAGATGGTGAGAGAGAGGGAGATAGGGGCTGGGGTGCGGTGGCCATCCGACAAAATGCAAAAGAGAGGCGGCGGCGTCGTCTGAAATTCGAGCAGCGGCGGCTGGCCTCACAAACTACTACGGTTGCCGAAGTCGAGAGATGGAGAGGAGGGCTGTCAGTGAGTTTGGGGATGGGGTTTTCAGAGGGATAAAAGGGGCAGCGACGGCTCTCCAGCCATCGAAGGAGCGGAGCACGCGACGGCAGCCATGGTGGTGGTGGCTGTCGCCGAAAAATTTTGAGGGAGGAGGCAACAGCATTTTCAGTGAGTGAGTGTGCGTCTAGGGAGGTGAGGAAGAAAGAGAACAAGGGCGAGGGAGAGGGAAGTCAGGGATGGCGGCGGCAGCCAGAGGACGGCGCTGCTGCCATCCGTCGGAGGAGAGAAGAGGGCGAGGGGGAGGCTGCTGCGTGTGTGTGTGTGTGTGTGTGTGTTTGTATGTTTTGTGTGTATGTGAGTATGTGTTTTGAAAAGAAGAAGAAAGAGTTTGGGGCCTTGCCCTAATTAATTTGGAGCCTCTTATGGGCTACGAATTCTTTTCAATTGGGCTCAAATTTTATATAAAACTTGGGCTTTATTATTTAATCAAGTGGACTACCTCATTTAATTATTTGGGCTCTGTTATGGGCTGCATATCTTATTTAAATTGGGATTCAGATTTTAATTAATTGGCACTTTTATTTTTAAAGAGTGTGAGTTGCCCTTATTTGATTATTGGGCTTAACTTTTAATTTAAGGTGGTGAACTCATTTTATTTATTAATCTAAGTCTAATTTATTTAATTATTGAGCTTGACATGTATTTAGATTTGATTAATAAATTGCTTTAATGAATGATTGCATAATATTATATATATTAATATTACGTGCATATATTAAGTACAATTACTTATTATATGAGTTGAGCATGAAATGATTTGCATTATATATTTCGCTAATAAAATCATTTATGATTTAATTGGTTTGATTTATAAAATCAATTATTAAGGAAAATTGAGTAAGGATATTGTTGGTGTCCTTAACTCAAGAATCTAGCTTTCAATTATTTATTAAATTTTAAAAACCCGGCTAAGTGAATCATAGAATATTAAACGTTTCACTATAAGATTAAGGTTTATTTTAGGACTATGAGTTTAAGTTGAGAACTTATCTTGTAGGACCTACAGAAGAGGATACTTAGGTTCCTGATCAGCTCAGTTAAATTATTTGGATTGTCTTCGAATAGGTGAGGCTTTATTTATGAAATGTATGTTTGAGCTAATAAGCTTGCTTTTATAAAATGTTAAAGTGGATGATTCATGCTTAAAATATTTTTGCTCTCTATTGGTTATTGCTTCTACCAGAACATTGTTGGCATTGCCAACCAGAACTTGGTTAGCTCTGCTAACCAAAATTGTGTACGTACACCAGAACTTGTTGTCTCGAGAGATTTGATGACAACCAGTTGTAGATAGCACGCCCAATAGATGAGCCAGGAAAATATGAGCTCAGATTATCTTTAGTATGCATGGAATGACACGCTTTAAAAACATTATGTGTTATACCATTTAAAGCATGAATTATCTTTTCAGTATATGGCTTCCAAATGATTTTAAATGGCCCAACCCACTGAGTACACTAGTACTCAGCCCTGCAAATGCTTTCAAAACCTTTTGTAGATTGAGCAGCTGGTGGTGACGGGAGAGGCTGAGGAAGGGTTGTTACTGTGGATTTTGAAGAAATACTATGTTTACTTCCGCTGAAATAAATTCACTTAGTGAATATTATCTGATGCCTAACTATGTTAATACTTTTATTCATATTTTTAATATGAATTTCACTCTCGAACACTTTTCTACCGACTGTTTTCTGCATCTATTATATGCTTAGTATGAGACGTTGTCTTGGTCTCAGACCTTTGAACTTTCGATCCTGATAGGGAGAATAATTATGTTATAATGTCATACTTGTTATCATTTAAATACGGCATATCTTTCTATTGATGAGATGATGCCCAACCCACCCTTAGGGCACATTATCCATTTTATTCAAGTAAAGCTTAGTAGTCCCGTCACATAGCCCATTTCTTCTTCTCCCGGGAATTCAGGGCTGTGACAATGTCAAATTGATACTCTTCCCTTTTACCTTGGTGGACAACGTAAGAAGATGGTTATATGACCTATGTTGTGGTAAAATCGGATTAACACAATTCAATATGCAATTGCACGTAGTCTCAACAAGTAATAAGAGGAAGTATTCCAAGATCGTCTCCACATGGAATGGAAATTAGAACTTAAACTATCTCAGCTACAAAGAAATAAGCAAAATAAGAACTACTTGAAAACTAGAAAATAACTAAATATTTAAATCAAGAGGATGGTTTTCTAATAAACTAAAATTAAACTAAGGCTGGTTAAAATCTTAACTAAAGTTAACTAGACAGGAGATAAAAGATTAAACGAAGAAAAATATAAGAGAAACGAACTTGGATTGATGAATCCCTCTATGTCTTTCACACTGAACAAATTGCTGCAGCAATATTCAAGCAAAACCTCACAGTTACGAAAATTCACCAACATTCATAGAACTTTCCCAAATCCTATGGTTTTTCATTCTACAACTTTCTTGAGCATATTCCTATGCCAAGTCAAGCCTAGAACAACAGATACATAGCTCCAACTTTTAACCGCACACAAGGCAAATAACATATTCCTATGCCACATGCTCTTATGCCATTCAACCTAGTCCACTACTCCCAACCTTTCCAGAATCAAGATGTAGCTGAATATCTTGCAAAAGATGGCCAGTCAAGAGCAAGAAATAACATGAAGCATAGCTGAATGGAAAATGAGAAATTCACTAAAATAAAGTGCAAAGAAATTACAAATCTAAGACATAGAGTTCATCAACAATCCAAGCCTCAAAAGTTTAGCTCATGCTTAACATAAAGAAAGAGAAAATAAATTCAAAGCTAAGCATGATGCTAACAGTAGCTAGAACTAAAGTTTGCAGATTGAAAATATGAGTAAGAGAAAGAAAGGAAGCTAGAAATAGTAAGGATTAATGATGTGCTCTGCTTCTTTCTTCTCTTCCTCCAAAAATATGGTCATTGTCTTTAATTTCAGGTGCTCCTTCTCTCTCCCGTGCTCACCCTGATTTCCTCTTGTTTTTTGTGTTGTCCCCAAAAATAGCCCATGAAAAGACCATGTTGCCCTCATTTGTTGTAGACTTCAGGTGCTCCTCTTTCTCCCTTCGATTTTTGCTGAGAGAAGTTCAACTTTTATGCCAAATAAGTTGACTTTCACTTTTAGCAAGTGGTCCCCTATCTTTTGCACATGAAAATCTCGTCCAAGTCAACTTAGCAGAATGCTGTAGCAAAATGCCAGCAACGCTGTAGTCCCTACACAAAACCAACAAAACTCTCATTTCTCTATTTTTATATGAGATTAGCTAACTTTTGGCATCAGTTTTCATACATCTCAAATCTCAAACACCCAAAGACGAAAGAGCGAAACGACAATAAAACGTAAAAGAAAACCTAAAGAACTACACAAAACATGCATCAAACTCTTCTTAAAAGCTTAAAAGAATGAGTAATAACTCTTAATACAAGAGTTATCACACCCCCAAACTTAGAACATTGCTCGTCCTCGAGTGATGCAGAGAAAAGGAAAAAAAAAAACAAAAAGGACAAATAAAACAACCAAAACACACAAAAGAAAGGATATACTAAATCTGCATGAGTTTCAACATGGGTAAGAGCTCTCAGACATTGAATCCAGTTAGAGAACAAGCATTCATTCTTTTCTAAGCCTTGAACCGACAATCCTCAAGTAGTAATGATGCTCACAAGAGAAACACATTTTTTTTTTTTGCTTCACTTTATGCACTGCATAGTTCTTCCCAAACTATCTCAAAACACTCTAAATCATGCTAGGCCTCGTTCCTCAAGCTTAATTAGTGTCCCAAATATTATCTTAATGATTCTCTCTGCACTAATGTAGACAAACACTGAACCAAAAATCAAAAGGACTTTGAAAGCTTATAATGTTGGGCTCGGGTTCACGTAGGATATATGATTAATAGTGGCTTGAACACCCTGAACACCTTGATCATTCTTATGACCATCGAATTATTCTCACTCATTTCCCAATAAGACAGCCCACAACAACCATATCATCTTGCCATTCTACGTTTCTATTCTTTTCTTTTTTGTTGACATACTAAATACAACAACCATAAACATGATAGTACCAAAAGGATAACCTCTCCACCCCAAATCATAGAAATGAACATTGTCCCCAATGTTGGAATGAGAAGATAGGATAAGGAAAAATCTCAAATAAAACTACCCCAACAGGACAAACACCTCAAACCCTTTCATATGCAACTCAGATAATTGAAAAGCAATGATCAAGGCGTTCAACAGGCAGGTGGAAGATTGGTGTTTTATTTATGCTAGGTTAGTGATAGGCTTAAAATTGAAGGGACATGATCAGGCTCAATGGGGTAACTAGGGGAGAAATATGCAGTATAGGCAGGCTAGAAAGGCTCAATCTATCCAAAAATAGCCTAGATCATGTCCTTGATTTAGTGTAGTCTAAGATTTCGCCTCAAGAAAGATCATGTCCTCTCTTTAGGTTTCAAGATGGTCTGGTTGAACTATGCACACACAAGCACAATTAAAACAATTCTTTTTAGCATCATTAACACGCAAGGATGAATAGTGGAAGGCTTAAATCAGAACAAGCAACCTCTCTCATTCATTTTTTTTTAAGTAATCATCATTGAGCACCCAAATTGACACTATGCATAAATAGAGTATACCTCTGACTCGATAAAACCAACAAAGCAGATACAAAGAGAACAGAAAGAGAAAAACACCAAAAAGAAATAACAAGAACAGAACAAGAACAGGAAGAAGAACAAGAAAAGAGTTGAGATGAGAAAACGTCCCTTGCCTACTCTTCGGATCTGTTCGAATGAGTTGGGACTTCGTCTGCACTGGTGGGAGGGATCCAAGGTTCCAAAACCATATGTGGGAAATAAGGGAATTGTGCAGTGGGCTTGGTGAAGTATAGGGAATTGTATTGCTTGCTGTCACAACTAATCAAAAAACTCCTCAACCCCCAAATTTGATTTCAACTTAGCTAAATGATAGACCATTACCTACAAAACATCGACAAAAACCAAAAACATAAGAAAAAACATAAATTAAAGGTAAAAAATAAAATAGCAAAAACATGAAAATGAGGAACCAAAATGACCCTCGACTTGATTGGGTTGTCTTTAAATAGTGCTTGATTTTCTAGACAACCCAAGTTACCCCCTTCTTCATGGCTCGTTCAGGACGGTGGAGGTCTTTTAACGATTGATATCTCTACCCCAATAATGCTTCACCCTCTGGCCATTTACTTTGAATTCACGACCCGAATGATCTTCTCGCAGATCAACAGCTCCATAGGGATAAACCTTGACAATTGTAAACGGTCCTGACCATCTTGACTTTAACTTTCCTGGAAACAACTTCAAACGGGAGTTGAAAAGCAACACCTGCTGCCCTTCTTTAAAGACACGAGGTTGTATTTTCTGGTCATGCCATCTCTTGGTTTTCTCCTTATAAAGCTTAGCATTTTCATAAGCAAACAACCTCATCTCTTCAAGTTCATTCTAGGCTGCAACATCCGAACTTCACCAGTAGCTTTAAGATCCATGTTTAGCTTTTTGATGGCCCAATAAGCTCGGTGCTCCAGCTCCAAAGGCAAGTGACATGCTTTTCCAAAAATCAGCCTATATAGGGACATTCCTAAGGGCATTTTAAAGGCAGTTCGGTAGGCCCATAGAGCGTCTTCTAACCTTTGAGATCAATCCTTTCTGTTGGGGTTCACGACCTTCTCAAGTATCCCCTTGATTTCCCTATTAGAATACTCCGCTTGACCGTTTGTATGAGGATGATAGGCAGTGGCAATTTTGTGCTTCACATTGTACTTAGCCAATAAATTCTCCAACAGCTTGTTCACAAAATGGGTCCCTTCATCGCTGATAAGGGCTCTCGGCGTTCCAAAACGCGTGAAAATATTCTTATGCAAAAACTTTACCACTGCTTTTGAATCATTAGTAGCCGTTTCTAATGCCTCAATCATTTCGAAACATAATCTACAGCGACCAAGATGTAGAGATTTCCAAAAGAGGGCGGGAACGGTCCCATGAAGTCAATTCCCCAAACATCGAACAATTCGACTTCAAGGATGTTGTTTAAGGGCATTTCATTCTTGGCAGACACATTTCCCACACGTTGGCATCTATCACATCTCTTTACAAATGCATGAGCATCTTTAAAGATAGACGGCCAAAAGTAGCCCGATTGTAGAACCTTAGCTGCTGTCATCTGCCCTCCAAACTGTCCTCCATATGGGGCTGAATGACATTGCTCCAAAATGCTTGGAACATCATCTTCAGGCATACATCGCCTCAAAATTTGATCGGAGCATTCTTTGTACAGAAAGGGGTCATCCCAATAATACATCTTTACATAATGAAAGAACTTCTTCAGTTGCTGTCTATTCAAATCTGGTGGAAGCATCCCACTCACTAAGTAGTTAACAAAGTCAGCAAACTAATGAGTAAATACTTGTTTCACCAACAGAAGTTGTTCATCGGGAAAATTTTCCTTGATTGGCTCTTCAAATCCTTTTTCTCGTCCATCTTCCAGCCGAGAGAGATGATCATCAGCTTGGTTCTCTGTTCCTAGTCTATCCCTAATTTCCAAATCAAACTCTTGAAGAAGTAACACCCATCGAATAAGTCGTGGCTTGGCGTCCTTCTTTGAAATGGGGTATTTAATCGCTGAATGATCTGTATAAACCACCACTTTAGTGCCCACCGGATAAGATCTAAACTTGTCAAACGCAAAAACAACAGCCAATAGTTCTTTTTCAGAAGTCATGTAATTTAAATGAGCATCGGTCAAAGTCTTGCTAACATAATAAATAGAGTGAAAGATCATCTCTTTTCTCTGCCCAAGAACAGCACCTACTGCGAAGTCACTCGCGTCACACATTAATTCAAAAGGAAGAGACCAATCCGGAACAACAATGATGGGAGCTGTTACAAGTGCTTAATTTCTTCAAATGCAAAAAGGCCTCTAAACACTCCTTAGTGAATTCAAATGGCCGATTCTGCTCTAGCAAAGAACTTAGCGGTTTTGAGATTTTTGAGAAATCTCGAATAAGCCTCCTGTAGAAACCCGTGTGGCCTAAAAAACTTCGAACACCTTTAACTGATGTAGGAGGTGGAAGTTTGTCAATAACTTCGGTCTTTGTTCGATCCACTTCAATGCCCTTTTTGGAAATTCGATGACCCAAGACCGAACCTTCTTGCACCATAAAATGGCATTTTTCCCAATTTAGCACCAAATTTGTCTCCTCACACCTTTCCAACACTTTTTCCAAGTTAGCCAAGCATATACCAAAAGTATCACCGAAGACCGAAAAATCATCCATGAATATTTCCAATGATGTCTCCACCATATTAGAAAAGATTGACATCATACACCGTTGGTAGGTGGCAGGTACGTTGCACAGCCCAAATGACATTCGCCTACAAGCAAAAGTGCCATAAGGACATGTGAAAGTTGTTTTATGTTGATCTTCAGGTGCAATGGTGATTTGATGATTACCGGAGTAGCCATCGAGAAAACAAAACTACTCCTTCCCTGCTAGTTTATCAAGCATTTGGTCAATATAAGGTAGCGGGAAATGATCTTTTCTGGTAGCATTGTTTAACTTCCGGTAGTCCACACAAACACGCCATCCCGTTACTACACTTGTAGGAATCAATTCATCATTCTCGTTGACCACCACCGTGAATCCACCCTTCTTTGTAACACATTGAACAGGGTTGACCCAAGAGCTATCCGAAATTGGATATATTATTCCAGCATCTAACCAGTTGATCACCTCTTTTTTAACGACTTCTTTCATAACTGGATTAAGTCGCCGCTGCTGCTCTACAGAATTTTTGCATCCTTCTTCCAACAAAATTTTGTGCATACAAATAGAAGGACTTATACCCTTTATGTCTGCAATTGTCCAGCCAATTGCCTTCTTATACCTCTTCAACACATGAAGCAACATATTCTCCTTTTCTAAGTCGAGAATGGCTAAATTATCACGGGCAAAGTTTCTTCAGTTCCCAAGTAGGCATATTTTAGATGTGAAGGCAGGGGTTTCAGCTCAAGCTGTGGTGGTTCTTCAATGGAAGGTTTAGGTGGTTTGAACTCCCTTTCCGATAACCCCAAAGATTCAAATTTTCTCCCAATGTTGGAAGAGTTTTGCTTGGATTCAACCCATGTGACTTGAGCCTCTTCTTCATCACTTATTTCTTCAACCTCTTCAAGAGAAATTCCATTCACATCTCCTCCACAGATTTCCATGTTCACTTTTTCAGCCACAATAGCATCAATGACACTCACTGTAGAGCATTCTTCAATCTCGTCAGAAAACTTCATAGCATTGAAAACATTGAAGGTAACTTGCTGATCATTTACCCTCATTGTCAACTCTCCTTTTTGAACATCTATCAAAGTTCGTCCAGTTGGTAAAAATGGCCTTCCCAAGATAATTGGCACCTCTCTATCCGCTTCATAATCAAGAATGATAAAATCTGCCGGAAAAATTAATTTGTCGACTTGTACCAAAACATCTTCAATTTTTCCTTCTGGATGAGCCATGGAACGATCGGTCAATTGTAGAGTAACTGTGGTAGGCCTTGCTCCTCCAATTCCTAACTTCTTGAAAACTGAAAGCGGCATTAAGTTAATGATAGCTCCTAAATCACAAAGAGCTTTACCAATATCTCGACCTCCAATGGCACATGGTATAGTAAAACTACCAGGGTCCTTCAATTTAGGAGGGATTTTGTTCTTTAGAATAGCGCTGCTACCTTCTGTCAGAGCTATTGTTTCAAACTCCCCAAGCATTCTCTTTTTTGTCAAAATATCTTTCAAAAACTTCACGTAGTTTGGCATTTGCTCTAAAGCTTCAACTAGAGGGATATTGATGTGGAGTTGTTTTAAAACATCCCAGAATCTTCTGAATTGAGCATCATCCTGCTTTTTTTGAAATCGTTGTGGAAATGGTGGCGGCGGTTTCACATGTGACTGTTCTGCTGCAGTTTGCTGAGAAAATGCTGAAGGATTTGTCCCAGAATCAGCATTGGTTAGCTTTGAATTTCCTGCTTCGTCACCCTTCTCCACATCTTTTTGGATTGAAGTGGGCTCAGATTTTCTCTTCAATTTATCTTCATTCAAATCTGAACCTTTTCCACTTCTCAATGTAACCGCTTTACACTACTCCTTATCTTTTCTTAGATTTTCGGTGTCACTAGGCAGTGTACCTTGTGCTCGAGTTCTGATTTCATTTGCAAGTTGCCCCATTTGAACCTCAAGATTTCTTAATGAAGCTCCTTGACTCTGAATTACATCATCATTCTTAGCCATATACTCTTTCAGTAAAGTCTCTAAATAGTTAGTTTGAGTAGCTTGTGGAGGCCTTTGTTGTTGTTGGAAACCTGGTGGATAAGTAGCCTTAGCTTGCATCTTTCCACCATTCGAACTCGTTCCCTGATCACTCTATGAGAAATTTGCATGTTGTCTCCATCCCGGATTGTAAGAATGAGAGTAAGAATTATTGTGGTTGGTATTATGATTCCCTATATAGTAAACTGAAGCAGGATTGGAAGGACAATTCTTAAAGGTATGAGCATCGCCACAGTAAACACAAGAGATCTCTGCCACCGGTTGAGTTACCACAGGTGCTTGAGATGTTACCACTGGTGCTTGTGGTGGTTTACTCCCAACACTAAGAATCTTCAACATGTTGCTCATTGATGCTACTTGAGCTGACAAGGCTGTCAAAGCATCAACTTCAAGTACTCCTGCTATCTTTTTACCCATTGGAGCTCTTGAATTAGACCATTGATAATTGTTAGTAGCAATTCTCTCTAGAATCTCATAAGCCTCATCATACGACTTAGAAAGAATAGCACCATTTGCTGAAGCATCCAACACCATACGAGTAGGACCATTGAGACCATTATAGAATGTCTCCATCTGAATGCAATGTGGAATTCCATGGTGTGGGCATTTTCTTAGCAGCTCTTTGAACCTTTCACAGGATTCACTCACATATTCATCCTCCAATTGTTGAAATCATATGATTTCATTTCGATATTTTGTATTTTTCGTCGGAGGGAAATACTTTAGTAGAAACTTTTCTTGTTAGCTCATTCCATTGTAGAGACCTCCGAAGCTTCACAAAATTATGCCAAACACATAAATCTCCATCAAAATCTTACCTAAACACCTCCTATCAACTTGAATCCAAGGAGATCCTTGAAGATTGGCTTCAAAGCTAGAGAGAGAAAGTTTGATACTTGGTGTAAGTTTGGGTAAGTGATCATGTAATCCATAGATATGGCTTGAATGATGTTGTGTGTGTGTATTCTTGAAAGATTGAAGCAAGAAAATCACCCCCTTCCTTTTTCAAAATTTTTGAAAATTTGGGTCTTCAACCCTTCAAAAAATTTCTTTTTCTTTCCTTGATTTGGGGTGAAAAATGAGATCTATGTGATGTTTGTTGATGATTGATGTGTGTTGTGAAGTATATGCCTTGAGATGTGAAAGTTCGATGGAGTTTAGTTTACCCAAAATTTGGGAACTTTTGAGTCAATGGTTAAAATGATGAATAGATGATGAAGATGAGTCCATGAGATGTATATGATGATGATTGATGGAGTAAATTGAGTATATGATGTCAATTGATGAGTTTGATGTGAGTTAGTTTAATAAAATTAGGGATATGTGTATCTATGCTCGAATTTGTAAATTGATGGTTTATATGTGAGATTAAGTGGTTAAGATTAATAGATATATGAATGGATTAAAGTTTCATATGTGTTTATAAAATTTCCAAGAGTTTAGTTTAATAAAAATTAGGACTTTCTTGTCTATGTGTCTATTAAGTGTTTTGGCTTAAGATATATGTAATTGAGCATTGTTAGGTCCAGAGGGTCTCGAATAGGTGTATGGGGGGGGAATACACCTATAGGCTATTTTTGACTTAATCTACTGACCTCAATCAGAGGAATCTCAGTCAGAGATCAAAACGAAACTTTGCATGCAAACAAGGACTCCTGTTTTACTGAAATCAGTTTTGACCAACAGGGTTGACGACTGATACTGAAAGCTCTTCAGTAATGAGTTATCAGTTAAGTTGCTGGAACTTAACTGATCCACGTAAGGGCTTCAGTCGTGTTTGCTAAGATATAGATGATATCACTCTTCCTTACTATCAGAGGATAGTTCAGTCAGATTGATATCATACGCAGCGGAAATTAAACTTAGTTTTGTAATAGCCTCGGTGGAGCAGATTGTTGGATTAAGGTTTCTCTTTGCTATTAGTCAGTGTTCAGTTTTATCAATAGAAATAGCACAAGTAAGAATGTAAAACTGAAAGCTGTAAATAACACAGAGACTTTTACGTGGTTCGGAAAACCCCTTTCCTACATCCACGGCTGGTTGATCAGACCAACAATCCACTCCGCAAGTGCTTCACTGGTGCACTGCAAACCGTACCCGTGTGCTTGCCTCACAACCGTAAACTGAAGAAAACCCTTCTTCAGCACCCACACACCTCGCGTAGGATTTCCCTGCTAAGCACACCTCGTGCTCAGACTTTTCACTCAGAGTTCAGAGTACCTTCCTGAACTCCGAACCACTCAAACACTCTTATGGGGGGGAGGTTTGAACGAGTGCCAACTATACTTACAAAGAACAAGTTCTTTGAAGCAAGTTTGACCTTTGGCTTCTGGGTAAACAGATATATGCCTAGGGTCTAAGAGAATGTATGTAATCAGCAGTGACTGATTTTGGCTTTGGAATTCTCTTCTTCGATTCAAGCTTTGGAGCGGTTAAGCTTTAGGCTGAGTAGCAATTTCGGCAGAGCTTCAGCTTATGTCGTTGAATCGGTGAAGGTTGAAGTGATCCTCGAGCGCTATTTGTAGGAGAACTCTTGAATAGATCCGTTGGCGTAAATCGTCCTCAAGATTTCTTCCGTTGGAGAGCAATTCGAATTTGGGCTGAGGCTTCAATCTTCGAGGTTCCTTGTCTGTGTGGAAACGGCTCTTTTGATGGACAGGAGATGTGACATCTCTGAAAAGTAACCACCAGATAGGAATGACCTCTACAGAGATAAGATATTCTGAGATCTCTGTCTTTAATGCGGCTGTACTTGTGCGTACGTGGCTTCCTCTGAACGTTGGAAGATCAGTCCTAGGAGGAATGTTCAACTGATACTTGACTTTAGTATCAGTCCTTTGCGCGCATTAAATAATCAGTCTTCAACTGATTCTTCAACTGATACTTCAGTTGGTATCTGCAGTCTTCAGTCTTCGTTCTTCAGTCTTCAGTCTTCGACACCGCAACTAAACTAGAAACGAACTCTAACACTTGAGTTCAAAAATGATTCTAGTCTATTACATATAAGTCCTATGAATTTTGGTATCATCAAAACAAGGGTTAGGATATTCCACAAGGTTCCCAACAATTTTCCCCTTTTTGATGATGCCAAAACCACACAGCAGTTCTAGACAGCAAAAAGACTGAACTTACAGTACAAGTTCTAAACATGGGGTGAAAACAGTTCCCCCTTAACAATAGAACCTAAAAACTTGTACTTAGCCCAAGTACCCTGTATTTTTAGCTGCGGGGGAAGATGTTCCCACTTTTCATCAATGATTTGAACACCACGTGGGGGTAATTGAGGATAAAGATGTGTATGATGATGAGTACAAGCAGGCTGAGACCATAGCCCCACCGGAGTGGCGGAGTCAGATTGACCGTTACTGGTCTCAAATCTCGACAGGAGCTATGTATGTGAAGAACAACAACAAGTCCAACGAAATCTGCGACCCTGCCCTGCAGATCTGCCATCGTTAGTTGGCTTACAACATTTACGGCCGACTCGAGGGCTTTAATGTGGTCACGCAGCAAGAGTTATTCCTGCTCTAGTGCATGGTAGAGAAGAAGAGGGTGAATTTCAGGTTCACCGCGGTAATGCAGTTTCAGTATGGGGTAACACATACCAACAAATATCTCTCTCTATGCCCGCTGGTGACCATTCTGGCAAACAAGCTCACGAATTTCAACTCTGAAGCCCCGGAGGAAGAAGATGTAGCGGAGACCCGCTTCCTTGACACTGGACGCCTCGTGCGTTGGAGGATCATCAAAGCTGATGAAAGTGGTAGCTACCGCTTGGTCTACTCGGAGGGCAGCTCAGTCAGGCCAGAATCGAGAGCAGTGAAGGAGTAGGGAGCGCCGCGTTGATGGACGAGTTGAAGGAGATCAAGGACGAGCTGTTGATGTTGGTGGAGAAGTGGCAATTTTGAAAGAGACGATGGAGGCTGGTTTTAAGGTGATCGTGGACAAGCTGGATACGGAGGGCGATCCCTCTGATCAAAGTGACTAGGTTCTTTCCTCCCTGAACTTTTTAGATTAGGTTTTATTTTTGTTTTTGCTTTTTATGTTTTAGTGTCTTGTGAATCTGTGTTTGGGTCGAAGTCTTACTTGCACTGGTTAGTGGTGATGAGAAATATGCATGCTGATTTTGGTTTGAGGTATGATTTGGTGGAGAGTGTGATATGCATGATAGTAGTAGTGAGCTTACAGAGAGAAATCCACCAGTGAGATCCTAGCCAAATTAAAAATTGCATATTTTCTGGTGAGGTTGTGCTGTGCTAGGGACTCTGGAATTTGATTGTGAACTTCTACTACTAGTATTGACTCGCATGATTAGGGCAGATTTCTTTGATTAGGGCCCCAGAATTATTCTTTGATGCTTAATGTGATTGACACCCTTGCTACGCTAATTTGAGCCAAACATTTCTTTCTTGAGCCTTTTGATTAATGAATTTATATTGAAAAGAAATAATTGTTGTTGAGCATAAAATGATAAGCAAGGAATTTTTGAAGGGAAAAGAAAATCTGGGCACAAAAAAATGGTGATCAAAATGTTGCCAAAAATCAAAGAAAAAGATTGGTCCCTACTAAAAATAGGGGAGTTAAATGTTGGTTGTGGTCTTACTGAGTAAAAATGCTGGGTATGGGTGATATTGAATTAAACCTACTGAACTATACATGTCTCACCTCTGCTCCGTATACCCCATTACAACCAAATTAAAGTCCCTTTAATGAGTCATGCTAGTCTGATATACTTGTTGTTTTCAATCAAACTCATAGTAGAACTGGTACAACATAGCACGAGTGTATACACTAAGCTATATACTTGAGTAAGAGAAACTACTATCATATTTTATGCATATTCGTTACTCTTTGGTTTGTGGTTTGACTAGGCTGAATGATGCATGTTAGTATGATCTGAACCAGATATCTGTGCAAGTCTCGTATCTTGAAGTTTATATTTCTTTCCTTACATCTCTTTTTCGTCCGTGTCTTCTGTGAATCCACCCACATACTTGAGGGCAAGTATGGTTTAAGTGTGTAGGTGTGATGCATTTTCAACTTTTGGGCCATTTGGCCCTATTTTTCTCCTATGTTTGCGCCAGTTCAGGTCGTTCCGGGAGAAAACCAGGTCGTAATGGGGAAGCAGTCCAGTAGAGCAGAAACGGAGAAAATGTGGTCGGAATGGACATTACCAGCCCAGATTGCAATGTCGTGTTTACCAGCATGGAGCCTAGGCACAGTACCTCTCAAGTTTAACTTAGGGTATGGAACCCGAAGCAACCCACCTGGTATGGATCAAACCGAAAGAAGCAATCTGTCTGACCACTACAAGCAGAAGAAGCTAGCCGTTGCCAGAATGCATAGTGAATTGCAAGGATGAGAAGGATGAGAAGGATGATCGTGGAAGCAAGGAAGAAGGAGGTTGAAGGATCCAGAAAAGTAGAGAGTTGACCTAATCTGTTGCGGAAGGAAAGAATCAACTGGATCTTCAATCAAATCATTCATGATGAAGCTAGAAAATGAAAGGAGATCCTGTTGAAGATTTGAAGACTGGCGCGGCTAGGGTTAGCCCTCCACCAGACGACAGTATAAAAGAAGAAGCAGCCCCAACTATCAAGAACTTTTGTCCGCTGCATTTTATTACTTTAATCTTTGGCCGACTTATGGCATTCAAAAACACCTTACATTTCTGTAGTTTAATTTCGTACAAACAATCTACTACTTTTAGTATTTTCATTCGTGTGCAAGAAACAAGATCGAGCCATTTACCTTAGGTACTTTATTTCAAATATTTATCTTTGCTTAATGATGTGTTTATGTTTGACTCAACTAGAAACACCTCTAGATTGACTTGCAGTAGGACAAGGACACTCTAGCAGTGGTAAGTTAACCCAATGTCGTCTCTCAAGGAAGATCTTTAAGGGCTTTTAATTATGTCACAAAGCAGTAAAGAAAGCAGTAAACTTGATTATTAAACTAAGGCTTGTAATTAAAAACTCAATTTAAAACTGAACTTAGAATTAAATAGGCAAAATAAACAATTAAACCCTAGGCAAGATTAAACGATTAAAATAAAAGCAACTTAAGAATTAAACACTACTTAGAATTTAAATACTTGTAAAGAAAAGCTCCTAATCTAATGAACATAAATTAAATTGCAGAATTTAAAGGAAATCATAAACATAATAAAATTGCATAATTTAAATTGCATAATTAAAAGTGCAGAATTGAAATAGCATAATTAAAAGTGCATAAACGAAACAAAGCAAGTAAATTGAAATAAATACTGAAATACCGTAAACGTCGCAAAGATGAAATTGCTGTCACTCAATCCCAATCTTCGAAACAAAACTAAAGTAAGCTAAACTTGAAAGTAAACTAGAACAAATAGTACTAAAACTTGAAGAACTAAGAAAGCAATAAAAACCTAAACTTTGGTTGCAGCGCTGGAAACTAAAGATTAGGGCAAAGATTAAGTGTCGGAGGCAGAAGATTAGATTCTTTCATTCACGTTCAAGCCCCCTTTTATAGACTCCATTCCAACCCTAATTACCATCAAACTCACCTTGCAAAGCTCGACTCTTAAGGAGATAGAAACGTACATTCAAAGGTAACTCCAGCTGGCAGCGTGCTCTTCAAGTAATCTTAGCTCTGGCGAGAAATCACCAGCTCTGAAAAGGTAAGGCAGAGCTAGAAATCAGCTCTGGCAAGAATTGTAACTCTGCTCTGCAACTTAAGAGAACTCTAGTGCATCAACTCTGGAAAGGTAGTCAGAGCTGGAAGTTAGCTCTGGAACGGCATGACAGAGCTGGAAGTTAGCTCTGGCATTAGCGAGCTCTGGCAAGTATGGCATAGCTGAAAGTCAGCTCTGGATAAGGAGATTGTTGACTCTGGTGATCATGGCAGAGCTGGAAGTCAGCTCTGGCGGTCATGACAAAGCTGAAAGTCAGCTCTAGAAATTTAGCTCTACTCTGACAAGTTTGTTCTACTATGGAGAATTTAGCTCTGATAGTGAAGTTCAGCTCTGGAGATGGTCAGCTCTGACTCTGGAAGTCAGCTCTGCTCTGACTTTTCTGCTCTGCTCTAGCTTTTCAGCTCTGCTCAGTTCAGTTCACGCCTAAAAACGCCATTTTATCCCAAAATCTCCAAAATTACACTATTCCATCTATCAAATCTAAATCTCCTGCAAAGCATAAAACAAACCCATAAACGCACCAATTTCCAGGATATTTAACTTAAAATCAACACATGCAAACCCCCAAAATACGAACAATTAGGCATAAATCAACCCCCCCACACTTAGCCTTTTGCTTGTTCTCAAGCAAAATCAGTATGAATCCTAGGAAGAGAGCGCTTCAACAATGCTTATTTCCATTCAAAACATTCAAGAAAGTCAATTCAAATATTTTCACTCAACACACATCTCTCGATCATGCAAGTAACTTAAAGTTTAAGAAGCAACAAACAGTAATGCAAATAATTTGATCAGACCCAATTCTCCGCTAGAAGTGAATTCCCTAATGTGATCGCCTTTATAATCAATATCACCATTTTTCACACTTTGTGTGCTTTATCATTTAGATTTTCGACAGTTGAGCCATAATTCATGAAATAAAACCATTTGGATGTAATCCAAAGTCTTTTCACGTGGTTTCCCATGCTCATAGTTAAAACTAGAGGAGCAGAGACTCAGCGCTGTCACTTTCAGAGCTGGCCAATTATTTCAGAGCTGGCAATTCGTCCAGCATTTCACAGATAAGGATACGATCGTAGGCAATCATAATGACAACACTCCCTCTAGCATCTACCGGACAAATCACGTTTTACTTACTTACAATCGTGTTGCAACAAAACTCATAATTCTTTGCACAATCAAGAAACATATATCAAGAGTAAAACAAGAATAACCACCATTCAATCACAAACCCAAAATTCACATCGAAAACAATCTCCTCTTCAACAAATTAATAAAAAAAATCGCAAGTATCCAAGAGCAAGCTAAGAATAAAGGGACGAATTACCCAATTCAAAGCATAAACAAAACAAAACAAGCCACCCCCCACACTTAAAGAAAGCCATGTCCTCAGGGCACAAAATAAAGAGAGTTAGAAGACGTCCCTGATCATTGGCGATGAAAAGCATAAGCATTGTGAGAGGCGGCGCAAGTTGTAGGGTTTCCGGTCTTTGGCAGAGTAGAAATGTCAGCGCTGGTCCTTTTCAGCGTGGAATTTCAGAGCTGGAAGTGAACTGTGCAGCGCTGGCATTCTTCAGCGCTGGCGGCAAGGTTAGAGTAGAATTGCAGCGCTGAAAACAAAACATTAACACCAAGAATCATTGCAACCGAACAAGCAACCAAAGACTAGGAAAACACAAAAAACGGAAAGCAAAGAACAAGAAAAACAAAAACAAAACAAAACCAACAGTGGGTTGCCTCCCACCAAGCGCTAGTTTTAAAGTCGCCAGCCCGACTTAGAGAAACCCTTAACCAAAATCACTATGAAACATCAGCTGAATTAATCATTGTGAAAGCGCATCCTCCTCCATTTCAACTGCGGGTCCTCTTAATGAGCAAGAAGAGCTCATCACATTCATCATTCTCTCGAACCATGAGCTAGATCGAGAGCTTTCTTCTTTCTTCTCCTCCAAGGGCATTACACCTTGCACTCCTTGCACGACACCATCTTTGAAGTTCAGCTCATCAGCCCATTCTTCCTCAACGGTTGCATCCGCTTTCACTTTAGTTGGTACTTCTTGCTCTGCATTAACGTTGAGTGGAAGCTTGGTCAAAAACTCATCTTCAATGGCCTCCTCATCTAGCAGGTTAGCAAGAAACTCCTGTATTCTCTCGTCCTCTTTCGAGCAAGTGCTCTCCAGCACTGGCGAACTGGTCAGGGCTGGCGGACTAGGCAGAGCTGGCTGACTGGGCAGAGCTGGGCTCGTCAGGTCTGAGCTCTGCAGGGCTGGACTATGCAGCGCTGAACTTGGCATGACTGGACTAAGCAGCGCTGAACTGGGCAGCGCTGCACTTGGCAGAGCTAGTGCGATGGTCAGAGCTGGAATGCTAGGCAGAGCTGGCACAAAATTGTCAGCGCTGAAAATTTCCACTTCTTCCACATGGTCAAAAATCTCAATAGAAGAACAGATATGCATTAAAGAAGTAGAAATAATAGGCTTCTTAATGAAAATAGAGAACGTTACCGATCTACCTGACCCGGCCATACTCAAAGTTCCAGAACTCACGTCAATGCGAGTTTGGGTAGTAGCCATAAAAGGTCGGCCAAGCAGCACAAGATGGTCGTTCTTTCCTGTAATACTTTTCCCTTCATCGAGCACCACAAAATCTGCCAGTACCTTGATTCCTCTCACTATTACTTCTACATCCTCCAAGAGTCCACGTGGGCTGGTTATAGCTCCGTCAGCTAGCTGGAGTCTCATATTTGTGCGTTTTAGCTCATCCTCCTTCCTGCCCAATTTTTGAAATATAGCAAACGGCATCAAATTGACTTCCGCACCCAAGTCTAACATACCCGAGAACTCTCCAGCTCTTCCCAAACCAATACCAAGAATGAAACTTCCTGGATTTCTTTGCTTCGGTAGTGGTTTGGTTGGATCTACAATCTTTGGTGGTAGAGGTGGGTTGGGGCGTTGGATAGCTTTCGGTGGTCGATATGGTATAGTGGACTTGTGAAGTTTCAGCTATGGCGCTCTTCTCAGCCCTGGCATCCTTCTCATGCCAGAATTTTGCAGAACTGGATTTGGCATGGCTGAATTCTGCAAGGCTGGATGCTGCAGGGCTGGACTCTGCAGAGCTGGATTCTGCAGAGCTGGACTTGGCATAGCTGGAGTTTGCAAAGCTGGATTTGGCAAGGCTGGATTCTGCAGGGCTGGATTGTGCAGCGCTGAACTTGGCAGGGCTGGACTCTCCAGGGCTGGACTTTGCATAGCTGGATTCTACAGAGCTGGAGTCTGCAGGGCTGAATTCTGCAGAGCTGGACTCGGCAGGGCTGGACTTGCCAAGGCTGGCATCCTCATCTGCTCTGTTACCTTCCTCTGCTCTGGTACCGTAGTCAGCTCTGGCGCTCTCATCAGCTCTGGCATCCTGGACAGCGCTGGCGGTGTTCTTAGCTCTGGCAGAGCAGTAATGGCCAGAGCCTGATGTAGCTGGTTCTGCTGCTGTAGCTGGTTCAGAGCGCCCGACAGTAGTCTCAAGTCGGTTGATGGTGGCTGCCTGAGACTCCATATTTTGCTTGCTCATCTCCATAAACAATTGCATCGTCTCCTCTAAAGACTATTTCTGCATTTCAAACTGTGGAGCATTCTGAAATTGTCGAGCAGGCTGAAAATTCCCTTGTTGTTGACCTCTCCATCCACTATTAAAGTTATGCATGCCTTGATTATAATCTATGCTCTGCGCAGGGATAGGTGCAGCTTTCGTCTTGCTCATCTTAAGCTGCTGGACTTGTCTCATACTGGTGCGTTACAGTGATGGCCTCAACTCTCTTTCCACGGACCGACTTTTGTTAGGAGCTTTCGGCTAAGGTTTTAAATATTTCCTTTAGCTCTGCTGCAGTCTTCCTACCTATGTTCCCTCCTGCAGTGCTGTCCACCATGAATTGGGCAGTTTGCGCTAACCCATCATAGAAGTATTGCATTAACATCACGTTCGTCAATTGATGTTGCGGGCATTGACGGAGTAGTTCTTAAAATCTTTCCCAAGCTTCATGTAAAGGCTCGTCTGGTCCTTGGATGAAATCTACGATCTGCGCTCTGAGCTCCTGTGTCTTGTGGCTGGGATAGTACTTTAGCATGAACTTCTCACAAGCTTCTCCCCAAGTGGTGATGGAGTTGGGCGGCAGAGTTAGCATCCACATCCTCGCCCTATCTTTAAGTGCATAAGAGAGGCACTTGAGCTTTAATTGGTCCTCCGTGAGATTTAGCAATGGGATGGTTTGCACTTGCGTGCAAAAGTTGCGGATGAACTGCAATGCGTCTTCACTCAGCATCCCATGGAACAAAGGTAACAAACTTGAATCATTCGGCTTCAAGTTGTAGTTTCTGACGGCGGTGGGAAGCATAATGGCCGAAGTGTTAGTGTCCCCTATGACGGGCCTGGAGAAATCTCCCATGTACTCCATATTATTCTGTGCCATCTCTTCTTTGGCGTGCAGGGCTGACTTTTCTTCTTTCTTGTTGTCAGCGCTGGACTCGGCAGCACTGGACCGGGCTCCTTCCTCCTGTACGGACTGTTCTGTATGGTCAGAGACAGAGCTCGCTGGCAGCTCTGTAGGCTTTTCCTCTTCCGTTTCGTCAGAGCTGGACTTTTCAGCTCTAGACTCGTCAGCACTGGACTCGGCAGCACTGGACTTGTCAGGGCTGAACTATGCACAACACTAACAAACGGATTAAACGCACCGGGTGGAAAGAAAACAAAACGTAAAGTTAAGAAAGCAATTAAAATCTGAAACGAAAAGTGACACAACTAAACGCCTAAAACCTTCCCCGGCAACGGCGCCAAAATTTGACTCAACTAGAAACACCTCTAGATTGACTTGCAACAGGACAAGGACACTCTAGCAGTGGTAAGTTAACCCAATGTCTTCTCTGAATGAATATTAAACTTAATTAATACTCGATTTGCTCGAGGATCGTCTCTTGGATTATCTTAATTCACCATACATCGATTAAACCTAGCATGCTCCTATATGTGCGTGTTTTTATTTTGTTTTTCTGTTGTTGTTCTTTGTGGTCTGTTGATTCGTGGGATACGTCGTTTTGACGTTGTAATCATTTTTCCACCACGAGAAAATCCATGGTTAGATTAGAATTTCCACAGCAAGTGAAGTACCTTAACCCTTTGCCTTGAGTATTGAAAGAAAAAATTCTCCAATACTCAATCTTATCACACCACTACTCCCACTATTTTCCTTGTCTTTCTTGCCCCTTGGACCCTTCTTCTTCCCGTCTTTCGACGAAGAAGATGGCTCTCCTTTGGCAATAGCAAGTTCTTGAACATCTCTCTCCCACAACTTCCTTAGCCGTAACTTGAGCATATAACAACTCAAAAAGAGTATTATCCTTGTTGCTCATAACAGCGTTGAGGTGAAAGTTCTTAATTAAAAGACTCGAGAAGATAATTCAGGATAATATCGACTTTTGCCTCACCGTCGATACTCCCACTGAGCAAGTCAAGTCCATCAAACAAGTTTGCCATGTGCATGACATGCTCGTGCACTGAGCTATGCTCGCTCATAAAAATAACAAGATTAATCTCATCAAATTTAAATGAGTAGCCCAGTCCGACTCTCCAAACGTTTTCTTGAGATTCAGCATGATGCTAAGAGCATCGTCCATGCCCTGATGTTAGAGTTGCAAGATTTATGACATTATTATCATAATATAGCATTTAGCCACATTACTCGTCACATGGCACCTTTTATGTAGTTCTTTTTTCCCATCAGTTGTCTCATCGTTTGAACAAATAGAACGTGGAGTAGTAAGCAACACAAAAATTGTGCTAGTTTGTGATGAAGATGTACTCCAAATGACGTTTCCATATAAAAAGGACCGGTTAAAGACTTTGTGCAAAAATAAATAAATAAAAGGAGGCATAGACATATCTGAAAGTAAACAATTAAACATGTAAGAACATGAAGCACATTATTCGTAACAATACTATTGTAACCTTTTGATAAAACAATATTAATGAAACCTCCAACTGCCCAAGGAATCTCACGAGTAAGCCACGATCGTGTGGACGTTTACACATGAACCCCTCAACCAGACTATTCACCTAGTCGTTTAATTTCCATCCATGTCAACTTAACCTTTTGACAAAGGAAATTAATAGTTGGACCTTAACTAGACCATATCATATTCAAGAAGGGACTCTGATGGGGAGTTGTACATTGTACTAGAAACGATATCTAAGCAGCGACCACAATTTAACCTTGATAATTAAATTCTCGAAATTAGCATACTTACTAAGACCATACCGCTTTCAATTTAACATCTTGGTTATCTTATTTAAAATCCATCCTCTAAAGTACTTATGAAAATCATACGAGTAAGCCACGATCGTGTGGACGTTTACCGCATAACTCCCACTACTTAAATGGATTTAAATATTTTTAATAGAAATCTCAACTTAACAAACTTGTGAAATCAAACATGAAGTAAGCCACGATCGTGTGGACGTTTACTCATATTCTCAATCA
Source organism: Salvia miltiorrhiza (assembly GCF_028751815.1). NCBI lineage: Eukaryota > Viridiplantae > Streptophyta > Magnoliopsida > Lamiales > Lamiaceae > Salvia > Salvia miltiorrhiza. Next base: position 32,874,784 of record NC_080389.1, on the reverse strand, counting down.
CTTTGTCTTGAAACCGCATGTGGAGGTCTACATAATTTTAAGAATAAAAATTATTAAGCAATAACCACAATCTAACTTTGAAATTAAATTCTCGAATTTGACATACTCACTAGGACCATGCCGCATTCAATTTAATTTTCTTAGTTATCTTATTTAATTCCATCATCTAAAGTACTCGTGAAAATTATACGAGTAAGTTACGATCGTGTGGACGTTTACCGCATAACTCCCACTACTTAAATGGATTAAATATTTGTTTAGAAGTCTCAACTTGACAAACTCGTGAAAAAAAAAAACAAATGTGAAGTAAGCCACGATCGTGTGAACGTTTACTCACATTGTAAAACACTTTGTCTTGAGACCGTTTGTGGAAATCTAAATAATTTTTAATCATCTATAAAATTATTAATACAGCTTAGTCTTTTTCTTTCAAAAGGTTTGATCATGCTCAAACACATAATCCTAAGCATGCTCTTCTAGAACGCAACACGTAAAACATGCTCGCAGAATTCTAAAACATGCTTAAGAAAATGATTAACTTAGCATGCTTGTCTAAGCATAGTTAATAAACACATATTAACAAGCAAAGACAAAAACAGCGTGCAAAGAGCATAAAGGATTAACACTACGACATGCAAAGAACAGAATAAAAGAAAAAAAGTTCTTCGTGACCCATTCGTGGAATCCCAAATCTAATCTATTACATTTAAAACAGAAAATAAAAGCTCAAAAACGTAAAACTCGGCCCAAGCAGCTCCGTCAGGCCCGTCTTAGATAAACTAAGGTTTGGAACCCCTAGGGTTTGCCTCGAAGTCCATGCGCCGCCGCGGAAACGCTGCCCAGCGCAGCCTTGCTGAGAGCGCAGCCAGCTCTGCTCTGGAGCGTTGCGGAGCGCAGCCCTGCGCCGAAGCGCTGTTGAGCCCAGGTCTGCCCTGGAGCGCAGCGCAGCTCTGCTCTGCTCTGGAGCACAGCACAGCACAACTCTGCTCTGATCTGGAGCGCAGCTCTGCACTGCTCTGGAGCCCTGCGCAGCTCTGCTCTGCTCTGGAGCACAGCGCTGCTCTGCTCTGCTCTGAAGCGTTGCTGAGCGCAGCCCTGCACCGAAGCGCTGCTGAGCCCAGCCCTGCGCCGAAGCGCAGCTCTGCCCCGGAGCGCTGCTCTGACCCATAGCGCTGCTCTGTCCCGAAGCGCTGCTGAGTGCAGCTATGCCTCGGAGCGCTGCCCAGCGCTGTCCTAGGGCATGCACATCAGCACAGCCCTGTTCCGCCTTCCACTCCAAATACCTGTTCTCCGTTCCTCGTCTGATCGCCGTCATTCTCGTCTCATTTTACCATAATTACAAATTATGGCCGAAAAACAAAGTACAATTTGAAATTCTAATCTAACCATGGATTTTCTCGTGGTGGAAAAATGATTACAACGTCAAAACGACGTATCCCACGAATCAACAGACCACAAAGAACAACAGCAGAAAAACAAAATAAAAACACGCACATATTAATTGAACGCGAATTATCAGACAGAGCCAAGAAAACTAATTCGGGCTCTGATGCCAATTGAAGGAATATTAAACTTAATTAATACTTGATTTGCCCGAGGATCATCTCTTGGATTATCTTAATTCACCATACATCGATTAAACCTAGCATGCTCCTATAAATTTAAGTGCTGCACCTTGGAGTTAGAAATACCTGAAGAATTCCTAAGAACTCATCAATTCGTCGCTGAACAGGTCAACCAACTTCAATCCTTTGTTTGAAGCCTCAAACGTCCTCCAATCGTATTTTGCACAGAAATACGACTTCTTCCTTTTCGAAAGAGCTTTCCGTGGTCGCCTGTTTCGTCCGAATCTAAGTTTTGTAGAGTAAGTTATGGCCGTTCTTCAGAAACTGCCAGAACTTAATTTCCTGCGAAAAACTGACTCCAGCTCAGATCTTCTGAACTGTATTCAGCTCAGTTCCCATTGTTGGATGGACAACGAACTATGAGAACTCCCTGAGACAGTAGCCGCCTACTCAGTATTGTCGCCCCACTCTGCTCTCTCAAAACCCTAATTTTTGTGTGTATTATTCTGAGAGCAAATAGTTGTATTTATAGACAAAACACAGACCTAGGGCCCTTATACTGCTGTTGGGCGTTCCCTACTATTTCCTGGGCTCAGGAGACTTTGGGCCAATCCAGGGATCAGATACAAGGAATAAAGATGGGCCTCTAATGAATTAATTTCTATGATCAGCCCAGATCATAATTAATTCATAAGTATTAATTCATTCCACTAGAGAATCAATACTGACTTACCCCTTTATTGTCGGTGATGAGTTGGGGCTTGTATTTAGACTTATTAAATCTCCGTATTTAAAATATCCGACATCCATTAATTAATTAGAGCTCCGACAGCTTAAATTAATTAATATCTTTGTAATCCTTAAGCAGTACCACTCAAACCCATTATTGCACCTGAACTTAATCAGCCTGCAGGGTTTAACGCAGTAAACCTTATTAAGCTCCTTAAGGGGATGTCATTATCCTATACCGAATACAGGTACTAATAGAGATAACCAAATATCATATATTAACCGCTATCACCCAAGATACAGAGTACTCAAGTTATTATATAACTCTCACCCATAGTAAATCAAAGTGATACACGAATCAACATATATATTTGAAATCTTATTAGTATTAAGATTCTATTAAGTCACCGAGATCTTGATTCTTCACTTATATTAGATAGAAGAATACATCTCACTGTAATCCTATCAATACGTTATGACGTACCAGTATAGACAAGTAGTCAAGACAAACTCCTTCCATCTATACTGCAGCCTAAACCAACGAGTCGTCCTAGAGTCATCTCGTCCTAGTGAACTTAGGAAACATTGTATACAAGCATAAAACGTTCTTGCTTTCAGTATACAAATCCAACAGTCTCTCAAGGAAGATCTTTAAGGACTTTTAATTATGTCACGAGAAAGCAGTAAACTTGATTATTAAACTAAGGCTTGTAATTAAAAACTCAATTTAAAACTGAACTTAGAATTAACTAGGCGAAATAAACTATTAAACCCTAGGCAAGATTAAACGATTAAAATAAAAGCAACTTAAGAGTTAAACGCTACTTAGAATTTAAATACTTGTAAAGAAAAGCTCCTAATCTAATGAACATAAATTAAATTGCAGAATTTAAAGGAAAGCGTAAACATAATGAAATTGCATAATTTAAATTGCATAATTAAAAGTGCAGACTTGAAATAGCACAATTTACATAGCATAATTAAAAGTGCATAAACGAAACAAAGCAAGTAAATTGAAATAAATACTGAAATACCGTAAACGTCGCAAAGATGAAATTGTTGTGACTCAATCCCAATCTTCGAAACAAAACTAAAGTAAACTAAACTTGAAAGTAAACTAGAACAAAAAGTACTAAAACTTGAAGAACTAAGAAAGCAATAAAAATCTAAACTTTGGTTGCAGCGCTGGAAACTAAAGATTAGGGCAAAGATTAAGTGCCGGAGGCAGAAGATTAGATTCTTTCATTCACGTTCAAGCCCCCTTTTATAGACCCCATTCCAACCCTAATTACCATCAAACTCGCCTTGCAAAGCTGGACTCTTAAGGAGATAGAATCGTACATTCAAAGGTAACTCCAGCTGGCAGCGTGCTCTTCAAGTAATCTTAGCTCTGGCGAGAAATCGCCAGCTCTGAAAAGGTAAGGCAGAGCTGGAAATCAGCTCTGGCAAGAATTGTAACTCTGCTCTGGAACTTAAGCGAACTCTAGTGCATCAACTCTGGAAAGGTAGTCAGAGCTGAAAGTCAGCTCTGGAACGGCATGACAGAGCTGGAAGTCAGCTCTGGCATTAGCGAGCTCTGGCAAGTATGGCAGAGCTCAAAGTCAGCTCTGGATAAGGAGATTGTTGACTCTAGCGATCATGGCAGAGCTGGAAGTCAGCTCTGGCGGTCATGCCAGAGCTGAAAGTCAGCTCTGCGGTCATGACAGAGCTGAAAGTCAGCTTTGGAAATTTAGCTCTGCTCTGACAAGTTTGTTGTACTCTGGAGAATTAAGCTCTGATAGTGAAGTTCAGCTCTGGAGATGGTCAGCTCTGACTCTGGAAGCCAGCTCTGCTCTAGCGTTTCAGCTCTGCTCTGGCTTTTCAGCTCTGCTTTGGCTTTTCAGCTCTACTCAGTTCAATTCGCACCTAAAAACGCCATTTTATCCCAAAATCTCCAAAATTACACTCTTCCATCTATCAAATCTAAATCTCCTGCAAAGCATAAAACAAACCCATAAACGCACCAATTTCCAGGATATTTAACTTAAAATCAACACATGTAAACCCCCAAAATACGAACAATTAGGCATAAATCAATGTTATTTTGCATTTACGCTTTTCAATATGTGTGAGTAGTTCCCTTGGTAAGTTTAAGGGGTGGAAGTAATTGTTGTCGATATGTAAAACTATTATGAGACATTTGTGCTTTCGGTTGAGTCTAGTAGTTCCAGATGGATCTGAGCCAAACCATAGACATTAGGGGCCTAATGAGTAATCTCCGTTCGATAAAAAGTTGTCCATGTCAAGCAAAGGCCAGACATACTTGCCCATGACCGAGTAGCTACGCAAAATCAATAAAAGGTGTTGTAGATCTGGAAGGCGAGGAAATGATTGATGGGATACACTGTCCTCCCTCGATCTTGGGCTTCTCTAGTGACCATCCATCAACTGTTGTTGGATTTGTATACTGAAAGCAAGAACGTTTTATGCTTGTATACAATGTTTCCTAAGTTCACTATTTTAATCTCCTATCTGATTGTGTTCATGATTGCATATGTATGTTCTCTATCTCTATACAAGTAGATTATATGGTGTGTTGTAGATCACAGAAGACCATATAATTGGATTAACCTTAAGAGATATAATATGATCACAGCCGAGATGACTTTAGGACGAGTCATCAGTTTAAGCTGCGGTATAGATGGAAGTAGTTTGTCTTGACTACTTGTCTATACCGGTACGTCATAACGTATTGATAGGACCACAGTGAGATTTATTCTTCTATCTGACTTAAGTGAAGAATCAAGATCTCGGTGACTTAATAAAATCTTAATACTAATAAGATTTCGAATATATATGTTAATTCGTGTATCACTTTGATTTACTATGAGTGAGAGTTATATAGTAACTTGAGTACTCCGTATCTTGGGTGATAGCGGTTAATATATGATATTTGATTATATGTATTAGTACCCGTATCCGTATAGGATAATGACATCCCCTTAAGGAGCTCAATAATATTTATTGCGCTAAACCGTGCAGATTGATTAAGTTCAGGGGCAATAATAAGTTTTGAGTGGTACTGCTTAAGGATTACAAAGAGATTAATTAATTTAAGCTGTCAGAGCTCTAATTAATTAATGGATGTCAGATATTTTAAATACGAGGATTTAATAAGTCTAAATACAAGCCCCGACTCAACACCGGCAATAAAGGGGTAAGTCAATATTGGTTCTCTAGTGGAATGAACTGATATTTATAAATTAATTATGGTCTGGGCTGACCATAGATAAATTAATTTATTTGAGGCCCATCTTTATTCCTTGTATCTGGTCCCTGGACTGGCCCAAAGTCTCCTAGCCCAAGATGGAGAAGAAAACGCCTAGCACAGAGATCAGGCGCCTCACACGTATTTATTTTATTATAAATACAGCTGTTAGCTCTCAGGAAAATATAACAAATAAAAAATTATGGTTTTTGAGAGAGCAATGAGAAGCGCCGATCGTGCATAGCTGTTTTTCTCTCCTGGGACTTTCATAGAACGTTGTCCATCCAACGGTGAAAGCTGAGCGGGATACAGTTCAGAAGGTCAGAGCTGGAGTCAGATTTTCGCAGGAAATCAAGTTCTGGCAGTTTTGGAAGAACGGCCATAACTTCCTCCACAGAACTCCGATTCAAGCGAAACAGACGGCCACGGAAAGCTCTCTCGAAGATGAAGAAGTCGTATTTCTGGGAAGAATATGATTTGAGGACGTTTGAGGCTTCAAACGAAGGCTTGAAGCTGACTGGTCTGTTCAGCTGCGAGTTTGACGAATTCTTCTGAATTCTTCAGGTATTTCGGAACTCCAACGTGCAGTACTTAAATTCATATGAACATGTTAGGGATTAATCGTTGTATGATAAATTAATAATATTCCAAGAAACGATCATCGGGCAAACGGAACGTTAATTCAATTTAATATTCCTTCAACTGTGACGAGGCATAAAGCCATGGCTATCGATCGAGGGAAGCACTACACATCTTAGGAGTATCACATGATTGGTTAGACGTAGTTCCGAAAATGAATAGCCCATGATGGTACGCCTTCCGAAGGTGCGAAACCGTGGACTTCAGGAGAGAAGGTTGGTGAGGGTCATACTTGGTGGATAACGGGTCTGACTACTATCTACGGAGAAGTGAAGCACAGCCTTGTGACCGGGGAAAAACCGTGATCTTCGGACTAAGTGATTACAAGGGATTCAACCACCCTAAGTGTGAAGTATGATCTCTTGAAACGCCCCAATATCTTTGGGCCACGCCTTGAGGTTATATGGATCATGGACGGATCTTCAGTATGCCTATGACCAATACAAATATCGACAACAGTTATGACCTAATCGAAAATCTTACCCCTTTTTATATTTGATCTTCGTTTAGTTTATTTGTGCAGGTTATACAGATTGAGACTTGTGACACCTCAATTTATCTTTGGAGAACAAAGTGGTTCCTCACTCCCTGTGGGATTCGACCTTATACTTGCTGCTAAGACTGATCTTTGATTGCGAGCAATAGGAGCGTGTACTGTCCGTCTAGGGCATACACAGGTATTTTGATCGTACTACACGACGGGTGCGTGTCATCCACCGCCACCGGTAGGATCTCGTCGGCGAGCTCCACGAATAGCAACCATAATCGGAACAGGTACGACTTCCTGCACTCATCTGGTGAATTTAAAATCAGAGCAGAATCGCACCAGGTACGGTCTCGGCTTCCTATAGAATCGGAGCAGGATGCATTCTCCAAATTGGAGCAAGAGGCCAAGGAGATCTTGACAGAAAGATCGAGGAGAGAGAAATTGCTTTCTCCAAATTGCAGAATTGGAGCTGGACCAGATCTTGAAAGTGTTTGATTTGTATACTGAAAGCAAGAACATTTTATGTTTGTATACAATGATTCCTATGTTCACTATTTAATCTTCTATCTGATTGTGTTCATGATTGCATATGTATGTTCCTTATCTCTATATAAGTAGATTATGTGGTGTGTTGTAGATCACAGAAGACCATATAATTGGAATAACCTTAGAGATATGTATGTTCATGATTGCATATGTATGTTCCTTAATATATGATATTTGATATTATGTATTAGTACCCGTATCCGGTATAGGATAATGACATCCCCTTAAGGAGCTCAATAAGGATTATTGCGTTAAACCCTGCAGGTTGATTAAGTTCAGAGGCAATAATAAAGTTTGAGTGGTATTGCTTAAGGATTACAAAGAGATTAATTAATTTAAGATGTCAGAGCTCTAATTAATTAATGGATGTCGGATATTTTAAATACGGGAATTTAATAAGTCTAAATACAAGCCCCGACTCATCACCGGCAATAAAGGGGTAAGTCAGTATTGATTCTCTAGTGGAATGAATTAATACTTATGAATTAATCATGATCTGGCTGATCATAGAAATTAATTCATTTGAGGCCCATCTTTATTCCTTGTATCTGGTCCTTGGACTGGACCAAAGTCTCCTATGCCCTAGCTGGAGAATTCGCCCATCACAGTTCTGGCGCCCCAAGGACTGTATTTTGTCTTTAAATACAGCTGTCTGCTCTCAGGAAAAATACACACAAAAATTAGGGTTTTGAGAGCAGCACAGGCGGCGCTAGCGTGCAGGGCTGAATCTTCCTTGGTACTTTCATAGCTCGTTGTCCATCCAACGGTGAAAGCGGAGCGGGATACAGTTCAGAAGGTCAGAGCTGGAGTCGTTCAACTCAATCATCGACAGCCTTTGCATACAGTTCTCAAGTAAGTAATTCTAACTCCTATGTGCAGTACTTAAATTCATAGGAGCATGTTAGGAATTGATCGTTGTATGGTGAATTAAGATATCCAAGAAACGATCTCGTTGGGGCTATAATCCTTTAGAAATGAGGTTTCTTTATTTGATTTCCGAATACTTGAAAAGATAAAGTTTATTTTTGGCAACAGTGGGTTGAAATGCAGTGAGACGAAGACATTTGAGTAAATAAAAAAGACGAAGTTACTGACGAAATCATGTTTTCCTTTTCTGCCCTCAATTTTCGCGAAAGCCCTTTTATTTAGGCTCGAGAATAGAAGAATAATCAGAAAGAAAACTCAGGAATTTTTGTGGGTTAGTTTGACTATTGTGCTCAATAATTTCGCGAAAGAATTTTCTCTTTTCCCTTTTGTTTCATTCTTTTGCTCTGCTAAAAAATAATTTAAAGCTATTAACTGAATTTGGGCTATTTTTTACATGGCTATAGTATTGATTTTTTGGCAAATTTGGTTTTTTTATCTCTCATGTGCTCTGAAACCAATTTACTAATGTTCTTGAATTCATAATTAAATTTATGAATTCACAACTAAATCTATAAATTCACAATTAAATATTTTTGAATTCATAATCTTATCTATCAATTCACAACCGAAACTACAATTCACAACTGAATCATGCATGTTGGTTGTGAACTCGAGTTTAAAAGCTCGAATTCAAAATCAATTTGATGAATTCATAACTGAATTGCTAGTATTAGTTGTGAATTAGAATTTTAAATCTCGAATTCGCAACCAACTCTATTGCTAGTTGTGAATTCAAGTAGTCGTGAATTTGAGTTTTAAAGCTTGAATTCACGACTAACAAAATTTTATAGTTGTGAATTCACGTTTTAAGACTTGAATTCACGACTAATACTATTTTTAGTTGTGAATTCAAACTTTAAAACTTAAATTCACGACTACTTGAATTCACAATTAATATGAAGGCTAGTTCTGAATTCGATTGAATGTTAATGCTCGGATAATTTTTAATTTTTTTATATGTAAGGGTAAAATGATAAGTGTGGGCAATTTTTAATTTTTTTTATCTTAGTGACTAATTTTTAAATTTACTATTCTAAAATGGCTATTTTCAATAGCCATTTATATATTTATATATGTAGCTTTATAATAATGTATTATTATATTATAGGCTATATATATATATATATATATATATAGTAAAAATAACACTTAAAATAAAAAATACAAACCAACAAAAATGTATGAATTTGATATAGAACACGTATAAATTCGCTGCATAAAGGTATGAATTGCGAAAAATAATTTTTTTGCTACTTATGAGATTCGAACTCGTGATCATGAATTCGTCCAACAAGGTGATGAATCAACCGTAAATGTTGATGATTTAAGGGCTAAAAATGGTTCTTATTTTATATGCTAAGATGTGTTTTTATTTTAGCTCATCCCTATCAAATATATAATACGGTTAAGGAATCATGCGCTCTCCTTAATCCGGGGTCCTACGTGGCATATCTAAGAATTCACCATTCAAAATCCCTGCAATTCTAGAGCCTCTAGCTCAATTCTCTATCGCTGACGTGGCAATATAATTCCACATCACTTATTTTATATTTGATTATTTAATTAAGTTATTTTCCTTCACCAATTTTCGATATCACCAATTTCAATTCCCCTTCACATACAAATGATTTCACCCTCACATTCACCAATTCCTCCACCAGATTTCCACCAACTGCACTCGGATTCCAGTCGCCACCGCCGCCTTCACCGCGCCGGCCACCTCCCTTCATCCGCAAGCCCTCCGATCTGCATCGCCGCCTCTTTCTTTCTTCAATCGGCGGCTCCACCCCCCACCGCTCTCTCCGCCGCTCCCACAGCCTCAGCCGCTTCTCCCGCCCCATTGCGCCGGAGCCAGAGGCTGAGATGGACTACATCAAAAACGTGCCCAGGAGAAAATTCGTCAACACCACGAGGGGCTTGACCTCGCTGGCACCAACCGGGAATCGCCGAGCCCCTAGATCCCCAAAGTCTCACCACCTCTTTGTGATTTCCGGCGACCACGGCAGCCATGTCCGCCGATCTGCCACCTCCCTTCCCCCATATGGTAAGTATTAATTGTTTGACTATTTTAAATATAGAATGATTATTATTTTAGAAAGAACAAATTTTGGAAAGATTTTAAACAATGGAAACATAAACCCTAGATTTTTAAGTTAATTAATTTTCGGTAGCTGCAAATTATGTAAATATAGAATGACAATAAACTTTAGAAAGAAGTTTTTTTGGAAACAATTTTATCAAAGGAAACTTAAACCCTAGATTTTCATCTATAAATTCATTAGTTTGAATTATTAAAGATGCAGCAGCGCAAGGTAACCTTCTTCTTCTTCTTCTTTTGTTGTCTTTCTTTTCTTTTGCATTAACGCGGCAATACCTCCTTCTTCTTTTTCTTCTTTTTTCCAGATTTTTGGTTTAGAGGATTAAGGGATTGCTTACTTCCCTGTTTTAGCGGGTGCCGGCTAGAAAATTTTTAGACATTATCGTAGACAAACAGGAAGAAATTATCATTATATGACCAAGGTTTGTGATTTGATAAAGATCATCGATTCATCACTCAAATAAATATGAATAATTGTGGCTTGATCTTGATGGGTTGGTGCTAATCTTGATTGTTTCGTTGCAGTCACTGGTGGTCTAGGTATCTTATTTTGGTATTATTTAGAGGATCAATAACGGCTCAAGTGTTGCTTTCGTTGCTCGGCTATATTTTGTGTGTAGTTTTTTTAGCTTTTTATATTAAAAGCTGTAATTTTTATTCACATTATGTTGTCATCGTAGAGTTGCAATTGCTTACTTTGTTTGATTTTTTTTTTTCCTTTTCAGGCTGAAAGGATTCTTGGGTACTTACCAAGATAAAAAGTTTCTTCAAGTCCATAATAGTTTTTTACTGATATATACTCATTTAAATCTGTTAAAAAGATATTGGAATTAAAGCTGAACATATTAACATTTTTTGCTTTACTTCCCTGTTTTGGTTTAGATTTTTCGCTGAAAGGAAGCGATTGTTTTACTTCTCTGTTTTGTCGTGGCTGATATCTCCGAGCACATCACCAACAAGGTCTGTGAAAATAGGATTAAATTCAAGGAAAATGTACGCCATTTCAGGATATTAAGGCCTTCTTGCCATGAGACAGAGGAAAGGTACACCTACATTTAATAAATCAATGCACTGCTAAAATTTAAATTACTTGGAGAGACTTTTGTTTCCTACTCCGTCTATGGATTGTAGCTTCCCTTGCTAGCATAGTTATGACATTGAGGATATATTATCTTTTATAAACTTTAGTTAGCGAAGTATTCATCAATAATATTATTCTACCTTGAGAAATTTACTTATAATTGGAGTTTTAATTTCTGGATGTTGCAGATCTGATTTGACGTTGCCTCTCTTGAAGTGTTGCCTCTCTTGAAGTAGGCTCCTCTCACTAAATATAGAATGATAGATATAGTGGTTGGTTCTTTTTTGCTATAGATTAGTCTGTCGTGATTATGCGTTTGCAGCACAATTTATTTGAACGTAACATGCTTAAATGGGATATTTGCATCCTCTTTGAATTAGAGAAAATGATTCTACAAATCTGTCCAGATAGCTGGTAGTCACAAACCATGACAAATCTTCTACAAAGCACCACGTTTGTTCTTAAATTTGTTGCTCTTTTATTCTTAAAGATCAGTTTCACGTACATGGAAGCGAGAAGAATTTATGAAATATCTTAAATTGGTGTTACTTTTCTGAACCTGTTGCAAGTATGTTGATGGTAACTCATTTTGGTAATCTCGGAATACTACATACATACTTTGGCCATCTATTTCAGCTGCTCAATGTGATATTGAGCAGTTCAACTGATCGTGTTGCTACAAATAATGAGTGATATAAATAATGAGTGATATGTATTGTTTTTTGTTTAGTTTTTTTTAAGAAGTGTAATATGAATATTAGATCTTATGAGATTATTGTGATCATCAAATATTATCTTTAATAACTTATTTTCAGGTTCTTTGTATGATAGCTCAAATGCAATTTGATGGTCGCTATGTTCTGATGAAGCAAAAGATCTTAAGCTGAAGTTTTTGCTATCTTCTCATGCACTTCCATCATATAAAGATTTGGACATAGATGATTTGTAAACCCATGTTGGCAACCGCTGATGTTTTAGATTCCATCTCTAATTACCTCTTTTTTCTAAAGCTAATCTGCAAAATGTCTCTAAAGTGCAATATATTATTAATTTGAATATTTATTTCACATTCACAATGCTTGAATTTTGTTCACTTTTATGATAGTTTGAATTTTGAAAACAAATACTATGAAATTGGAAGATGTATGTTCTGGTATTATTGTTGATGTACTATCAAGTCAAAAAAGAAAAGAAAAAGAGAAGAAGACTATTATGTTCTCATCTTTTAACAATTGTATCTACGCAATTGATGTTAGTATTATATATATATATTAACAAATAATGTAATATGCTCAAGCATGTATAATTATACAGAATGTATGTTTAGAATACGAATAGCGAAATCTCTTTTTTGATTGGATTTAGAATAGGTGCGGGTAGATGAATTATGATTCGGGTTTGAAAATTAAAATACGTACAAATTTGGTTAATTAAATACAAAACGGGTACAATCACTTGAGGAACGTTATTCCTCTTTAATCTATTTTCTATTATGATTTTATAGTCGTCTCACTCTTTTTTAATGAAATGTCGTGATAATGTGTGTGTGTTGGCCTAGCAGTAGGTAGATAATGCCTAATACATGAAGTTTTGGACTTGAGTTCTCCATCAAACGATTTTTAATTTTTTAGCTATTTATTTATGTAATTTGTAAAAAAAAATATAGTGATAATATCACTTTGCTATAAAAATATAAAATAAAACTTTTACTCATATTTTAAGTGATTTTCTTTCGAATTTCGACGGGTTAGAAAATTGAAGTCAAAGAATACGTGAGCAAAGTGATAGTTATGGGAAATGACGGATAATTTCATTATATTATTTTAGTTAATACTTGCCACTTGCATAATAGTTAAAAAAAATATGCCTAGATGGATATATTCGACGGGTAGCGGGTGGCGAGTATTCGATGGATCGACGCTAAGAAGCAGCAGCGCCCCTACCTCTCAAGTCTCGACGGGTATCTGACGGGTAGTGGATGGCGGATATCCGACGGGTGGCGCGTATCCAATGGGTGGTAAATAATTTTTTCGAATGTACGTTGCGCTAAGAGCACCCGCATCGCGGGTACTCGAGGAGGTCCTCGAGGAGATGGCCGGCTTCGAGGAGGGCGATGCGGCGTGGAGGTCCTCGAGGAGTACCCGAGTTATCGGGTATCCTCGAGTAGGCGCGTGCTCTGCACGCGCCATAATTAAAAAAAAAAATTATTATTTATATTTGATTTTCGACCGTTTCTTCAATTTTTTTTTTTGCTTTCCAACGGCTCTTTCAACGGCATTCTTCCATTTTCCTTTTTTTTTTTTTTTTTTAATCTTCTTTTCTCTCTATAAATAATACTTCTCTCTACAACTCATTCACCTACAATTCATTCATCACAACTCACTTTCATTCATCACAACTCATTCCTTCTTCCTCCTACAATTTTTCTTCCAAAAATGTCGTCACCTGAACATGATTCTTCGCCCGATTCCGACGAAGTCGCTGAAAAGTTCATGGAGTTGGTTGAGTGGCAGAAACAAGTGCTTCAATCATACTACCCCCAACCGGCGCCGGAGCTGGCGCGTGCGAAACGTCCCCGATCATACGTCCACCGTGATCGTGAAGAGGCCCATGTACGTCTTATGCAAGACTACTTCGTCGACAATCCAACGTATGGCCCTACTTTTTTCCGGCGTCGATTTCGCATGCAGAAGGAGCTCTTCTTGCGCATCGTCGAGGCTGTTCAAGGTGAAGATATTTACTTTCATATGAGCACTGATGCAGTCGGTCGAGATTCTCTTTCTCCTTTGCAGAAATGCACGTCGGCTATCCGCCAATTAGCCACCGGGGTTAGTGCGGATGTGTTCGATGAGTATCTCAAAGTGGCGGACTCAACCGGTCGTCTATGCCTAAAGAAGTTCTGCAAGGCGGTCATACGGGCTTTTGGAGCCCATTACCTGCGCCGTCCAACGGCAACAGACGTGCAACGCCTACTCCGAATGCACGAGGCGAGACATGGTTTTCCCGGGATGCTCGGGAGCTTAGACTGCATGCATTGGGCGTGGAAGAACTGCCCAAAGGCGTGGCACGGCGCATACACACGCGGGGATCAGGGAGAGCCCACCTTGATATTGGAGGCTGTTGCCTCTTTCGATTTGTGGATTTGGCACGCCTTCTTCGGCGTCGCTGGTTCAAACAACGACATCAATGTGCTGAATCAGTCTCCTCTCTTCTCCGACGTCTTAGGAGGAACTGAGGCGCCGGTGGTCTTTCATGCCAACCAGCGCGAATACCGGATGGGCTACTATTTGTGTGACGACATATATCCGGAGTGGCGTTGCTTCGTGAAGAGTCCATCAATGACAACCAATCCGAAGGAGGCAAGGTTCAAGAAGATGCAAGAATCGGCACGGAAGGATGTGGAACGCGCCTTCGGAGTCCTTCAAGCTCGGTGGGGAATCATTCGAAGTCCGGCGCGCAATTGGTACGTAGAGCACTTGAAGGACATCATGTTGTGTTGCATCATTCTCCACAACATGATTGTGGAGCACGAAGGTGAAGCGGCTGCCAACTGGAGAGATGATGACGGGGCGTCTAGCAGTGGTTCGACGGAGAGTGCTGGACAAACACCGGTGGCCTTCGAGGAATATGTGCGAAGGGATAGCCTTCTCCGAGATAGACAACTACATGCTCAGCTCCGATATGATTTGATTGAGCACCTTTGGGCACGTTTCGGACCTCTAGGGCCAGAGTAGTTAATTTTTAGGAATTGTTTTTATTTTATTAAAGTTTTATGTAATATTTAGGATTTTATAATTAATGCAATTTAAATTTGTAATAAATTGTGTTATTTAAATTTGAGCAATTAAATTTAAATGAAAAACATAAAATCAAAACTAATATTATCAAGTAGGCTATCAAGGAACCCCAATGCAGCACTACCTACTCAATAACACAAACACTATCAAGTAGGCTATCAAGGAGGCTATCAAGGAGGTCCCAATGTGGATGCTCTAAGTCATGTTAAGGATGAAAGTCCTCTTTAATTTATTTTTTCATTTTAGTTTAATGTGTAACGTAGACCTATATCATATTAATAATTTTTTTAGTGAATAATCTCCATAATTTATAAATATATTAAGAAATAATATTACGTTTTTTTTCTATATAAATTGTAACACCAAATGATACCCGTCGAAATTCGACGGGTTACACACTAGTATATATATATATATATATTAACAAAATTAGGCTATCCATATCTATTACTCCCACATTTTGATATTCTTACACCAAAACATACTCCCTCCGTCCCGCTTCAAATGTCTCCTTTCTTTTGGGCACGGAGATTAAGAAATGTGTAAAAAGTAGATAAAGTGGGTATAAAGTAGATAAAGTGGGTTGGTGGAAATTATTTAAATATTAGGTATAGAGAGAGAGTGTTTTGCCAAAAAGGGAATGGGTCATTTGGAGTGGGACAGCCCAAAATGGCAAATGGGACATTTAGAGTGGGACGGAGGGAGTATTTCAGTAGATATTTTTATAAATAAATAAAAAAAAAAGGAAAAAGAAGGTACCCACTATTTGACAGTGCAGTTACCTCACCTCTATTGAATCGCGTACAAATTGCTAGGTCAAGGCGGAGCTCTCTCTCTCTCTCTCTCTCTCTCTCTCTCTGTCTGCTTGAGCAAAGGTACCACTCTCTTCGTTTCTCTAAATTCATGATTGATTTCTGATTTTGGAATTGCGCTCTACTATGTACCGATCTGCCTGTTATTAGAATTCTGTGTAATGTGTTTGGTTTCTGCTGTTTTCTTTGTAATTTGCTTTGATTTGTTGCCTTTTCATTTCATATATCGTACTCAAATTTTAGATCTGATGGACGGGGATGCAAATCGTGCTGTTTTTTTTTTTTTTTTTTTTTCATGATTCAGTTTGTTGTTCATACCTTCTTTCTTTGTTCATTTTTTCGGAGATGATTTTGTTAGTTTCATTTAGCCTCTGATGCATATCTTGTGATGCTACTGATAGTAATTCATTTGTTGTTGATTAGACCAAAACATGATTTCATGAAGTTGTCTTATGTTTGAATTTATTCGATTAATTCCGATTATTCAGCATTAGTTTTATACTGCTGCGAAAACTAAATGATGATAGTACTTCATCATTTTCCTAAATGGATGTCAGTTTGACAGGTTTTCTTTTTACCGAAAGACCACTTCCATGCGTTAATTATGAGAGATTTCTTGTTTTGCATCTATCTATTGATTCTTGTGATATCTTACATATTCCAGATCTTACCTTTTGCGTTGACAATATGAAATCATTATGACAAATTTTTTGCTTTTGTTTTGGATGATTCTCATTTATCACAGAATGTAGTCTTTCTTTTGTTTTTGTATATTCTTAGCTGTTTGCATAATTGTGGCATTTTCAATTCATTATTTGAAAATCTTTAATGGTAATCCATCACATTTGTTTGCATGACTATGAGGTATTATAAACCATACTCTTTTTTTCTGGACAATCTTTGAGTTTGTTTGTTTTACATAATAATGATCTTTGGAAGCTGATCTCTCTGTGTGCACATGGTAAAATATCTTTGCTGTGGATATTTCTTTTTGCTTCACTTAAGATGGAATTGAAATCTGACTGAAGTCTTAGATCTTAGGTAACCTCTTTAAACCCAAATCGATCATACTCCAAATTTAATATGCTAATGATATTAAACTGGTATTTTCTTTCTATTATTCTCTATGCACTGATGTTTCAGTTATCACTTTTACAGTATTTATAAAATAATGTCGATATTTTACGCAGGCACTACTGTATTGCTTGCTTTTTCATTATGGCATTTCACAAAGCTATTTAATTTTGTGTTCTGATGGGTAAATTTTTCATGTGAAAGGAAGCAATGTCTATGGATCGGCCACACTACCCCACCACCGCTCAGAAAGTGGCTGGGCAGCTTTTCAGATCAACCCCCACTCAGCATTTTGGAGCCTTTGAAGGTGGTCAGTCTCGACCATCTTTATATCAATCACAATTCAAATATGGGAACTACACTAACGCTGCATTGACATATCCATGTCAAATGACATGTGACCTTTCTGTGGTCAAGTCTACCGTCTCCCCAATTTTTGCGCAAGCCCCTGCAGAGAAAGGATTTGCGGGCTTTGCCATTGATTTTCTCATGGGTGGAGTCTCTGCCGCGGTTTCTAAAACAGCTGCTGCTCCTATTGAGCGTGTGAAACTTTTGATACAAAACCAGGATGAAATGCTCAAGACGGGTAGATTATCTAAACCATACGGAGGCATCGGTGAATGTTTCTCAAGAACAATCAAAGAAGAAGGGTTTGGTTCTTTATGGAGAGGGAACACTGCTAATGTGATCCGCTACTTCCCAACTCAGGCAAGTTATATGAATTTTATTTTCTGGACACCCTGGTAATATGTTTCGCTTTTCCCCTAAAGTATATGCTGAATGAAATCTTTTGAATCATTTGCAGGCCTTGAATTTTGCATTCAAGGATTACTTCAAGAGGCTTTTCAACTTTAAGAAAGATAAAGATGGGTACTGGAAATGGTTTGCTGGGAACTTGGCATCAGGTGGTGCAGCTGGTGCTTCTTCTCTCCTCTTTGTTTACTCTCTGGACTATGCTCGTACTAGATTGGCAAATGATGCCAAGGCTGCAAAGAAGGGAGGAGAGAGGCAGTTTAACGGATTGATTGATGTCTACAAGAAGACTTTGGCATCTGATGGCATTGCTGGACTGTACCGTGGATTCAACATATCGTGTGTAGGGATCATTGTTTACCGTGGTCTCTACTTTGGAATGTACGATTCTCTGAAGCCAGTTCTTCTCACTGGCACGCTGCAGGTATCTATAACTCTAAATATCTGAATCTTCACCTGCATTTGAATAATCCCTCCGTCCGATTAAAACATGCTTAGCTTTCCTTTTTTGTCCGTCCCATAAAGACATGCCTACCCCATTTATAGTAATAATTCTCCCACTTATTACCCTAATAATATGGAATCCTTCCTACACTCACAATACACTTTACGGGATTTCTTAAAATCTGTGCCGTCCCATGCTAGGCATGTTTTTATGGGACGGAGGGAGTATTTTGTACTATACTGACCTGTGCTGGAAATAATTTGTTGGTTTCAGGATAGTTTCTTTGCTAGCTTCGCCCTGGGTTGGCTGATCACAAACGGTGCTGGTCTTGCATCCTATCCAATTGATACTGTTCGCAGACGTATGATGATGACATCTGGTGAAGCAGTAAAATACAAAAGCTCGTTGGATGCGTTCTCTCAGATCTTGAAGAATGAGGGTGCCAAATCTCTATTCAAGGGTGCTGGAGCCAACATTCTGAGGGCCATTGCTGGTGCTGGTGTGCTTGCTGGCTATGATAAACTGCAGTTACTTGTCCTCGGAAAGAAATATGGATCCGGTGGTTCTTAAACATGCCATGATGATGATGATGACGACGAGGGCTTGGGTTTCTCACCGGTAACAAATGGTTTTAAACAGTTTTGAATAATTTGCTGAGGGGGTGTGTGTATCCCCAAAACCATTATTGCTTTTTGATTCAACATTGGATGTTAGTAAACTTTGCATATGGTGGTAGGCTGACCTTACTGCAGCTGATTGCCTGATTTCGGATAGGTGAGTTTGAGGCGTGTAGTTTTCTTACACGGGACAATTCCATTTTTGCCTTCTTGCAGAGGACAACCCAGCTTAAGCTATAATTGAAATTAAGGGTGTGTTTTCTTTGAGGTATAAGGGAGGGATAAGCTATAGTATTTATCACCTTATACTTCATTTGCATTGATGTATAAAATAATTCGGGCAGGTTATATAAATTTTTGGATAGTCTCTTATTTCTTGGGAAATGGACAATTTTATACCTAAGAGAGGGTGGTATAATTTTATACCACCTTATAAGGAGTGGATAAATATACTCCCTCCGTCCCACCCAAGATGCAACATTTTTCTTTTTGGGCCGTTCCAACCAAGATGCTACATTCTTTATTTGGCAAAAACTAACACTAATTAAATATTTTTTTATTACATTCTCTCTCCTACTTTATCACTTTTTTATTTTCTCTTTCTTACTTTATCACTAATTAAATATTTCTTATTACATTCTCTCTCCTACTTTATCACTTTATTACCTCTTCTCTCCTACTTTATCACTCCTTAATATATAACTCCTTAAATCTTGTGCCCAAAAGCAATGTTGCGTCTTAAGTGGGACGGAGGGAGTATTATCTTTCAAACCAAATAAAATATAATAAATGTCGTTCTCATTTTAGGTGATAAGTTTATATCTCATTATATTATCTCTCCATTTAGAGGGATAAAAAATAAACACACCCTAAGTGTCTTAAAGATTAAAGCATAAAATAACTTATTTAAGTTGTTTAGGCATGATAAAAAAGAAAGGGTTAATTGCATCTATTATCACAAACTTTGCAGAAAATTCATTTTCCCCACAAACTTTAAAAAATTCACAAATTATTAAATACTTTCAAAATTGTTCAAACTCCCCATGTCAACTTTCATGATAATTGCATTCATACAAATTATAGAAAGACCCCAACATATGTTTAATATTCGTATAAAATTAAAAAAAACCCCAACATGATATTATTTTAGGCAAAATTACCCTTATGAGTTTTTCTATAATTATAAAGCAATTTTATAAAATCATAAAAGGGCCCAACGTGCTTCCGTATCACTTCAAAATTAATCTAAATATAAACCAACTTTATACTTTTAGTCGAATTGTCTTCTTCAGGAGTCGGTTCCCTGTTGCGTTTTACGGACCGTCTGCCCCCAAGGTTTTGTCCAACCATGCGCTCGCAAGGGATGGTTGCAACCTTCATCTTTCACTAAGTTCCGACGTATAATATTTTGTTGGAAAATGAAAGAAAATTTTTACTAAACCGGAAAGTTGAGCAAAAACAAAGCGTTTCAAGAGGAATTATAAAATATTTAATTTATTTCATAAAATCTCCCTAAGGGAAGAGACAAACTTGTTTAGCTACTCATTAGTAGCTAACACTTGTGTACATTAAAAGAACTAAAAAAAAAAAAACTTCGAAAACTAAAATTTTAATTTTACAAAGGTAGATATCTAGAGAGAGAGTGTGTCGTGTGAAGTTGTGATGATTTTTCAATGTCCTCCTCTCTCTCCAGAGCTTGAGTTTTATAGAGGTTTGATGCCCTCTATTTTCCTTGGTTGTTGGCCTTGGATTCATTTTCTAAGTGGCCAGCTTGTGTTGAATGTGATTGTAACATCCCAAATATCTAGTTATTACTATTTTAGAAGTAGATTATATATATTTAGCTTATTTCTTTTTCTTTTATATGCCATAATAATTAGTTCCATATTTTATAAGTTTTTAATAATAACCTTTATCATTTATAATATTCATTTTTTTTACTGCATGAATTATTATTAACATCAACCTCTTTGCGGATATGTATATATATGTAGATATATCCGTATATTTTTTAGATTATATTTTATTTTATTAATAAGGATAGATTTTTGTAGAATAGGTTATTACATTTAGTTAGTTACTACTATAGAACACGTAAAACAAAAAAAAGGGATATACATGCATGCTATTATTTATTATATACTCCCTCCGTCCACGAAATGAGTACCCATATTTCCTTTTTCGTCCGTCCACGAAATGAGTACCCATTTCCCTTTTTGGTAAGTGTACCCCACAAAACTTTTTAATTAATACACTCAGGACCCTTATTCTATTCATACTACACTCAATACATTTCTTAAAACCCGTGCCGTCCACAAATGGGTACTCATTTCGTGGACGGAGGGAGTATATAGATATATATACACTTATACCTAGTAGTAGTAGAACACGTAAATTTATTGAATGACATATTAATATTTATACTAATAATTAATTTAATCATATAAAATTAGATTGACATAAATAAAATTTCAACTCTGTCACATATTTCCTACTGCTAGTATATAAATGGGGAACACAAACGAAGCCGGGAGAAGAGTAAAAAAAAAAGAACACCAGGTTTATTATTTTTCTTTTTCTTTCGCATAGAAGAGCTTTGTAAAAAAAAATTCTTTGTTTCGAGATAAAAGCATATAGGATTCGTCAAATATTTCAAAGCAAAGTTAAGGTGATGGATTATATGTTTGTGGTTATATTCATGTATGGTTTTATATGTTCTTAGTTTATGTTTGATTATACTTGCTCAGCCATGTAGAAATACATGTTCAGAATATCAGTCATGTTGAAATACATGTTCAGCCATGTAGAAATACATGTTCAGAATATCAGCCATGTAGAAATACATGTTCAGCCATGTAGAAATACATGTTCAGAATATCAGCCATGTTGAAATACATGTTCAGCCATGTAGAAATACATGTTCAGAAATTTAGCCATGTTGAAATACATGTTCGGGGGCTTTCAGTTCGCCCATCAGATTATCAGTATATGTGTATGATAATGTGAATTATTTGCATGTTTAAGCGTATGTGAATATTTCCATGGTTTCTCACTGGGTATATTTTCAATATGCTCACCCCTTATCTTTTCAGTTTTGCAGTTCCAGAGTCGAGGTGGCCATGGAAGTGGAGAATGACTAGGGATAGAGTTTTTGCATTGAACTTTTTAGTTGAACTTGTTAAGTTTTAGTTTATCGTTTTATTTTTATTTTATGTTATTACTTTAGTTTTGGCAAATTGATTTTTTTAAATTAGTTTAAATTTTAATAGTCGAGGAATTTTATTTTTTTTAACTATTAGTTCTTCAAGATTTTAGTTTGAAAAGTTTATGAAAATTGGGGTGTTACATAGTGGTATCAGAGCGGGTCTACGTTTCTGTAGACTCGTGTTTAAAAGGAAATTGGCTTTTAAAATTTTAAGCAAGCCTAGTCATTCGAAACTCATACGCTGCATTGACTCCACTCCAAGGTATGTGTTTAAATTGTTCAAGTATATGGTCGTTATTATGTTTTACATGATATATAATTTTTTTTATGATGTTTTTATGCTCTAGTAGTACTATGCTTAGATCCATTAGAAATAGTTGAAATTGTGAAATTATTTAAATGACACGAATGAAGTATGATTAGAAATTTCGAGGACGAAATTATTTTTCTAGTGGGATAGGCTGTAACATCCCAAATATCTAGTTATTACTATTTTAGAAGTAGATTATATATATTTAGCTTATTTCTTTTTATTTTATATGCCATAATAATTAGTTCCATATTTTATAAGTTTTTAATAATAACCTTTATCATTTATAATATTCATTTTTTTTACTGCATGAATTATTATTAACATCAACCTCTTTGCGGATATGTATATATATAAGTAGATATATCCGTATATGTTTTAGATTATATTTTATTTTATTAATAAGGATAGGTTTTTGTAGAATAGGTTATTACATTTAGTTAGTTACTACTATAGAACACGTAAAACAAAAAAAAAAGGGATATACATGCATGCTATTATTATATATATAGATATATATATATATACACTTATACCTAGTAGTAGTAGAACACGTAAATTTATTGAATGACATATTAATATTTATACTAATAATTAATTTAATCATATAAAATTAGATTGACATAAATAAAATTTCAACTCTATCACATATTTCCTACTGCTAGTATATAAATGGGGAACACAAACGAAGCCGGGAGAAGAGTAAAAAAAAAAGAACACCAGGTTTATTATTTTTCTTTTTCTTTCGCATAGAAGAGCTTTGTAAATTTTTTTTTTTCTTTGTTTCGAGATAAAAGCATATAGGATTCGTCAAATATTTCAAAGCAAAGTTAAGGTGAGAGATTATATGTTTGTGGTTATATTCATGTATGTTTTTATATGCTCTTAGTTCATGTTTGATTATACTTGCTCAGCCATGTAGAAATACTTGTTTAGAATATCAGCCATGTTGAAATACATGTTCAGCCATGTAGAAATACATGTTCAGAATATCAGTCATGTAGAAATACATGTTCAGCCATGTTGAAATACATGTTCAGAATATCAGCCATGTTGAAATACATGTTCAGCCATGTAGAAATACATGTTCAGAAATTTAGCCATGTTGAAATACATGTTCAGGGGCTTTCAGTTCGCCCATCAGATTATCAGTATATGTGTATGATAATGTGAATTATTTGCATGTTTAAGCGTATGTGAATATTTGCATGGTTTCTCACTGGGTATATTTTCAATATGCTCACCCCTTATCTTTTCAGTTTTGCAGTTCCAGAGTCGAGGTGGCCATGGAAGTGGAGAATGACTAGGGATAGAGTTTTTGCATTGAACTTTTTAGTTGAACTTGTTAAGTTTTAGTTTATCGTTTTATTTTTATTTTATGTTATTACTTTAGTTTTGGCAAATTGATTTTTTTAAATTAGTTTAAATTTTAATAGTCGAGGAATTTTATTTTTTTTAACTATTAGTTCTTCAAGATTTTAGTTTGAAAAGTTTATGAAAATTGGGGTGTTACAGTGATGGCCATTTTCTTTTGTCGGCCATGATTGCCGACATTTGTTAGTGCCTTCACATGGGGTTAGACCCTTCTTTTGTTATCTTGTGATAATGTTGGTAGGGGCCGACTACTTCCATCCTTCACTCACCTTTCTCGTCTGCTTTTGGTGAGTGGTCCGTAGTTCCACCCACTTCTGCCATCTTCTTTGGTAGGTTGTCCGCCTTTATGATTGCCCACTCATTTTTTGTCGTTTTCTTTTTAGTGAGTGAGATTCTTGTTGTGAGTCACATGACTTCCTTTTTTCTGTTGGGCATCTTACTTTTTTGGTGCCCGAGGTGCTCGTTCACGTGGAATTTTGTGCTCCTCGTGTTCATCAGACCGAAATCTCCTTCGGTCAGGTTTCAAAAGAAAACCCTTTTCGAACTCCGGCTCCTTCTGCGTTGGACATTCCGCGCAGATATGCTTGATCCAATGACCCAAGTGAGTCATGTTACAGAACTTGCGACGAGTCTCTTTGCTCCCAGCAATCTTATTTTGCGAAAGTGTTAGCCTTTTTTCTTCAAAGGCCTTCTTGACAAATTTGGTGGTGGTTCCTGTCATAGTGTTCAACAGGAACGATCCCAGACTTGAATTCTGAAATAACTTAAATCTGGACTTGACCTTGTCCATCTCTGTGAGACAGACCCATAATCTCCATGCTCGTCTGACTGAGATTTTATCCTCCATCTATATGGCGACGATTGAGGACTGATGATCATGGGCCTTGATTCGGTTTAGGGCCTGGTTGTCGGGTCTCCGAAGCTTTATGAAATGGAAAGCTTCATGGTTCCCCTTCCCTGCAGGTTCTGGCGCTGCATTGAAAAAGTATAGCTCCAAAACATCCCCTCGTTTGAGGGACTCGTTGTTTGCCCAGGAGTCGTACGCCGTTTCTTGGATCCATCTTGGTAGACCCTTGATTTTGGTGAATGCTGGGGATATGGTATAAACTGAGGCCAGAGCCCCAAACTCATACCATTCATTGACATCTTGTGGATTGGCGCCGGTGGTCATCCATACCCGAGGATATTTTCCTCCGACATCAACCCGACAATTTCCCAGATTAATGCCTTTCCTTGTGTTGAGTTTATCCCATCTGCTCTGGTACAACTGCCAAGAAGGAAACACTTCAACAAAATCAGTATCAACTTTAGATTTTCCAGTCACCGGCCTAAGACTGATCTGTTCCTCTTTTTCCCCAGAGGTGGAGGGTTGACATGTTGGTTCAGAGTGATTCCTAAGCAACATCTTTTCCTTGAGGATCCGGTTTTGAAACCTTAGCCTCAGGACCTGTGCTAGGGGTACTTGAATCCTCTGCTACCGGTAATCCGGCCGGTACGGTAACGCTGGCTTTAATCAATGGTTCCCTGATTCCGCGCAGGAGCGGTCCTGTTGTTGCATCATGAAGATTAATCATCTTCTTGAGGCATTCTCTTATGCGGTCAGACACTTTGGCTTCATCAGCCGATTGTATCATTCCTGCTTGTTTGGCATTGAGTACACACTCTTGTCATTCCTGTTGTAGCATCACCATGTTCTTCTGGAGTTGCCTTTAACATTGGTGTTGTCAACTTTCAAAACAAATTTCTTAGCAAGTAGAAATAGCGGCCATTTTTTAAACGCTTTTCTGACTGCATAGAATTTTTTCTCATTGATGTGCCATCGCACAGCTTCACTATAAAAAAAGAGACCACTGCAGTATCTGCACGGTTCTTCTCCATAAGGGGTAATCTTGGTAAGGACGGTTGCCCACCAGAAATCACTCGCATCTGTGTAAAGAATCAGGTCGTCCTCATCTTGTGGTATTGAAAGCTTTGGGAGTTTTTTGCAAATCTCTTTCAGCTTCTTCATACTGTCACGATGTTCATCTTTCTAGATGAATGGAACATCTTTCTTTAGTAAGGGACTAAAGATTTTCCTGTGTTCTGCAAGGTTCTTAATGAACATTCCTGCA
This sequence comes from Salvia miltiorrhiza, assembly GCF_028751815.1. Classification (NCBI taxonomy): domain Eukaryota; kingdom Viridiplantae; phylum Streptophyta; class Magnoliopsida; order Lamiales; family Lamiaceae; genus Salvia; species Salvia miltiorrhiza. The sequence goes on along the minus strand of NC_080389.1, from coordinate 32,848,967 downwards.
AAGTTGACAACTCCTAAAAAGCGTTGGAGCTGCTTCTTTTCCTTGAGATCTTCTGGGAAATTCTAGACCTTTTCCACAATATGTTCCTGCAGATTACCCCTGTCTCATCGATCTCAATACCTAGAAACTCCATCTTCTGAGTTGCCACGATTGACTTATTTTCAAATAGCACCAATCCTTCTTGTTGGCAAACATCTACAAAGATCTCCAAATGATTAACATGTTCATGAATATCTTTTGATGCAAGTAAAATTTCATCAATATAGACAAACATGAATGAGGAATAATCCTTGAATAGATTATCCATCTTTCTTTGGAATATCTAGGGTGCATTGGCTAGCCCCATCGGCATGGCATTCCAGACGTAATGTCCTTGTGGAGTTGAGAAGGCTGTGAACTTCTTATTCCCTTCTTCCATGCGAATCTGGTAAAAACCTGACTTGCAATCAAACTTTGAGAATACTTTAGCACTTCTTATGCAATTGATAAGGTGTTCTCGACTTAGGATGAAATACCCGTCAAACTATAGAATGTCATTAATTCCTTTGTAGTTAATAACCAATCTTAGGTTTACCTCTTTTGATCTCACCATGATTTCTTACCAAAAATCTGGGACTACTGTAAGGCGAGTTTCCTGGTTCGATCAATCGCAAATAAAGATGTTCCTTGATTATGCTTCTTATATCCTGTTGATCTTGAGTGTTCATCAGGATTGGTCTGAATCGCACAAACTCATACTCCTTGCCAGTTTTAACCTTCAAGGTTGCTTTCAATTGGTTCTTGTCCAACCATGCCAAAGGATCCTCATGATAGCATTTCTGAATTCTCCTTTTGACGTCGGCTATGGACACTCATTCTTCTTCCCTAATATCTTTATATGATATTAAGGAGACTTTAAGGACTTGATTTCTTCTTCAGAGAGATCTGGAAACTCATTTATTCTGTAGTTGAACAGAACATCTCTAAACCTTCGTTGATCCTTCATTTGTGGACGCCGAAGTTTACCTTCATTATCACCATGCTTGTTGCGAAAGTTGACTGGCATGGCTTGATTGAATGCTCCTTCGAGTCTTTGCACAATGATTTTGTGGTCACAATTGGTTGTGAACACAAGCCTTCTGGCTTCATTGTCCTGTGTAAACCTCTTGAAGGTTTGCAGAAAATTATTTCTCAGTAATATATCTGCCCTCGTATCATGGAAATAGATTGGTGGAGTCTTGACCTTGTACCAAGGTGTTTGTCCCGTTCCTCCGATCAATATTTCCATCTGTTTTACTCCTTTTGATAGAAGCAAAATCTTCTTGGAAAAATTCCTTCCCGCAATTCGAGGTAGTTCTTCTTCAACGTCTGTTGGGAAGACCCCTCATTTTGTTGTGCAGATTTCTGCACCTGAATCGATGTAAGCAACAAATTATTCTGCCTTAAATTTCTCGTATAACATCCCAATAGAGATTTAAATTGAGAATGGACTTATCATTCGACCCACAATTTTTTCCTGCCGATTGTGACTCTCATTCCTTCTTCTTTCCTTGACCATGGTAAATATTTGTCAAGAAAATTTCGTCCAAGTATTAGGACGGCAACTTCTTGTCCGGCCTTGCCTTCGATTTTGATCTCAAAGCCTCTAACCTCCAAAGTCCCAAAATATCGGTTGCTTTCTAGATTTCGCAAGTAATACAATGTATTACAGGGGAATTGATTCTCCCTTTCAGTTGTATCAAATCTTGTGGCAACACCTCTCCATCCTTCGGGGCATTTGAGTTTGATTTTAACTCTTATACCCTGGAATGGTGCTTCCTGGATTGTTTTTCTCTCGTAGTTATGAGAGAAACTCCTTTCCAAATGTCTGGACATTAGCCTTTCTCCTTAGAACGATAGCTTTGCTACTCCCATTCTGAGACTTTGTTCGTGCTCCAGCACCTGTTTGTTTCTGACCTGGATATCGATCTCCCTGATTCTTGGGATCTCGACTCGCTCAGAGCTGATAGCCTTGGCCAATTCCCTAAATATTTATGGTATTTCGATGAATTCTTTTCCCAGAAATAAATCCGTATGATGGGAATTGGATAGGGCATATGATACTTGATATGTAATCAAGTATGGCCTATTCCCTCCCTACAACAGCTCATTCCTTTTGTAGTCCTGATAGAGTGTCAAGGCTCTACTGAAGTCTGTGTCTTGGATATTATAAGTGATCTGTGGGTACAATTCGGTTATAACTTGCTTGGCGTGGAGATTTCCTGAGAACGCTCTCAGAACTGCATCTCGAGGATTTGTAATCCTTTTATCGCATATTGCAATATCAATTGGTAAATCAATTCATTTTGAAAGTGCGAATTTGATTACCAATTGGATTGCTCCAATATGAATCCAGTTCATCGTTGCTGCGACTGATGGCTTCATCTTCGCGAGGTCTCCTCGCACATCTTTGGCCATAACCAATTGAATTTTCACTTGATTACCCGTTAACTCGATTGGAAGCAACATCTCTCGGCTTGTAATACCGAAATGTACATGATGCTTCCTTCTGAATGGTATCAAACTTTGTATAGCTTGATCTATTCTTCCTCTTGAGAATCCCTGATATAATTGTATACTCAGGTTTTTGTTCCTGATTTTATCCACCATCTTCTGCTGTAGGATCAGGGAATGGCTGGAATATCCCTACTGATCTTCACGTTAGATGTGGATAACTTCTTCCTTCTCAGTTTGACTCGTCACCGGATGATCCATCAGACATGTCTGAATCTTCAGAACTGAAGATTTCTTCTTGTTCGTATATACTCTCATCAGAGGATATATCTTTGAACTGATACACTGGTATCAATTCTTGGTTGTAGATGGCATCTTCGATATCCGGTGTGGATTCGAATCTCCTCATCCCTTTTTTCTCGTTGTCAGGGCAATTGGTTGATATATGCCCCTTTGCACCGCACGTCCAACATTTGCAATCCTTTAAACTTTAATTTGTTTTGGCTTGAGTTCACCTGAAAGTTTTTCTCACTGGAGTTTGTTTTTTAGATGGAAACCGACTTCTTGATGGTTCACTCCTCTGGCATGATTTATAAGACCTTGCTTTTTGCTTGGACCACATGGTTCTAGGTTTCCATAAACCTCGCCTCGTTCTTGGTTCTCGGGCATAGGGCTGGAACCTGTTCTTCTTGTTTTTCCTTCTCTGATATGACATTTTTTCTCCAATCTCTCTTGGGAGATCAATATTGTCACAGATCAAAGGGGTTCCTTGGTTGATCTGTCTCAATTTTTTGAGATTCTTTTGGATCGCAGCTTGCTGGCACCATTTTGACAGCTTTCGGTGGATATAGGACATCCTTCTTCCGATACTATCCATGGGGTATTCTCCAGGTGACTTGTAGTCACTGATGAACATTTCTCTCCATGGACTTGGAAACTTTAGGAAGAAGAGCTCCATGATGAATTTTTCATTGACATGCCCTGCATTAAAATATAGGGCGTAGAGGCGTAGGAATTGATCCAATGCTTTTGGCTCTAAAGCAACCAATTTTAGGCTTAAGAATGCTTCGCCGTATTTCCTTCTCTTTTCCTCTCCTGCTTCGTCGTAGAATCCTTTCCCAAGGAAGTGATCATTGATTGCTATCGTAGCAATTCTGACGATTCTATGGAAGAATCATTTTTAAACAATTCATTCTTGCGTTGGACATCTGTGTTTTCCCAATATTGTTTTGTCATACCGGCAAAACTTGCCTCGAAGATTCTGATGAATTCATCTCTGTTATACTCAATTGTCGTTATGGCTACTTTCATTGAGGATGCCCATTCATCAATGAGTGTCTCCCAATCTCTGAATCTTGCTCCATCAAGATTTAGAATCAACCCGTATGGATGGATTGGTTCTAATAAAAGTTTCCCAATAGGGTTATCCTGCGTTCTTGGTCTTGGTCTCCTTCTTCTGGAACTAGGGCCATATGCATGCTCGTAGTTCTGGGGACCCCAACTTGCTGATCCCATCGGTGGTGGAACATCACATGGTGGGTCTCCATGTAGTGGCACTTCGACCTTTGGCGCGGGATCTCCTTGATTCATCTTGAGATCTACCATATTCAGATTAGCAAAAGATTTGGCTAACTCTTGTAGATCATCCAGCTTGATTCTTTCCAGGTTATTCATGATTTTTCCCTTTTGAGAATCAGGTTTCCGCCTCATGCAATTTTTTATCGTTTGCATCAAGTGGTAAGGAATAGGTTGGATCTTTGAACCATGCATTTTTTCGAATTCTTCCAGAACATGTTTTTCGCCTTTCGATCTCCTCCACCCTCTTCTTGATATCACGCAAGAGAGTCAAGATTTCCTCTTACTTGGTTGATATCTGGCTCATCTCCATGGGAATGTCATATAGCTTGTTGCCATAAAATTGCACCGTCTTTTGAATCTCCTGTAATTCAATTTTTTTGGAAGAATCTGGCTCGATTGGCTGGTACGTCCGGTAAGCGGTACTGGCCTTGTCCTTCTATTCCATTAGTCGTGAGACAGATAGATATCAGCTCTGGCTTGTTCAACCGCCGCTCTGGTCTCGGCGATTTCTAATAGGTGGTCATGATAAGATCTAATACTCGTGATGATATCACAAATAATATTCCCGTCTTCCCCTCGACGAATATTCGTTATGAGGACTCGATTGTTCCATTTGAGCTTGTCTAGTAGACGAGTGGTTTCTCTCTCCAGATGTTGGAGAGAATTCCTATATATAATACATCTCGGACAAGTGTCTAGGTCCATGATTTTTAAATAGAGTCTCCTCCCACATAGGTTAATAAAATAAATTAAATATAATATAATTTCTCAATAAAAACCCGCTCTGATACCATTTTAGGCGAGAGCATAGTTGTATGTTTTATAATTATAAAAAAAAAACAAATTCATTAGGAAATTTTTTATTAATAAAAGTTCAAGAGGTAGGGTTGTTGGGGTATGTTTTTGAATAATCAAGAATTAAATCGTGGGCAATTTGAACATATATCAAAGTATTTGATATAATTTGGATTTTCTAAAGTTCATGAGAAAAATGAATTCCAAACAAAGTTCGTGATATTACATGCAATTAACACAAAAAGGAAATAGTGGATGAGATCGTTTAAAATGTTATATTGAAATAATTGAAAATAGAATAGTGGAAGGCATCTTATTTAGCAAATTTGTTGATACTAAGATTCCTTTTAAATTCTTATTTGAGATTGTAACCTGTACTATACCTCAATTCGCAATGTGGATGATCGTAATGAGAGTAATCAGAGCTGTGAAATACAATATCTCTAAGCTACAGGTAACATTTGCTACTTTTTTATAGCTCTATTTTGTTTTTTTTTTTATTATGTTTCTCCTTTTTGCAATTTCCTACAAAATACTCATTGTTGCGGTGTTGCCTATGAAATGAATTTATGAATGTAATTGAAATGCACGTGAATGATATATCTGAAATCTACAAGTGTAAAATTGTAACTTGTATGCAAATTTTGCCCCGCTTAAAAGACAATAGAAAATCATCGACAAAAAGTAAGTCTGATATGATTTACAGAAAATATAATATACTAAAAAGGAGTTTCCTCGTCTGAGCATACCTATACTGGTCGTAGCTGTCTTGTATAAGAGTTTAATCAACATTCTTCTTGTGATTCTATCTAGGGATGTCAATCGGGCCAATCCATAGGGTTTCGCGTTAGCTCTATCGGGTTACAGGTTATTCAGGTGCGGGTTAATCGGGTTGAAACAAAAATTCGAGTTAAAAACTTTCAACCCTAACCCTAAATGTTCGAGTTTCGGGCTAGCCCATCGGATTAGTCGAGCCAAAAATTTATTTTTAAAAAAATTAATTAATATATTTCTCTTGACAATATTATATTTGTAATAAATAAATACACGCATAAATAAGTAAAATTTCAACATCGACTTACATAATAAAGATATAAAGATGCAGTATTTTGGGCAACGTCATGTATGAGATACTAGTTGATTTGATTTATTTACTGGTTGGGGGTCTAGCTAACCCTTCACCCTTGAGTGTTTTGTTTTTTTTAAATATATATATATATATATATATATATATTAAATAAGTATCATTTTTTAATTTTTATATCTAAGTATTTTGATGAAATTGCGATCGATATATAAAAGAAAGGAAAAAGTCATAAACCCTTGAGAGCACAAAGAAGCAAACTAAGGGTCGGGCCTCATTAAAACCTTATCAAAGTAAACCCAAAGGGAAAAACCTTTGATAAGGAAAAAGAGTGCCCGTTAAAACAACAACGACAAGAAAGGCTGGAGATCGGGAAGGATACTTCAGAGATGCCGGCCTAACCATTGTCTCCAAGCATCCCGGTTTCTCCCATGCCCAAAAAATGAAAGTGGAACGACACCAACTAGCCGAGGTGAGCCCGACCATACATCTCACAGCACGAACCCAGCGACCACCCCCCAGCGCGCCCACAAACCGCGCAGCATGCTCGGCATCGTGTGTTCGCAGCCTGCTCCCACACTGCCGAAGCTCAGCCTCACTGCCCCAAAAACAGACCCAGCACCTCCCCTCCAGCACGTCCAAGAGCAGTTCAGCGCCTTTGCTGCTCCCAGCGCTCACGGCCAACTTCGAAGCATCACGCACGCTGCTAGCACCGAGCCTCTTCCCCTCATCGAGAGCAGCAAACATCAACGCAAACGATGAAAGCTCGTTACCTGATACGAACATAACTGTGCGAAGGCATATCTCTAGCAGCAGCATCTTTGATTTCCTCAATACCATAGGGCCACCACCCTTCTTCTCGATTATTATTCGCCATGATATCCGCCACGGCGTTACCCTCACGGAAAATATGTGTAACTTGCAACTGGAAGGAAGCAAGCAACAGAAGCGTACGCTTCCAAAGGGCCACAAAACGCCAAGGAACGTCCTCCGATTTAGTATTAAGAAGATTCACCACGTATATATCTAAATATTTTATGTTAAGTATTGTATTAAAAATATAGAGAAGTGAAATGATGAGACTTTATAATATTTTATTATTTTTTAATTTTTATATCTAAATATTTTATGTTAAGTATTCGAATTTCAGGCTAGCCCATCGGGTTAGTCGGGCCGACCTTATCGGGTGTCGGGCTAGTCTGGTTGTAATTTTTTTGAGGTTTAAAATTTTCAACCCTACCCTTTCGGATTGGCGGGTTAATCGGACCTGCCCACGGGTTTCGGGCTGGATTGACATCCCTAATTCTATCAAAGGAGTTTCAACTGTTGTATCTGTTTATATTCTTTCATATCGAGTACATTATCGAATAAATATGAACAATAATGATTTTTTTAAAATTATCGGGATTTCAATCCATGTTACATGTTTGTAATATCGACGAGAGTATATTTGGTTATTAAATAACACCATAGATGAAATTATTGCCGTTATTACATGTTTCATTTCAATATGTGCCACTTCTTTTTATTATTCTTCATTACTTGATGGTGTACTCTATAACGTGTACCATCGAATACACCATCGAGTAAACATGAAAAATGATTATTTTTCTCATGAAAAAACAATCATGTAACATCATTTATAATCTAAATAATTATAAAAAATTATAAATGTTCTTCATTACTCGATAACATTCCCCATCGAGTAAAAATGAACAATCTTTATTATTATTATTATTATTATTATTATTGAAAAAAATAATCAAGTAATATTGTTTATAATCATAATAATTATAAAAAAACTCTTCATTGTTCTTCATTACTCGATGGTATTCACCATCGAGTGTTAAAGAGTTGTCACTACACCATCGACGGTGGCAGCGCGGACGTCAGAGGCTACTGGAATGGCGCAGCGGTGGAGATTGGAACGGCGCGGCAGTGGCAACCTGCCAAAGGTAGTTTTGATATAGAGAGAATGTATACATAAGAAAATGTTAAATAAGATATTAAATATTAGATAAAAATATAAAAAAGTTAAAGGGTGTTATAATCTTTTAAGTTTAAAATAACTATATAACTTATCTATTATAAACTGTGGCTTTAAAACATATGGTTTTATTAAAAAGGGGTATATGCGATAACTTCCACTATAAACAATGTAAGAACGCAAATTCTTGCATACACTCGGTCTCTTTTATGAGACGGGTCTAATCCGCCGACTTGGCCCGTCCCGTTCCCCTTCCCCAATCTAAACCCTAATTTCCTATTTTCTCTTCCTCTCTCTCTTACCTGCGGACCCATTAACTTTTTCTTCTCTGTCTCCTTCTCAATTCTTTCTCACAAAGCAGACCTCTCTCTCTTCCTTCCTACTCTTCATTCACGCCTCCCCTTTTCCTTCCTCGCTTCACGTCGCTGCTTCTCCATCTCCGGCGAGTTATGCCGACAATCGCCCAATGTCGTCTCCTCTCCCATTCTTCTCTCTCTCTCGCATTTCCCGAAAAGTCCATTTTCAAGATTATCCCTAAATTAAAAGAAAAATCCCCCAAATTTCCTTCTCCACTCTTCCGATTCCGGCGACATTCATCTCCTCCCCCTCTCTCCCATTTTCATACGGCTCTGCGCCTTTAGATCGATTGCCACTTCCATGTGCGGTGGCACCGTCAGCGCCACTTCGAGGAGGTGAAGCGCCACTCAATCTTGTTTCTCATCCTCCCTGGTCCAGTAGGTTGTGGTGATAAAGACGTCCAAATCTGTTGATGAGAAATTGTTGAGATAGCGAAGGGGCTCTCTCTCAGCAGATCTAGGTTTTTATGGTTCTGATATCTTCATCGGCGAAACTCTTGCCGCTGCAATTTGGGGAAAATTGTGTGGTGTTCGTCTCCTCTGATTTCGTCTGGCTACGGTGTTGTTGCTGCTGCTGCATATGCTAGTAGTGCGTAAGTGAGATCTATCTATGTCCATTTCCACTAATATCATATTTTAGTTGTGTTTTTTGTGCCCTAATTTTTTGTACCATGGATGGATGTTGCTGTGCAGTAAAAGTTAAGAATTGAGAGTGATATGAATAAAAGTAATTATTGATATGAATAAAAGTAAGGTTTTAAAATTATCACATTAGTTCACAATAACTGTTACTTTTATTCATACAAAATTGTAAGTAATTATTATCGTAATAAAAAGTAACTATTGATATAAAGAAAAATAATGTTTTAAATTTATTTTGTTTATAATACTTGTTACTTTTATTCATGAGAACTTGTACTTTTAGTTATTTGGTCAAGTAATTATTATAGTAAGAAAAAATATTTATTATCATAAAGAAAAGTAATGGTATTTTTACTCGCGAGAACTTGTATTTTTATCTATTTGGTCATGTAATTATTATCTTAAGAACAAATTATTATTAATATAAAAAAAAGTAATATTTCTAAATTATTACATTTGTTCATGATAATTGTTACTTTTATTTATAATAATTTATACTTTTATTTATTTGGTCAAATAGTTATTGGTATAAGAAAAATAATTATTGATGTGAATATGAGTAATGTTATTTTTTACTCGCGAGAACTTGTATTTTTAGCTATTTGGTCAAGTAATTATTATCTTAAGAAAAATTAATTATTAATATAAAGATGTAAAATTTCAAAATTATTACTACCTCCGTCGCACCATTAGTGAGGCAGTTCTATTGGGCATATAATTTAAGAAGTTGTTGTTTAGTGTATTAGATTATTCATGACATTGCTGGTTGACACATTACGATTTCCCATATCTTTCGCGAGGGGAACCGGATCGCTGATTTCCTGGCTTCCTCGGTGTCTGAGGATGGCTTATGGCCTTTCTGCATTCCTGATATCTTGCAGCTGGTTCGGGATGACAAGCGTGGTCTTCCTTATGTCCGCATCATTTCTTAGGCACTTCTGCTTTGGTGGGGCGCTAATTTTTTCAAGGAATGTGCTATTTTCTTTTACTTTCTACCTTGTGTGTTTTTGCTTGCCTGGTTTTGGGGTGGGGTGAATGGTCCCTCTTGCTTGATTGATTGTTGGTTTCAAATGTTTCACTCTTGCTGAGGGTATGACGGGCACGGATAGTGACTATCCAAACCCATACCCGCGAACTAAATGGATAGTAGATTTTAACCACGAAACTATCTGTGGATATCAAATGCTACCCAAACCCGCCACCCACGGATACCCGCTACCCGTTGGGTATCCGCCAACCCGCTACCCGTCGGATACCCGCCACCCGCTATACGTCGGATACTCGTTACTCGCTATCCATTGGATACCCACCACTCGCTATCCGTCGGATACCCACCACCTGCTATCCAGTGGATACTCGCGAAACAGAATTTGAATATAAATTTATAACAAATTTAATACAAAAAAATCACCACAAATCAGGGGAATAGGGTTTAGGTAGTGTTTGGGCCTCAGGGTTTAGGTTGTGTTTGGGCCTTTTTTTTAGATATGATATGTTGGCCCATATCTGAAATGTATATTCAAATCCTATATTTTTAGGATATTTTGTGGGTATTTCACGGGTAATTGGCGGGTATTTTCACGGATATTTTTTGCGGGTAAACTAGTTTCGCGGGTATGGATAGTAAGTATCCAAACCCATACCCACGAACTAAATGGATAGTGAATGCAACCACAAAACTATCCGTGGATATCAAATACCTCTCAATCCCACCCTATTAGGGTCGGATTTTTGTGGATATCCGTTGCACACGGGTAAATTACCATCCCTAGCTGAGGGCGGGCCACTGGTTGATTCAGGTGTTGCGTTGGGCTTGGGTTGTCCTTGTCTCGCTTGGTTTTTGTTGCACGGGTAGTGTTATTAGTCTAATATTTTGGGTGCAACACCTTGGTGAGCAATTTCTTAACTCGATTTGTCCAGTAGATGTTATGGGGAGTGTTTTCATTGCATTGCCTAATATCTTTCTCTGGTGTATTTGGTTTGGTTGAGTGTTGAGTTTTGTTGGCTCTGGGTCTCTGCTCATCTAGTGTTTCGATTGTACACTATGAGCATGGGAAACCACGCGGGAATACTTTGGATTTCCTCTGAAAGTGTTCATCCCGTGAAGTTGACCTTTCTGTTGAAGTTATACTTTGCTCATTGAATTTGTTTTGTTATGGTTTGAGACTGATTGTAAAGGCATATGCATTAGGAAATTCACCCATAACGGAGAACTGGGTCTGAGCGGTTTGAGTTGTATCAGCTTATTGTTGCATCTAAAAGCCTTAGCTTTGAGCACCTCTCGGGGCCAGTACATTGCCTGTGAGACTTGGGTTGGAAGGTGTTGTTGATGGAGAGTAGTTTCACCTGTGTCCCGCCTCGGCTTTTGGGACTGCTGTTAGAGAATTGACTTTTGGTTATGCTTGGGGGGTTTTTTCTCACCTTTGGGTGTGTGGTTGTGCTTGTGTTTTTTGTGTCTTTCTCCCGGCTTGCTTTTGTTGTTGCAGGTGACTGCTTGGTCTTGGTATTCTCTACGCTGGCCCGTCCTACACATGGTCCTCGCTGTGCTGGTCCCGGCTCCATCCGTGTGTCTTCCGTTCGCCTGTTAGGTGTTGTTCCCTCTCTAGGTTATTTTTTACTTTGCTATTGTTGGCTTCTGTTGTTTCTGGCTTGTGTGAGCCGAGCCTCCTAAGGACGATGGTTCGGCTGGAGCCCTGAGGTGGCTCTTTCCCCACTCACAGTGTTCAGTTTATCAATTGAAATAACACAAGTAAGAATGTAAAACTGAAAACTGTAAACAACACAGAGACTTTTACGTGGTTCGAAAAAACCCTTTCCTACATCCACGGTTGGTTGATCAGACCAACAATCCACTCCGCAAGTGCTTAACAGGTGCACTGCAAACCAAACCGTGTGCTTGCCGGGTGCACACAACCGTACCACTGAAGAAAACCCTTCTTCAGTACCCACGCTTCACTCGCGTCGGATTTCTCTGCTCAGCACAACCCGTGCTAAGACTTCTCACTCAGAGTCAGAGTACCTTCCTGAACTTCGAATCACTCAAACACTCTTTTGGGGAGGAGGTTTGAACGAGTGCCAACTATACTACAAAAAACAAGTTCTTTGAAGCAAGTTTGACCTTTGGCTTCTGGGTAAACAGAGGCTTGCCTAAGGTCTAAGAGAATATGTGTAATCAGCAGTGACTGATTTTGGCTTTGGAATTCTCTTCTTCGATTCAAGCTTTGGGGAGGTTAAGCTTTAGGCTGAGTAGCAATTTTGGCAGAGCTTCAGCTTATGTCGTTGAATCGGTGAAGGTTGAAGTGATCCTCGAGCGCTATTTGTAGGAGAACTCTTGAATAGATCCGTTGGCATAGAACGTCATCAAGATTTCTTCCGTTGGAGAGCAATTCGAATTTGGGCTGAGGCTTCAATCTTCGAGGTTCCTTGTCTGGGTGGAAACGGCTCTCTTGATGGACAGGAGATGTGACGTCTCTGAAAAGTAACCACCAGATAGGAATGACCTTCTGCAGAGATAAGGATATCCTGAGATCTCTGCATTTAATGCGGCTGTACTTTGTGAGTACGTGGCTTCCTCTGAACGTTGGAAGATCAGTCCTAGGAGGAATGTTCAACTGATACTTGACTTTAGTATCAGTCCATTGCGCGCATTAAGTAATCAGTCTTCAACTGATTCTTCAACTGATACTTCAGTTGGTATCTGCAGTCTTCAGTCTTCAGTCCTTCGTGCTTCAGTCTTCAGTCGTCGACACCGCAGGTTAAACTAGAAACGAACTCTAACACTTGAGTTCAAAAACAATTCTAGTCTATTACAGTTAAGACCTATGAATTTTGGTATCATCAAAACAAGGGTTAGGATATTCCACAAGGTTCCCAACACACTATTTAGCTATGAATATTGATTTTGGTTTGAGTGAACTAAATTTTGCACAAAAACCTTTGAGTTCTGGCTAATATATGAATGTTGCAGCTGCCAGCACACAGAACAAATCATCGACTTTTTTGCCATGTTGTGTGGTATATGGTTGTTTGATTATATAAATATAATAAACCGTGTATATATATATATATATATATATGGAAGGGCTAAAATAAATTGTGTATATATAAGAGAATTGTAATTTAATCTTCATAATAAATTTCTCTAATTAATTTTATAGTAACAACAAAGTACATTATTAAGGTTAATTATATGATTTATAATTCTAAAATTAAATTCAATTTTTTTCTTACATAATAATAATAATAATAATAATAATAATAATAATAATAATAATAATAATAATGATAATAATAATAATAATAATGAATAATAGTAAGTAATTTGCATTTTATAAAATAATACAAATAATATTGAATATATATGTAAGTAAGAATCCTGACAATGAGGAAAAAGAATACCAAAGAAAAGTCAGAAATAAGAATCCTGGAAAGTTGCACTACTTTCCTTATTTTCAGGATTCGTATTACTTTCCCTGCCTGACAAAAAATTAACAAAACACATGAATTTAATATTTTGGAACCAGATTACTTTTCTAGGATAAAATTCGTGCCAAACAAACAGGCCCTATATATTTTTGTGTAATATAGGCACTTATTTTTGAAGATTTCTTACTGGATTGACATCCCTAAATATAAGTATGCATAATGTTACACACAAATATGTATAGTAATATTTAGCTATATGCATAACTATGGCAACAATGAGCAGCAGCGAGAGGCACTAGAGAGGTCGCAAATCAATACTTTCCCAAGCATATTTCTATCCAACGTTATGCATATTTGTGTTTCAATTATATGCATAATTTTTTATGAATATTGTGGGGGAAAAATAATTTTTTTTGGTAAAAAAGATAAATAGATAAAAAAAAACTTAAAAAATTATTACTATTATTTTTTTTGAAATTTTTATTCTTATTTTAACCCATGCGTGTATTTTGCCTTGAAAGTCCTCATAAGGCATCTATAACGTGTCACAGTCCTAGCGCACCACATACACATATTGCATGATCCATATTTTGAATCTATTTTGAATTTTGAACAAAAAATTTGAGATGTCAAGATAATTTCATCAACCATCAATTTGTTATAAAAATAAAATCTCAATTTTTTTGTTACTAAAAGTAGGCATATCAAATATATTACTAACTGAATCCAAAACATCGAAATCATGCAACCACAATATGACAACACTAACTTTATTGAAGCAGATTACGTAAACTTTTAGACGATTGAAAATATTTGTAAATGTTAAGTTTTCAACTACTTAAAAAACGATGACATAATTGCAATATTTTAAAAACAATACTAAAACTGTAAGATAATGTCATCAACCATCAATTTGTTATAAAAATAAAATCTCAATTCTTTTTGTTACTAAAAGTCGGCATATCAAACATATTACTAACTGAATCCAAAACATCGAAATCATGCAACCGCAATATGACAACACTAACTTTATTGAAGCAGGTTGCGTAAACTTTTCGACGATTGAAAATATTAAAAAATGATAAGTTTTCAACTACTTAAAAAACGATGACATAATTGCAATATTTCAAGAACAATGGTAAAACTGTAAACTAAAATGAATACTCCTAAGATAATTCGATCATTATGTACACTTATGGGTGAACTTAAATTGTTTCATTATTAATTATATATACATGTATTGTTTTATTATTAATTCTCTTTTTGAAACATATATATATATATATATATATATATATATATATATATATATATATATATCAATTTTAGGGGTGCACTCCAGTGAGATTGTTATTTTTTGTGTGATCATGAGTACAATGAAATGAATAAGACAATATATCTTTCGTGTAGGATTGCTAACACCATGGGATGGTTTTGAAGGTGGAAGAAGGGGGGTATTTATATGTTAGGTCCGAAGGGTCTCGAATAGGTGTATGAGGGGGGGGGGGGAGAATACACCTATGGGCTATTTTTCTCCTCTAAAACAGAGGGATCTCAAGATAGAGATCAAAACGAAACTTTACGAGCAAACTATGACACCTGTTAACTGAAATGAGTTTTGACCAAACAGGGTTGACGACTGATACTGAAAACTCTTCAGTAAGGAGTTATCAGTTAAGTTACTGGAACTTAACTGATGCACGTAAAGGCTTCAGTCGAGTTTGCTAAAACAGAGATGATATCACTCTTCCTGACTATCAGAGGATAGATCAGTCAGACTGATGTCATACGCAGCGGAAATAACTTTGTTTCGAAATAGCCTCGGTTGAGCACGTTGTTAGTCTTATGTTTCTCTTTGCAGTTATTCAGTATTCAGTTTATCAAATGAAAGAACACAAGTAAGAATGTAAAACTGAAAGCTGTAAATAACACAGAGATTTTTACGTGGTTCGAAAAACACTTCCTACATCCACGGTCGGTTGATCAGTCCAACAATCCACTCCGCAAGTGCTTAACTGGTGCACTGCAAACCGAACCGTGTGCTTGCTGGGTGCACACAACCGTACCACTGAAGATTCCACTCTTCAGTACCCACACTTCACTCGTGTCGGATTTCTCACTCCTAGCACAACCCGTGCTAAGATCTCACGGAGTCAGAGTACCTTCCTGAACTCCTAACCACTCAAACACTCGATTCCATCTCTCGAAAGGAGGTTTGAAAACTTGCCAACTATACTTCAAAGAACAAGTTCTTTGGAGCAAGTTTGATCTAGGCTTCTGGGTAAACAGAGGTTTGCCTAAGGTCTAAGAGAATGTGTGTAATCAGCAGTGACTGATTTTTGGCTTTGGAATTCTCTTCTTCGACTCAAGCTTTGGGGAGGTTAAGCTTTTGGCTGAGAAACTATTTTGGCAGAGTTTCAGCTTATGTCGTTGAATCGGTGAAGATTGAAGTGATCATCGAGCGCTATTTATAGGAGAGGTCTTGAATAGATCCGTTGGCGGAGAACATTTTCAAGAGTTCTTCCGTTGGAGAACTTTTCGAATTTGGGCTGAGGCTTCAATCTTCGAGGTTCCTTGTTTGGTGGGAATGGCTATGTTGAAGAGCAGGAGATGTGACGTCTCTGATAAAGTAGCCACCAAATAGGAATGACCTCTGCAGAGAGGGATGATCCTAAGATCTCTGCATTTAATGCGGTTGTCCTTGTGGAGTACGTGACTTCCTTTGAACGTTGGAAGTTCAGTCCGAGGAAGAATGTTTAACTGATACTTGACTTTAGTATCAGTCCGCTGAGTCCACGCGGCACACATTAAGTAATCAGTTCCGAACTGATTCTTCAACTGATACTTCAGTTGGTGTCTTCAGTCTTCATTCCTTCGTCCTTCAGTCTTCAGTCTTCAATCTTCAGAACCGCAAGCTAAACTAGAAACGAACTCTAACACTTGAGTTCAAACAGTTCTAGTCTATTACAATTAAGACCTATGGATTTCGGTATCATCAAAACAAGGATTAGGATATTCCACAAGGTTCGCAAAATTATAGATAAAATTGGTTGGGATAAATTTGAATTTGAATTTGAAAAAAAATAAATTAAATTTTGATCGAAACTGCCGGTTAACCGCCCAAAACCAGCGGTTTCTCCCTTGAAGCCCGCAAAAGGTGCCGCCTAGCCCTGCCGCGCCAAGCCCGCCGGTTTTCGGGCCGAATCGCCGGGTCGCGGGTCGAGAATTTTGGAACCGTTACCGACCCGAGGCTATTGGCGGTTTCGGTTCCAGAATCGGCCCGTGGTCAACGAGCTGGGTCAGAACCGTTGACTCCGGGGCGATTCCGATTAGGCCATGTCAACACTATAATTCAGTATATAGTCTTACATAAGCTGCAAAATTACGCTGCTTAAAATTTTTACCTGGATTTGAATCCTAGAGGGAGCGAAAATTTTGTATAATTAATTGAATTTCGTTATGCAGTCATTACAAGCGCTTTATGCAACATATATATTGGCTTATGCAATCAGTCTCCATTCACTACAATTGTCCAATCTCATTTGATCTTCTCTCTCTCTCTCTCTCTATATATATATATATATATATATATATATATATATATATATATAGGGGTCGGTTATTCAATAAACCATCCTTATTTTAAGAATTACGAACCAGCAAAAATGCATGAATTTTATGTATAACACGCATGAATAAACTGTATAAAGGCATGAATTGCGAAAAATAATTTTTTGCTACCTTTGGGATTCGAACTCAGGACCATGAATTTATCCAACAAGGTGATGAATCAACCGTAGATCTTGATGATTGATGATCTAAGCGCTGAAAATGGTTCTTAATTTATATTTTAAGAAGCATTCTTATTTTAGCCTTCCCCTATATATATATATATATATATATATATATATATATATATATATATATATCATGTCCGTGTACAGCATGTACACGAAATTAAATATTTTCACTTAATATTAGATTTATTAATTATTATATTATCGATGTTCGTTTATATTATATATTTCATTAAATTTTTAATTTGATTTGATTACTCTGTATTTTTTTTTGTATCACTTAAATATATTTATAGATTTTTATAATACTCCTATTATGTATTACAAATACGTGTGAATAATTGGACCATCCATCGCACGGGTACAATACTAATTTTATAATTGGCAAAATGTACGTGTTCATAGCCGCAACAACAATTTTGAGGCTGTAACAAATGAAAAAGAGTAAAATCAAAGAAAACAATTTGAAAAAGAAATTGTTTTTGGAGGAAACATGCCATAGGTGCAATATTAATGAAGAAAAATATCTCTCCGAACATCATATACTAAGATATTTTTTACCATTCTATTACATATATTGCAATGTGCAGTAATAAGATGCTCTATGAAAGCGTTTTGTACCATCGAGTGTCCTGATGTATGATATAATAGGATGCCTAGGAGCGTCTATTAAGGAATTTTGTTGTGCTGAAATTAAGATATTTTTTTTATAATAAACTACTCCCTCCGTCCCAATATTCATGACACGTATTCCTTTTTGGGCTGTCCCAACCTACATGGCACATTTCCTTTTTTGGAAAAAATCAGGGGGCATTTAAGCATTAAAATATTCGCTAATTATACTTAATTAAGTCAAATAATTCGGACCTCAATTAAGTCAATATTTTGGACCTCAAAATTTATTTCATTTTTTTGCTCCCTCTTTCAATTTCGCCGCTCTCTGAACCCTAATTCTATCTCTGGTCTCTCTCTCTTCAATCCCACCGCTCTCTCTAACCCTAACTCCATCTCTGAAACTCTCGAAGCTTCTCCTCTCTCCCTCTCGAATCTGCACTCGTCTCACCAGCTAAATCCACCATTGCCTTTTTGACCTAAATCCCGATGATGCAAATCTGAGGGTGGATCGAAGAAAAATAATCACCATCGCCTCTCACCAGCTAAATCCCCCATCGCGATGATGTAGAATCTCTCGAAGCTTCTTCTCTCTCCCTCTCGAATCTGCACTCGTCTCTCACCAGCTAAATCCACCATCGCCTCTTTGCCCTCCTTCCCGATGATGCAGATCTGAGGGTGAATCGAAGGTAAATCACCGAGATATGTCGAAACCCTATGGAGATTCGCTCGATTTTGAATGGAAGGGACAACTGGAGGCGTGGATCGAATGCAAGGTGATTGAAGATAAGTGCAGAGAACATTTTCAAGGCGATTTAGCCTTTGAAGGTAAATCGCCGGACTTGTCCGATGCTTACCCTGGTTCGCTGGACTTGTCCGATGCTTACCCTGATTCTTTCTTTTTTTGTGAGGAAAATTGGGAGCATCGAAACATGAGCGATGCTGTTGAATCTATGATGCGGATCCTGCTTCCTGCGTTCTTTTTGGTGAGATCTGCCCTATTTTGGATCTTTTCTTTATGCACAGATTGTGATATGTGGGATTATGATGCAATTGTACCGTGAGAAGTTATAATTGGTGGCTGAACTGATATGATTATGCTCATTCTATGTGCTCTGTCCGAAAATGGTGCATCGATGATTACAATCTGAAATTGTATAAGATGAAACCCTAATTTGATCTTGCATGTTCCACTTCTTGCTTATGGTTTGGTTTTGTATGGTCTTTGTGTTGTGTGTAGTGCATCTTTGCCCTGTTGGATGGCCTATTTGATGGTAGTTGATTTATGCTTAATTTACTCTATTTTTAAGGGTTTGTATGTGCATGTTTTAAGTAAATCTTCTGGAAATTGGTGCGTTTATGGTGTATTTTATGCTTTGAAGGAGATTTAGGCTTTCGAGATAGAAGAATGCAGTTTTGGAGAATTTTGGATGAATTTGGCGTTTTCTAGGTGTTCTGGTCGCCAGAGCAGAGAAATCATCATTCCTCTGGAGTCAGAGAAATCAAAGACCTCATGTCTCCAGTTCAGCGGAATCAATCTCCAGAGAAATCACCATTTATCTGGAGTCAGCGAAATCAAGAAGCCAGTGTAGCGAAGTCATCAACAGAGGAGTCAATAGTCAGAGCAGCCAAGTGAGAGTCAGAGGGGAGCCATTACAGCGGAATCGCAAAAGTCCATTACAGCGAAATCGAGAAGCCAGAGAAATCACCGTTCCTCTGGCGATAGCAGAGAAATCATAATTCCGCTGGCGACCCATTTCTCTGGCGAGGTCAGAGAGATCATCCATTCCTCTGGCGTGACCCGTTACCCTGGTGACATCCATTCATCTGGCGAGAGCTGCGAATTCAGCAAGAGTGGGAGTATTTTCCGGAGCACGCATCCAGCTGGAGAGTTGCCTTATTTCACACGATTCTATTGCCTTTAGAATTCTACTTTGCATGGCAACTTCCATGGTGATCCGAAGGAAATCTGAAATCTATAAATAGGTCCTCTTTTGACCTATTGACGGACCCCGACACCCGAACCCTAGCATTCATATTTTCAGTTTTATAGCTTTAGACTTTTATTGTTTTCTAGTTTTCAAGGCTTGGATCAAGATTGAAGATTCAAGTCGCTACTTCAGTTTTTATTCGGTTTTTATATATTTCAGTTTTTACAATTGCGTTCTTATTAATTATGTTTATGTTTTATTTTGCTATGTCTAGCTAATTTCGTTTAGCTGATTCTACGGTTTGTAAATAGTTGATTGAATTTATGTGATTTATTTGTTAATACCTTTGTGCCTTCCAATTTATGATTCATAATTCCTGGTGCTTATTTTCTTGTGAATTATTTGGCCAATAGTTTGCATGTGTAGCTATTCGGTTTGAGACCTAGCGGAGATAACTGTTTAGCAGATTCAGGAATGTATGATATGATTTTAACCTTGAGACCTAGCGGAGATAGGTGGATCATAGGGAGCTATTTTTAAGAGCTTTTGGGAGTTAGTAGATTTTCTTGAGACCTAACGGAGATAGATAATTTACTAATCTACGATCGTTGCTGCTCTAGCGAGAGTAATTGATTAATTAAGTGATCTCTCATCATAACTGGATTAAATTGGTACATAGGATTAATAGATTAATTACGTAGATTTAGTTAATAAATTTACTACCCTAGGATCAGTTGTCTTTTATATTTGATATTTCCTATGTGATTTTAATTACTGTTATTTGCGTTTTAATTTAAGTCAACCAATCTCTACGTTCTGTTGCTTGTCTACTACTTAAGTTTGTTTAGGAGATAGCTAAAGTAGTTTCGTTGTGTCAGTCCCTGTGGATACGATACTTGGTTACCAATTTGTGCTACAATTGCACCGTGTTAGTTGCGGTAATTTGTTGCTAATAATTTAGTGATCAACTTTTTGGCGCCGTTGCCGGGGACTGATTAGAAGTTACTTTAATATTTCCGATAGGACTTTATAGTACTTCAGGCTTTTATTTGTTTTTATTTTTTTTTCTGTTCTAATTTTTTTTAGTGTGATTTTGTAGGGTGCGCATGAACACTAGATCTCACAGAAATCCTCTTTTTGAGTTGGACCTTGAAATCAACAAGACTTTGCGCGATCTTAAGAAGCAGAACAATCAAGTTGAGACAACTACGATGGCTACTCCTGAGCAAATCCAAATTCAAATGCGAGCTCTGCAAGAGCAATTGAAGAAGCTGATTGATAAATCGGAGGCTGAAGAGGGTCAGAAGCAAGCAGCCATCAATGAAGCATTCATACCACAGTATGTGTATCATGAGCCTCCACGAGTAAACGTCAACAACTTTGAGCTGAAAACGGGCTTGATCACGATGGTCCAACAGAGCCAATATGGTGGACAAGCGATCGAAGACCCTAATGCGCACCTGGCGCATTTCCTGGAGCTGTGTAGCACGGTGAAGATGAATGGTGTCCCCGATGACATTATCCGTCTTCGTCTTTTTCCCTTCTCACTGCGGGATAAGGCGAAGTCGTGGTATCATACGCTGCAGCTGGGAGAAAATATCGTGTGGGAAGATTTGGCTCATGCATTCCTACGCAAGTTTCATCCGCCTGGCCTTACGTTGAAACTGAAGATGGACATCGTGCAGTTTCAACAGTACGACGGAGAAAAGCTAGCGGAGACTTGGGAGCGATATCAGGAGAAGCTCAGAAAATGCCCAAGCCATGGATTTGATGAAGGTACGCTCGTGATAATGTTCTACAATGCCTGCGGGGAGCGTACAAGGATGCACATGGATACAGCCGCAGGTGGATCTCTACTCCAGAAAAGTAGTTCTGAAGCATGGAGCATTATTGATAGTATGGCTTCTACGAGCTACCAATGGCCATCTGAGCGAGTACAATTGAAGAAGGTTGCAGCTGCGTCAAGTTCTGATCTTATGGCAGCAATGGTTACTCAACAGGCAGCGATGGCTACTCAGTTAGCAGAGCTGACTACAAAAATTGGTGAATTGAATGGTGGACGTCATGAGCAAACTGTGATAGACCAGTCAGCCATGGAGGATGTCAATTTTGTGAATGGCAGAAATTATGGGAATTTTCAGCGAGGACAACCAGGAATGTATGGCAGAGGTCCACAATTTCAGCAGGGTCAGCAGCAGTTCCAGCCAGGAGCACGTCCTCATCCTAACCTTTCTTATGGAAATCCGAGCAATGCTTTGCAGCCTCCACCTGGATTCTCTGTATCTAGCGGAGGAGTTATAAATGAGCCGAAGAAAGCATCAATGGAGGATATGATGCAGCAGATGTTAACAGAGATGTCTAGCATGAAGACAACTGTTAATTCAAGGATGACTAACTTGGAGTCTCAAGTGGGTAACATTGGGAATAATTTTTCATCACTGTCGAAGCAAGTACAAATTTTGGAGACTCAAGTTGGTCAGATTGCCAACCAAGCAGCTGCACAGCACAAGCCGGGCCACTTTCCTAGCAACACTGAGATCAATCCTAAAAATCAGTGTAATGCAATTCATCTAAGGAGCGGAACTCAATATCAAAATCATACAGAGCAGAGGAATCACCATTCCTCTGTAGAGCAGCGAGATCAGCCAGAACAGCGGGATCAGACAGAACAGCGGGATGGCAAGAATGGAAAGGAAGAAAATGGAGAGATTATGGAGGAGGATGACCTGGAGACGATTGTGTGCGATTCACCCCCTACTTCTAAGGGATCGTCGAAAACCTCTGCTGTTAAGAAGCCTATTCCTACTCATACGTTTCTCAGGCCAGAGTACAAGCCTGTAGCACCCTTCTCGAATAGCCTGGCAAAGCCGAAGATGGATCAGAAGTTAGCCAAGTTTATGGAGATGTTTTCAAAGCTTCACATCAACATTCCTTTACTTGATACTTTGAGAGATATGCCAGGCTATGCCAAGTTCCTCAAGGATGCAGTCTCCAACAAGAGGAAGTTGGGGAAATATGAGACGATTAATCTCTCAGAGGAATGCAGTGCAGTGCTACAAAGGAAGCTACCATTGAAGCAAAAGGATCCTGGCAGCTTCACTATCGCTTGTGTGATTGGAGGGCAGAATTTCTCCCGCGTTCTTTGTGACTTAGGGGCAAGCATCAATTTGATGCCTCTCTCTATTTTCAACCGGTTGGAGATCGGAGATATCAAGCCTACCTCAATTGCATTGCAGATGGCAGATCGTTCCATCACATATCCCAAGGGAGTTGTGGAGGATGTTCTTGTGCAGGTGGAGCAGTTTATTTTTCCTGCGGACTTTGTGGTCTTGGACATGCCGGAGGACAAGAATACTCCATTGATTTTGGGGCGTCCATTCCTAGCTACCGGACGTGCGTTGATTGATGTACAGGATGGAGATCTCACATTTAGAGTCAATGATGAAAAATTGACTCTATCTATCTCTGACGCTATGAGAAAACCAGCCGAGCCGCAGATGGATGAGTGCAACATGATTGAGTCTGTAGTGGATTTCCCTGCAGCCGTGAAGGATCCCTTGGAGGAGTGCATCACACGGTCCTTATATCCATATTCCAATCTAGATGAGGCGTGTGATGAGATCTTAGATTATATTGCAGAGCTGGAGGCTGAAGAGAGACATCCCATCGCTCATGTGCCTTACATGGATATTCACAAACCTGTTGATGGGGGAAGGAAGTCGGTGGAAAATGAAAAAGAAAAGGAATCAGCCACGCCAGCGGAATCAACCGGGCCAGCGGAATCATCCGGGCCAGAGAAATCACCCAAGCCAGAGGAATCAAGCAGGCCAGCGGAATCAGCCAGGCCAGAGGAATCAGCCAGGCCAGAGGGATCAGCCGGGCCAGCGGCCGCACCCAAAATTGAGCTTAAACCGCTTCCTGAGCATTTGAAGTACCAATTCTTGGGTGACAATGAAACTTTTCCTGTTATTGTATCTGCCTATTTATCTCCGTTGGAGTTGGAGAAGTTGATGCGAGTTTTGAGGAAATACAAGTCTGCTATAGGATGGTCTATTTCTGACATCAAAGGAATTAGTCCTTCTATTTGCATGCATCGTATTCTATTGGAGCAGGAATACAAGCCTAAGGTGCAGCCGCAGAGACGTTTGAATCCGGCTATGCAAGAAGTGGTGAGAAAGGAGGTGCTGAAGTGGTTGGATGCCGGCATTATTTATGCCATTTCTGATAGTGAGTGGGTAAGCCCGACGCAAGTTGTCTCTAAGAAGGGAGGCATGACTGTGGTTAAGGATCTAAGATGAGCTCATAGCTACGAGGCTGGTCACAGGATGGCGCGTGTGCATTGATTACCGAGCTTTGAATGCAGCCACACGTAAGGATCATTTTCCTTTGCCGTTTATTGATCAGATGCTTGACCGTTTGGCAGGATACGAGTACTACTGCTTTCTGGATGGGTTCTCAGGCTACAATCAAATCATGATAGCCCCGGAGGATCAGCATAAGACCGCGTTTACTTGTCCCTATGGCATCTTTGCTTTTAGGGGGATATCTTTTGGTCTTTGCAATGCTCCTGCCACTTTCCAGCGATGCATGATGGCGATTTTCCATGGGATGATTGAAAATATCATGGAGGTATTTATGGACGATTTTTCTGTCTTTGGATCTTCTTTTGATAATTGCTTGGACAATTTGTCGCAAGTATTGCAGCGTTGTGAGGAGATATCTCTAGTGCTTAATTGGGAAAAGTGCCACTTCATGGTTCGTGAGGGCATTGTTTTGGGGCATAAGGTCTCTGCCCAAGGTTTGGAGGTGGATCGTGCTAAGATCGTAGCCATTGAAAAATTATCGCCGCCAACTTCTGTGAAATCAGTGCGGAGCTTTCTTGGGCATGCAGGATTTTATAGGCGCTTCATCAAAGATTTCTCCAAGCTGTCCAAGCCACTTTGTGCTTTACTAGAGAAGGATGTGAAGTTTGTCTTCACCGATGAATGCCGCGTCTCCTTTGAGAAGTTGAAAACCGCGCTGATCTCTACGCCAGTGTTGATCACGCCGGATTGGAGTGTTCCGTTTGAGTTGATGTGCGATGCTAGCGATTGGGCCGTGGGAGCTGTGTTGGGGCAAAAGCGAGATAAGTTATTCAAGGTAATTTACTACACTAGTAAAACTTTGGATTCTGCTTAGAGGAATTACACAACCACGGAGAAGGAGTTGCTAGCAGTGGTGTATGCCTTTGATAAGTTTCGTTCTTATTTGATTGGAACTCATTCAATTGTTTACACTGATCATGCCGCCATCCGCTACTTGTTCACGAAGAAAGACTCCAAACCCCGATTGATTCGTTGGATCTTGTTGCTTCAAGAATTTGATATGGAGATTCATGATCGAAAGGGATGTGAGAATGTGGTAGCTGACCACTTGTCTCGATTGGAGAATCCGATCGAAGGAGATGATCCGAAAATGGCCATCAATGAGTCGTTTCCCGATGAGCAGATTTGGGCTATGCTATTTAAGGATCCTTGGTATGCAAAGTATAGCAATTACTTGGTGATTGGAGCTCTTCCCGAGGGGTTGTCGCACTATCAAAAGAAGAAGTTCCTCCATGATGTCAAGTTTTATTATTGGGAGGATCCTTACCTATACCGGAGGTGCGCCGATGGCTTTATTCGGCGATGCGTTAGAGAACATGAATGGCCAAAGATCATTGAAGAGTGTCATAGCTCACCTAGTGGAGGCCACTTTGCTACCAACCGCACTGCCATGAAGGTAAATCATAGTGGATTCTATTGGCCTTCAATTTTCGCAGACTGCCATGCCTTTGTGAAGTTGTGTGATCGTTGTCAACGCATGGGCAATATCACCAAGAAGGATGAGATGCCGCAGAATATCATTGTTGAGGTGGAGCTGTTTGATGTTTGGGGAATTGACTTCATGGGTCCTTTCCCTGCTTCTTGCGGTTTTTCCTACATATTGCTTGCTGTGGAGTATGTGTCTCGATGGGTGGAGGCGATCCCAACTACCACCAATGATTCCAAGGTAGTCATTAAATTCTTGCAAAAGAATATTTTGACTCGGTTCGGAGCACCGAGAGCGTTGCTTAGTGATGGGGGGTCGCACTTCAACAACAAGTTACTAGCAAGTATGTTGGCGAAGTATGGAGTAAAGCACAAGGTGACGACTCCATATCATCCTCAAGCTAATGGACAAGCAGAGTTGGCTAATCGAGAGATCAAGCAAATCTTGGAGAAAAGCGTCTCCAACAAGAAAGATTGGGCAAAGCACTTAGATGATGCTCTTTGGGCGTATCGCACTGCCTACAAAACTCCGATTGGTATGTCTCCCTATCAACTTGTCTTCGGCAAGTCATGTCATTTACCTGTTGAGATAGAGCACAAGGCATATTTGTAACACCCCGTACTTTTCCTATGATGTGAGATAGTGTCTTAACACTATTGAGAGAACTGAGATGTCGAGATGCGAGATTTTTTTTTTTTTTATGATTAGATAAGACAGATTGTCTTTTAAATAGAGATACGAGTGACTAAACCGAGGATAGAGTTAGAATGATGAGATTCGAGAAATGAGCTGAGATAGAGATGCTGATTGAATTGAGTTGAGATTTTATTTCCGATTACCGGGAATAAATTTAACAGATACTGAGTTATCAGAGTTTGACTGACCTATTAAAGAGAATAGGTATAATGAGTCTGACCTAGAGTCGAGGAAGAAAGAGTGAGAACCTTGATGAAAAGAGTCGGTCCGAGAGATGTCTAGTTTGTTTGTTTGCCGACTGCTTTAATGTGACATTATGTGAAATTACGTGACTGATCGATTATGTGATTTTCGTGATGTGTGTCACTGTGACCGAGTTATTATGATTTTTATTCGAGACCTTAGCATTTGGAATTTTGATTGAGTTTCCAAAGCAAGTATGGGTTATTTTTATCGAGAAATCGAATGACGCCGGTTTATGAAAATTTTTCCGGGCATAATATTTTTTTAAAATTATTTTTCCTACGAAGAGGAATATTATAGTTGAGTGAGTGCACTAATAATAGTGCTATGATCATTATTTTGGTCACATGAATAATTATACTATGGTATTTTATTAATGAGTGACTTTACCATAGTTTTGTGATTCTTATTTAATCACCCTTCTCACACTTTATTTTAATCTCCCATACCATATGTTATATGTCTCAATTTTGCTAAGTATGGAATTGAGAGAGTAGAGATTGAGAGTATAGAGAATGAGAGAGTAGAGATGAGAGTGTAGAGATTAGAGAGAGATTAGAGAGAGAGAGAGAGAAAAGATTAGAGAGAGAGAGAGAAAAGATTAG
Organism: Salvia miltiorrhiza; assembly: GCF_028751815.1. NCBI lineage: Eukaryota > Viridiplantae > Streptophyta > Magnoliopsida > Lamiales > Lamiaceae > Salvia > Salvia miltiorrhiza. The sequence goes on along the minus strand of NC_080389.1, from coordinate 32,821,954 downwards.
AGAGAGAGGAGCATTAATTAGCAAATATTGCATAAGATATGCAAGATCAAACTCAATCTTGCAAAAGCCAAATCCCTCTCTCCCTCACTAAATTTTCGGCCATCACCCCTCTCTCCCTCACTACAATTTTCGCCCAACACACATACATACACTCATCTTCTTCACCTCACACTTCCACCATTTTCCTCCATTAGAGCAAACCTTCGAAGCTTCCAACAAAATTACCAAACACCTCACATCACTCTAAAACTTTCCATAAACACTATCTATCCTAAATTGATCAAGAAAATCCTTGAAGAAGAAGCTCCAAAGTAGAGTGAGAAAGTGAGAAATTTTGGTAAGAACTTGGGTAAGTAACCATGTCTTTCCTAAAATCTTGTTTGGAAGATGTTATGTGAGTGTATTCTTAAAGATGAGCAAGAAAATCACCCCTCCCTTTTCTTTTTCAAATTTTCGAAAAGTGGGTCCTCACCCCTTTCAAAATTTTTCTTTTTCTTTTCTTGTTTGGGGGTGAAAAATGAGAGTTATGTGATGTATATTGATGTTTGATATATGTTGTGAAATATGTGTCATGAGATGTGAAACTTTGATGGAAGTTAGTTTACCCCAAAAATGGTAACTTTTGAGTTAATGAGTTAAATGATGAATTGATGATATAAATGAGTCTATGAGGTGTAGATGATGATGATTGATGGATTAATTTAAGTATATGATGTCAATTGGAGTTTTTGATGTGGGATAGTTTATTAAAATTTAGGGATATGTGTATATATGCCCTTATTTGTGAATTGATGGTTTTGATGTGAGATTAATTGGTTAAAAATGAAAGATCTATGAGTAGATTAAAGATTTGTATGTGTTTGTAAAAATTTCAAAGAGTTAGTTAGTAAAAATTAGGACTTTTTAGTCTATGTGTTATTTAAGTGATTTTGCTTGAGATATATGTTTTTAAGCATGATAGTAGTGTCTTTGTATTTTTGATTAGGTCTATTATAGGCTAAATAAAATTTTGGCTAAGTTTAGTTTGTATGATTTTTGAGTTTTTGTATGATGTGAGTTTGATGCTTTATAAAATGAGGTTTATTTGCTCTATGATCATTATGAGAATTTTATCCATGTTTTGCTAAGAGTTTTATGTTGATACATGGATTTTCATAAAAATGTAATAAATATAGTTTTTATGATAAAAAGAGAGTAAATATGAGAATAATGAGTTATATGATGTAAATGATCATATTTGAGTATTTGAGAAATTTCGAGCATGAAATTGAGAAGGAATTTGTTAGATATGTTCGTTGAAGTGTTTTCTATGAGATTTGAGTGGATGATGAAAGAAAAGAGTCGAGATTGAGTATTACGAGTATTTTGATGTATTTGAATGTTTTTAAGTGCTTTAAGTGCTTAAAATGAGTTTTGATGTGTTTGCTTTGTATAATTGTTGAGTTGAGCATGTTTACTTGTGTGTATGTTTCGGAGTCGTTTTTCACGACCCACTGACTACTGTTTTCGAGGGGTTCTTGATACCCAAATGCCCTGAAACTTTTATGGTAGGTATATTTGAGAGTCTTGAGCACACCGGTAAAATTTCAAGTCATTTGGACTTCGTTTGCTATTTTTATAAAATGTAAAACTAAAACTGCTACATTCTGCCGAATTGTTCGGTGAGTAGCCAATAGAGTCATCGTTTCCAGTAGCCTTTCTTAGCATTCTGGAACCCACATTTTTATGGTTGAGACCTGAGTGTCCTAGCTAAGTACCCACAAAATTTCAGACCGTTTTGACAACGTTTACTATTTTTCAAAAATCAAACTTTTCGGTTGCTAAAACCTGCCGATTATGGTAGACTGTAGTAAAACAGTCATATCTCCTAAAATACTTGGAGTTTTTGATCCTACTTTTTTTTAAATGAAACTAGACTCGAAGAGGTTTCTTTTGGTATGAGTTAAGACCCCAGGAGAGGTCTGTACAGAGTCTGGTGAGGTTTTAAAGTTGAGTCAGTGCAGAGTAAAGCTTGTTTTCGACTTGTCTATGTGTGTTTTAATATGCCTAAGTGTTTATACTTGTTTATGTGCTTGTTTGCTATAAGTTTGAGTCGAGTTGAGAGTTAAGTCGAAAATTGGACGTGTGAATCCTTAGAAGCCAAGTATACCTAGGGATTGAGTTTTAACGGGTAAATAGATGTTGAGTGAGAAGTTAGAGTAAAGAAGAGATTGGATTTAGAATTTGAGTTTCTGACTAAGGTTTGTTTTATCACATGAACCTTCGATGACGATGACGATGTGATGATGACATATGAAGGCCCGAGCGAGACGAAGAAGTAAGTTGCCTGATTTCTTTCCAGAATAAGCGAAGGACTTCAGGTGGGCAATATTTTGAGTATAAACATATTATCCGAGTTTTCTAAACTGATTTAATGATATAATGATGTTATGAGATTAACAAATGTTTTGAGATAATGATATTTGAGAACTGTTTGACTTGCCAATTTTTGATGTTGAGCTTGTGTGTTACCCTCTACTGATGAGACGAATTCGGTCCTGCCACAAGCGGGATTTTGTGCACAGAGGTGACTGTGAGCCGTCTTCGGGTCGGCCGGTCACGGTACTTGAGAGGGAGGCCTACTTCTCAGTACCTTAATTATGATGATGAGTTGTAGATGCGGTACATACATGATAATTATCTTTGTCTGCAGACACTTACTTACACTTATTTATGATATCATGATTATGAAAACTGCATGCACAGATTCATTTACGCTAACTTTATTTCTGTGTGTTGCTGAGATGTGGCAAGCTTCAAACCTATAGCTCTACGAGCACCTTTCTTGTTTTTCGGCATTTGCCCACTGAGTATTATGTACTCACGCCCTGCATATATTTCTAAATGTGCAGGCTAAGCTGGGAGTGAGATTGGACTGGTGCTGATGGGGGAGAGTTTCAAATGATGTAAATTAAATTACTATTTTGCCTCTATGATAATAGAGTCTTGATGTTTGAATTACTTAGTTTCTTTTGAGATCAAGCAATACACTCACGGTTATGTGTCTTCATACATATAATCGGTTCGCCTTTTGCTGCGATACTCTGCAAATTATGCTTCCTTATGAAAAATGAACTATACGCGTTTTGTTTTTGTTCGTGAAATTCCTAATAATTAAAAAGTTATGATAATGTTGACGATTTTACCCTTGGGCTAGTTTTATGAAGTTTTTCCTTAGCATGCTTTCACGTGAGCTTCCGCATGACGTTCACCTAGTTCTTCTTATCTTTTATTCTTTAAAAATAGTCGTATCGATACTCGTACCCCACTATTACTAGTGTCGGGTCTGCGGGCTGCGACAGGGTGGTATCAGAGCAGGTCATCTGCTCTGAGTCTATTGCTTGACTAAGTTGAACCCTTGATTGCTTCTACTCTTTTAAAATTGAGTACTAGTCTAATTTGAATTCTTAGACTAATTTGAGAGAGTTAGTTTGAAACGAAACCCCAGCACCCCATCTCCTCCGGCTTAAACGAGGTAAGAAGTTGATGTTGTTTCTTGTCGCTTTCTTGATTGAAAGTTGAGTTTGTTTCACTAATGAGTTATGAATTGTTTTGATGACGGAATTGTTTGAGAGGATGGAATCTGATATGAGGCAGTTGATGTGGAATATGAGGAGAAATGTTGAGGCTAGTATAGCTGATGCCCCACCATATCAAACGAGGACGAGTATGTTGTTGATTGAGATGAACCAAGTAAGTTTCGTATCCATTTTCTAATGAACGTGATATTTTACAGGATGCAGAGTCAAGAGGAGGCATCGATACAGAGACGATACAGCGAGGCGATGCGCCGATGGTTCAGGACTACTGGACTGCGAGAGGGCGATACTCTTGGGGAGTTTCTAGCGTACTACCACCGACGCTGGTTGGAGGCTAGTGCCCATGGGATAGACGAGGCTGAGGCTATTACTCACCTGATTCCACAGTTGCCACTCGGATGGCAAGACTGGGCCGCTTCGCTGGTGCCGCAGTATATCAGGAGGACTGAGTTTGGGCGGTTAGTGAGCGCCGATTTCCGTGGTTTCATCGCGACGTTGAGCCACCGCTATTTTGCTTTTGACGAGCCACCTCCACCGCCGTATGGACAGTTAGAGGGACCAGCCCAGGGAAGGGAGCTACTTGTTGTGCCCCCACTTCCCGAGGAGCAGTTTCCGATTGCACCTCCACCTCCAGTTGATCCGATGCCAGTTCTATCTGAGCCTGTTGTTTCCGAGCCGACTACCTTTGAGACGTATTCTCCAGTGGTAGAGCATGACCCGTTTGCGTTTCTATCACTCATTCCTTTTTCCAGTGCCGAGTTACCGCCTTGGGATTGGACACCGGCGACGGCATCTTCGCCACTGCCACCGGTTGAGTTGGCACAGCCGATTGTTTCCACTGAGCCTGAGATGTAGTATGTCCCCTTCGATCCATATCCGAGGGTTGCCCCGCTACCTGAGCCTGGCACTTTGGCCTTTCAGACATATATGCATTCGATTTTATACCCACCGTCCCGAGACGCCCAGGAGGGAAGTTCTCGGCCCATACTCCTTGACAGTGATGAGGAGGACCCGGATGAGGAGACTCCAGAGATGACGGTCGGATACGGACGGACTCAGCCGTTGCAGCGTCACACTACAGCCGACGGAGTTGAGACATGGGTACCTGTTCCCGAGGTGCCGGTTTTTGGACCGATGATGGACACGGACGTTGAGGATGAGCCGAGTGATGACAGCGTCTATCGACTGATTGACGAGTACGGGAGTCAGGAGGCAGAGCAGGACGAGGAGACGGAGCCGAGTGAGGACATGGATTATGACGAGGCGACGAGCAGGATTGCAGGAGATGACGACTGGTGATCGTGTATTTAGTAGACGCGCATATTTGTATAGATGCATAGTTGATATATATATATATATATGTAGAGAGGCATAGTATAGTGTGTATATGTAGATAACATATATCTATAGGTGCTTAGTACCTATGATGCTTGTATAGCTAGAGCATCATTTTAGTATTAGGACCGTTGTATATAGGATCCTACTTTTGTAAAAGCCCTCGAGGAAGAGGCAATTTTCCCTATATATATATACTGAGATGTTGATGATTAGTGAGTTTTACTTTCCTTATCAGAGTTTTGAGAATGATGATGATGCTGGTGCATAGTGATAAACGAGAAATAGAGGTTGATGAGAATAATGATCGATGATAGACGAAAAGTTGAGTAGACGAGAATTTTGAGAGTTTTGAGTTTTTCAAACGAGATATAGAAGAGAAGTGAGAAAAACAGAAATCGCTTGTTTGTTTTTTTATGACGGATGGCTAGTTTCGAAGCCGATAGTTATATGTTTCTTTTCCTGTTTAGTATGCCTCCGAGAAGAAGGGGGAACAGAAGGAACATAGATCGAGAAGAAGAGGAGGAAGAGGAGCAGAGAGATCCCACGCCACCACCTCCCCCACAACAAGAAAGGAGGGTAGAGGAACTTTTTCTGCGACAAAATCCACCAACATTCAATGGATCAGGAGATCCCGCTGAAACCGAGGAGTGGATTCGAAGTATGGAGAGAATTTTTAGATTCCTTCGATGTAATGACGTTGAGCGACTCATGTGTATGTCGTATCAACTTAAGGGATCCGCAGATTTCTGGTGGGAAGCGAAGCAGAAGACGATGAACGGGGAGCAGATAGCAGCTCTTACCTGGGAGCAGTTCAAAGAAGCTCTTTGTGAGAAATACATACCCCGAAGCTATCGAAAGAAGAAAGAGATGGAGTTTGTAAATTTAAAGTAAGGGAGTAAGACGGTAGCTGAGTATGACCGACAGTTTTGCGATTTGGCCCGATATGCTCCATATCGAGTAGATACAGATGAAAAGATGTCAGAACTGTTTTGCTCCGGATTAAAGCAAGAGATACGAGTCGTTTTAGCGAGTCAGAGTGCGCTAACCTACGCTGAGGCTTTAAACCGAGCGCTAGACATGGAACTGGCAATGCAGCCAGAGAGACCGAGTCAAGGCTCGATTCCACAATCAAACCCGAATGTTCAATCGGGAAATCATCCTTTTTCTGGACAAAGCCAAAAGGGCAAGAGAAAATGGGACGACCGAAATCAAGGTCCCAAGAAGCCGTGGCAGAGTCAGAATGCGCCACCGCAATTTCAGAACAGAGATAAACGACCTTATGTTGGCCCAGCTGCCCCAGCAGCAGTTTTTCAAGGACCGCGAGGATTACCGCCTTGCCCGAAGTGCAATAAACTCCATTTGGGAGAGTGTAAAATGGGACAGAATGCCTGTTACACCTGCGGAAAAGTTGGACACTACTCGAACCAGTGTCCGAATCGTCAGCCAAGTGGGAGCGGAGGACGATCGAACCAATTCCGGCCACAACTCAAAGCAATGGATGGAATCTTACCGCTACCTCCGCCACAACGACAACAGCAAGCCTATCGACCGCGTCAGTCAAAAAGGCAACCACCAGCCCCGCAGGCAAATCAACAGCATCACCAGAGGGTGTTTGCACTGGATCAGAAGGCACCAGAGAAGAATCAAAGAAATTTGACAGGTATAGGCGAGTTGAAAGGAGTGCCTATAGTAGTTTTGTTTGATACTGGAGCTTCGCATTCTTTTATCTCACATACTTGTGTCGATACCTTAGAATTGAAAGTAGAGCCTGCCCCACAATCTCTAAGAGTAACCACACCTATAGGCAGAACTACTACGGTTTCGCACGTATGCCCTAACTTAGAATTTAAGTTAGAATCGATTAAGCTCGAGGCTAGAAACCTGAGATTGATGCCTATGTGGCACTTGGATATAATTTTGGGAATGGATTGGTTAGAGGAGAATCATGCCAAGATACAATGCAAGGAGAGACGGATATCTTTTCAGCCACCTGGCCAAGAACCTACTTCCTTCATTGGCATTGAGGGAAAATGGAAGAAGACACCGATCATCTCGGCATTGCAAGCAAGAAAGCTCTTGCGAAGAAAGGATACAACCGCGTACGTTGTATATCTGAACCAGAGAGACGAGTCCAAGGCAAACGTTGATGACGTGCCGATCGTGCGAGAGCACAAAGATGTTTTTCCGGAGACTTTACCAGGATTACCCCCAGACCGACAACTCGAGTTTACGATTGACTTAGAGCCTGGTGCAGTACCGACGTCGAGAGCACCATACAGAATGGCCCCTGCTGAATTGCAAGAGTTGAAGCTGCAACTTCAAGAACTTTTAGATATGGGCTTCATTCGACCTAGTGTTTCCCCGTGGGGAGCACCAGTTCTTTTTGTCAAAAAGAAGGATGGAAGTTTGAGGTTGTGTATCGATTATCGAGAGCTGAACAAAGTGACGTTGAAGAATAAGTATCCGTTACCTCGAATCGATGATCTGTTCGATCAACTACAAGGAGCGAGCACTTTTTCAAAGATCGACTTGAGAACGGGATACCATCAGCTGAAAATACGATCGGAAGACGTTCCGAAGACGGCATTTCGTACAAGATACGGACACCTTGAGTTTATAGTTATGCCTTTCGGTTTGACGAATGCTCCGGCAGTATTCATGGATCTCATGAATCGCGTTTTTCACGAATACTTAGACAAGTTTGTGTTAGTCTTCATAGACGATATCCTGATTTACTCGAAGAGTAAACGAGAACACGAAGAGCATTTGAGGATCGTGTTGGAAAGTTTACGAGCGGAAAAGCTGTATGCGAAGTTTAGCAAATGCGAGTTTTGGCTTAAAGAAATTAATTTTCTTGGCCATATCGTTTCCGCGAGAGGAATTGAGGTAGACCCAGCGAAAGTTCAAGCGGTACAGGAATGGAGATCGCCAACCACACCGCACGAGATTCGCAGTTTTCTGGGATTAGCAGGATATTACCGACGTTTTATAGAGGGCTTTTCAAAAATCGCTAAGCCATTAACGCACCTGCTAAAGAAAGAAGTCAAATTCGTCTGGACGGACGAATGTGAGCGAAATTTTCAAGAGCTGAAGAAGAGGCTCACTATTGCCCCAGTTTTAGCTGTTCCGAAAGCAGACAAAGAGTATGCAGTGTACACTGATGCATCGAAGCATGGTCTAGGTTGTGTACTGATGCAAGAAGGAAAAGTTATAGCGTATGCTTCACGACAACTGAGACCGCACGAGGTGAATTATCCGACGCATGATTTAGAATTAGCAGCCGTAGTGCATGCTTTGAAGATCTGGAGACACCATGGAACACGGTGTGAGATATACACTGATCATAAAAGTCTCAAATATTTCTTTGAGCAAAAAGATCTAAACATGCGACAACGAAGATGGTTAGAGTTGGTGAAGGACTACGATTGCGGGATCAATTATCATCCCGGAAAAGCTAACGTTGTAGCTGACGCTTTGAGCAGAAAGAATCAGGGAGAGTTAGGATTTCTCCTTACTCGAGAAGAGAACCTGATCAAGGAATTCAAGAAGATGAATTTGGAGGTAGTAATACCACCACAAACGACAGGAATAATAATTTCTGCACTGAGCATTACACCTGACTTACGAACGAGAGTAGTCACAGCTCAGAGAGAGGATGAGAAGATGGAAAAGTTACGAATGAAGATTCGAACTGAAGAAGTGGAGAATTATCAAGAGGCGGCAGATAATGCCATTTTGTTTGAGGGAAGACTGTGTGTGCCCGATAAAAAGGAACTGAAGAATGAAATCATGAGTGAAGCTCATGACACCCCTTATACCGCGCACCCAGGAAGTACGAAGATGTACCAAGACTTGAGAACGAAGTTTTGGTGGGAAGGAATGAAGCGAGAGATAGCGTCTTTCGTTGAAAGATGTCTAGCCTGTCAGCAAGTGAAAGCGTTACAGCCATTGGAAATTCCAGAGTGGAAATGGAGTGATATAGCCATGGACTTTGTGACAGGACTGCCAAAGTCAAAAAGAGGAAATACCGCTATTTGGGTAATCATCGATCGATTGACGAAGAGTGCACATTTTGTACCGATTCAGATTACTTATGGATCTGACAAGTTAGCTCAGATTTATATCCGAGAAATAGTGCGATTGCATGGAGTACCGAAGACGATCACATCAGATCGAGACTCGAAGTTTACTTCACGATTTTGGATGAGCATGCAGAAAGAGTTGGGTACTAAATTAAATTTTAGTACAGCGTTTCATCCGCAAACAGACGGACAGTCCGAGAGGACTATTCAGGTTTTGGAGGACATGATCCGAACTGTAGTGCTTGATAGAGGAAGCCAATGGGAGCAAGTATTACCCCTGATTGAATTTGCTTACAATAATAGTTTTCAGTCAACTATCAACATGGCCCCATACGAAGCCTTGTATGGAAGAAAGTGTAGATCTCCGCTTTATTGGGATGAAGTTGGAGAGAGAAAGGTACTTGGACCTGACGCGATAGAAGAGATGATCACTATTGTGAGACAGATTCGACAGAGAATAAAGGAGGCACAAGATCGTCAGAAATCTTATGCAGACACCAGAAGGACGGAGATTCATTTTGAAGAGGGAGACAAGGTTTTTCTAAAAGTTTCCCCATCTAGAGGAGTTCACCGTTTTGGAGTGAAAGGAAAACTTAAACCGAGGTATATAGGACCTTATGATGTATTAGAAAAGATAGGCCCTGTAGCCTATAAACTAGCGTTGCCTCCGAGCTTCGCGAACGTCCATGACGTTTTCCATGTTTCTCAATTGAGAAAGTACGTGTTTGATCCAAAACACGTCATTCATCAAGAAGAAGTATCCCTGGAACCAGATTTGAGCTATGAAGAGAGACCTGATGCTATTCTGGACCGGAAGATCCAACAATTGAGGAACAAGTCGATTCCTTTGGTGAAAATCCAATGGAGACATCACGGTCAAGAAGAATCAACATGGGAACTTGAAGAGAAGATGAAAGAGAAGTATCCAGAGCTTTTTCCCGAAGGTGAATAACTCAAATTTCGGGACGAAATTTTTTTTAAGGGGGGTAGGATGTAACACCCCGTACTTTTCCTATGATGTGAGATAGTGTCTTAACACTATTGAGAGAACTGAGATGTCGAGATGCGAGATTTTTTTTTTTTTTTATGATTAGATAAGACAGATTGTCTTTTAAATAGAGATACGAGTGACTAAACCGAGGATAGAGTTAGAATGATGAGATTCGAGAAATGAGCTGAGATAGAGATGCTGATTGAATTGAGTTGAGATTTTATTTCCGATTACCGGGAATAAATTTAACAGATACTGAGTTATCAGAGTTTGACTGACCTATTAAAGAGAATAGGTATAATGAGTCTGACCTAGAGTCGAGGAAGAAAGAGTGAGAACCTTGATGAAAAGAGTCGGTCCGAGAGATGTCTAGTTTGTTTGTTTGCCGACTGCTTTAATGTGACATTATGTGAAATTACGTGACTGATCGATTATGTGATTTTCGTGATGTGTGTCACTGTGACCGAGTTATTATGATTTTTATTCGAGACCTTAGCATTTGGAATTTTGATTGAGTTTCCAAAGCAAGTATGGGTTATTTTTATCGAGAAATCGAATGACGCCGGTTTATGAAAATTTTTCCGGGCATAATATTTTTTTAAAATTATTTTTCCTACGAAGAGGAATATTATAGTTGAGTGAGTGCACTAATAATAGTGCTATGATCATTATTTTGGTCACATGAATAATTATACTATGGTATTTTATTAATGAGTGACTTTACCATAGTTTTGTGATTCTTATTTAATCACCCTTCTCACACTTTATTTTAATCTCCCATACCATATGTTATATGTCTCAATTTTGCTAAGTATGGAATTGAGAGAGTAGAGATTGAGAGTATAGAGAATGAGAGAGTAGAGATGAGAGTGTAGAGATTAGAGAGAGATTAGAGAGAGAGAGAGAAAAGATTAGAGAGAGAGAGAGAAAAGATTAGAGAGAGAGGAGCATTAATTAGCAAATATTGCATAAGATATGCAAGATCAAACTCAATCTTGCAAAAGCCAAATCCCTCTCTCCCTCACTAAATTTTCGGCCATCACCCCTCTCTCCCTCACTACAATTTTCGCCCAACACACATACATACACTCATCTTCTTCACCTCACACTTCCACCATTTTCCTCCATTAGAGCAAACCTTCGAAGCTTCCAACAAAATTACCAAACACCTCACATCACTCTAAAACTTTCCATAAACACTATCTATCCTAAATTGATCAAGAAAATCCTTGAAGAAGAAGCTCCAAAGTAGAGTGAGAAAGTGAGAAATTTTGGTAAGAACTTGGGTAAGTAACCATGTCTTTCCTAAAATCTTGTTTGGAAGATGTTATGTGAGTGTATTCTTAAAGATGAGCAAGAAAATCACCCCTCCCTTTTCTTTTTCAAATTTTCGAAAAGTGGGTCCTCACCCCTTTCAAAAATTTTCTTTTTCTTTTCTTGTTTGGGGGTGAAAAATGAGAGTTATGTGATGTATATTGATGTTTGATATATGTTGTGAAATATGTGTCATGAGATGTGAAACTTTGATGAAAGTTAGTTTACCCCAAAAATGGTAACTTTTGAGTTAATGAGTTAAATGATGAATTGATGATATAAATGAGTCTATGAGGTGTAGATGATGATGATTGATGGATTAATTTAAGTATATGATGTCAATTGGAGTTTTTGATGTGGGATAGTTTATTAAAATTTAGGGATATGTGTATATATGCCCTTATTTGTGAATTGATGGTTTTGATGTGAGATTAATTGGTTAAAAATGAAAGATCTATGAGTAGATTAAAGATTTGTATGTGTTTGTAAAAATTTCAAAGAGTTAGTTAGTAAAAATTAGGACTTTTTAGTCTATGTGTTATTTAAGTGATTTTGCTTGAGATATATGTTTTTAAGCATGATAGTAGTGTCTTTGTATTTTTGATTAGGTCTATTATAGGCTAAATAAAATTTTGGCTAAGTTTAGTTTGTATGATTTTTGAGTTTTTGTATGATGTGAGTTTGATGCTTTATAAAATGAGGTTTATTTGCTCTATGATCATTATGAGAATTTTATCCATGTTTTGCTAAGAGTTTTATGTTGATACATGGATTTTCATAAAAATGTAATAAATATAGTTTTTATGATAAAAAGAGAGTAAATATGAGAATAATGAGTTATATGATGTAAATGATCATATTTGAGTATTTGAGAAATTTCGAGCATGAAATTGAGAAGGAATTTGTTAGATATGTTCGTTGAAGTGTTTTCTATGAGATTTGATTGGATGATGAAAGAAAAGAGTCGAGATTGAGTATTACGAGTATTTTGATGTATTTGAATGTTTTTAAGTGCTTTAAGTGCTTAAAATGAGTTTTGATGTGTTTGCTTTGTATAATTGTTGAGTTGAGCATGTTTACTTGTGTGTATGTTTCGGAGTCGTTTTTCACGACCCACTGACTACTGTTTTCGAGGGGTTCTTGATACCCAAATGCCCTGAAACTTTTATGGTAGGTATATTTGAGAGTCTTGAGCACACCGGTAAAATTTCAAGTCATTTGGACTTCGTTTGCTATTTTTATAAAATGTAAAACTAAAACTGCTACATTCTGCCGAATTGTTCGGTGAGTAGCCAATAGAGTCATCGTTTCCAGTAGCCTTTCTTAGCATTCTGGAACCCACATTTTTATGGTTGAGACCTGAGTGTCCTAGCTAAGTACCCACAAAATTTCAGACCGTTTTGACAACGTTTACTATTTTTCAAAAATCAAACTTTTCGGTTGCTAAAACCTGCCGATTATGGTAGACTGTAGTAAAACAGTCATATCTCCTAAAATACTTGGAGTTTTTGATCCTACTTTTTTTTAAATGAAACTAGACTCGAAGAGGTTTCTTTTGGTATGAGTTAAGACCCCAGGAGAGGTCTGTACAGAGTCTGGTGAGGTTTTAAAGTTGAGTCAGTGCAGAGTAAAGCTTGTTTTCGACTTGTCTATGTGTGTTTTAATATGCCTAAGTGTTTATACTTGTTTATGTGCTTGTTTGCTATAAGTTTGAGTCGAGTTGAGAGTTAAGTCGAAAATTGGACGTGTGAATCCTTAGAAGCCAAGTATACCTAGGGATTGAGTTTTAACGGGTAAATAGATGTTGAGTGAGAAGTTAGAGTAAAGAAGAGATTGGATTTAGAATTTGAGTTTCTGACTAAGGTTTGTTTTATCACATGAACCTTCGATGACGATGACGATGTGATGATGACATATGAAGGCCCGAGCGAGACGAAGAAGTAAGTTGCCTGATTTCTTTCCAGAATAAGCGAAGGACTTCAGGTGGGCAATATTTTGAGTATAAACATATTATCCGAGTTTTCTAAACTGATTTAATGATATAATGATGTTATGAGATTAACAAATGTTTTGAGATAATGATATTTGAGAACTGTTTGACTTGCCAATTTTTGATGTTGAGCTTGTGTGTTACCCTCTACTGATGAGACGAATTCGGTCCTGCCACAAGCGGGATTTTGTGCACAGAGGTGACTGTGAGCCGTCTTCGGGTCGGCCGGTCACGGTACTTGAGAGGGAGGCCTACTTCTCAGTACCTTAATTATGATGATGAGTTGTAGATGCGGTACATACATGATAATTATCTTTGTCTGCAGACACTTACTTACACTTATTTATGATATCATGATTATGAAAACTGCATGCACAGATTCATTTACGCTAACTTTATTTCTGTGTGTTGCTGAGATGTGGCAAGCTTCAAACCTATAGCTCTACGAGCACCTTTCTTGTTTTTCGGCATTTGCCCACTGAGTATTATGTACTCACGCCCTGCATATATTTCTAAATGTGCAGGCTAAGCTGGGAGTGAGATTGGACTGGTGCTGATGGGGGAGAGTTTCAAATGATGTAAATTAAATTACTATTTTGCCTCTATGATAATAGAGTCTTGATGTTTGAATTACTTAGTTTCTTTTGAGATCAAGCAATACACTCACGGTTATGTGTCTTCATACATATAATCGGTTCGCCTTTTGCTGCGATACTCTGCAAATTATGCTTCCTTATGAAAAATGAACTATACGCGTTTTGTTTTTGTTCGTGAAATTCCTAATAATTAAAAAGTTATGATAATGTTGACGATTTTACCCTTGGGCTAGTTTTATGAAGTTTTTCCTTAGCATGCTTTCACGTGAGCTTCCGCATGACGTTCACCTAGTTCTTCTTATCTTTTATTCTTTAAAAATAGTCGTATCGATACTCGTACCCCACTATTACTAGTGTCGGGTCTGCGGGCTGCGACAATATTGGGCGACGAGGAGAATCAATTTGGAGTTCAAGGAGGCTGGTCATACAAGGCGTGATTTATTGACGGAGTTAGATGAATGGAGGAATGAGGCCTACGAAAGTTCCCGCATCTACAAAGAGAGGGCCAAGAAATTCCATGATCTGAGCATCCGCACCAAGGAAATCAAGCCAGGAGATGAGGTACTTTTATACAATTCAAAATTACGTTTGTTTCTTGGCAAGCTGCAATCAAGATGGACAGGGCCATATGTGGTGCATAAGAGCAATTGGAACGGGACGTATGAGTTGTTTGCCGCTGATGGCACTACCTTTACTGTCAATGGTCATCGTCTCAAACCATACTTCAAGTCAAAAGTGGATCGTGGTCTTGAAGTTGTCAAATTCAATGACCCATGAGTTTGAGGTATCGTCGAGCTCTAGACGTTAAATTAAGCACTTGTTGGGAGGTAACCCAACTGTTTGTTTTTGTTTTGTTTTTCTTTCAGTTTCGTTTTGTTTTTCTTTGTTTCTTTGTTTTGTTTGGATTTTTAGTGCGGTGTTTGGAAGTCGCGAGAACTCGCGCGTTACCACTGCCAGAGGAACAGGTGTTTCTCTGCCAGTTTTCTGGAGGTCTTCCTGTCCAGAGGAGCCGCTCGCTTCGCAGCCCTGTCCAGCGCAGCCTTTTCTACTCTTCGCTGCCCTACCCAGCGCCGCCACTCTCCCACTGCAACAGACCGCAAATCCCCCTCTTCACCGCCTTTCACGATGATTCAGTTTGTCAATGCCAATAATCAGAGATGTTTTCTACACTCTGCTTATTTCTTTTATGCCCTGAGGACATGGCATGCTTTAAGTGTGGGGGGTGTTTTGGAGCTTATATTTTTCAAAAATTGGGCGAAATTGATTTTTCTATGCTTAGTTTTTAGTCTCGAATCTAGCTAATTTTTATGAATTTGTGGAAGAGAAGATGGTTTTCAATGTGCATTTCGGGTTTGTGTTTGTTCGGTGGTTATTCTTATTTTACTTTTGATATATGTTTCTTGATTATGCAAAGAATTATGAGTTTTGTTGCAACACTTTTGTAAGTTAGTAAAACGTGATTTGTCCGGTAGATGCTAGAAGGAGTGTTGTCATTGTGATTGCCTACGATCGTATCTTATCTGTGAAAATGTTGGATGAATTGCCTACTCTAAAAATCGCCAGCTCTGAAACATCTGGCCTGTTCTGAAATGTGATAGCTCTGAGTCTCTGCTCCTCTAGTCTAACTATGAGCATGGGAAACCACGTGAAAAGACTTTGGATTACATCCAAATGGTTTTATTTCATGAATTATGGCTCAACTGTCGAAAAATCTCAAGCACACAAAGTGTAAAAATTGGTGATATTGATTATAAAGGCGATCACATTAGGGAATTCACTTCTAGCGGATAATTGGGTCTGATCGAATTACTTGCATTACTCTTTTGTTGCTTCTTAAACTTTGAGTTACTTGCATGACCGAGAGATGTATGTTGATTGTAAAGTGTTGAATTGACTTTGTGAATGTTTGGATGGAAATGAACATTGTTGAAATCAATCTCTTCTTAGGATTCATATAGATTTTGCTTGAGGACAAGCAAAAGGCTAAGTGTGGGGGAGTTGATTTATGCTTAATTTACTCTATTTTTAAGGGTTTGTATGTGCATGTTTTAAGAAAATCTTCTGGAAATTGGTGCGTTTATGGTATATTTTATGCTTTGCAGGAGATTTAGGCTTTCGAGATAGAAGAATGCAGTTTTGGAGAATTTTGGATGAATTTGGCGTTTTCTAGGTGTTCTGGTCTCCAGAGCAGAGAAATCATCATTCCTCTGGAGTCAGAGAAATCAAAGACCTCAAGTCTCCAGTTCAGCGGAATCAATCTCCAGAGAAATCACCATTTCTCTGGAGTCAGCGAAATCAAGAAGCCAGTGTAGCGAAGTCATCACCAGAGGAGTCAATAGTCAGAGCAGCCAAGTGAGAATCAGAGGGGAGCCATTACAGCGGAATCGCAAAAGTCCATTACAGCGGAATCGAGAAGCCAGAGAAATCACTGTTCCTCTGGCGATAGCAGAGAAATCATAATTCCGCTGGTGACCCATTTCTCTGGCGAGGTCAGAGAGATCATCCATTTCTCTGGCGTGACCCGTTACCCTGGTGACATCCATTCCTCTGGCGAGAGCTGCGAATTCAGCAAGAGTGAGAGTATTTTCCGGAGCACGCATCCAGCTGGAGAGTTGCCTTATTTCACACGATTCTATTACCTTTAGAATTCTACTTTGCATGGCAACTTCCATGGTGATCCGAAGGAAATCTGAAATCTATAAATAGGTCCTCTTTTGACCTATTGACGGACCCCGACACCCGAACCCTAGCATTCATATTTTTCAGTTTTATAACTTTAGACTTTTATTGTTTTCTAGTTTTCAAGGCTTGGATCAAGATTGAAGATTCAAGTCGCTACTTCAGTTTTTATTCGGTTTTTATATATTTCAGTTTTTACAATTGCGTTCTTATTAATTATGTTTATGTTTTATTTTGCTATGTCTAGCTAATTTCGCTTAGCTGATTCTAGGGTTTGTAAATAGTTGATTGAATTTATGTGATTTATTTGTTAATACCTTTGTGCCTTCCAGTTTATGATTCATAATTCCTGGTGCTTATTTTCTTGTGAATTATTTGGCCAATAGTTTACATGTGTAGCTATTCGGTTTGAGACCTAGCGGAGATAACTGTTTAGCGGATTCAGGAATGTATGATATGATTTTAACCTTGAGACCTAGCGGAGATAGGTGGATCATAGGGAGCTATTCTTAAGAGCTTTCGGGAGTTAGTAGATTTTCTTGAGACCTAACGGAGATAGATAATTTACTAATCTACGATCGTTGCTGCTCTAGCGAGAGTAATTGATTAATTAAGTGATCTCTCATCATAACTGGATTAAATTGGTACATAGGATTAATAGATTAATTACGTAGATTTAGTTAATGAATTTACTACCCTAGGATCAGTTGTCTTTTATATTTGATATTTCCTACGTGATTGTAATTACTGTTATTTGCGTTTTAATTTAAGTCAACCAATCTCTACGTTCTATTGCCTATCTACTACTTAAGTTTGTTTAGGAGATAGCTAAAGTAGTTTCGTTGTGTCAGTCCCTATGGATACGATACTTGGTTACCAATTTGTGCTACAATTGCACCGTGTTAGTTGCGGTAATTTGTTGCTAATAATTTAGTGATCAGTAGCTGCTTCTAGCAGTGTGTTATGTGTTGGTATCTGCTTGTAGCAGTGTAATATGTGTAACCTGTGCATACATTACAAAAAATTGTGCTATAAAATCTCAAAATAACAATCTGAAATTGTTTTTTCATTAGCAACCTGTGCATACATTACAAAAAAGCTTTGTGCATCTGTGCATATGTGCATCTGTGCATCTATTACAAAAAAGCTTTGTGCATCTGTGCATATGTGCATATGTGCATTACAAAAACATGAGCATTCACTTTACAAAAACAACAACAAGCTTAAAATCTTCAAAATGCACCACTGCCCCCTTGAATTTGTAGTTGCTGCATGCTACAAGTCAGCCCCTCAGTTGTGCCTCCAATCATGCCTATAGGCAGCTGCATTAAGAAACTTTCACTCCCATTAATGCTCCCCTGCTCAATTAGGTAGGCTATGCATTCCCTAACAAGCCTTGAATCAACTTCAAGGTTTAAAGGAAGCATATCCTGCCTAATCAAGGAATCCTTCTTCAAATGTGGAATTTTGTAGCAGTTTTGACCTTTGACCTTGAGTATTTCAATCATTTAACTTTGTAGGCTAAGAAAAACCTTATTCAAGGTTTGTGCACTTAACTGTTGAAATGAATTTTGAACAGCCATAAGTAAGTCAGCCACATTGTTGCAAACTGATTCAGTTTGCAGCGATTGTATGGACCTGAACCACCCCAAATCATTTATGTTGGTGTCGGGTGAGTTTGGTGGTTGATGCACCAGGTGTATGTCAAAGCCATCACTAGAGGCATGTAACACCCCGTACTTTTATGAGTAGTAGTAGTGTCGAGACACTACAGAGAGTACTACGGTACTGAGATATGAGATTATAATGAGATGGAGTTATGATGATAAATAGAAATATTGAGCATTAGAGTTACACTATTTTGATGAGATGAGTTATTCTTCTAGATAGAGATATGAGTCTGATAGAATCAATGATAAAGATAGAGATGCTGATTGAATTGAGAGAAGAGCATAATTTATTTTTCCCGATGACGGATACAGAGGTATCTGTGAGTTTAATTGTCCTATTGCAAATAGGAACATCTGAAGAAGAATAGAGTTGAGATAAGTGAGTGAGAAACCCTATAGAAGGGAGAGTCGATCTGAGAGATGATTGCTGATTGCTTTAATAAGAATTGTATCCGTGTTTTATCTGAGATGGTTTGAGTGATTTTCTACGTGACTATTTGTTTACGATGATGTGAGTGTGTTTTGTTTTGTGTTATCTTAACATGGATTATTTTCGAGATTTTGGAAAACGAGATTATTTTTTTTAAATCGGGAAATGGCATGCAGCTATTATTATTTTTGAATATCAGTTTTTTTTTATGAGAAATATTTTACTGAGATACATATAAATAAGTTTATGATGAGATGAGATTTTTCCAATAGTTTGAGCTATTGTATTTTTTTGATGAGGTTAAAAATTCCTTTCCTTTCGATAAAAGTATAACAGCTCTGGCGTAGCTGAGCTCTGCTCTGGAGGCAGAGCTGAAAACCGAGCTCTGCTCTGGAAGCAGAGTTGAAGTTGAACCGAGCTCTGCTCTGGAAGCAGAGCTGATGTTGAGCCGAGCTCTGCTCTGCTCTGACGACAGAGCTGAAAACCCGAGCTCAGCTCTGGTGACAGAGCTGAAATCAAGCTCTGCTCTGCCGAGTCAGTTAGCTCTGCTCTGGCCGAGTCAGTTAGCTCTGCTCTGGCCGAGTCAGTTAGCTCTGCTCTGCCGAGTCAGTCAGCTCTGCTCTGGCTTGCGAGCTCTGCTCTGGATGTGAGCTCTGCTCTGGATGAGAGCTCTGCTCTGATGCGAGCTCTGCTCTGGATGTGAGCTCTGCTCTGGCGAGCTTTTTAGCTCTGCTCTGGCCGAGACTTTTAGCTCTGCTCTGGCCGAGTCTTTTAGCTCTGCTCTGGTGGCAGAGCTGAGATCGAGTATCTGAGTTTGAGATCGAGTGTATTAATTTCACTAATACTACACTTGAGATATTTTGTTTTTACCACATGCTCATTATCTTAAATGGCAAGTGGATTAGGAGGTAGGAGTTAAGGGGGGACATGCTTTAATTATAAAGTGAAAATGTTGGGATAACACTTTGATTCAAGTGGGATTAAATTCTTGAGCAAGTCATTATCCTAATTCTACAAATAACTCACGCACACCCCCTCCCTTCTCTTCCCCATTCTCGGCCTCCCCTCTCTCTCTCTATACTCTCTTTTCCTCCATTGATGTCCATTGAAGAAAGCTTAGAGAAGCTTCATCAAACACTACTATGAGATAATCCACCATCCAATCCAATCAAACACTATCATATCTCATCAAATTCAAGAAGCTAGAACTAAGATCAAAGTTGGAGCAAAGTCTTGATCACCTTTTAAATCCTTGAGTAAGTGATCTTAGATTATTTATTTGATCATATTAATGATATGTGAATGAGTATATGATCATGATTGAGCTAGAAAATCACCAAACTTATTCCTAGGAAATTTTCGAAAATTAGGGGCTTGAAACCCTACGAATTTTGTTGTTTATTTTCTTGAATTGGCTTGAGTTATATGATGATGGATTTGAGTTTATGAGATGATCTAGATGATTAATAATGGATGAGATTGAAGCTTGAGGTTGAGAAGTGAAAAATGAAAGTGTTAGTTGAGGAAGAAGATGACATATATGTGTATCTATATGGGATCTTGTTTTATGATGTTGATTTGTGCTAATTGGTAACCTAGGATGTTAGATCTATGTTTTGATCAATAGGTTATACATGATTAGTGGTATTTCAAAAGTTTTAGTTTAATAAAAACTAGGGAGATTAATAAATCTATGTGATTAATTGTGTGAAATCATTTAAGTATATAATCTTGAGCATGAAATAAGTATATGTTGAGGATATTAGCTATGGTTTGCCATGGGAATTTAATTGAGTTAAAGTGAGATTTGCTTTTGCTTTGAGTTGATGTTCGAGAATGATATGAGATGAGAAGAGTCGAGGTTGAGTATATTTTTCGCTCGATCGTTTTGATGTGGTTGAGCATATAAAGAGTTTGAGATGAGATTTTGGAGAAATTTTCGTAGGCCTTACTGACCTACTGTGATCGACGGTTTTTCGATGTCAAATAGCTTTGAAAATTGTATAGCAAGTCCATACATGAGTCTTGAGTACCCTGGTAAAATTTCAAGTCTTTTCAACTTCGTTTGATATTTTTTTAAAATGCAAAACTTAAACTGCACATTATTACCGAGAATTTCAGAAAACAGGGGAAAGAGTCTTTCGTTTCAGTAGCTTCCTATGTGATCTAGCTTTCCAACTTTTTATGGTATCAACCTTTTTGTGTTAGCTAGATATCCACCGAAGATGAGCCCAGTTTGACAACGTTTACTATTTTTGAAAAATTGTAACCTTCGGTTGCACAAAACTGCCAGAAATGGTAGATAATGGTAAAAACGTCATATCTCTCAAACCACTTGGAGTTTTCGACTCTATTTTTTTTTTAAATGAAACTAGACTCGAAGATCTTTCTTTCGGTATGAGTCTAGAGTCCAGGAGATGTCGGAGTCAGAACAGTTTAAATTTTGAAGTTGAGTCAGTGTAAAAACAGAGCATGTTTTGATGATGTTTGTTTGTGATTTCTTATGTGCCTTATGTGATTGTGTTACCTATGTGTTTGAATGAGATTAGACGAACCTTATATGAGAAATAAATCGAGACTTAGAGCCATGATTTTCTTGAAACCTATCCTTGAACTTAAGGATGTGAGATGAGTGGAGAGTTTATATAGAGTTGAGTAAAGAGATAGAATATGAGATAGAGTATGAGATAAGGCCTGAGAATTAGTCAATGAGTTCTAATCGAGATTCATTTTATGACATGAACTTTCGATGATGATGATGATCCCTGAAGACACGAGAAGAGCAAGGAAGTAAGTAACTCCACTTTGACGGGAGATTTTGAGTAAGGTCTTTAGGTGGGCAATATTTTGAGTATATGTTTATCATATGAGCTTTCTAAAATAATTTGATGATGTTATGAGATTAACAAATGTTTTTGAGATAAATGATGTTTGAGAACTGTTTGACTTGCCAATTTTTGATGTTGAGCTTGTACGTTTACCCTCTACTGATGAGATGAGACGAATTCGGTCCTGCCACAAGCGGGATTTTGTGCACAGAGGTGACTGTGAGCCGTCTTCGGGTCGGCCGGTCACGGTACTTGAGAGGGAGGCCTACTTCTCAGTACCTTAATTATAATGATGAGTTGTAGATGCGGTACATACATGTCGAGTACTTGTCTGCAGACACTTAATTATGATGTTTATGGTTAAAACTGCTTGCACAGGTTCTTTTAAGATATAATTCCTGTGTATTGCTTAATTGTGGCAAGTTCAATTTATAGCTCTATGAGCAGCTTTGTTTTTCGGCGATATGTCCACTGAGTATTTATGTACTCACGCCCTGCATGTATTTCTAAACGTGCAGGATAAGCGGAGGGGGAGTATGGTGCGGTGCTGGTGGAGAATGTTTCGGGTTGACGTTTTCTTTCTCTATCGTATGTCTGTTTTGTCGATAGAGTTTTGATATGAAGTTATGTTAAATAGAGTTTGATGTTTAAGATACTTAATTTCCTTTGAAAATCAAGCAATACACTCACGGTTATATGTCTTCATACATATAATCGATTCGTCTTTTGCTGCGATACTCTGCATATTATTCTTCATTATGAAAAATGAGCTATACCCGTTTTGTTTTTGTTCGTGAAATTCCTGATAATCAAAAAGATATAACGATGTTGACGATTTTACCCTTGGATTCATTTATGATGATTTCCTTAACACCTTTTGATGTGAGCTTCCGCTTGATGTTTGACCTATACATCTTGTCTTTTATTCCTTTAAAATAGTCGTATCGATACTCGATCCCCGCTATTACTAGTGTCGGAATCGGGCTGCGACAGAGTGGTATCAGAGCAGGTCGTCTGCTCTGAGTTAAATGCTTGATTGAGTTGAGCTTTTATTTGCTCTTATTTATGAGTTGAGTACTAGTTTAATTTGAGTTCTTAGACTGGTTTAAGAGTCGGTCGAAACAGAACCCCAGCACCCCATCTCCTCCGACTTATCGAGGTAAGAGCTTTTGATGTTTTCTTTTCCGCTTTCATGCTGAGTTTTGAGTTGACTCACTAATGAGTTATGTGATGTTTGATGGCGGAACTATCTGAGCATGATGAGAACCATGAGTTGAGGAATATTTGGGAGTCATGTTGAGGCTAGTATAGCCGTTGCTCCACCGGACCAAATGAGAGAGAGATGCAGCGTATTGTTGAAGAAGCAACGAAAGGCTGGGTTAGAGAGTATGAGCCAGATAAGGACGATACGCTAGGAGAGTTTCTAGCGCATTACCATCGATGCAGGTAGAGGGTTATTCCCTACGGAATCGACGGAGCGGAAGCTATCGATCTTCTGATTCCGCGGTTACCACCCACGTGGGGAGTTTGGGCGACAACATTCGTTCCCCTATTCGTGGGCACTACGTGGTTGGGAAGAGTGAGGTATGGTGACATTAGCGGTTTAATCGCGACGCTCGGCCATCGTTATTTTGCATTCGGCGATTCCCCTGCACCGCCGTACGAAGTGCCCGCTGGGCCAGTCCAGGGTGGAGAGTTAGTGGTTGCACCCCCACTGCCAGATGAGCCTTACCCGGTTGCACCACCACCCCCTAGTGAGCTGATGCCGATTATACCTGAGCAGACTGTTTAAGATCCGATAGTTTTCGAGACGTATTCACCGGTTGTGGAGCACGATCCGTTTTCGTATTTGGCGATGATCACATATCCTAGCGCCGACTTACCATTATGGGAGTTGACCCCGGTGACGGCACCTTTACCAGTGCTACCTATCAGGTCAGCACCGCCGATTGGTTTTACAGAGCCTCTGATTCAGCGAGTGTCGGGGCCATCCGATTCGAGAGTTGCCCCAGTACTAGATTCCGATGTTTTGGCTTTACAGCCTTACACGCACCAGCTCCACTATGCACCTTATCGAGGCGCCCAAGAGGGAGGATCTCGACCTGCGAGGTCAGACGGCGATGAGGAGGATCCGGACGAGGAGACTCCGGATATGACAGTTGGACGCGGGCGAACCCAGCCTTTATGGCATCAAGTTGCGGACGACAGCACCGAGACATGGGTTTCTATTCCCGAGGTGCCGGTTTACTATCCGATGTATGATACGGATGTCGAGGATGAGCCGAGCGACGATAGCGCGTATCGGATCATAGACAAGTGTGAGGAGGAAGAGTCGGAGCCGAGTGAGGATGCTCCGACTGATGATGTTAGGAGTAGGATATCAGGTGACGACGAGATGGGAGATTGATAGATGACGACCGAGACTATCTAGAGATGTATATGAATATATATATAGTAGTAATGCATAGCTGATGTACATAGCTAGAAGCATAGTATAGAACATATATGACGCTTAGTCCCTATGATGCTTGCATAGCGAGAGCATCATTATAGTATAGGGCGTTTTGTACACAGAGAACCTTCGCTTTTGTGTAAGACCTCAAAAGAGAGGCAATTTTTCCTATGATATAGAGATGACAGTGATGACTAGAAAGCTTTATGTCACATCGTAGTTTTGAGATTGATAATTTGATGCATGATGTTAGATAAACGATAGAGATAACGAGAACTATGAGAATTCTATATGAGAAATATAGAATTGAGTTGAGATATAGAGAACTGAGATGAGAATTTAGAGATTTCATCGCGATTTATAGACACGACCCTAATAGGGCGAACGTATTATGGAGACCTCATGGGATGCATAGATACTATTGACCAATTGTACTTCGTAATAGAGGTATTTTCACCGGGACCGCGTTTAACATCGCTAAGAGTAATAATGAGAGTAGACTTATTGAGTTCCTATCCCGCTTGGTCATTTTTAAATTTTTCTGCATCCATTTGAACTCCTACATGAGATGAACTATTTGCTATTGAGAAATTTTTCCAGATCCACTGTGTTCGAGCCTGAGTCGTTTGTATTGGAAATCCTTACCCCTTGATTTAACAGTGGACAATTTATTCATTTTCCACCTAGTGGATTGCTTCTACTTCCAGTATTGATTTACTCCCATCATATTATATCTCAGTTTTTATCTTAGTTTCTGTTCTAGCTTTTGATCTTCCTTTGATTGTAACTTCTTCATTATCCTTGAGATAGCACTGGCTATTATGGAATCATTCCATTACTTGAGCTCGTCTTGTTCAAGATCAGACATTTTTATTCATCACATCCTAGTCCCTACCACATCCGACAAGAGTTAGGAATGTCTAGGTAACTAGGATGGCATAATCAAGAAGAGTATTTGAAAGAAAACACGAGTTATGGGAGCAGTCGTAAAATATATTATTACGGGACAAGCACAACTGTTCGACTATGGATTTTCATATATTAGCCAAGTATGTAGAAAGCTAACCATTTCGAGGATGAGAAGAAGTAATGCTAAGCCAGAACAGGCAATAGCAGATTTAAGGAGATCGAGATGACAGATTAGAACAGATGACTTTTTCCACGATAGTAGACTGAGATGACGACTAGTATAGAAGTAGCATCGTCGTCGTAGTACGGGATGTTTTATTTCCGTTATGCCCCGCAATTAGTAAGAGTTCTCGAAAGAGAAGATTTTCTTATATGTCTATACGACGATGATCAGAGAGTCTAATGTTACGATGATAGACATGAGATATGTCTTTGACGTTGAGTTATGAGAACTAAGGAAATAATATGATGTTGAGTAAGAGTCTTATGATTCGTGAGCAATGGGAATTAATTCTAAGGCTGAAATATGTCCCCTTAGACTTTTGCCGAGAAAGAAAAACCGATTGAAGAGAGAAATAGAGTTGATGATAAGAGATAAGGCAATAAAACCGAAGCTGAAAACGAACGTCAATTTTGCGACTTGGTTCGGTATGCCACATATCAAGAAGAGATGAACAAGAAGATGTCAAAATTGTTTCGATCAGGTTTGAGATAAGAGGTACGAGACGATGTAACGAGTCGGAGTGCGGTTATGTGTACTGAAACATTAAATAAAGCATTGGAGATAGAACTGGCATTGTAGCCAGAGAAAGTGTTTTAAGCTTCAGCACCCCAAAACGGTTAAGAGCACTCGAACATTCAATCTATCTTTTTCTGGACGAGGGCAAGAAGGAAAGAGAAAATGGGACAAAATACCTGCTACACCTGTCGAGGGGACGGGCACTACTCAACTAGTGTCCGAATCGTCAGCAAAGTGGAAGCGGAGAACGACCGAGTCAGTTTCGGCCGCAGCTCAAAGCGATGGAAGGAGTCCTACCGCTACCGCCGCCATCGCGACAGCAGCTTGCCTATCAACCACGTCAGTAAGGAAGGCAGCCGCCAGCCCCGCAGGCGAATCAATCCCATCAACAGAGAGTGTTGCGCTTGAGCAGAAGGCTCAGGACAAGAATCGAAGAAATCTAGCAGAACCACTATGGTCTCACTCGTATGTCCTGACTTAGAATTCTAGCTAGAATCGATTAAGCTCAAGGCTAAAAACCTAAGGATGATGTCTATGTGGTACATAGATATTATTTTGGGAATGGATTGGTTAGAGGAGAACCATGCGACGATACAATGCAAGGAGAGACGAATATCGTTTCATTTTTTTCAGGCCAAGAGCCTACTTGTTTATTGGCGTTGAGAGAAAATGAGAAAGCCGCCAATAATTTCGGCGCTTCAAGCCGAAAGCTTTTGCAGAGAAAGGATACAACCGCGTATGTTGTATACCTGAATCAGAGTGAGGAGTCCAAAACAAACATAGATGACGTACCAGTCATGCGAGAATACAAAGACATTTTTTTCTGAAGCTTTACCAGGATTACCCCAGATCGATAGCTCGAGTTTACATTTGATCTTGAGCCCGGAGCCGCACCGACGTCAAATGCACCATATAGAATGGCCCCGGCAGAGTTGTAAGAGTGAAGCTGCAACTTCAAAAATTGCTAGATTTGGGCTTCATTCGACCTAGTGTTTCCCCGTGGGAAGCACCGATTTTTTTTTAAAAAAAGAGGGACGGTAGTTTGAGGTTATGCATTGACTACCGCGAGTTGAATAAGGTGACACTGAAGAATAAGTATCCGTTATCTCGGATCGATGATTTATTCGATCAACTCCAAAAAGCGAGCACTTTTTCAAAGATTGACTTGAGAACGGGGTATCATCAGCTGAAGATAAGATCGGAAGATATTTCGAAGACGGCATTTCGTACGAGATACGGGCACTATGAATTCATAGTCATGCCTTTTGGATTGACGAATGCCCCTGCAGTGTTCATGGATCTCATGAACCGAGTCTTTCACAAATACATGGACAAGTTCGTGTTAGTATTCATAGACGACATTCTGATTTACTCAAAGAGTAAACGAGAGCACGAAGAGCAGTTGAGAATCGTGTTAGAGAGATTGAGAGCTGAAAAGCTATATGCTAAGTTCAGCAAATGTAAGTTTTGGCTTAAAGAAATCAATTTCCTTGGCCATATCGTTTCTGCGAGAGGGATCAAAGTAGACCCAACAAAAGTTCAAGCGGTACAAGAGTGGAGAGCACCGACTACACCGCATGAAATCCGCAGTTTTCTGAGATTAGCAGGGTATTACCGAAGATTTATTGAGGGCTTTTCGAAAATCACTAAGCCATTGACGCACCTGCTAAATAAAGAAGTTAAATTTGAGTGGACAAACGAGTGTGAGTTGAGTTTTTCAGAGCTGAAGAAGAGAATTACCACTGCCCCAGTTTTAGTTGTTCCAAAGGCGAACAAAGAGTATGCAGTCTATACAGACGCATTAAAGAATGGACTAAGATGTGTACTGATGCATGATGGAAGAGTTATTGCAAGTGCCTCACGGCAACTCAAGCCACATGAGATGAATTATCCGACGCATGATTTAGAATTAGCAGCCGTAGTGCATGCTTTGAAGATCTGGAGACACCATCTTTATGGAGTATGGTGTGAGATAAACACCGATCACAAAAAGTCTCAAATACTTCTTTGAGCAAAAAAATCAAGACATGTGACAGAGAAGATGGATAGAGTTGGTGAAAGATTACGATTGCGGGATAAATTATCACCCCGAAAGAGCTAACGATGTCGTTGATGTGTTGAGTAGAAAGAATCAAGGAGAGTTAGATTTTTCCTTACTCAAGAAGAAAACTTGATCAAAGAATTCCAGAGATTGAGATTGGAGGTAGTGATACCACCTCAAACGACGAAAATAGTGATTGTTACACTGAACGTTACATCTGACCTACGGTCAAGGATAATCACAACTCAAAGAGAGGATGAAAAGATGGAGAGGTTACGAATGAAGATTCGAACCGAGAAGATGGAGAATTATCAAGAAGCGACAGACAATGCCATATTATTTGATGGAAGAATGTGTGCCTGATAGAGAATAGCTGAAAAATGAAATCATGAGTGAAGCTCATGACACCCCTTACACAGCACACCTAGGAGGTACGAAGATGTACCAAGTTTTAAAAATGAAATTTTGGTAAAAAGGAATGAAACGAGAGATAGTGCGATTGCACGAAGTACCAATGACGATTACAACGGATCGAGATTCCAGATTTTCTACACGTTTCTAGACGAGCATGCAAAAAGAGTTAGGTACTAAACTGAGTTTAGTACAGCCTTTCATCTGCAGACGGATGGACAGTCCGAAAGGACTATACAAGTTTTAGAAGACATGATTAGAACTTTTGTGTTAGATAGAGGAAGTCAATGGGAGCAAGTTTTGCCCCTGATCGAGTTTGTTTATAATAATAGTTTTCAATCAACTATTAACATGGCTCCATACGAAGCCTTGTATGGACGAAAATATAGATCCCCGCTTTATTTGGGATAACGTTGGCGAGAGAAATAGTGTTTGGACCAGAAGCTATTGAAGAGATGATCGCCATTGTGCGACAAATTCAACAGAGAATTAAAGAAGCACAAGATCGCCAAAAGTCTTATACAGACCCCAGGCGAACAGAGATTCATTTTGATGTAGGAGACAAAGTCTTTCTAAAAGACTCCCCATCCAGAGGAGTGCATCGTTTGGGAGTTAGAGGAAAACTCAAACCGAGATATATATTAGACCCTAAAATATACTCAAGAAGGTAGGCCCTGTTGCCTATAGACTTGCGTTACCTTCGAGCTTCGCGAACGTTCATAACGTTTTCCATGTTTCATAATTAAGAAAATACGTGTTTGATCCAAAACACGTCATTCAGAAGTGTCCCTAGAGCCGAACTTGAGCTACGAAAAGAGACCCGATGCTATTCTGGATCGGAAGATCCAGCAGCTGAGAGACAAGTCAATTCATTTGGTGAAAATCCAATGGAGACATCATGGGCAAGAGGAAGCAACATGGGAACTTGAAGAAAAGATGAAAGAGAAATATCCCGAGCTTTTTCCCGAAGACGAATAACTCAAATTTCGGGACGAAATTTTTTTTTAAGGGGGGTAGGATGTAACACCCCGTACTTTTATGAGTAGTAGTAGTGTCGAGCACTACAGAGAGTACTACGGTACTGAGATATGAGATTATAATGAGATGGAGTTATGATGATAAATAGAAATATTGAGCATTAGAGTTACACTATTTTGATGAGATGAGTTATTCTTCTAGATAGAGATATGAGTCTGATAGAATCAATGATAAAGATAGAGATGCTGATTGAATTGAGAGAAGAACATAATTTATTTTTCCCGATGACGGATACAGAGGTATCTGTGAGTTTAATTGTCCTATTGCAAATAGGAACATCTGAAGAAGAATAGAGTTGAGATAAGTGAGTGAGAAACCCTTATAGAAGGGAGAGTCGATCTGAGAGATGATTGCTGATTGCTTTAATTAGAATTGTATCCGTGTTTTATCTGAGATGGTTTGAGTGATTTTCTACGTGACTATTTGTTTACGATGATGTGAGTGTGTTTTGTTTTGTGTTATCTTAACACGGATTATTTTCGAGATTTTGGAAAACGAGATTATTTTTTTTAAATCGGGAAATGGCATGCAGCTATTATTATTTTTGAATATCAGTTTTTTTTATGAGAAATATTTTACTGAGATACATATAAATAAGTTTATGATGAGATGAAATTTTTCCAATAGTTTGAGCTATTGTATTTTTTTGATGAGGTTAAAAATTCCTTTCCTTTCGATAAAATTATAACAGCTCTGGCGTAGCTGAGCTCTGCTCTGGAGGCAGAGCTGAAAACCGAGCTCTGCTCTGGAAGCAGAGTTGAAGTTGAACCGAGCTCTGCTCTGGTTGAGCCGAGCTCTGCTCTGCTCTGACGACAGAGCTGAAAACCCGAGCTCAGCTCTGGTGACAGAGCTGAAATCAAGCTCTGCTCTGCCGAGTCAGTTAGCTCTGCCGAGTCAGTTAGCTCTGCTCTGGCCGAGTCAGTTAGCTCTGCTCTGCCGAGTCAGTCAGCTCTGCTCTGGCATGCGAGCTTTGCTCTGGATGTGAGCTCTGCTCTGGATGAGAGCTCTGCTCTGATGCGAGCTCTGCTCTGGATGTGAGCTCTGCTCTGGATGTGAGCTCTGCTCTGGCGAGCTTTTTAGCTCTGCTCTGGCCGAGTCTTTTAGCTCTGCTCTGGCCGAGTCTTTTAGCTCTGCTCTGCTCTGGTGGCAGAGCTGAGATCGAGTATCTGAGTTTGAGATCGAGTGTATTAATTTCACTAATACTACACTTGAGATATTTTGTTTTTACCACATGCTCATTATCTTAAATGGCAAGTGGATTAGGAGGTAGGAGTTAAGGGGGGACATGCTTTAATTATAAAGTGAAAATGTTGGGATAACACTTTGATTCAAGTGGGATTAAATTCTTGAGCAAGTCATTATCCTAATTCTACAAATAACTCACGCACACCCCCTCCCTTCTCTTCCCCATTCTCGGCCTCCCCTCTCTCTCTCTATACTCTCTTTTCCTCCATTGATGTCCATTGAAGAAAGCTTAGAGAAGCTTCATCAAACACTACTATGAGATAATCCACCATCCAATCCAATCAAACACTATCATATCTCATCAAATTCAAGAAGCTAGAACTAAGATCAAAGTTGGAGCAAAGTCTTGATCACCTTTTAAATCCTTGAGTAAGTGATCTTAGATTATTTATTTGATCATATTAATGATATGTGAATGAGTATATGATCATGATTGAGCTAGAAAATCACCAAACTTATTCCTAGGAAATTTTCGAAAATTAGGGGCTTGAAACCCTACGAATTTTGTTGTTTATTTTCTTGAATTGGCTTGAGTTATATGATGATGGATTTGAGTTTATGAGATGATCTAGATGATTAATAATGGATGAGATTGAAGCCTGAGGTTGAGAAGTGAAAAATGAAAGTGTTAGTTGAGGAAGAAGATGACATATATGTGTATCTATATGGGATCTTGTTTTATGATGTTGATTTGTGCTAATTGGTAACCTAGGATGTTAGATCTATGTTTTGATCAATAGGTTATACATGATTAGTGGTATTTCAAAAGTTTTAGTTTAATAAAAACTAGGGTGATTAATAAATCTATGTGATTAATTGTGTGAAATCATTTAAGTATATAATCTTGAGCATGAAATAAGTATATGTTGAGGATATTGGCTATGGTTTGCCATGGGAATTTAATTGAGTTAAAGTGAGATTTGCTTTTGCTTTGAGTTGATGTTCGAGAATGATATGAGATGAGAAGAGTCGAGGTTGAGTATATTTTTCGCTCGATCGTTTTGATGTGGTTGAGCATATAAAGAGTTTGAGATGAGATTTTGGAGAAATTTTCGTAGGCCTTACTGACCTACTGTGATCGACGGTTTGTCGATGTCAAATAGCTTTGAAAATTTTATAGTAAGTCCATACATGAGTCTTGAGTACCCTGGTAAAATTTCAAGTCTTTTCAACTTCGTTTGATATTTCTTTAAAATGCAAAACTTAAATTGCACATTATTACCGAGAATTTCAGAAAACAGGGGAAAGAGTCTTTCGTTTCAGTAGCTTCCTATGTGATATAGCTTTCCAACTTTTTATGGTATCAACCTTATTGTGTTAGCTAGATATCCACCGAAGATGAGCCCAGTTTGACAACGTTTACTATTTTTGAAAAATTGTAACCTTCGGTTGCACAAAACTGCCAGAAATGGTAGATAATGGTAAAAACGTCATATCTCTCAAACCACTTGGAGTTTTCGACTCTACTTTTTTTTAAATGAAACTAGACTCGAAGATCTTTCTTTATGTATGAGTCTCGAGTCCAGGAGATGTCGGAGTCAGAACAGTTTAAATTTTGAAGTTGAGTCAGTGTAAAAACAGAGCATGTTTTGATGATGTTTGTTTGTGATTTCTTATGTGCCTTATGTGATTGTGTTACCTATGTGTTTGAATGAGATTAGACGAACCTTATATGAGAAATAAATCGAGACTTAGAGCCATGATTTTCTTGAAACCTATCCTTGAACTTAAGGATGTGAGATGAGTGGAGAGTTTATATAGAGTTGAGTAAAGAGATAGAATATGAGATAGAGTATGAGATAAGGCCTGAGAATTAGTCAATGAGTTCTAATCGAGATTCATTTTATGACATGAACTTTCGATGATGATGATGATCCCTGAAGACACGAGAAGAGCAAGGAAGTAAGTAACTCCACTTTGACGGGAGATTTTGAGTAAGGTCTTCAGGTGGGCAATATTTTGAGTATATGTTTATCATATGAGCTTTCTAAAATGATTTGATGATGTTATGAGATTAACAAATGTTTTTGAGATAAATGATGTTTGATAACTGTTTGACTTGCCAATTTTTGATGTTGAGCTTGTATGTTTACCCTCTACTGATGAGATGAGACGAATTCGGTCCTGCCACAAGCGGGATTTTGTGCACAGAGGTGACTGTGAGCCATCTTCGAGTCGGCCTGTCACGGTACTTGAGAGGGAGGCCTACTTCTCAGTACCTTAATTATAATGATGAGTTGTAGATGCGGTACATACATGTCGAGTACTTGTCTGCAGACACTTAATTATGATGTTTATGGTTAAAACTGCTTGCACAGGTTCTTTTAAGATATAATTCCTGTGTATTGCTGAATTGTGGCAAGTTCAATTTATAGCTCTATGAGCAGCTTTGTTTTTCGGCGATATGTCCACTGAGAATTTATGTACTCACGCCCTGCATGTATTTCTAAACGTGCAGGATAAGCGAAGGGGGAGTATGGTGCGGTGCTGGTGGAGAATGTTTCGGGTTGACGTTTTCTTTCTCTATCGTATGTCTGTTTTGTCGATAGAGTTTTGATATGAAGTTATGTTAAATAGAGTTTGATGTTTTAGATACTTAATTTCCTTTGAAAATCAAGCAATACACTCACGGTTATATGTCTTCATACATATAATCGATTCGCCTTTTGCTGCGATACTCTGCATATTATTCTTCATTATGAAAAATGAGCTATACCCGTTTTGTTTTTGTTCGTGAAATTCCTGATAATCAAAAAGATATAACGATGTTGACGATTTTACCCTTGGATTCATTTATGATGATTTCCTTAACACCTTTTGATGTGAGCTTCCGCTTGATGTTTGACCTATACATCTTGTCTTTTATTCCTTTAAAATAGTCGTATCGATACTCGATCCCCGCTATTACTAGTGTCGGAATCGGGCTGCGACAACGATCAAAAAAGCAAGAAACCATCATTCCTTACCCGACCAAAGCACGCTATATCAAGGTAATCTTTGACCCTTGCTGCTACTCCAATCAGCATGCATCACACTCCAGAAATCATGTTCTATAGCCTGTAAACGAATGAACAAAAAGCATGTTAAGTTACGACTTGATAGAATCTATAACTTGAGACCTTGATGAACGACAAGAACTTTAGCTTTAAACGTAGACGAACATAGATAATCACAGCATGCTCACATAGGTAGAGTTTAAGGTTTGTATACGAGTGAGAATAGAGGCGAGATAAGGACGGAGAATTCTGGTTTTGGAAAACTGGACTCCCCATCGCTCTTCCCAGAGCAGCGAAATGGCCGGAGGAATGGCCAGAGGAATGGCCAGACCAGGGAACTCGAGGCGCCAGAGGAGACGAGGCGCCAGAGGAGTCAAGGCGCCAGAGGAATCGCCTCGCCAGAGGAATCGCGTCGCCAGAGAAATCGCCTCGCCAGAGGAATCGCGTCGCCAGAGAAGTCGCGTCGCCAGAGGAATCGCTTCGCCAGAGGAATCGACTCGCCAGAGGAATCGCCTCGCCAGAGGAATCGCGTCGCCAAAGAAATCACTTCGCCAGAGGAATCGCGTCGCCAGAGGAATCGCTTCGCCAGAGAAATCGCTTCGCCAGAGGAATCGACTCGCCAGAGGAATCGCCTCGCTAGAGGAATCGCGTCGCCAGAGAAATCGCTTCGCCAGAGGAATCGCGTCGCCAGAGGAATCGCTTCGCCAGAGAAATCACTTCACCAGAGGAATCGTTCATCGCCAGAGAAATCACTTCCATCAGAGGAATCATTCCACCCCGAGAAATCACTTAGCCGCAAAACTAACTCAGCCTGAGCTGACTTAGAGGCCAGGGCTGACCTCCAGAGCAGAGAGCGAAGAAGCAGAGCGGACCGCGAGAGAGAGAAGAGAACCTAGAGTGTTTCAAATCTTTGTTATTTTCTTCCCTTGCTTACACAAAGAGGGATTATTATGCTTCACTGACAGTTTAGAATGCCCTAATGAGGAACGAATCAATGTAGTTAATCACTTGACTTCATGGGACGGAACCTAGTTGGGTTAAATGGTTAATAAAAAGGAACATGAGCCATGCATAATTGCATTACGCATCCTCATTTATGTTAGAATTTCCGCGGACTAAGACCTTACGTCATTCTTTTCCGAATCAAGGTTGAACGCAAGAGTTTAAGGCTTAGTCGTGAGTCACCACTACCAGGTGAGGCTTTCTTACGTATAAACTAAAACCATATTATAGAACTGTTACAATTTTATGCTTAAGATTTTTGAATGATATTGTAAATGCCTAAATGCTTTATGTTTTGTTGTTAATTACCTATCTGATGCTAAGCGAATTCGGATTCTGGATGGGACTGCAAATCCCTTCGAAATTAGTGTACACCCTTGTGATCGTGAGTCATCTAGCGGGTTGGCCGATCACAGTGTCCGTAGAGGAAGGCCTACCTCTCGGCACGAGTTTACTGATATGGTGATTAATGATGTTAAAATACCTGCCCGGGTTATTTATGAAAGAAATGATATTTTTTTTGGTAAATACGAGTCTTTAAAAGAAAACCCTCGTATCTTACTACTGTTGAAAGGCTTGACAATAAAATGTATGTATGTATGTATATTTCGGCATGTGTCCACTAAGTACTTTCGTACTTAGCCCTGCATATATTTCTAAATGTGCAGGTTGAGCTGTGATCGGGGATGTGGTGTGCAAGCGGAGCTTTTGTCGATCTAGGAAGAGTAATTCAGAGCGGAGTATATGTCTTCATACATATGCTCGAGTTATTGTTTTTTCCGCTGCGAACACTGATTTTGCTAGATATCATGTCTTTTATCAAACAATATGTATGGTTTAACAATATCCTCAAACTCCTTGAGTACCTGTTTGGGTAATTTTATGTATGTCCCCCTTTGACCTCCATCAATATCTATTATTCTTAAATTGTTGCCTTATATAATGTCGAGTCATCAAAAGGTTAGATATGCCCCTTTCTAATCCCGCTCCTAAATCCCCTCCCCTTTTGTCGCGATTTCCCCGAGTTCGCTAACCTTAGCGGGCGCGGCCGTGACACGCCGTGTGTCATTCAACGTCTCCGAGTTGCTGCACCAATCACATCGTTGGGGTCTAGAGATCCGTTCTCTAGGAAACTTCGTAGATTAGGTCAAGGGTTTTGGGACAAAATTCCACCCTTTATCTTTACTTTATTTCTCATTTCAAGTCTTCCGCTTGTATTTATTGTGCCAACCGGTGAAATTCCATATTTATCGGCGAGGATATCATATCATTTGGTATCAGTTTTCCAGGTTTCGTAAGGGTCGAAATTTCTAAGTTTTTATCATTTGGGTTTCGTTGGCCGCGTTTCGTATCCAGGGAAGATGTCGATGCCTTCATTCCAAGGGAAGAGCGATCCAGAACTATATCTTGAGTGGGAGAGAAAGGTCGAGTTGCTATTTGATTGCCATAACTATCCCGAGTTCAAGAAGGTGAAGTTGGCAGCGATTGCGTTCACAGACTACGCACTTGTGTGGTGGGATCAGATGATAACAAGTCGGAGGAGAAATGGAGAACCACCTATTCAGACATGGCAAGAGATGAAGGTGGTGATGAGAAAGCGTCATGTGCCTAATCATTACTACCGGGAGCAACATCAACAGCGACCTGCTCAAAATTTTCGAAGGGGTCTCATGAAAGATGAAAAATCTTTCGAGGAAGACTTAGAGAATGTTCGTCAACAATTCTATGACTGTAAGAGAAGGCAAGATGGAGCAAGGGATCATGAGGATGATTGGATCTATGAGAATCGGGGCACTTGGAGGCAGTATCAACCATTTTCTAGCGGTTTCTTTGTCAAAGGGAATCAATGGAAAAGTGAGGCGCCGCCACGTGACGACAAGAAGCAGTTCTTTAGGTCTCGGACCGAGGGGATGAATTCAGCAAATCATGGTAATCCGGCAGTTTCCGATGGTTGCCATCGAGTTACAACGTGGTTCATGTACCAGGGATTCGGACATCGTACGCGTCAGAAATCTACCTTGGCAGCACAGGCTTTAACACAAGTTCAGGGTGTTGCAAAAGAGCAGCGATGCGATATCGACGAAAAGACCGCGGGGAAGGTTAACACTAAGGAACAACTGGTGGAGAAAAAGGAGAAGAAGGCTGACCTGGCAGTCGTGGTGGATAGCACAGTTGAGGCATACCTGCATCCAAAAGAATTGGTGGTAGTTGATAGAGAGGATGATATCAGCATGGATGAGTCTATTCCTAAGTTAGAGCCACGTGAGGAGGTGCTGCTTGAGGAATATGTTCCAACTCCTTTGGAAGCAAAGGTTTTGATGCAGATTACCACGTATGCAAGTGAATTCTTTTGTGATGAAGCGCCGATGCATGCTACATGGCTGTTCGGAATAAAAGTGAAGCATGGCAGTAGTTTCACCAACAAATTTTTCTTGTTCAAGTTTCAAGCAAAATCAGAGTTAGAGCCAAAGCATTTGGTTTTTGATCCCGGCAAGATGACTGATGGACAAGAGAGAAAAGCTATGGTCCATCAATTGTTTCTAGCAGCCAATGAAGATTTAGTTTTTGATCCAGGCATTTACATCGACGACTTGGATTTGAGGAAAAATCCTCTTCAAGAAGAGGGGAATGATGAAGCCCGAACAGAGCCAAATTCGCTCCAGAACAGAGCTAAGCTCGCCAGAGCTGAAGTCGCTGTGCCACAGCAGAGGAGTCCACAGAGCAGAGCAGCGGGGCCGAGCAGAGCAGCGGATCCGAGCAGAGCAGCAGAACCGAGCAGAGCAGCGGAACCGAGCAGAGCAGCGGAGCCGAGCAGAGCAGCGGAACTCGAGCAGAGAAGCGAAGTGCCAGAGAAATCAAAATGCCAGAGAAATCAAAATGCCAGCGAAGACTTGATTCCTCTGCGCTTTGCCAGAGCAGATGAATCGTCCCGCCAGAGGAATCTTGATTTCGCTGCGCCTTTGCCAGGGCAGAGAAATCGTCCCGCCAGAGGAATCTTGATTTCGCTGCGCTTTGCCAGGGCAGAGGAATCGTCCTGCCAGAGGAATCTTGATTTCGCTGCGACTTGATTCCTCTGCGTTTTTCCGGAGCAGATGGATTTCTTGCTAGGGTTTTTTTTGACTTACTGAACAAGTTTCTTTGTTTCTTTGTTTACGTTTGTTTCCTTATTTACGTTAGGATTTCCTGTTCCCTATAAATAGGGTTGCTATGTGTTGGACGAAGGGTAGACGATTTTTGATAATAATATTGTGAGTTTATTCTCTCTCAAGTTTCGAATTCTTCTTGATTAATCCAAACAAGAATTCAACCTATCGACAAATCGACGAGTTCATCATCCCTCGCCGTGTGTCATTCAACGTCTCCGAGTTGCTTCACCGATCACATCGTTGGGGTCTAGAGATCCGTTCTCTAGGAAACTTCGTAGATTAGGTCAGGGGTTTTGGGATAAAATTCCACCCTTTATCTTTACTTTATTTCTCATTTCAAGTCTTCCGCTTGATTTATTGTGCCAACCGGTGAAATTCCATATTTACCGGCGAGGATATCATATCAAAGACTATAAGAGATGTGGTAATTGCACGAAATTTTCAAAATCTTTTTCCCATAAATTTTACCAGGACCACTGCCAGATAGACAAAATGAGTTTAACATATACTAGGAGCTCAGAACGGCCCCCATATCATAGATACTATACAAGATGGCTCCAAAGGAATTGGAGGAGATGAAGATTTGGTCTCATCAAACCCAGTGTATGGCCTTGGGGCGCACTCATTCTTTCGTAAAGAGGAAGGATGGCACATTGAGAATGTGTATAGACAATAGAGAGTTGAGCAAAGTAACACTCAAGAACAAATATCCTATATTGATCATCTGTCGAGGATAGACGATATTTTATTAGCTCAGATGAGCGAGTGCATTCTCAAAGATAGATTTGAGATCTGGATACCATAAGCTAAAGTTTAGACCAGAAGACGTACCTAAGATGACCTTCCGAACCAGATATGCGGGATCATAATGGTGCCACTCGAATTAACCAATGCATCAGCCGTGTTCATAGACCTCATGAATTGAGAGTTCCACCCATATTTAGACAAGTTTGCCTTAGTTTTTATAGATGATGTCTTGATTTACTCGAAGAATGAGAAGGATCATGCGGAACACCAGAGAATAGTCTTAGAAATATTGAGCTGCTGAAATAGAAATTTTATTGAAGAAAAACAAAAACCCTTGAGAGCACAGGCGCAAACAAGGGGAGTCCGGAAAAACCAAAACCAGAAAGAGACAAAAAAACCCAAGCGAAAGGAGAAAAAACAATAAGAATGAACAAAAGACGAGACGGGGCCGCAAAGGGTGACAACCGAGGCCGAGCAAAGTCCACGCCAGATCCGTCCCGGGTAGAGCACAAAACACAAGTACAAGCGCCAGAGAGATCAAGCGCCAGAGAGATCAAGCGCCAGAGAGAACAAGCGCCAGAGAGATCAAGCGTCCGAGAGATCAAGCGCCAAAGAGATCAAGCGCCAGAGAGATCAAGCGCCAGAGAGATCAAGCGCCAGAGGGATCAAGCACCAGAGGGATCAAGCGCCAGAGAGATCAAGCGCCAGAGAGATCAAGCGCCAGAGAGAACAAGCGCCAGAGAGATCAAGCGTCCGAGAGATCAAGCGCCAGAGAGATCAAGCGCCAGAGGGATCAAGCACCAGAGGGATCAAGCGCCAGAGAGATCAATCGCCAGAGAGATCAGGCTCCAGAGAGATCAAGCGCCAGAGAGATCAAGCGCCAGAGGGATCAAGCGCCAGAAGGAACAAGCGCCAGATAGATCAAGAGCCAGAGAAACAAGCGCTAGAGAGATCAAGCGTCAGAGAGATCAATCGCCAGAGAGATCAAGCGCCAGAGAGATCAAGCGCCAGAGCTCAAGCGCCAGAGGGATCAAACGCCAGAGAGATCAAGCGCCAGAGAGATCAAGCGCCAGAGAGAGCAAACCTGCCAAACAAAAAACAAAACAGAAGCAGACCAAACAAACCAAAACGCAACGGAGCAACAAAGAAAAGAAGAACGACAAAGCGAAAAGCCAACCCTTCCCCCCGGGGACAAAGGTCAAGGGTGGATCAGCACCTCAATCGTTCCATCGAACCACCAAACCGGCTCCGAAAAGCAAAGGCTTCACGAGGCTCCCCCACCAAAACAAGCCCGAAACAGACCTGCCTCAAGCATTGCAGACCGAGGATGAGAACGAAGTAAAGTCCGGGGAGGCAACATCAAGAAAAGCGACCAATCCGGTCAGACCCGATTCCCCGCAAGCAGTGAGTCTCCTAAAGCGAAGCCGTTAAGAAACTCAACCAACAAACTTAAACTTAAACATTGAAGGCCATCTTCACGGGATGAAGTAGTTGGGGTAACCAAAGAAAACCCGCGAGTTTTCCCATGCTCATAACAATACCACCATCATAGGAGCAGAGGCCTAGAGGAGGCCAACTTCACGGAATGAAGTAGTTGGGATCACCAAAGACTTCCCGCGAGGTTTCCCATGCTCATAGCGGTTCGATTGTCATCGGAGCAGAGACCAAGAAACAAACAACACAAGCAGAGAAACCAGCTTGCCATGAAGACACTCCTGCAAACATCAACCGGACAAATCCCATCAAAGAAGCTCATCCATCCGTTGCCTCCCAAAACCGTAAACTCCGGATCACACCCAAGGTATGCACCGAGCTTAAGGCCAAGATCAGCCACCAGAACCCAACACAAGCCAGAGCCTCGGAAGCCAGGGCAAAACCAAAGCGGTGAAGTAGCTCAGCGGCACGCAAAGAAGAGATTACCACCCAAGACCAGCGGACCCAGGGAGCCCAAGAGCAAAACCCGAAAGCGACAGCCCAAAGTAACCGAAAACCATAAAATAGCAAAAAATAGGAAAAGACAGAAACTTCCCTGTACGACCCAGCGCACCTAGGGGACGATACGAATGTAAGGAAGGCCTCTTCTGAGTCTTAGAAATATTGAGAATAGAGCATCTTTATGCCAAGTTCAGCAAGTGCAAATTTTGGCTCAGTAAGGTCACGTTTTTGGGACATATTGTCTCATCAGAAGTGATCAAGATGTACCCTGAGAAAATATGAGTTGTACACAAACGAAGATTGTTCACTAACCCCAATGAAATCAGAAGTTTCTTGGGATTAACATGTTACTATCAGGATTCACGAAGGATTTTCCAAAATAGAAAGACCAATGACATAATTACTTAGCAATAGAATCTAATGTCAAGGATGAGTGATAGCATACGCATCACGAAAGCTTAGACCACATGAATTGACCTATCCAACTCGTGATCTAGAATTAGCTGCGATAAAGACGCCACCTATATGGAGTTAGGTGCGAGATATTCATAGACCATAAAAGTCTGAAATACTTTTTCGAGCAAAGGGATCTTAATATAAGATAGAAAAGATGGCTTGAACTAGTAAAGGATTATGACTGTGGTATTAACTACCACCCAAATAGGGCTAACATAGTAGCCGATGCATTGAGTCGCAAAACTGAATCCAAGTGGGAATTCTCCTCGCTCTCGAGCTTGGACTCATAAAAGATTTTGTAGAATGAGTTTAGAAGTGGTTCAACTAACGGAATTAGT
Organism: Salvia miltiorrhiza; assembly: GCF_028751815.1. Taxonomy (NCBI): domain Eukaryota; kingdom Viridiplantae; phylum Streptophyta; class Magnoliopsida; order Lamiales; family Lamiaceae; genus Salvia; species Salvia miltiorrhiza. The sequence goes on along the minus strand of NC_080389.1, from coordinate 32,781,003 downwards.
GGAAGGTATTATTGCCCCAATAGTAGTAACACCTAATTTGAGAGAAACATTGTTAGATGCATAAGGAAATGATGAGACCTCGAAGAGAATACGTTTAGCAATAAGAACATGCAAGCTTGGCGTTACCACGAGACGTCAAATGACGCGTTAATGTTTGAGAAAAGATTGTGTACCCCACATGAGGAGAAACTCAAGGATGAGATAATGAGCAAGGCTCATGACACGCCATATACTGGCTACCCGGGAAGCACAAAATATACTAGGACTTGGAAAGAAAATTCTGGTGGGAAGATATAAAGAAAAATATAGCTTCATTTGTTGAGAGATGTCTAACAAGCTAACAAGTGAAGGCTTTGCACCAAAGACCACATAGAAAGCTACAACCATTGGAGATTTCGGAATGGAAGTGAAAACACATTGCAATGAATTTTGTTACTAGTTTACCCAAGTCGAAAAGAGGAAACACTGCTATTTGGGTAATAGTAGATCGATTCACGAAATACGCCCCTTTTATACCAATGTCGATCACATATGGATCGGACAAGCTAGCCCCACTATATGTCGGAGAAATTGTGTGTTTACACAGTGTGCCGTGTCAATCACTTCAGACCGGGATTTAGTTCACATCCAGACTCTGAATGAGCTTACAGGAAGAGTTAGGCACAAGGCTATTTTCAGTACCATCTTCCACCCACAAATAAATGGACAGATGAGAGAACAATTCAGACTCTCGAAAACATGTAAAAAGTAATAGTGCTAGATAGAGGTGGAAGTGAGGAATCAATGCTTCCATTGATTGAGTTGCCTACAATAATAGTTATCAGACAACCTTCGATATGACGCCTTATGAGGCATTATATGAAAGAAAATACAGATCACCACCTTACTGAGATGAAGTAGGTGAAAGGAGAATTTTAGGACCAGACACGGTCAGTGAAATAATTGAGATAGTCTAACAAATCAGAGAAAGAATAAAAGAAGGAAACATTTGAAGTAGCAGACAAGGTCTTCCTAAGGGAATAACTAGATTTGGTGTCAAGGAAAAGCTTAGACCCCGATTGTGGGACCTTATTAGATTTTAGAGAGAATAGGCCAATGATCTATAGATGGGCGTTACCGCCAACTTTTAGGAAATGTCCATAAGGTTATCCACATATCTCAACTCAAAAGTATGTTCTAATCCAAAACACGTGATCCTCCTAAACAAATCGATCCTTAGCCTAGATTTGAGCTATGAAGGAAAAGCTAAAACCATCTTGAATCGAAAAGTGCAGCAGCTCAAGAACAAGTCTATCACTTTAGTGAAAGCCCTATGTAGACACCATGGATAAGAAAAAGCCACGTGAGAACTTGAAAGCAAGATGAGAGAAAACGCCAGAACTTTTTAGCTCTCATATGCAAATTTCGGGACGAAATTTTTGTTAAGAGGGGTAGTATGTAGTAGCCCGCTCTTTTAATTATTATTAAGTCTAGTAAATGCGATAATTACTTATTGCATCTTCAGTTATGATAAACCCAGTAATTATTTATGCGTGAATTCAGCTTATGATACTGAATTATATTATTCTTTGTGGCAGAGTTATTATTTTAAATCACAATTGAATTCTTAGGCAGTCAAAGATTTAATTCTCAGATTAATAACTGACTTAGCAAAGTCAAGTTAAAGTTGTTATTTTATATGCGATAAAAATATTACTACTATTAATTACCTAGAAGCCGTGATTTAAATTCCAACTTATTAGAGCAAGTTATATTATATATTTAATTCACAGAGAGTTATAACAAAGCATCGTTATTTAGCATACCCGGAATTAGATTTACAGATACAATTTAGCAAGAGAGAATTATTTTAATTATCACATTACACTCTACATTTACAAGCATCATCCTTGCTACTCCTACTCTAGACTACCCTACTACATCAAAAGGGGGTAAAACCTACTCCTACTCTAGACTACCATATTATATCAAAAGAAGGTAAAAAGGAAAGAGGCGAAATTTAAAGTGCCCTTTCTCTTATCAATAATTTGAAAAATGCCCTCTCTTACTATACCAAGCACTACATGCCCTAAATAAGTGAAGAACCGAAAATGCCCTTTGAATGTGATGGATGTGCATTGTTTTCCGCAAAAGTTCTTACACATCTATGACAAAAGTTGTTAAAGTGTAAGAAAAACGTCAATTCATCAATTTAAAGAAGCAAATCGGTCAAATAAGTGTTGGAACATGTGAAAGACTGACAGAAAAAATAATATTTATTTATTTTTGAATTAAAATCGAAGGTTTTACAAGTAAATCGTAGGCTAATTAATCAATGGAATATAAATACTAAAAATTAACACAATCGATATTAGCACTCAAAACACACATTGGAAAAAAAAAAGAACAATCCGACCGTAAAAACAAAGTGTCCGACCGGACATAAGGTTTCATCGGTCGGACGCATATATGTTCCGATCGGATAGATGTTTTTTTGGTTCTGATGTGTGTTTTGAGTGCTAATATGGATTGTGTTAATTTTTTGTATTTATATTCCATCGATTAATTAGCCTTCAATTAAGGGACATAATTTTTTTTTTTTAAATTGATGATAAACGACAAATATGATGTGAAATAGCTTTGTCAGTAAAGTATTCATGTCAAACACTCTAATTTCATTGAAATTCACGTGAAATGAAGCAATCTTTGTTTATATATGAGTGAATTCTCTCATTATCTCATTCTCTCATCCTCTCATCCGAACACTCAAAGTGAAAAAACACTCAAAACTCATTAGAAATTCTAATATTTTCCAAGTGGTGAAGCTATTATTTGTGAATTCTCTCATCCGAACGTTTAAAGGTATGTCATTTTACGTTTGAAATGTAATTTAAGTTGGTTATTGTTTATTTTCAATGTTTTGTTTGATCCTATATGCTTATGTGAATTATTAGCATATTATAGCATACTATGATTTAAAGCCACGTTTGAAGGAAATACATGTGAATTAGAGCAAATTCTATCATGTTTTAAAGTATTAATTAGTAATTATTAGTTGCATTTTAGTTCTATACATATATATTGCTACATAACTCATGTTAATATGCTCGAAAATTATGTATCCGCCCGGACAAGTGTCCTCGAAAATGTGTCCGGCCGTGTGTAATTATATATCATGTAATACACGGCCGGACACATTTCCTCGGATACTTCCCCGGGCGGATAGATGTTTTTCGAGTGTATTAACATGTTATATGTTGTATTTTAACATTGTATTAAATTTACATCATATATTTATTTATTTATTATTTTTTCTGTAGATGAATGAATATGGGAGATACTTTGTGGTTAATTATGGAGGTGCCTTCAATGGTTATGAGTACATCGGCGGCTCTTCTAAGAATTTGCATATTTTCGGAGACACAATGGCCAGTACGGTGTACATGATAAATTACCTGATGATGGAGAATTCATTGAGCACTAATTACAGCTTGTATTATTTGACGAAGAGATTAAATGGTAGGGTATACAGTAAAAATATTCTTGCCGATGACAATGATTTGCTTCAGTTGCTGGCGTCGCAGCCACATTTTCCTGAGATTTATGTTGTTGAAGACGATTACAGTGGAGGAGTGTATGTTCCTTCGTTCGATCTCCCTCAATCTTCCGGGTATGGAGGTGAATCCAGTGCAACATTCGAAGGTGGGGACGGATTGGAAGCAATCCAAAGATATGCTTATTTAGACCTATCAGCCGGAGATTCACCGGCGCAACAAAGTGTTGAACCGTCGGTCACTTGGGGTAATGATCAGTCAACGGGTTGGCCTTCATGGGATGAGCCAAATCCGTACCAGTACGATCGCCTAACAACTGATCGTTGTTGGGGTCCAGCTGATGATCAATATACGTACGAGCCTCAGTTTGTGGAGGATGCTGGTAATGTAGATGAAGATTATGTTCCATCGTCTGAAGCCGAGACTGATACAAGCGCCTCTGAAGACTTGTCGGAGACAGAGAACGTGAGAAGGGCGGGGATTGAATATGCAGGTTGGCAGAATTTGCAGATCGACGAGGATGATGACGAACAGGTTCCTGGAGCAGATGAACTAACTAATTGGTTAGTACCGGTTATCCCGTTGGACGCCGCAGCGGCACTTGTGGATATTGAAGATTATCAGCTACTGCCTCGGGAGTTGTCAAAGAATATGTATTTCAATAGCAAAGATGATCTGATCGTTGCAATCGGTCTGTGGAACATGAAGCAGGGCAAGGAATTTTCTGTCAGCAAATCAGACAGCAGACGAGTCTACTTCAAATGCAAGCATTCAGATACGTGCCCCTTCAAGCTCCATGCATCGTCACAAGATGGAGCCATTTGGGGAGTGTATAAGTTCACCAATGAGCACTCATGCGACGGTGAGCTAGGGCGCGTAGCGCGAATAAAGGCCCCCGCAAAAGTCGTCGCAGCATATTTAGCACAGAAGATACACGACGAATGCGAGATCTTGAAGCCGAAGGCCATCCAGCTGGAGCTGCGACGTGAGTTTGGCGTACAGATCAAGTACGATGTTGCATTGCGAGCCCGTAATCGAGCCACTGAGATGGTTTATGGTCGACATGATCAGTCCTTCGAGATGCTGCCCAAGTATTTATACATGTTGAGACAATCCAATCCCGGTTCGATGGTGGAGTGGGAAGTTGACGATGATGGTCGATTCAAACACTTATTTGTTGCTCTTGCAGCTTCGGCTACCCCTTTCATGTTCAGCTTACGGCCAGTGATTGTCGTCGATGGCACACACTTGAAGGGCAAGAATAGGGGTATTTTGTTTGTTGCAGTGACGAAGGACGGCAACGAGAGTTTGTTCCCACTCGCGTATGGTGTTGGCCCGAAAGAAAACGATGAATCGTGGACTTATTTCATGTCACGCATTCGACGTGTTTATGGCCAAGCCAATGAACTTTTGATTGTCTCTGATCAGCATATCTCCATTGCCAATGCTATCAGGAATGAGTTACCAAATGCAACCCACGGCCTATGCTACTACCATTTGCAAAATAACCTGAAGCATTACGGTAAGGCAGTGGTCGAGGTGTATCGACAAGCTGCATTTGCGTACGAGAAGTCCGACTTCAATAGGGCTATGAACGCCCTGAAGTTTATGAAGAGAGCTGCGTACGATAAACTAATGGGGATTGGGCCGGAGAAGTGGGCTCGTTCGATGTGTCCTATGCCTGTGCGACGCTACAGTTTTATGACATCAAATGCTGCTGAAGCTTTTAATTCCAGATTGTTGTGGGCAAGAAGACTTCCTATATGCTCGATGTTAGAGGCAATCAGAATTGTTATTGAGAAATGGTTCAGCGAGCGACTAAGGGCTGCACAACAAATCGAGCAAGGCTTGACTGCTGAGGCTGGTAAAAGGGTAGCTATTGAAGTCCAAAAAAGTCGTCGATACACTGCACAAAGGTTGAGTGGCATGAAGTATAAGGTGCAAACTGCTGACAGAAGCTTCAAGGTGGATCTGGAGAAGAAAAAATGCGAATGTCGAGTATTTCAGCTAGACCAACTGCCATGTTCTCATTCAATCGCTGCAATAAGGTACGATCATGAAATGATTACTGTCGGGTTCATTGAAATGTAAATATGTTCTAATGTTCGTTATATTGATTACTATCGAGTTTGTTTGTTTTTATAGTGAAGCCGGTGATACGATCGCGGAGTATGTAGACTCGTACTACACGAATGACTTTCTTATCGATACTTACTCTCGCGAAGTTAATAATCTCCCGCCGAGACGCCAGTGGTTGGTTCCCGAGCACATCGCTGAGCAGGTTGTATTACCTCTGATTGTAAAAGGTCAAGCGGGGCGCCCAAAAGAAGGTAGACATCGAGGTGGTGGTGAAGGCACCAGCACACAAGCCGATGAGTCTTCTAGTATCAGGCGTCGTAAACCAAAGAAGTGCAGCATCTGCCATGAAGAAGGACACAGCAAGAGAACGTGCGCTGGCAGGGCGACTGAGCCCAGGGAGTAGTGGGATGTATTTGTGTGCTGTAACAGTTAATGATATTGATTGAATTATCTTATTATTCGATAAGCTGGAATGATTTACAGGAAATAATGCTCGTTGAATAACCAAATAGAAGCACACATTAATGTAACAATATACAAAACTATGCAGAACCAAGTCTAGTGATACGGGCTTTCCTAGTTTCACACAACGAAAATATAGATCTAGCAATCTTGGCCCTGTATGCCGCCACGTTGTGGTTACCCCACTCAATGGATGGAGAGCCAGATATCAGTCGTTCTGCATACATGCAGACGAAAGGCCCGCAGCTGACAGAGTCCTGCTGGTGAAACTGAACCTCCGCTGGAGCAAACACCGCCGTCATAAGTGGGTACTTCTCCTTTGCCACTGTCGAATCAATGGATGTGTCGTCTAGCCACCTCGCCAACTGAAGGACAATTGGCAACAATCTCAGTAAAGGCAGTAGTTCACCAACTCGACCATCCTGCTGTCGAGGTGATAGCTTGTGGAATACTGGGTCATAGACCTCGCAAACCAATTCTCCTAACCGGATCCGACATAGGACAAAATGGTGGCCAATTATGACTGGCATGAGAACCTATGACAAACCACAATGAATTGATAAGAAACAACATATAAAGCACAAATGACTAATGACAAATAATTGTTTAACTGATTACCTGTGTGGCATCCATCCATCCTATATGACCAGGAGGAAGTTCATTGCCCTTAACGGCTTTTCCACGTATTTGGCAGAGCCAGTCTATCCGGGGCAGCCAACCATCAGCTACTGCTCCATGCGTCAATATATGATACTCCTCTGGAGTAAACTCACTTCTTGCCCACTTCTCCAATAGAGCGTCCCACTCGCCCTGGAGGTATATCTACAGATCAATAGAAGTAATTAATAATTTATATTCGCACCAATGAAAACATACAAATAATGAAAGTTTACTTACAAACCAATCCGTGTCTAATATGATTGTGTTATTCATATCTACGTCATCCAGTAAATCTGCTGAAGCTCGAAGTCTATTTCTCAAGCTTAAGAAATACAAGTCAATATCCTGCAACAAAGTTAAAATCAATAAGTTAGTAGAAAGTAATTTAACAATGTTAAAATCAATAGATTATTTACCCCAGTTGTGAATTCCTGGCTGACATTATCCACCCGCGCGAAGTCGTCGTACTCCCGCAAACCACCACTTGCCTTGACATAAATCTCACCACCCCTACCCTCTCGACACCTAGCCATCCACTTCTCATAATGGTCACTGCAGTATTGTGTCACTGGACGTGGCATTCGGCTATTAACCCAAGGCGATCTCTGAAAGTTAGACGGACGCCTCACCCTCTGACTGCGACGCGGGGGCTCTGCTGGTGGCTGCTCTGCTGGCGGCTGCTCTGCCGGCGGCTGCTCTAGGTGCTGCAGCAGCAGTACCTGTGGCTGCTCTGCCTGTGGCTCAGGCTCCTCCGTCTGAGCCTGTCCTGCCGAACTGGACTGTCCCCACTCATGTGGTGCAATAGAAGTGAGCGGTTCAGCAAAGAATATCGGGGTCTCTGTTCTATACTGCGGCTTCAGGAATGGGGAAGACCAATGAGGGTAGACCTGGGTCGACCAGTCAAAAGTCTGCTCCGCCGGTGTGTAGTCGCCCTGAACAGACTGATTCATGGCCCGCCACTGCTCGTTGTAATCCTGGGTCTGGATACTGGATGGTTCCTCACCGCGGGGGTCGTCGTCGCAGGAACGTGAAACGCTTGGCCCTGAAGCGTCGGGCCCTGAAGCACTGGGTGGAGGAGACCGTCGCAGTGGAGGAGAACGTGGCTGGTAATCATCAGGGGACCGTCGCTGGTCATCATCATCAGGGGAGTCAGGCACTGGGAAATGTTTGCTCTTCTTGCACCTATCCTTTTTACCCTTGCCCTTCAGTTTATCCACGAATTTGCCGAAGGCCTTCTTAATCTCCTGACGGATCGTCTTCTTCACCCACTTACGGTCCACCTCACCCTCGCTGGGACTGGATACAGACCGAGATCCGCTCGACGATGAAGAAGTATGCGGCGCTGGGCGCTTGCCCGGATCTACTGAATGACGAGCCGGCTCGTGGGGTCGAGCATCCCTCACAGGGCCCCGAACACTGTGACTGCGAGTCATACGAGGTTGACTAGGTACATTCTCCTCGTCCCCGCGCTCCTCCACAACACGGGCTCCGGTCTGCTGTGGAAATTGGACACCCCGAGCTAATGGGTTGTCGGGGGGCCTGAAGCTCACCGAGAGTTCGCCCGGTGTCAGCGCTGATATGAAGTAGTGACTCGACATATCGTCATCATCGGGCTCCAGGGGCAGGACACCACCCTAGAAAGCAACAAAGATAATATATTAGAACATAAGTAAAACCAGTAACGGTGAAACACTAAATCTTAAATAACTGATTACCTGTCCCTCGAATAGATCGCGCAGACCGTGAAGCCGGGGCTTACCCCTGAAAGTCCATCTCAAACACCGAGGGTGCGCTGTCGGATCACCGCTAGATGCTGCGACCATGTGTCCGAGGCCCGGGACGCGCTCCAATGCCCTGACATATAAAGCCCACGAAGGACCGTAGAAGTGATACTTCTCGCCCTTTCCTGTCTCTCTCGTATAATGACATAACATCTTATACGAATACGCGCCCCAGGGGAATCTATCAAATGTAGCCAGATCATCCACCAAAACCCAAAGCCACGGCTGTACCCGCGTATCCAACCCAAGAACAAGGGTGTGAGCCACACACACGAGGACAGCACGAAGGTACAGGCTCCCATCCTCATCATCCACTCGACGATCCAAATCGCACACGCGTTTGATGAGCGACTGTATGGTCATGCTTCGCGTACCGCAGAATCGTTGGTATGCCTCCACGCGACTGCAGTCGTGCTGTAACGTCGCATCGAACCTCGATCCCCCGAAATTGAGCCCAGTCACTAATGCGTAGTCCGCAGGGGAAAATCTGACTCGTGCTTCGCACAGAAAGAAGCACATCTCATTTTCTTCTGACACAATCTGCCTCGATACAATCTGGTGTAATGCTTTATTGCTCTTCGCGCCGGGCCTCCAATCAGTGAAATGCCCAAAACATGATGCTCTAAATCTTCCCAATAAATCTGAATTGCACTGTTCGCCGACCACATTTAAAGTTTCAACCAGCTCCGGAAAATGTGAATCCCTATAGTAGGTGCTGATAGCAACCTCCGTCTGGTCTATAGTGTCGCGACGAAGATATGGGACATTCGCCTATTCATTTACAAAATGAATACCATATTAAATTCAGTAAAAAAATTAAAAAATAATACAAATAGGCATAATTAAATAACTACAATTTAATCAATACCAACCAATTTAATTAAACTGCAATTTAATACTAAATTCAGTAAAATTCAGTAATATTAAACTGCAATTAATACCAAGCAATTTAATTAAATTCAGTAAAATATTAAAAAACTGCAATTTAATATTTTACCAAGCAATAACAGTTTCAATAATTAATAATTAAACAATTAAATATATTTATTTAATAACAGTTTCAATAATTAAACAATAACAGTTTCAGTAAAATAACAGTTTCAATAATTAACGTAAACATACAGATATATTAAGTAACGTATTTTAGGCCTAAAAAGAAACTATCCGGCCGGTGAAGTGTCCGGTAAAATGAATCCGTCCGGGTACATTTCAGATTGAAACTGTTCCGGCCGGACGCATTATTCCGGGCATAGTGCCGGCCGGATAGTTTCTATATAGGCATAAAATACTTTATTTTATTAAATTACACAAAAACCACACAAACAATGCAATGTAATACCCAGCAAAACTCGCAATAATAATTCAATAATGATTACTTAAACAAATATAATTAAATTAAATTCAGTAAATTTCTAATGATTAATATAAACACACAACTAATTAAAATGGAATAATTTATGCTAAAACACGATCGGTCCGGCTGGTGAAGTGGCCGGATAAATCGATCCGGCCGTATGTTTCATTTAAATAATGTTCTCGGCCGGATCGATTTATCCGGCCACTTCACCGGCCGGACCGATCGTGTTTTAGCATACATTATTCTATTCAATTTCATGAAAATTAAAAATAAATACCTGTGAAGAAGATGCCATGGATGAGTCCGAGTGTGCTTCAATCTTTTGAACTCTCTGTGCTTCAATCTTTTGAACTCTCTCTCTCGGTGGGTAAAAGTGAAGAAGCCGATAGAGGTGTGTGGTGGAGTAAAAAACCCTAGTATTTTAAAGTAAGTGGGTAAAAGTGAAGAAGCCGATTGTATCGGCTTTATGTCTATCAAAAGGGAATCAAATTTTGAAGAAAGATATTTTTACCTGTATGTATCGGTAACATGCATGATTTTTTTGGGTAACAAGCATGCATTTATTTGGGACGGATATTGAGTATATTTTAAATTTAAAGATATCAATTGATTTACACGATATATATAGTGTTATATAGTACTATATATCAACATTCAAGAATAACACAATATATATATATATATATATATAAATATATATATATATATATATATATATATATACAAATAATTTCAAAGAATATATGTATTGAAATTAAGATATTAAAGGGAAAAAAAATAAAAAAATTTAAGATAGATACGCATGGATATATATTATTAGCGTCTTGATTTTTTTTTTTTTATGAAATTGAATAAAATAGAATATTTTATGCCTAAATATCATCGATCCGGCCGGTAATTGTCAAGGAAAAATGTATCCGGCCGGGTCATTTGTAAATTGAAATGTACCCGGTCGGATACATTTCTCTGTCCATTTTACCGGCCGGATCGATGATATATCGACATAAAAGTTTGTATTCTATCTATTTGTATCTTTATATTAATTTTTACTATTTTGCTGAATTTAATTTAATATATTGTTTAAGTGTTAATTAGTGTCCGGTCGATATATTTACAATTTAAAGATATGAACACTATATATATATATATACAGTGACTTACAAAATCATTGCATGCACAGATTGAAATCATTTCGGTCATTATTGTAAAGAAATGCATTGAAACTCAAAAATGTGTAAGATTGTGTAAGAGAACCGAAATCATTACATTTGATGTTGACCCACTTAAGGGTTAATTAGTAATTTAGGGCATGGATAGCTTTGCATGATAAGGGTGGGCATTTTTCAAAATATGAATAAGGAATGGGGCACTTTTGCCTATTAACACAAAAGGAAACGTGTGGGTGTGTGCAAAAGATAACTGCAGCAGCACCTCCCCCCCTCATCCAATCACCTCCTACAATCCTCTCATATTCCCCATGCATGAGCCAACATCTTCACCCTTATCATTTCAGACCACAATTCTTTTTCATTCATTTCCTTATTCTTCAACAATCCGAGAATTTCCGGTCTCTCCTTGTTTGCGCCTCCTTGTTTGCGCCTGTGCTCTCAAGGGTTTTTGTTTTTCTTCAATAAAATTTCTATTTCAGCTTCAACAATCCGAGAAAGAGCAAGTAGACTCAGCTGCTACTGCCAGGCTTCGAAAGGTAAGTTCGGCTTGAATTTTTCTGACAACTCCATTCCAATTCCCCTGCATTTGTTAAGGAAACAAATCAAAATATTATTTCAGCTCCTTCACCACTGAGCTCAATCTCACAGCAGCCATCCAAACACCAAACTTCACAGGTATATACTAAGCTCCCTTACTTCAATCCATTCACATTTCATCCAACAACCATGATCAGTTAAATAATACAGAGTATACAAATGATTATATGCTTAAGGGGACTAAGCATAATACAGAAATCAATTTATACATATATATTTTCTCCACTTGAGATAAAGGCAATGAGAAAACTCTCACAAATCAGTAGCAAAACCAAGACTCCATATAGACTTAAATATTGAACTTAGCATTTAGAAGGGGAGGGAGCCTTATTCGAGGTACCTGTTTCATTTAAACGGGGAAAGATGACGGCTTGACGTCGACGCTAACCGCATGGAAGATGAGGGGGTTGACTGCCCTGCTCCGCCGGACTCCAGGGAGACGCAACGGCGTCGAACCAGGGCGGTGACCTGGGATTTCAGAAGTGGCGCCTACAGTTGCCTCGACTTCGCTGGATTCAAGAGCAGCGGCGGACGTAGCACAGCGGCGCGGCGATTCCGCCTGAATCGGCGGAGAGCTAGGGCTCGTTTTGAAAGGAGGAACTTGAGCCATTCTGTGAAAGAATTAGAAGGCGGGCGAAGGGCATCGACTTCGCCGGATGTACAAAACCAACGGCGGCCCTTGCTGATCTCCTTTGAAGCACAGCGCGGTTCGTGGAACTCCAAGCACGGGGTCTCGCCAGAAATCGAACGCGGAGGCGACGCGACGACGGCGCTGCTCGCTGGTCTTCCAGAGGCGGCGGCGTCGAACCGTGATGAGATGAGAGAAGGAGGCAGCGATTCTTTGAGAGGGGCGGGTGGGCGAGAACGGCACCCTCGGCCGGACACGGCCTCGCCGGGGCCGTTCGCGGCGGAGCTGCGGAGGCCACGGACGTCCAGACGCAGGGAGATTTGAAGAGAAAGAGAGAGAGAAATGGCTGAGACCAATTTTGAGAAATTGGGAGAGAATCGAGTGGGTGAGGTAGGAGAAGGAATTAGGAGTTTTAAAATGTGTGGGCTTGTGTTGGGCCATCTGATTTTTTTTCCCTTTGGGCCGAAAATTGGGCCTTCATTTTAATTATGTGGGCATTACTTTTATTATACGTATATAGAGATCCCCTGCGTGTCGTAGGCCTTTTATACGAATGAATGCATGAGATGATTTAACTGTTAATTTCAGTTTTATATATCTATCAAACGAGTTTAATGCTACCTTTGAACAAGTTATTTCGTTACAAAATCTTTGAACTGAAAAATATTACAACTGTTGTCTTGCCATAAAATGTTTAAATTTTAGTATGATATCTATCTGATGTGGCTTTGCCAGTTATGTAATCGAATTCGGGTCCTGAGCAGTTGATAGCTATCCTGCCAGGGCTAGTGTACACCAGTGACCGAGAGTCATCTAGCGGGTTGGCCGGTTAAGTGTCCGTGAGAGGTGGCCACCTCTCCGGCACATAGTTCCAGATATGATAGATTACGAGAGAACTTAGTCTGCGCAGACGAACTTTAAGAATTACAAATGACTTTAGTAAGCTTGGGCTCTTTTAACGAAAACTCCCTTGTTGTACTGTTTACAATGGCATGACAATTTACAGTTTTATGAAGCATGTATCTATATACTTTGGCATACGTGCCCACTGAGTACTCTTGTACTCAGCCCTGCATATATTTCTAAATGTGCAGGTTGAGCAGTGGCTGATGAAGATGAAGTGACGAGTGGAGCTTTTGTCATAAGTTTATTAAATGAACTCTTGGATACATGTCTCCATACATGTAGTTCAGATATTGTTAATCCGCTGCGTACTCTCGAGTATTATGTCTTTTAAGTCAAGTCGGATTCATCTGAGCGTACAAGTTATTCGAGTCCTTATGATCAAACAACAATTATTTATAAATTTCCCTTCATTAACAATGAGTTGAGTCCGATCCTTCATTAATTATTCACTCCCTTTCTAACCCCGCTTCTAATCTCCCTCCCTTAGTCACGGTTTCCCGGCTTAGTTATCCTTAATTAAGTCCGGTCATGACAGTATTAGATTTCATCAACAAGTTCTTTAGGATTAATGGTGATTGTTGTTCTTATGAATTTGAATGCTTGTTTATTTCTCTTGCCTAGATAATTGTTGCTTTGTGATTTTGGATTTAATTATTGATTTATAGATTGTTATATTAGAACCCTAGTTCTACATGCTTTCTTACTGCTTTCTTTGCTTGCTTCCTATCTATTGCCTAGATAACATTATATGCTTTGTTTCAATTACGCATTAGTTAATCGGAGAGTGAGTGTCAGACCCAACCTTCTGATTAGAATGTTTAGGTTCTTTTCTGTTTTCTGTGCGTAGCATGATCAAAACCTTGTTTAGCCTTCCTTGTGAGACGACTTGAGTTAGCTTACTACACTAGGACGACCTCGTACGATTGCGAGTCAATCCCTTAGGTGTTTTGGGTTGAGTCACTATACTAATATTTGATCGAAGACAATAACTTTCTTGCTAGTTCATTTTTGAAAATTACCTACTAACTATCACCCTTCTAATTCTCACATATTTACATATATTGCCACTAATAAATCCACCATTTTTTAAAATAATCCTATTAACTATTGTCACTTTTTATAATTTGTAATACATATTCTCCACTTACCAAATACACAACTTAATTTGTTAAAACTCATGTCTACTTTTCTTAAGAAAATTGTTTCGTGGACGGATAAAGTTTAATTTATTATAATTTTGTCTTTTGATAGTTTTATAATTTTTATTAACAATTTAACTTGTAGATTAATTTTATATATAATTTTTTTTCCCCAATTATTCAAACAGCCCCTCGCATAGTCTCGACTTCGTAGTCTTTTTTTTTTTGGGTCAGGACTTCGTAGAATCAAGAGTCTCGACTTTTTTTTTTGGTCAGGACTTCGTAGAATCAAGAGTCTCGACTTCGTAGTCTTTGATAAGTCTTCATTGGACTTTTATTAACTCAATTTTATCACAAACTTTTTAGCTCTTGGAAAATAGTAGGAACTAGGAAGTTAATGATAACGTACAGCACATCACAAACACATCAGCTAAAATTTGATAGCTACGCCTAAATTTGATATAAAAAAGTAACATAAAAATCTGATGGAATTCTTTATCAACTTTGTCCGGCATATTTACTTTTCTCCGTCGAGCTTCTGTCCGATTTGAGTAGATAGGATATGTGCGAGTCTTCATTCATTTCATCTAAGATGTTGAAAATTCAACCAAAGCATGAAAAGGTTCAACTTATTATTATTATTATTATTATTATTATTATTATTATAGTCATATTGTGTCGTCATCGTATCGTAGTAAGATGGATGAAAAGGGGCTTGAGCCCTATAGCATTGGCGAGCCCCATGGCTCGATTGCACGCTTGAAGGAATGAGCCCGGTTTGTACGCGCCTATTTTAAAAAATAATTTTTGTTTTTAAAATTTAAACCTACACCTTTTTTTTTGTTGTTGAACAACTATTTTTCAATTTATTTGAACCCAAAATCTCTCTATAAATTACATATTTAGTCATGATTTGGTATATGTAATTTATGTAAATCTATTTTTTTTAATGTAATTTTTTGTTTTGATTATTGTTGTTTCTTAATTTATATTTAACATAACTTTATTTATATAATTCAATGTTTATTTGATTTAAAAAATTGTAGGAAAAATCTATAGAGCCCTCTTGTAGAAAGGGTGGCTGTATAGAGAGATGACTCTCCAGAGAGCTTAGGGTTTTTCTGTTGTGAATGCTCTAAGGTCCTATTTGGCTGGTATGCATGTTAGGATATGCTTAATATATACTTCCTCCGTCTCGGTTATAACGTCTCAAAAAAATAGGACACACAAATTAAAAATAATGTAAATAAAGTAAAATGAAGATAAAATAAATGGGAGAGAGATAGAGAAAATAGTGAAAAAGTAAGAGAGAGAGATAAAGTAATGATGAGAGAGATAGATAGAGTAATAAAGTAGTACTCCCTCCATCTACAAAGAGCGTGTGGTGGAGTGGCGGGCATGACCGCATGAGTTTTAATAAATGGTTGGAAGATACGATTTTAGTATTGAAAGGGTCCCACAAAGGGTAGTATTTAGGTGTTGGACCCACCAAATTGTATAAATAATGGGTGGATATTTTGTAAATATTTTCTCCGTCCACGAAAGAACTTCTTACTTTTCAATTTTGAGACGTCCACAAAAGAACTTCCTATCTATTTATGAACGATACCCCATCACTCTCAATACTAATTAAAACAACTTTTCACAATTTCTAATACACTTAACAACCTTTTCTCCACTTTCAATACACTCAACAAACTTTTTTTTTAAAAATTCGTGTTACTCCCTCCTAGGAAAATCTTTCGTGGACCTGTATTGAATATAAATAAGGTTTAAATATAAGGGCGAGTTTCTAAAAAAAGGAAAACTCACTTTGTGTGGATAGACGAAAATAGTACTACCTCTGTCTCATTACAAATGTCCATTACTTTTGGGCACGAAGATTAAGAAATGTGTAGAAAGTAGATAAAGTGGTTTGGTGGAAATTATTTAAATATTAGGTATAAAAAGAAAATATATTGCCAAAAAATGAATGAGATATTTGTAATGGAACATCCATTATGAAAAATGAGACATTTATAATGGGACGGAGGGAATATTAAACACACTTTTTATGGACGAAAGAAGTAATTTATTTCATTTTTGGGTTGAAACATTATAAATGAGACGCTCTAAAAAGGAAATTGGGACGTTATAAATGGGACAAAGTGAATAAAAACTTATACTAATATATATGTATTGAGATTAGTATTGTATTTAACGCTCTAAAAAGGAAATTGGGACGTTATAAATGGGCAAAGTGAGTAAAAACTTATGCTAATATATATGTATTGAGATTAGTATTGTATTTATATTTTGGTAGATAAAATACAAAATATTGATGATATAAATTATTTATTTTAAGATTAACCAAGCGAATTACAAAAATAACCTTACTATATACCAATATGTGGAAGTCTTCCTATGTAAACTCCACTTGACTGCCTAAACTCCACAGAAGAAAAGAGACCATTCGTCAGCATCTTTCAAGAATCCTTTATATATCATTCATTATTTACTTAATCAAAAAATCGCTCTCATCTTCCTTGAGCTGCAATGGCCGCTTTCCCTTCATCTATCATCCTACTATCTACAGCATTGCTACTTCTCTTTCCACATTTCACTTGTGCTCAAAATATAAACGTCGGAACCTCTCTCACAGCAACCTCAAACTCGAATCCATGGCGCTCCTCCAACGGAGATTTCGCATTCGGCTTTCAACAACTTCAAGGTAACTATAATCAATACGTGCTCTCCATATGGTTCGATAAGATCCCTCAAAAAACCATCGTCTGGTACGAAAGAAGCAGCTACCCGGTGCCACGTGGCTCCACGCTGCGCCTCGACGCCGCAACCGGTCTCATCCTTGAAGATCCTCAGGGCCGGCATCTCTATAACACTACCGGCGGCGGCCCTGCCGATGAAGTCGGTTATGCCTCCATGAATGACACCGGAAACTTCGTTATACGGCGGAGGAGCGATTCTTCCATCTTGTGGGAGAGCTTTAGGAATCCAACCGATACAATATTGCCCACTCAGACGATTGAGATCGGCGACACGCTCGTTTCACGGAAAACTGAGGAAAATTTTTCAATGGGAAGATTCTACGCCGCCATCAACAACGCTGGAGATTTGGTGTTCAACACCAAAAGCGTGCCCTCGAATTCGGAATTCGACGATGAGTACTACAGCAGCTTCACTTCTTCTCAGCAGAACGCTTCGGAAGCTGGGTTTCGCGTGGTGTTCAAGAGTGAAGCCTTAATTTCCATCCTGAAGAGAAATGGGAAGGAGCAGATTCTTAGTCCTCCTTCGCTTCCCCTGCCTTCCGAGAATTACTACAGAGCAACTCTCGATTTCAATGGAGTTTTCACACAGTATTATCGCCCCAAGAACTTGGGTAACAACGTTAACCCGAGTTGGTCTGTTGCAAGGTCTTGGCCTGATAACATCTGCATGTTCATCAACGGAGATACGGGCAGCGGGGCTTGTGGCTACAACAGCGTCTGCAGAATTGAGAATCGGAGGCCCGTCTGCGAATGCCCGCAAGGATTCTCGCTTGCTGATCCCACTGATCCTAACAGCGACTGCAAGCCTAATTTCGTGCAGGGTTGCTTCCATGGTTCGCTACCACAGGAAGAGTACGAGTTGGAGATCATAAAGGACACGGATTGGCCTAAAAATGACTACCAATTAATAAAGCCGAGCAGTGAAGAGCAGTGCCGAAGCGCTTGCCTGAATGATTGTCTCTGTGATGTTTCCATATACAGAGACAATAGCTGCTGGAAGAAGAAGCTGCCGCTCTCCAATGGCAGAGTTAACACGGCTCAAGGCTTAATAGCGTTTCTCAAGCTTAGGAAGCGGGATGTTCCTTTACTAAATCCGCAACGTCCAAGAAGAGACCGACAGACGTTGATAGTTGTGATATCAGTGCTTTTCGGCAGCTCAGCGTTCATCAACTTCTTGTTCATTACTGCAGCTTGCCTCCTTATTTTCCTCGTTCACAACAAAAAGCTGCCGGCTCTCAATCCTTCAGGCTCAAACCTACGCTGTTTCACTTATAAAGAACTCGAGCTGGCTACTGATGGGTTCAAAGACGAACTAGGAAGAGGGGCTTTCGGAATCGTCTACAAAGGGGCTATGCCAATGGGTTCCGACACCATGGTTGCAGTGAAGAAGCTGGATAGAATGTTTCAAGATTCAGAGAAAGAATTCAAGACAGAAGTGAATGTGATAGGTAGAACTCACCACAAGAATCTGGTGAGCCTTATTGGGTTCTGCGACGAAGGGTCTCATCGTTTGCTTGTATACGAATACATGAGCAATGGAACACTTGCAGGCTTTCTCTTCGGCCATCTGAGGCCGAGCTGGAGCCTAAGGACTCAAATGGGTCTGGGGATTGCTAAGGGGCTAACGTACTTGCATGAAGAGTGCAGCACCCAAATCATCCATTGTGATATAAAGCCTCAGAACATACTCCTTGACGAATACTACATCGCTAGGATTTCGGATTTCGGGTTGGCTAAGCTCTTGACGATGAATCAGAGCAAGACGCTGACCGGTATCCGAGGCACCAAAGGCTATGTTGCTCCTGAGTGGTTCAGGAACACACAGATATCAGTCAAAGTGGATGTTTATAGCTTCGGAGTTGTGCTACTAGAGATCATATCGTGCAGGAAGATCATCGAAGATGGCCTTGAATTCGGAGACGGTGAAAATCCGATTCTAACTGATTGGGCTTGGGACTGCTTTGTCGAGAGAAGATTGGATGTATTCGTGAAAAACGACGAGGAGGCTTTAAGAGATGGGAAAATGCTGGAAAGATTCGTCAAGGTTGGACTATGGTGCGTTCAGGAAGATGTAGCTCTTAGGCCAACCATGAAGAAAGTCTGTCAAATGCTCGAAGGAGTAGTCGAAGTTCCAGAGCCCTCGAATCCATCCTCTTTCACCTCACTTGTTTGAGATAATTAAGGAGTTGCGTATATATATATCGATTTTGTGTCAGTTCTATATATCATCTTTACGCTTGGAAAATCAACTGGTTCATCACATCCTTAATGGCATCGAAATGCTTGTTTTCCATTATTCTAGATGTATCTCTAATAGTTGATCGTTGTGTAGATGCTTGTATTGCTTCAATCAAAGTCAGATGGGATCCTCTGTCCCAGAATATAGTGTATACCACGTGTACCACTCTTCATTTCTTTGTTTTATAAATTATTTTTTATAAAAATAAAAATTATTATTATATTATAAACTCTAATTAGTATTTATCATTGAAAAATTAAAATTAAAAAAATTATATACCCTAACTTTGAATTAATGAACCCAAATAATCTATTATTAATTCAAATAAATATAAAAAAATAATTATAAACCCTAAATGGATTAGTGTACCCTTGTTAATTATCTTTATATTATATAAAAGCATAATAAATTAAAATTGAATAAAAAATAATTAAAAATTATAACATAATAAGAGTGGTACACGATGGTACACACTATATTTTGGGACAAAGGATCCCATTTAAATAAAAGTAGACTGCAAATTTTGAAGTTTGCAGTCTAATTAAGCGTGTTACCCTGGGTTTTATTCGAGAATAAAAGTAGAATGCAAAACTACTTTCTCTCTCTCATTAACCGCCTACACTAGACCATCTCTCTCTCATGAAGAGAAGCCTAGTTCTCTATTGGTACGAGCAAGTTTCATGGCTAATCAGAAGATTTTTCGAGGGATTTCTAGCAGAGGCTGATCAAGGAATTCTTGTTACGGGGCTGAACCTGTACAAGAGTTCGAGGGCGGTAGTTCCTGGAACTTTTTTTTTGTATACAGTATATAGTAATAAATAAATAATTATATTTTTGTTATTGGAACCATAATAATAAAAACTTGTAATATTTTCATACATTAAATGTCTAATGCATTATAAATAATCTATGTTGAATGTAATGAACAAAAGGCGACAAGCAAAGATCATGCAAATCGTGAGTATATCAGCTGGGTGCGCCAAGATCAACTTCTCTAAGCTTGGATTCAGTCTTCCTTGACTGAGAGCACCATGATTCTAGTGGTTGGCCTCACCACAAGCAAAGAGATCTGGGAAGCTCTCCTTCAAAACTACTCCAACTAATCCAAAGCAAAAGTAATGCAGTACAAACTGCAGCTGCAAACCTTGAAGAAGGATGCCCTAAGTATGAGGGATTATCTCAACAAAATCAAGACATGCTGTGATCTCCTTGGATCTGCTGGATATAGGGTGTCTGATGATGATCAAATCATGCATACTCTTGCTGGATTAGGTCCAGAGTATGATTCTGTCATGGTTACCATCACATCTAAGCCGGAGGTTTGGACTCTCGGTGATGTAAGCTCTCTGCTGCTAAGCTTTGAAAGCAGGATCGAGGCTGCTAAAGCTCAAGTCATCAACACTGAAGGCTCACAACCATCAGCCAATCTTATACAAGGTACTCATCAAGGCAACACAGCTTCAAACCATAACAACTCTTCCAGAGGAGGTTTTTCAGGAGGTTTTGGTGGAAGAGGCAGAAATGGTGGCCGTGGTGGAAGAGGTGGAGGCAGATATGGCAATAACAAGCCTATTTGCCAAGTTTGTGGTATCACTGGACACACGGCTGACAGATGCTGGCATAGGTTCGAGCCCAACTTCGTTCCAGGCTCTAGATCCAATACCATGAGGCCTTCTACGTCAACTCAAGGAAATATTCAGTCTAACTTTGCCCACAACAATTTCACTCAACAGCCTGGACTAAACCTAGCTCAACTTCCTTCCCCTTCCACTACTTCAGAATCTTGGTTTGATAATGGCAGCTCCTCTACATGGTACCCGGACTCTGGTGCCACCAATCATGTTTCCCATGATTATAATGCCTTCCACACTGCATCCGAATATTAGGGAGGTAAGAAACTTCAAATGGGAAATGGTTCTCTTGCTACTATTACTCATGTTGGTGATACTCTTCTGTCTTCATCTTCTCATTCTAAAAACTTTATCCTCAAGTATCTTTTACATGTTCCTCAGATTAAAAAGAATCTTTTAAGTGTATCCCAATTTGCTCTTGATAATGGAGTCTTCTTTGAATTTCACCCTTTCTTTTGCCTTGTTAAGGACCAGGACACTCAAGCAACACTTCTCAAGGGCACCCTTAGGAATGGACTGTACCAGTTTACCTTGCATAAGTCTTCTCCAGCTTTCTCTCCTTCAATCAAGAGCTCTACTCATCCAAGATCTGCCTTAGCTAGTAGTTTTCCTTCTGCTTTATCTTGTTCTAGACTAGACTCTCTAGAGGTTTGTCATAGGAGATTAGGGCATTGTGCCTTAGACATTGTCAAAAAGGCTCTCAATCAATGTAATATCTCTTTTCAATCAATGCCATTACCTTATTTCTGTCACTCTTGTTCTATTTCAAAGATTCATAGGCTGCCTTATACTCCCTCTAACACTATGTATAATGAACCTTTGGCTCTTGTCCATAGTGATCTCTGGGGACCTTCTCCAGTCCTTTCTTCGAATGGCTATCAATATTATGTTTCTTTCATAGACCATTACAGTCGTTTCACGTGGTTTTATTTACTGAAACACAAATCTGATGTTCAAGCTGTTTTTCAACGTTTTAAAACCATGGTAGAGACACAATTTTCTCACAAAATAAAGGTTCTCCAAACTGACTGGGGGGGGTGAGTATAGAGGTCTAAGCACTTTTCTTCAAAACATTGGCATTTTACATCGAATCTCATGTCCTTATACTCCTCAACAAAACGGCCTTGCTGAGCGCAAACATCGACATATTATCGAAATGGGTCTCTCCCTTTTGGCTCAAGCTAATCTCCCAACGAAATTTTGGGATGATGCTTTTGTTTCCTCCGTTTTCATAATTAACAGAACTCCTTCTAAACTTTTGAACTTTCTTTCTCCATATGAAAAACTCTTTCACAAAAAGCCTGACTACTCCATTTTGAAAGTCTTTGGTTGTTTGTGTTATCCTTACTTAAGACCTACAAATGATCATAAGCTCCAGTTTTGGTCTTCACCAGGCACCTTTTTAGGCTACAGCACTAGTCATAAAGTGTTGGATTTGTATACTGAAAGCAAGAACGTTTTATGCTTGTATACAATGATTCATGTGTTCACTATTCTATCTCCTATCTGATTGGGTTCATGATTGCATATGTATGTTCTTTATCTCTATATAAGTAGATTATATGGTGTGTTGTAGATCACAGAAGACCGTATAACTGGAATAACCTTAAGAGATATAATATAATCATAGCCGAAATAACTCTAGGACAAGTTATTGGTTTAGGCTGCGGTATAGATAGAAGTAGTTTGTCTTGACTACTTATCTATACTGGTACGTCATAACGTATTGATAGGACCACAGTGAGATGTATTCTTCTATCTGACTTAAGTGAAGAATCAAGATCTCGGTAACTTATAAGATCTTAATACTAATAAGATTTCAGATATATATGTTGATTCGCTTATCACTTTGACTTACTATGAGCGAGAGTTATATAGTAACTTGAGTACTCTGTATCTTGGGTGATAGCGGTTAATATATGATATTTGATCATCTGTATCAGTACTCGTATCCGTATAGGATAATGACATCCCCTTAAGGAGCTCAATAATGTTTATTGCGCTAAACCCTGCAGGTTGATTAAATTCAGGCGCAATAATAAGGTTTGAGTGGTACTGCTTAAGGATTACAAAGAGATTAATTAATTAAGGTTGTCAGAGCTATAATTAATTAATGGATGTCGGATGTTTTAAATACGAGGATTTAATAAGTCTAAATACAAGCCCCGACTCATCACCGGCAATAAAGGGGTAAGTCAATATCGGTTCTTTAGTGGAATGAACTGATATTTATAAATTAATTATGGTCTGGGCTGACCATAGATAAATTAATTTATTTGAGGCCCATCTTTATTCCTTGTATATGGTCCCTGGACTGGCCCAATGTCTCCTAGCCCAAGTAGGGCTAGAAATCGCCCAGGCATAGTAACTGGCGCCCCCTCATCTGTTCTGTATTATATAATACAGCTGTCAGCTCTCAGGAAATACACATTGATAATTATTAGGGTTTTGAGAGCAGAAAGGAGGCGCAGGAAATGTGGGTGATTTCTAGCTTGGGACTTTCATAGCTCGTTGTCCATCCAACGGTGAAAGCTGAGCGTGATACAGTCGAGAAGATCAAAACTGGAGTCTTTCGATACGATCATCAACGACCTCTGCATCCGCTTCACAAGTAAGTAATTCCCAACACCTATGTGCAGCTGTTAAATTCATAGGAGCATGTTTAAGATTAATCGTTGTATGATAAATTAATAATAACCAAGAAACGATCATCGGGCAAAGCGGAACATTAATTCAATTTAATATTCCTTCAATTGGTATCAAAGCCCAGGATTAATTTCTTGGCTCTATTATTAATTTATGTACGATTAATAATGTGCGTTGTTTTTTCTGCTGTTGTTCTTCGTGGTCTGTTGATTCGTGGAATACGTCGTTTGACGTTGTAATCGTTTTTCACCGCGAGAAAATCCGTGGTTAGATTAGGATTTCAAATTGTATTTGTTTTTCTGTTGTAATCTGTAAAACTGAGGAACGAGACAAGAACGACGACGATTCAACGACGATGAACGGTGTAAGGAGGCGACGCACGGAACCGGGCACATGGGGCTGCGGGCGCCGAGGGGCTGCGCGCGCGCGGGTGCTAGCACGCCGCCAGCTGCTCTCGGTTTTGGACGTGCGCTGGAGGTGAGGCGAGGCGGGCTGGGGCTGGGCGAGCGACGGGGAAGCAGCCGGCAGGGGCAGTGCGCGCCCGGGGCCGCACCTGCGCGCTGTGCGCCCGGCGGGCGGCGCGCTGCCGCTGCTGTTGCCGCCTGCTGGAGCTGCTGTCGCCGTGCGCTGGAGCTGCTGGAGGTGCTGGACTGCTGCTGCTGCCGGATGATGCTGGTGGGCTGCCGACCGGGCGGCCGTTCGCGCTGGTGGCTGGCACGCCGGGCTGCTGCCGAGCGTGGAGGGCTATTTTGGGAAGTGGCGGCGGCAGCTAGGGTTTCCAAACCCTAGCTGCGTGTCTCAAACCCTAGGGGGCCCAAACCCTAATTCCAAAGACGGGCCTAATGTGTTCGGGCCAAGTTTAGTTTTTGGGTTTATTTTATTTTATTTTTCTTTAAAAATAGAATAGATGTTGGGATTCCACGAATGGGTCATGAAGAATTTTTAATTCTTTATTACTGTTCTTTGCATGCGGTGGTGTTAATCCCTTATGCTCTTTACCTGATTTTGTTCGTCTCTGCTTGTTAATATGCTTTATTAACTGCGCTTAGACAAGCATGATAGTAGGTTTATCGTTTTCTTAAGCATGTTTTAGAATTCTGCAAGCATGTTTTACATGTTGCGCTCTAGTAAAGCATGATTAGGATTATGTGCTTGAGCATGAACAAACCTTTTGAATTAAAAATACTAAGCAGTTTTAATAATTTTAAGCAATTGAAATTATTTCCAGACCTCCACATGCGGTCTCTAGACAAAGTGTTTAGCAATATGAGTAACGGTCCACCCCACGTGGCTTACTTCATATTTGTTTTCATAAGTTTGTCAGAAGAGGTTTCTATAAAAAATATTTAAACCATTAAAGTAGTGGGAGTTATGCAGTAACTGTCCACCCCACGTGGCTTATTTGTGTAATTTTCACAAGTACTTTGGAGAATGGAATTAAATAAGATAACCAAGAAAATTAAATTGAAAGCGGCATGGTCCGAGTGAGTATGTCAATTTCGAGAATTTAATTTTCAAGGTTAAAATGTGGTCATTGCTTAGATATCATATCAAGTACAATGTACAACTCCCCAAGGAGTCCCTTCTTGATGATGATATGGTCTAGTTAAAGTGCCAACTATTAATTTCTTTTGTCAAAAGGTTAAGTTGACATGGAAATTAAATGACTAGATGAATAGTCTGGTTAAGGAGTTCGTGTGTAACTGTCCACCCCACGTGGCTTGCACATGGAATTCTTTGAGCCGTTGGAGGTTTCATTAATATTGTTTTATCAAAAGGTTACAATATTACTGTTACGAACTATGTGCTTCATGTTCTTACATGTTTAAATTGTTTACTTTCAGATATGTCTATGTCTCCGATCATTAATATTCTAGCTAGCAATCCTCTCACCGGTCCTAACTATACCAAATGGAAACGCCACATAATGTATATTCTTGACGCTGATGAGCACAGTTTTGTGCTTACCACTCCACGTCCCGCGGCCTTAACTGACCAGTCGACTGATGCGGAATGTGAGGCGCATAGGAGGTGGCACAAGTCGAATAATATGGCCAAGTGCTATATTATGATGACTATGTCGCAAACTTTGCAACTCCAGCATCAGGGCATGGACGATGCGGCTACGATCATGTTAAATCTCTCTGAGGTTTATGGGGAGTCCGAAGATCTGCCCGCTTTAACATAATGAGAGAAATCTTGGCATGTAGTATGAGCGATGGCAGTTCTGTGCAGGATCATGTCATGCATATGATAAATTTGTTTGACAGGCTTGATCTGCTAGGAGGGGGTATCGAAGGCGAAGCCAAAGTCGATATCATCCTCAACACTATCCCCAAATCTTATGAGAACTTCCGTCTCAATGTCGTTATGAGCAAGGTCAACTATACTCTTAATGAGTTGTTGAATGCTCTAGTTACGGCGGAGGGAGTCATAGGCACGCGGAAAGGGAAAGAGATTCTTGTCGTTGCCAAGGGATCTACTTCTTCGTCGAAAGGCGGGAAAAAGAAGTGGAAAGTTCCAAAGGGCAAGAATGACAATGAAGCTAGTGGGAGTGGCAAAGCCAAAGTGGACGGCCCTACCGGCGGCGTGAAGAAGCCGACGGGAAAGGGAAAGTGCTTCAAGTGCGGCAAGACTGGGCATTGGAAGAAAGATTGTCCGATGCTCAAGGCAAAGGGACAAGGTACGTCACAAGTTCTAGTAACTGAGACATGTTTAGCTTCGTTTTCTACTCATTCATGGGTAGTGGATACGGGGGCAACTGATCATGTTTGTTACACCTTGCAGGGCTTCAAGCCGACAAGGCAGCTCGAAAGTGATGAGATCACCATCTCCATGGGCAATGCGTCGAAGGCCGCAGCTGTTGCTATTGGAGATTTATCTTTATGTTTTGGTGATGACATTTTAGTTTTGAGAGATATTTTATATGTGCCGGAGTTTCGGCGGAACATAATTTCTTTTTCAAAATTGTTTTTGGATGGATATTCTGTTACTTTTGATAGAGGCGTCTCTATCATGAAAAATAACATGACTATTTGTTCTGGAATTTTGAACAACTCTCTTTATACTATTACATGTCCAATTAAAAATTCTGTCCATGTTGCATCTACATCACAAATCTGTCCTAATCCGAATAAGAGGAAGTATTATTCTCATAAACAATATACGCATGCGTGGCACCTAAGGTTAGGCCACATCAATCTAAATAGGATCCAAAGGCTCGTTTCAAATGGAGTCTTGAAAGACTTTCAAGCTGTTCCATTTAGAACCTGCGAATCCTGTATAGAAGGAAAGATGACGGCAATGCCTTTTAAGGCTAAGGGGAATAGGGCCTCGCATGTGTTAGAGTTGATTCACTCTGACTTGTGTGGACCGATGTCCACAAAGGCTCGTGGAGGGTATGAGTATTTCGTCACTTTCATTGACGATTACTAAAGATTTGGGTATATTTACCTACTTCAACACAAGTCTGAATGCTTTGAGAAATTCAAAGAATTCAAGGCAGAAGTGGAGAAGAAAAGGGGTAAATCTATCAAGTCATTGCGGTTTGATCGCGGTGGCGAATACCTCGGAAACGAGTTCTTACAATACTTTTCAGAATGTGGGATTACATCCCAATTGACTGCACCGGGTACTCCCCAACAGAATGGTGTAGCAGAGAGAAGAAACAGAACTCTTATGGAAATGGTACGATCAATGATGAGTTATGCATCATTGCCTATTTCATTTTGGGGATATGCCTTGGAAACAGCGGTTTATTTGCTAAATAGAGTACCGTCCAAATTGGTTCCTAAAACTCCTATCGAGTTATGGTCAGGGCGTCAGCCCAGCTTGAACCATATAAAGGTATGGGGTTGTCCTGCATACGTGCTAGACAAGGAAGCGAAGAAATTGGAGCCTAGATGCGAGTTAATGCTGTTTATAGGATACCCTAAGGAAACGAAAGGTGCTTATTTTTATAATCCTAAGGATCAGAAAGTGGTTGTTAGCACCAACTCACGATTCTTGGAACATGATTATATAAATGAACACAAGTCAAGGTCCGAGATTGTCCTTCAAGAAATCGAAGGCAATGGACAGGCGATTCCATCACCCCAGCCAAGTGTGCAAGTGAATGCACCGTAGGATACTGCACAAACTATTGTCACAGCTGTACCACCGCCGCTTCGTCGTAGTGGGAGGGTTGTAGTTCAACCCGATCGATTTATGTTCTTGGAAGAGTCTTCGGATCTTCTTCCTGTTGATGAACAAAAGGACATCGACCCTGATAACTTTAGATAAGCTATGAAAGATACAGATGCAGATTCTTGGTACAACGCCATGGTTTCTGAAATAGAATCCATGACTGCTATGGATGTATACGAGAAAACTGAACTACCTGATGGCTTCGAAGCTATAGGTAGTAGGTGGGTATACAAGAGAAAGCGAGATTCGGATGGCGAAGTCGCAGCTTTTAAAGCTAGACTGGTGGCGAAAGGTTATACCCAGGAACAGGGTATAGATTACGATGAAACCTTTTCGCCGGTTGCCATGCTTAAGTCTATCCGAATACTCCTTGCCATAACAGCCCTCATGAACCTTGAAGTTTGGCAAATGGATATCAAAACCGCTTTTCTAAACGGTTTTCTTGAAGAAGGAAGAGACATCTATATGCAGCAACCCGAAGGATTTGTGAAAAAGGGCGAAGAGCATCTTGTTTGGAAGCTGAAGAAGTCCATTTATGGACTTAAGCAAGCTTCAAGGTCATGGAACAAGCGTTTTGACGAGGTGATTAAATCCTATGAATTTACTCGTTGTGAAAACGAAATTTGCGTGTACCGTTTAGATGCCAATGGCGACGTGGTTTTCCTTGCACTTTATGTAGATGATATCCTCCTCATTGGCAACAATGTTGAGCTATTATCGGACATAAAGAAGTGGTTATCCGAACAGTTTCAAATGAAGGACTTAGGAGATGCAGCGTACATCCTGGGGATCAATGTTGTCCGTGATCGCCAGAAAAGAATGTTGAGCTTATCTCAAGCGTCCTACATTGATACTGTGATTGCTCGTTTTAGCATGCAAAATGCCAAGAAAGGCTTGCTACCTTTCAGACATGGCATTCCTCTGTGTAAGGACATGTGTCCTAAGACACCTAGTGAGGTTGAGGAAATGAGGAAGATACCTTATGCTTCCGCCGTAGGTAGCCTCATGTATGCAATGCTTTGCACGAGACCTGATATTTGCTATAGCGTTGGCATAGTTGCAAGATATCAGTCGAACCCTGGACCAGGACACTGGACTGCGGTAAAGCATATTCTCAAGTACCTGAAGAGGACTTGAGATTATAGGCTAGTTTACCAATCAGACAGTCTATCTCCTTTGGGTTACACCGATTCGGATTTCCAGGCTGACCGGGATGAGAAGAGATCTACCTCTGGCTATGTGTTTACCTTGGGAGGTGGAGCCGTATCATGGCGGAGTGCAAAGCAGAAATGCATTGCAGACTCCACCATGGAAGCCGAATATGTAGCTGCTTCTGAAGCTGCTAAGGAGGCTGTATGGTTCCGGAACTACCTCTTGGATCTAGCAGTGGTCCCTAATTTGCCTAAGAGTATCATAATTTATTGTGATAACTCGGGTGCAGTGGCAAATTCTAAGGAGCCCAGGAGCCACAAGGCGACTAAACACATAGAGAGAAACTACCACATCATACGAGAAATCGTAAGCAGAGAAGATATGCTAGTTGAGAAGATTGATACTTTGGAGAACTTAGCTGACCCTTTCACGAAGAGCTTGCCGCAAAAGGCCTACGAGAAGAATGCTCGAGCGATGGGATTGCGGTTGATGCCACCCACTTAGAGAAAAAACTTTCAGTATAAGTGGGAGAAGAAGTGAAGTGTTTGTTGTAATAGCTAGTATTTAGACACATTGTATACTAAAAGTTTTGCTTTAGTATAAGTGGGAGATTGTTGGATTTGTATACTGAAAGCAAGAACGTTTTATGCTTGTATACAATGATTCCTGTGTTCACTATTCTATCTCCTATCTGATTGGGTTCATGATTGCATATGTATGTTCTTTATCTCTATATAAGTAGATTATATGGTGTGTTGTAGATCACAGAAGACCGTATAATTGGAATAACCATAAGAGATATAATATAATCACAACCGAAATAACTCTAGGACAAGTTATTGGTTTAGGCTGCGGTATAGATAGAAGTAGTTTGTCTTGACTACTTATCTATACTGGTACGTCATAACGTATTGATAGGACCACAGTGAGATGTATTCTTCTATCTGACTTAAGTGAAGAATCAAGATCTCGGTAACTTATAAGATCTTAATACTAATAAGATTTCAGATATTTATGTTGATTCGCTTATCACTTTGACTTACTATGAGCGAGAGTTATATAGTAACTTGAGTACTCTGTATCTTGGGTGATAGCGGTTAATATATGATATTTGATCATCTGTATCAGTACTCGTATCCGTATAGGATAATGACATCCCCTTAAGGAGCTCAATAATGTTTATTGCGCTAAACCCTGCAGGTTGATTAAATTCAGGCGCAATAATAAGGTTTGAGTGGTACTGCTTAAGGATTACAAAGAGATTAATTAATTAAGGTTGTCAGAGCTATAATTAATTAATGGATGTCGGATGTTTTAAATACGAGGATTTAATAAGTCTAAATACAAGCCCCGACTCATCACCGGCAATAAAGGGGTAAGTCAATATCGGTTCTTTAGTGGAATGAACTGATATTTATAAATTAATTATGGTCTGGGCTGACCATAGATAAATTAATTTATTTGAGGCCCATCTTTATTCCTTGTATATGGTCCCTGGACTAGCCCAATGTCTCCTAGCCCAAGTAGGGCTAGAAATCGCCCAGGCCTAGTAACTGGCGCCCCCTCCTCTGTTCTGTATTATATAATACAGCTGTCAGCTCTCAGGAAATACACACTGATAATTATTAAGGTTTTGAGAGCAGAAAGGAGGCGTAGGAAACGTGGGTGATTTCTAGCTTGGGACTTTCATAGCTCGTTGTCCATCCAACGGTGAAAGCTGAGCGGGATACAGTCGAGAAGATCAGAACTGGAGTCTTTCGATACGATCATCAACGACCTCTGCATCCGCTTCACAAGTAACTAATTCCCAACACCTATGTGCAGCTGTTAAATTCATAGGAGCATGTTTAAGATTAATCGTTGTATGATAAATTAATAATAACCAAGAAACGATCATTGGGCAAAGCGGAACGTTAATTCAATTTAATATTCCTTCATAAAGGTTATAAGGTCTTACTCCAAACTGGTAGGGTTGTCATCAGTAGAGATGTTCTTTTTCATGAATCCACATTTCCCTATCAAACTCCTCATTCTACTAATGCTTCCCTTGCTCCTGCACCTTCTGTTCCTCTCTATTCTATATTCAATCCACCTCCAGTACAACAACACCTATCACCACCTCCTTCTCCTATCCACGAACCATCTTCTTCATCATCCCATAATACCTCTTCTTCTTCATCCTCTTCTCCTCCTCCTCACAATTCTCCTTCCTCATCTGATCACCAACATAGTTCTACTGCAGATTCCACTCCCACTCCTCCCATTGTCACTCATCCCATGACTACAAGGTCCAAAGCTGGTATTTTTAAGCTTAAAGCTTTCACTGCTGATCCAGCTTTTGACTATGTCTATGTTGAACCTAAAACTCATGAGGAAGCTTTGAAAGTATCTGTTTGGCAGAAAGCTATGGGGCTCGAGACTTATGCCTTAATCAAGAAAGGCACATGGATTTTTTGTCCTTTACCTCCAAGAAAACATGCTATAGGTTGTAAATAGGTCTTCAAAATCAAAAGAGCAGCAGATAGATCCATATCTACCTACAAGGCACGACTTGTGGCTCAAGGATTCTCCCAAGAACCTGGCTTTGACTTCACAAAAACTTTTAGTCCGGTTGTTAAGTCTGCTACAATTCGGCTTATTCTTTCTTTGGCAGTGAATTATGGTTGGTCTGTTAAGCATATGGATGTGGATAATGCCTTTTTAAATGACGATTTAACAGAGGAAATCTATATGCGCCCTCCTCCTGGTTTTGAGCCTCCTTCTACTGGCTTTATTCCTATGGTTTGCAAGTTGAACAAGGCAATATATGGGCTCAAACAACCTAGCAGATCTTGGTTTTTCACTATTCGCTCTGTTCTTCTTAAGCTTGGCTTCACTCAGTCTCGGGCTGATACCTCTCTCTTCTTCCAACATAAAGGTTCTTCTGTCACATACTTGCTCATCTACGTTGATGATATGCTTATCACCGGTTCCTCTATCTCTATTATTCAGCAGGTTGTACAACAACTCAACACTCATTTCTCTTTAAAGGATTTTGGCGAGGTACATCATTTTTTGGGCATTGAAGTCTCTCGAACTCCCACTGGTCTTCATCTCAGTCAAGGAGGGTATATTTCAGATTTACTCTCTAAGGTTAATATGTCTAACGCCAACGGCTGTCCTACCCCCATGGTGTCCTCCTGTCAGCTTTCCAAGGGGGACGGCATGAGCACCATTGATGGAAAGCTTTACAGGAGTACAGTGGGAGCTTTGCAGTATGCTACAATCACACGGCCTGAGATAGCTTACTCTGTCAATAAGGTTAACCAATATATGGCTGCTCCTCTCGACACTCATTGGAAGGCTGTTAAGCGAATCTTGAGGTATTTGGCAGGCACTAAAGATCATGGTCTCTTATTGAAGAAATCCACTTCTACTGTCACTGGATTCTGTAATTCGGATTGGGCAGCCGACATAGATGATAGAAGGTCTGTAACAGGTTACTGTGTATATTTGGGAGAGAGTCTAATTTCATGGAGCTCGAAGAAACAATCTATGGTTTCAAGATCAAGTACTGAGGCAGAATATAGAAGCTTAGCTCAATTAGTTGCAGAAATTTCATGGATTACTTCTCTTCTTGGAGAACTATCCATTAAGATCAAACCACCGATCATTTGGGTTGATAATCTAAGCACTATTGCTCTTGCCTCTAATCCAGTGATGCATGCACGTACCAAACACATTGAGCTCGATATACACTTTGTTAGAGACAAGGTAGCAGCCGGGATTATAGATTTGAGACATGTTCCCTCACGTGATCAACGCGCTGATATTCTGACCAAACCTTTGAGTTTACAATTCTTCTCTCGCCTAAAACATTCATTGGGTGTATTCTCTTTAGGCTCGATCGAATTGAAGGAGGGTGTTGAATGTAATGAACAAAAGGCGACAAGCAAAGATCATGCAAATTGTGAAGATGGTGCTGTTGGAAGTCCAGCTCAGCGACTCTTGCCACGTTGCATGTTAAGTGGCATTCATGATAAGTCAGCTGGAGGATTCTCAGCTAGGAGTATACCGTTGTGTGCATAGCTCGTGAGATGCAGAGATTGGTTATTATGTTTTGTCTTGTTTCTTATGTACCTTCACCTCTCTTTATGTTGGTTCAGTATTTGTCTTTGTATAGCTGTCATTAGGGTTGCTAGCTTATCTAGAATGATCCATAGCATGATATATAATTGTAATATGGTTAGTGTTGGTGGCTGTCGAATTGTGCAATAAAATATCAGAGCATCTTCTCTTACACAATGATTTCTTCTTTCACTTCACTGTTTTATCCAATGGTTTATTTCAATCTATAAATAAATACTTGGTGAGGTAGTCGTTTCTGTTTGAGATTATGAGAACCAATGACAATTGATTTCGACATGTACTCATCGATTAAAAACATTGCAAGATGTCAAATATCTCAAGGTCGAAGAATCTATTTATTTCGGCTTTCTAGTTTGGTGCGTTTGCCTCGGGAGATTTGGTAAAAGCATCATTTGATCAATCAACTTGTTTTCCGCTAGCCCAAATAAGTAACTCGAATGCTCGCATGGGTCTGTGAACATGATTCCCAACATAAATAAATTGGGATTGGCATAATCTGCGCGAGCCATGATCTATCACATTTACAACCTTCTATTTCGGCAACAACTTGAAAAATTGGTACGATCATGCACGGGACAACCTCGGAAATCTTAAATGCATGGCTGTAGCAACTTGGAAAACTTAAACTATACTGCAGATTTTGTTGAATTATAATATGTATTGAAGAGTTTTTATGTAGTTAAAAAGTCTAGGTATTCATGAATATAATTATTGAATCATTCATGAACTTATTTTATACTACCAGAGATGACGTGCATTTATACAAAAAAAAAACTATTTTAATAAATAATTTTTTATAAGTGTAAATTTGTATTTCATTTCATTTTATATTGTAACATTTTATCATTTTAATATATTTTTAATTGGGCAATTTTCAAAAGTATACTGTTACAAAACTTATAAAATTGGAAAAGAAAAAAAGAGTTAATATATCAAACTAGCCTATTTCTTATAATAAATTTAAAATTTATTTAATCAAATAAAAAAATTAAATAATAACCGGTTTTTGTGCTAAATGATCAAACTGCCCCTAACATTAAAATTTAAAAAATTAGCCACAAATCCATCCTCACAAACACACTACATATTTAAAAAAAAAAAATCATCACACCAAATTCCTCTCTCTCTTTGCTCTCCTCTCTCTCTCTCTCTCTCTCTCTCTCTCTCTCTCTCTCTCTCACACACACACACACACACACACGTCGGCCGTCGCGTTATGAGTGTCGTGGCGAATCTCCAAAATTTCTGAATTCATGTGATGCTAAAATTGCATCACCGGTTATTTGCATTCAAATGCTAATTGTTGTTTCATGTTTGTGTGCGTGAGTTTGGTGGAGTTTAAATTGCACAGCATTTATGTGACCAGTGAGGCGCTCCACTTCTGTGTGGATTCAAATCTCATTTCAACACATAGTGTGCAATACATTGTTTATAATAAATTTAGCTTCGATCTGAAGAAATGTGTGAACGACGTGCCTCCTTTTGTTGTTGGTGCTAATTAAAGTTTTTTTAGTTTGGGTGAGTTTTTAAATAATTAAGATTTTGGATAATTGATTAATATTTTTGAATTCACAGCTAAATTTATGAATTTACAATTTCATATTTCACTATCAGATCTATGAATTCACTATCAAATCTATGAATTCACAACTTAATGTTCTTGAATTCACTACCAGATCTATGAATTCGCAACATAATCGTTAGTGTTAGTTATGAATTTACAATTTCATATTTCACTATCAGATCTATGAATTCACTATCAAATCTATGAATTCACAACTTAATGTTCTTGAATTCACTACCAGATCTATGAATTCGCAACAGAATCGTTAGTGTTAGTTGTGAATTCGAGTTTTAAAGGTCGAACTCACAACTAGTTGTTTTGGTTGTGAATTCGAGTTTTAAAATTAGAATTCACAACTGAATTGTTAGTGTTAATCGTGAATTCGAGTTTTAAATATCTAATTCACAACCAACTCTATTGCTAGTTGTGAATTCAAGTAGTCGTGAATTTGAGTTTTAAAGCTTGAATTCACGACTAACAATATTTCTAGTTGTGAATTCATGCTT
Source organism: Salvia miltiorrhiza (assembly GCF_028751815.1). Lineage (NCBI taxonomy): Eukaryota > Viridiplantae > Streptophyta > Magnoliopsida > Lamiales > Lamiaceae > Salvia > Salvia miltiorrhiza. The sequence goes on along the minus strand of NC_080389.1, from coordinate 32,745,876 downwards.
TAAAATTTGAATTAACGACTAACAATATTTTATACTCCCTCCGTCCGTCAAAAGTATTCCACAATTACTATATTTGGCGTCCGCAAAAAGTATTCCACTTTCCTTTTTAAGCCATGGTCCCACCATCCACCTTTATATTTTATCCTTACAAACACTCTTTATTTACGAAAAACCCACCCCAAATTCAATCTCAACCACACATCTCATAAAGTGGTGGGACCCTTTCTCCACTACATCAACATCATCACACATTTTATTAAACTCCGTGCCCGGCCAAAGTGGAATACTTTTGGCGGACGGAGGGAGTAGTTATGAATTCACGCTTAAAACTTGAATTAACGACTCACATTCTTTTTAGTTGTGAATTCAAACTTTAAAACTCAAATTCATAACTAAAATGAATGGTTGTTGTGAATTCGACTTGGTGTGAATGCGCAGATAATTTTAAAAAAAATTATATGCAAAGGTAAAATGGTAAGTGTGGCCAACTTTTAAATTTTTTACCTTAGTGGCTAATTTTCAAATTTACTATTTCAAAATGGCTATTTTCAAAATCCACTAAAAAAAATATGAATTTAGTATAAAAAAATTAATTAATTAACCAGCGCCTAATTTTGTCGTTATTAGAAAAAAAACACAACAAAAAAAAGAAGAAGATTGATATGAAATTCATGTTTATTTTCTAGGTATCGTCTTTGCATAATTAATTTTGATTCTAAGAATTCTAGCTAGCAAAATTAAACTTGTAATAAAACTATTAAGTAAACTTTGCATTGTAATTCTAAATTATTAAATCATAATAAAGAATAGTAACTTACGTGGATGAAGAGTCCTAATGGATACTACTATTTAAATAAGGGATAAGTTACAAATCCACCCCTAAACTAGACACCCCTAGAACGTATACCTCCCCATTATCGACCTTGACTCAAATACACCCCTGAAGTCCATAAAAAGGGTGCATTTAAATCCAGCAAGTTAACGGCTGTTTCTTGCCGTTAACTTGCTGGGTTTAAATGCACCCTTTTTATGGACTTCGGGGGTGTATTTGAGCCAAGGTCGAGAATGGGGGGATATACGCGCAAGTTAACTGAAATTCTTTTTTTTCTTTTAATTTCTAAGTGGGCCCTCCTAATCGCCGGACGAAAAAAAGTGTCATCGGCAATAACATAGAGAGAGCTGCATTTTCAGGAGAAAGGGAGGGGCGAGGCATAGAACAACGGCCTCACCAATTTTCGAAAACTACCGGCAATGACGTCATTGGATTTTTGAGAGAGGGATGGTGGCGCCTGGAGTCGACAGACGAGCACCACCCTTGGCTAGCCCTTCAGCGGCGACAACAACAAACTTGTACAGGGGAATTAGGGCTCAATTTGGGTATTCAAAATTTCACGAGAGAGAGAGAGAGAGAGAGAGAGAGAGAGAGAGAGAGAGGAAGGTTGTGTATGATTGAGAGGGAAGGCTAAGGAGGAGCTCGCCAACAGCCTACTCACGTAGATCAATTGGTGAGTGGGCTGCCGACGAGCTCCTTAGGTTCCCCTCTCAATCACACACAATCTTCTTCTTCTTCTTCTTCTTCTTCTTCTTCTTCTTCTTCTTCTTCTTCTCTCTCTCGTGAAATTTCGAATACCCAAATCGAGTCCTAATTCCCCTATAAAAGTTTATCGCTACCGCCACTGAAGGGCTAGGCAAGGATGGTGCTCGTCTATCATCTCCTGGCGCCACCATCTCTTTCTCTAAAATCCGGTGACGTCGTCACCGGTAGCTTTCAAAAATTGGTGAGGTCTATGCCTCGTCCCCTTCTCCTGAAAACACCGCTACCTCTATATCATTGCCGCTGACACTTCTTTTTATTTGGCGAGCAGGAGGTCCCACTTAAAAATTAAAAAAAAAAATTAAGTTAACTTGCGCGTATAACCCCCATTCTTGACCTTGTCTCGAATACACCCCCAAAGTCCATAAAAAGGGTGCATTTTAACCCAACAAGTTAACGGCAAGAAACGACCGTTAACTTGCTGGGTTTAAATGCACCCTTTTTATGGACTCTGGGTGTATTTGGGCCAAGGTCGAGAATGAGCGGGTATACGCTCTAGGGGTGTCTAGTTTAGGGGTGGATTTGTACCTTAACCCTTTAAATAATTATGAAAATATAAAATCCAAATCATAATATATTTTTAGATTTTTTATTATATATAATATATTAAATTATATAGTTGACCTTAAATTAAGTATATATAAGGGATATAATAGACAAATCAAATTTTGTAAAATAACTCTTTTATAGGGGCTCGTTTGGTACGGGTGATTAGGGCGTATAATATACTTATGACAACTTAATATCTTGTTAAGCGAGTATTAGATGAATTTCTGAGGGGGAGAGGAACTCCAGATTTTTTTAAGATTGGATGAAGCAGAAAAGGGTGAAAACCCGGATCTATGCTATTTCTGATGGAGGAAGCAATGACTTTCTTTCAAAGTCTTCTCTCGTCCTTTGATGTGGATCAACTTCTTCCTCCTGATCTTGATGTGATTCACGCTCTTCCTGAGGAGGTGAATAGAGACGGTCTGTGTAACACCCCGTACTTTTATGAGTAGTAGTAGTGTCGAGACACTACAGAGAGTACTGCGGCACTGAGATATGAGATTATAAATAAAATGAGATGGTGTAATGATGATAAATAGAGATATTGAGCATTAGAGTTACATTATTTTGATGAGACGAGTTATTCTTCTAGATGGAGATATGAGTCTGATAGAATCAATGATGAGGATAGAGAGTGAGTAGTTTGAGAAAACGAGTTGAGATAGAGATGCTGATTGAATTGAGAAAAGAGCATAATTTATTTTTCCCGATGACGGATACAGAGGTATCTGTGAGATTAATTGTCCTATTGTTAATAGGAACATCTGATTAAGAATATAGTTGAGATAAGTGAGTGAGAAACCCTATAGAAGGGAGAGTCGATCTGAGAGATGATCTAATTGAGAGATGATTGCTGATTGCTTTGATGTGAATTGTATCCGTGTTTTATCTGAGATGGTTTGAGTGATTGTCTACGTGACTATTTGTTACGATGATGTGAGTATGATTTGTTTTGTGTTATGTTAACACGGATTATTTTCGAGATTTTGGAGAACGAGATTATTTTTAAAATCGGGAAATAGCATACAGCTATTATTATTTTGCATATCAGTATTTTATGAGAAATATTTTACTGAGATATATATATATATATATATATATATATATATATAAGTTTATGATGAGATGAGATATTCCAATAGTTTGAGCTATTGTATTTTTCGATGAAGAACTACTGAATGTAATACATTGAGGAAATAAGGGTGTATAGAGATAATGGTTGAACGTTGTTAAAGTTAAAAATCTGGCCTTGGAGTTCTGCTATGGCGTGGGAGTTTTGCTCTGGCTTGCGAGCTCTTCTCGGGATGCGAGCTCTGCTATGCCAGAGGCGAAGTCAGTCCTCTGCTATGCCAGAGGCGAACGCATTCGTCTGCCCAGACAGAGGGGAAGTCAGTCCTCTGCTATGCCAGAGGCGAAGGCATTCGTCTGCCCAGACAGAGGGGAAGTCATTCCTCTGCCCAGACAGAGGGGAAGTCAGTCCTCTGCTATGCCAGAGGCGAAGGCATTCGTCTGCCCAGACAGAGGGGAAGTCAGTCCTCTGCTATGCCAGAGGCGAAGGCATTCGTCTGCCCAGACAGAGGGGAAGTCAGTCCTCTGCAATGCCAGAGGCGAAGGCATTCGTCTGCCCAGACAGAGGGGAAGTCAGTCCTCTGCTATGCCAGAGGCGAAGGCATTCGTCTGCCCAGACAGAGGGGAAGTCATTCCTCTGCCCAGGCAGAAGGGAAGTCATTCCTCTGCCCTGACAGAGAATGCATTCCTCTGGCGAGCATTTCTCTGCTCTAGTGCAGAACCTACTTTTGAGAGAGAGGAGTCAAAGCAAGTGGATAAACATTTTTAACGGATAAGATATTTTATGCAAGTGGATAATTAAGCATGTGTTAATTATCCAATACTTGATGGCTAAGTAAATGGGGTTATATAAATAACACCTTTCTCTTTCATCCCCAGAACAGACGTCCCTTTCCTCTCTCTCCTCTCTCTTTTCTCTCTTTTCTCTCGACTGTCATTATCCAACGCCATTGATGAGCTAGTAAAAAAAACTTTGTAAGCTACTTTTTATCCCATAACCACCGATTAAACCAAGCTGAAAACACTCGTATATCCATAAAACAAAAGCTGGACGAAGGTTTGAGCTAGGAATCAAGAAAGTGGAGTTATAATGTTCGTTATACAGATCATAAGAGTAAGTCTCTAAACACATGAATCTACTTATATCTAAGCTTTATGAGCATGTATATAGATGATTAGAGTATTAAAACAACTCCTAATTCAAGTTGAAGATCATGAAGAGAGTGGGGATTCGAGTATATAAATGAGCCATAGAGATTGTAGTTATGATAGTTGATGGATTAAAATGATGATTAGAAATGAGTAATAACGAATATGAGTTCTTGAGTTGATTTGAAGATTTGAGTGGTTATATGAGTTCTTGAGCATGCTATGATGTTAAGTGATGGTTTAGATTGATGATTAGAAGTGATGAAATGAGTTTTGGTATGAGTTTGTTATTGAGAATTATGTTGTTGTATTCAAGATAGAGATGTTTTTGAGATATATGAGTTTTAAGTACAAATTGGAGAAATTTCGTAGGCCTACTGACCTACTGTGATCGATGGTTTGTCGATGTCTAATAGCTTTGAAAATTTTATAGCAAGTCCCTACATGAGTCCTGAGTACCCTGATAAAATTTTAAGCCATTTCAACTTCGTTTGATATTTCTTTAAAATGCAAAACCTAAACTGCACATTACTACCGAGAATTTCAGAGAACAGGGGAAAGAGTCATTCATTTCAGTAGCTTCCTATGTGATCTAGCTTTCCAAATTTTTATGGTATCAATATTATTGTGTTAGCTAGATATCCACCAAAGTTGAGCCCAGTTTGACAACGTTTACTAGTTTTCAAAAATTGTAACTTTCGGTTACACAAAACTGCCAGAAATGGTAGATCATGGTAAAAACGTCATATCTCTCAAACCACTTGGAGTTTTCGACTCTACTTTTTTTTAAATGAAACTAGACTCGTAGAACTTTCTTTTGGTATGAGTCTCGAGTCCAGAAGATGTCGGAATCAGAACAGTTTAAATTTTGAGGTTGGGTCAGTGTAAAAACAGAGCATGTTTTGATGATGTTTGATTGTGTTTTCTTATGTGCCTTATGTGATTGTGTTGCCTATGTGTTTAAATGAGATTAGACGAGCCTTATATGTGAGATAAATCGAGACTTAGAACCATGATTTTCTTGAAACCTATCCTTGAACTTAAGGTTGTGAGATGAGTGGAGAGTTTATATAAAGTTGAGTAAGGAGATAGAATATGAGATAGAGCATGAGTTAAGGCTTGGGAGTCAGTCAATGAGTTTCTAATCGAGATTCATTTTATGACATGAACCTTCGATGATGATGATGATCCCTAAAGACACGAGCAGAGCAAGGTAGTAAGTAACTCCACTTTGATGGGAGATTTTGAGTAAGGTATTCAGGTGGGCATTATTTTGAGTATACAGTTTAAAAGTTTTTCTAAACTGTTTTAAATGATGATGAAATTATGAGATGTTTTAATGTTTTGAGATTATGATGATGTTTGAGAATTATTGACTTGCCAATATTTTTATGATGATGTTGAGCTTGTATGTTTACCCTCTACTGATGAGATGAGACGATCGGGTCCTGGGCAGTTGATAGCTATCCTGCCATGGCTAGTGTACACAGAGGTGACTGTGAGCCGTTGAGCGAATCGGCCGGTCACGGTGCTTGAGAAGGAGGCCTACTTCTCAGTACCTGAGTTGAGATAATGATGAGTTGTAGATGTGGTACTTACTTGCTGAGTTTTGACTGCAGTCATTTGAGTCATTCATTCATTTATTAATGATGTTGAGTTTTAACTGCTTGCACAGGTTCCTTTAAGATATAATTCCTGTGTATTGCTGAAGTGTGGCAAGTTCAATTTATAGCTCTATGAGCAGCTTTGTTTTTCGGCGATATGTCCACTGAGTATTTATGTACTCACGCCCTGCATGTATTTCTAAACGTGCAGGATAAGCGGAGGGGGAGTATGGTGCGGTGCTGGTGGGAAATGTTTCGAGTTGACGTTTTCTTACTCTATCGAATGTCTGTTTTGTCAATAGAGTTCTGATATGAAGTTATGTTGTATTAAATCAAGCATTTTACTCACGATTATATGTCTTCATACATATAGTCGGTTCACCTTTTGTTATCACACTCTGAATATTATGACTCTATATAAAAATCAAGCTATACTTGTTTTGCTTTTCATGTTGAGATTCCTGATATTTATCGAGTTATGACGATATTGACGAATATACCCTTTTGATGAATTATGATGATCTTTCCTTAGCACGTTTCTTTGTGAGCTTCCGCTGTTGATCTATGTATTCTTTCTATCTTTCCCCTTTCTTTTATGTAGTAACCCGCTCTTTTATCAGTATTTTAATTATCGTATTGTGTGTTTATTTACCTATCTGCAGTAATTGAAGTCTTATGATTTCTATTATCTTTCTGAATTTTTGAATCTTGATGACAAAGTCACTTAGCTAACAGTATGCTTTATTTATTTTCGCGCGTTTAAGACCGCGATGAGAATCTTGGAGTTGATGAATGATTAATTCGAGTTATAACCAACTTAGCTAAGTTGTGTTATTTACCAAGATAGAGTTTATCTTCGCATGATTTACCAAGTCGTGAATTAATTCCGACTTTGAGGCTAATTAAATCTACGGATTTAATTTATGTATTAGAACCACGAGCTAATTAAATCTACGGATTTAATTTATGTATTAGAACAACGAGCGAATTAAATCTACGGATTTAATTTAATTGTTAGATACGATATTGCAAGACACGGAGCCAGTATTTTTAAATAAAAGGACGACCAACACTGAAGGATTTTATTTAGATCTTTTATTAGATCACATCACACGCCTACCCTATCACCTTTTTCAATCTACCTACTACTTTATCAAAAGAAGGATAAAGGAGTGAGCAAGGAGTGCTGCGAAAGCAACACCTTCTCTATGGCCAAGGTAGCGGCAGCCCTGCCCATTGGCTGGGCAGCCGAAGGGCCGCCTGCTGCACCCCTCTCCCACGCCAGCGCTGCCCAACCACAGCCGAGTAGACATGGCTGTCCTTGCAGCCCTACACAGCAGCAGCAGCGCCCCCTCGACTTCCACGCCAGCGCTGCCCAACCAGCCAAGTCCACGCCAGCGCTGCCCAACCACAGCCGAGTAGACTAGGCTGTCTTTGCAGCCACCCTACGCCCTAGCTCCCAGTATAAATCCCCCTTCGACCCTTGAGCCCCCTTCCTCATTTCAGCACTCAAGCTTTCAGCAGCAACAGCAAGAAATTCATCCCTCTACACGCCGTGCCCGGAGACGAGTAGAGCGAAGGTCAGCGCTGCCCACGTACAAGTTTGAACCTCGACGATCGAAGAAGCGAGGAACCATCGTGCTTGTCCGACCAAAGCGCGCGACAACAGGTAACTCTCGACCTCTGTTACTACTCTTTTCAGCATGAAACATACGCTCATAGAAGCATGTTAAGTCACTTTTCCGGTAGAACCCACGGCTTGAAACCTTGGTTAAACGACGAGAACTTTAGGCTTTAAACGTAGATGAACTTGAACAAGCACAGCATGCTCACATAGGAATAGATTAGGGCCGACGTACGAGTGAGAATCGAGGCAAGAAAGGATGAAGAACCCTAGTTTTGGAAACTGGAAATCCCCATCGTTCTGCCCAGAAACGCCAGAGCAGAGCTGGAATGGCCAGAGCAGAGCTGGAATGGCCAGAGCAGAGCTGGAATTGCCAGAGCAGAGCTGGAGATTCCAGAGCAGAGCTGGAATTGCCAGAGCAGAGCTGAAAGGCCAAGCAGAGCTGAAAGGCCGAGCAGAGCTGAAAGGCCGAGCAGAGCTGAAAGGCCGAGCAGAGCTGAAAGGCCGAGCAGAGCTGAGATGCCGAGCAGTGCTGAGATGCCGAGCAGAGCTGAGATGCCGAGCAGAGCTGAAATGCCGAGCAGAGCTGAAAGGCTGAGCAGAGCTGAAAGGCCGAGCAGAGCTGAGAGGCCGAGCAGAGCTGAAAGGCCGAGCAGAGCTGACAGGCCGAGCAGAGCTGAAAGGCCGAGCAGAGCTGAAAGGCCGAGCAGAGCTGAGAGGCCGAGCAGAGTTGAGAGGTCGAGCAGAGCTGAAAGGCCGAGCAGAGCTGAGAGGCCGAGCAGAGCTGTAAGGCCGAGCAGAGCTGAGATGCCGAGCAGAGCTGAAAGGCGGAGCAGAGCTGAAAGGCCGAGCAGAGCTGAAAGGCCGAGCAGAGCTGACAGGCCGAGCAGAGCTGAGATGCCGAGCAGAGCTGAGATGCCGAGCAGAGCTGACATGCCGAGCAGAGCTGAAATGCCGAGCAGAGCTGAGATGCCGAGCAGAGCTGAAATTCCAGAGCAGAGCTGGAATCGCCAGAGCTGACTTTCCGAGTAAATCGCCAGAGCTGACTTTCGGAGGCCAGAGCTGACTTTCCCGAGCAAATCGCCAGAGCTGACTTTCCAGGGCTAAGCTCGCCAGAGCTGACCTAAATCGCCAGAGCTGACCTAAAAGCCAGAGCTGATTTTCAGAACAGAGAACAATGAGACAGAGCAGACTTAGGGTGTTTGAGTTTCATTTCTTTTCCATTACTCACGAAGGGAGTTTATTATTAAATTAGCAATTTAGAACACCCTAAAGAGAGCAAATCAATATAGTAATTACTAGATCTCACGAGACGAAACCTAGTTGGTTTAATTGCTTTAATAACAAGGACTAGAGATAAGATTTCCCTTAGTATCACCTTAGTCTAATAAACAGAATATGAGCAATGCATAATTGCATTACGCATCCTCATTTATGAATAGATTTTCCACGATCTAAGATCTTGCGTTATTCTTTTCAATCAAGGTTGAACGCAAGAGTTAAGGCTTAGTCGTGAGTCACCACTACCAGGTGAGGCTTTCTTACGTATAAACTAAAACCATATCTTAGAATTGTTAAGACTTTATGCTTATGAGTTTTAAATGATTGTCAACGCCTAAATGCTTTATGTTTTGTTGTTAATTGCCTATCTGATGTTAATCGAATTCGGGTCCTAAGCAGTTGATAGCTATCCTGCCAGGGCTAGTGTACACCCTTGTGATCGTGAGTCATCTAGCGGGTTGGCCGATCATAGTGTCCGTAGAGGGAGGCCTACCTCTCGGCACGAGTTACTGATATGGTGATTAATGATGTTAAAATGCCTGCGCGGGTTATTTATGAAAGAAATGGTATTTTTGTAGTAAATACGAGTCTTTAAAGGAAAACCCTCGTATCTTACTACTGATGAAAGGCTTGACAATAAAATATTATGCATGTATGTATTTTTCGGCAAGTGTCCACTAAGTACTCCCGTACTTAGCCCTGCATGTATTTCTAAATGTGCAGGTTGAGCTGTGATCGGGGATGTGGTGTGCAAGCGGAGCTTTTGTCAATCTAGGCCGAGAGTTTCAGAGCTGAGTATATGTCTTCATACATATACTCAAGTTGTTGTTTTTCCGCTGCGAACACTGATTTTGCCAGATATCATGTCATTTATCAAAATAATATGTATGGTTTAACAATGTCCTCAAACTCCTTAAATACCCGTTTGGGTTAATATTATGTATGTCTCCTTTTGACCTCCGTCACTATCTGTTTTTAATTTGCTTTTCTTATACAAACGTCGAGTCATCAAGAGGTTAGATATGCCCCTTTCTAATCCCGCTCCTAAATCCCCTCCCCTCGTCGCGATTTCCCCGAGTTCACTATCCCTAGCGGGCGCGGCCGCGACAGAGTGGTATCAGAGCATTTCTTCCGCTCTGAATACTAATCATTCCTTCTAAGTTGAGTCTAGATTAAGTAAGTCAATATGCTCATGAGCTAGTTGACAAAAGCCTGGCACTACATCTCGTCACGCTCAACGAAGGTTATGGTAAGTGCTTTCAAGTTTTAGTTGATTTCTTGAAATGCGTGAAACATGAATGATTATGATTGTTGTATGAATCACAAGGACTTAGAACTATTAAGTTAGACATATACTCACTTCACGATGAAACGTAGAAGAGTACATCATCACCGCATGACAAGCTTTAAGATCAGTACACTAGCACGTTTTGATTGTCGAAGTCTGGACCTCTCTAACACAAGTTATGATTTTGAGAACTGGATTTAGATCACCCCTATGACAAGTGCCTGAAAGCTAGATTTAGACGATGTTGTGATGTCTAGATTTTACGAGGTATGATCTTCGAATCAATTTTTGATGACCCTAGTATGGGTTTTTGGTGACAATTTCGCACATGTTTTATTGTTACCCTACGGGTTTTATTCTTTACAAGTCAATCCAGGAGGTAGTATCTATGACTTTGCGACTCGTGCATACCAGCAGCTCTTTATAAATTGCCTTAGAGACTCCCGTATAAAATGTGTTAAGAAGGGATGTTCGTAGTTCGCAGAATGCCGCCTAGACGAGGTCGCACCGCTAGGAGAAATGTTAACAACGGTAGGAATCGAAATGATATACCTGAGGAACCACGAAACGATAGGGAACCAACCCCACCCCCTCCACCCCCTGCCAGAAGGATTGAGGAACTCTTCCTCCGACAGAATCCGCCCACTTTTAATGGAATAGGCGACCCAGCCGAAGCTGAGGCTTGGGTACGCGCATTGGAGCGCATCTTCACTTTTCTTCGCTGCACGGAAGAGGAGCGACTCTCGTGCGTGTCTTTCCAGCTAACGGGAGCGGCTGACTTTTGGTGGGAAGCCCGCCGAAAGACACTGACTCCCGAGCAATGGGCAGCCTACACATGGGAAAGCTTTAAGACTGGGTTATACGATAAGTATATTCCCAAGAGTTACCGGAAGAAGAAGGAGGCTGAGTTCTATAGCCTGGAACAGGGAAAGAAGACAGTGGCAGAGTATGACAGAGAATTCTGCGATCTATCGCGTTATGCTCCACAACAGGTGGATACTGATGAGAAAATGGCGGAGAAGTTTTGTGCCGGTCTGAGGCACGAGATTAGGATGACTCTAGCTAGTCATGGTGGACTCTCGTACACTGAGTCTTTGAACAGGGCACTGGACATCGAAGCCGCGATGCCAGTAGAAAGGTTGGCCCCGTCACAGACCACAGCACCAGCCAACCCACCTGCACGCCCTCAGAACTTTAAAGGGAAGCGCAACTGGAACGACCAGGGAGGGAGTGAAAACCAGACTAACAAGAGGCCATGGCAAGGAAGTGCACCGTTTGGACAATACCAGCAACAAGGACAAGGGAAGCAACAAGGCCCTGCCCCGGCCGAGGGCAACCAAAGACACAACGAAGTTCCCCTTTGTCCAAATTGCAACAAACCACATCGTAGTGTCTGTAGGGCTGGAACTGACAGTTGCTACACGTGTGGCCAGAAGGGCCACTACTCCTCTCAGTGTCCCAACAAACAGCAGGGCGCGGCATTTAGGGCCACTTATGCCCAGCCCCTGCGAGCAGTTCAAGAGCAACACCAACCCCAGCACCAACAGCGCCAACAGCAACAGGGACAGCCGCAACAACTGCCGCAGCAGGCAAGAGCCTTTGCTATCACCCAAAACCAGCCCGAGGAAAACCAGGAAAACCTGGCAGGTATGGGCAAGCTTAAAGGTTTTTCCATTATGATCCTATTCGATACTGGTGCCTCGTATTCTTTTATCTCAGCCCCTTTGCGCAGATACCTTAGAAATCGAATCAGAACGAGCTAAGTGTGCCTTAAGAATCACTACACCCTCAGGAGGAAGGTTTACTACCACTCATGTTTGCTCGAACGAATAATCCAAAATGGGAGAACTTAAGATGGTAGCGAACAATCGTAATATTCTGCTCATATGGGACATAGATATGATCCTAGGAATGGACTAGTTAGCCGAGAATTACGCCACCATCCTTTGTAATGAACGAAAGATTTCTCTTCGACCACCTGGAATAGAACCGAACCACAATTTCAGATTGGAGACAAGGTTTTCCTTAAAGTGTCACCCTCGAAAGGGATCGTTAGATTCGATGTTAAGGGTAAGTTGAGACCCGTTTTATAGGATCATATGAGATTCTAGAGAAGATAGGTCCAGTGGCCTATGAGTTGGCGTTACCGCCAAGTTTTGGAAACATCCACAACGTTTTTCACGTATCACCACTCAGGAAGTACGTTCACGATCCAAAGCATGTGATCCACTAAGAAGAGATGACTCTTAACCCAGAACCTTTCACATAGATATACAAATTTTGGGACGAAATTTTTGTTAAGAGGGGTAGGATGTAGTAACCCGCTCTTTTATCAGTATTTTAATTACCGTATTGTGTGTTTATTTACCTATCTGCAGTAATTGAAGTCTTATGATTTCTATTATGTTTCTGAATTTTTGAATCTTGATGACAAAGTCACTTAGCTAACAGTATGTGTTTAGCCCTATTTTGTGATGTTTTTATGGGCCTTTTTGTTGCGCATTCGAGCATGCTTCGTGTCTTTTTGACCTATCCTTCACTTACTCGATGTTATTTGGGTGTGCTACTGTCGTGTGCAGGAATCGGGAATTACCGAGCGTCTTGGCGTCGTTGGGAGCACCTTTTGGATCAAGTCTCACGGCCGCCGCCGTCTCACGGCGCCGCCGCCCCACGGCGCGCGCCGTGCAGTTTCTGGTGTGAATCAGCGTAAGGCGCACACGGCGCCGCCGTGTCACGGCGCCGCCGTCTCACGGCGGCCGCCGCCCCTGTGCGTTCGGCAGTTACATTTTTTGCCATTTAAAGGCCGATTTTTAGGGTTTTGAAGGCACTTCGACCCCAGCAGCCTCCTAGGCGATTTCCACTTGTTTCCCCTTAGTTTTAGAGTAGTTTAAACATCTACAAACATATTTTAGACTTGGTGATTGAAGATTATGTTTGTTTTCACTACATAGGTTGAAGATTTGGATCGTACTCGCTGTAAGAACTTGGTTATTGCTTTCTTTACACTTGAATGCTAGTCTTTTCCCTTCGCGTAGATTAATGTTGCTTCGAGTTTAATTGATGAATTGTTTGTTCTTTAATCTCGCCTAGATAACCGTTGCTTTATGATTGATTGAACTATCTAATGCTTTCTCAATTGCTAGCTAGAACCCTAGGTTTATTAGTTCCCTGCGTTCTTTATCTGCTTCCTATTTTTCGCCTAGATAGATTATATGCTTTCTGTTGATTCTGCACTAGATAATTTTACAAGCTTTATTTAATTACGCCTAGATTAAAAGAGAGAGTGCCAGACCCAGCTATCCGATTAGAGTGTTTTGGTTTTATTTCTGTACTTGTGAGTAGCACAATTGAAGCCCTGATAAGTCTTCCTTGAGAGACGACTTGAGTCACCTTACCACCCTAGGACGACCTCGTATAAATTCGATCTTTTCCCTTCGCGTAGATTAATGTTGCTTCGAGTTTAATTGATGAATTGTTTGTTCTTTAATCTCGCCTAGATAACCGTTGCTTTATGATTGATTGAACTATCTAATGCTTTCTCAATTGCTAGTTAGAACCCTAGGTTTATTAGTTCCCTGCGTTCTTTATCTGCTTCCTATTTTTCGCCTAGATTGATTATATGCTTTCTGTTGATTCTGCACTAGATAATTTTACAAGCTTTATTTAATTACGCCTAGATTAAAAGAGAGAGTGCCAGACCCAGCTATCCGATTAGAGTGTTTAGGTTTTATTTCTGTACTTGTGAGTAGCACAATTGAAGCCCTGCTAAGTCTTCCTTGAGAGACGACTTGAGTCACCTTACCACCCTAGGACGACCTCGTATAAATTCGAGTCCATCCGCTAGGTGTTTTTAGGATGAGTCAAATTTTGGCGCCGTTGCCGGGGAAAGCTTTAGGCATTTGATTGTGTTGCATTGTTTTCCGTGTTTTCTTTTGTTTATTTCTTTTGACTCGGTTATTTTCTCCCTCCGGTGCGTTTGATTTGGTTTGCTAGTGTTGTGTATGCAAGGTCGCCGCAGCTTGAAGAGAAAGCTAGCGCCCTACTTTGACAACATTCATCGACCTTGTGAGGTTCTTTCAAGCCTGGAGAAGGAGTCCGAGTCCAGTTCGAGAAACCTTGTGGAATCACAGTCTCGAGAGGAAGACCGTGAAGTGAGAATCGCTTCCAACCCCACACTGGAAGCCGTTGAGGGTACACATCTAGTGCATCCGGAAGAAGAAGAAGAAGCTCGGCCTAATCCTGACAAAGAAACCATGGCGGAGCAGAATGTCCAATACATGGGGGATTTTTCCAGGCCGGTTATTGGGAACACTAGCACCTCTGCGATAGTGTTTCCCACGGCGGTCCGGAACTATAATCTGAAGCCTAACGATTCGAACCTGCTGCCGCTCTTTCATGGAATGCCGAGTGAGGACGCCTTGCAGTTCATCCGCGACTTCTGCACTCAAGTGCAGACCTTCCCACTGTTGGAGCTCACCGAAGATCAGTTGAGACTCAAGTGCCTACCTTATGCACTCAAGGACCGGGCGAGAACGTGGTTATTGTCCTTGCCGCCGAACTCCATCACTACATGGGGAGAGGCGTGTGAGAAGTTCATGCTCAAGTACTACCCTAATCACAAGACACAGGAGATTAGGAGCCAGATAATGAACTTCCTGCAAGGAGCTGACGAGCCTCTCCACGAGGCCTGGGAGAGATTCCAAGAGCTCCTCCGCCAGTGCCCACAGCACCAGTTAGCACCCGTCATGTTGATGCAGTTCTTCTATGACGGATTGATTCAGACGGCACAGTTTATGGTGGACAGTACAGCAGGGGGCAACATTGCCCGGAAGACAGCTGATGAGCTCAAGGAGATCTTCGAAACACTTGCCGCGAGTTCTCAACAGAAATCAGTTAGAGGAAGGAGGGTTGAAGCCAATGCAGTAGCTCCAAACAATGAGCTTCAGAAGCAGGTAGCGGACCTGATGAGGCAAGTACAACACCTCACGATGAACCAGGTTGAGGCTCCACCCGTTCGCGCACCATCAGCAGAAGGTTGTGGCATATGTGGCGAATTTGGCCATGGAATTAACGCGTGCCATCGAATGGGCGAATTCCCACCTGAAGGACAAGCAGAAGTCTATGCTGCTCAGGGCTATCCGGGGAGGCCTCAATTTGAACAGAGGCCCAGCTTTAATCAAGGGCAACAAAATTCCAACTCGGGTTGGAGAGATCAGCAGCAGAACTACACTCAAGCTTATCAGCAGCAGCAGCCCCCGCAGTATCAGCAGTATCAACAGTTCCCTATGCAACAAGGGAATTTTCAGCAGCAGCAACAATACCAGAATGCTCCTCAACAGTTTCAGAAGCAAGCTCAACCGCAGAAACCGTCTCTCGAGGACACCATGCAGTCCTTTATGGAGATGACCAAACAGAACATGGAGTCTCAGAGTGCTACCATCAAGCGCCTCGAGACTACAGTTGGGCAATTAACAGGAGCCTTGACTCAGCTGCAGCAAGAACAGCCAACGGGGAAGTTCCCAAATCAGGACCAACAGCCGCATCCAGCTCATGCCGTGGCAGTGATCGAGGAAAATGCCCCAATAACCGCTGGGAAATGGAGAAGCAAAACCGTGCAAGCAATCAAGGCTACCCAATGCCCCAGTGAGCCACTGCCACCTGTCATTGCTACACCAGAACAACCACCACCCAAGCAAGGAGATCCAGGTAGCTTTATTTTTGACATTAGCTTAGGAGGGGTTGAAAAGGTTTTGGGAATGCTTGATTTGGGCGCGGCAGTCAATTTGATGCCGCTCGATATTTTTGAGAAGTTGGGAAACAAAGAGCTGAAATGCACTAATATTAAGATAGAGCTAGCTGACGGCTCCATTAGCAGCCCACGAGGCCTTGTGGAGGATGTTGAGGTGGTCGTGAGGGGGATTAGTGTTTTAACTGATTTTGTTGTACTTGATGAGGGAAAAGGGATTAGAGGCGAGAATGGGCATCTCGTGCTACTTGGCCGACCCTTTATGGCTACCACCCGTACACGCATCGATGTGGGTACGGGAACTGTAAGTATGGTAGGGGCAGGTAGAGAGGTAACTTTCTCTGTTTTTGATCAAAAACCTACTACCCCCACTCGCTTAATCCAAACCTGCTCTTATGTTGAAGCTTTTGATGCTTTGGATGAGAACTATATTGTGCATGAATTCCTTAATCAGTTGCAGGAGGAGGATGAGATTGTGGAGGAATTCCTAGCTATCTTGCAGGATGAGGCTGACATTGAGCAGAAATCTCTGGATACGCTGCACGAGGAAGATGATATAGAGCAAGGCTTTCTATCTGCCTTGCTACTGGAAGAGAAGTTCGATGAGGTCGTGTCATTCAATTCCGTTGGATGGGTGGATAGACGGCCATCCCAGGATTTGAGCATGGAGCACTCATTTGGAGTACCCGCAGCTGCAATTCAAGAAGATGTGTTTACAAGGGCGCTAAGGCAGCTGGAGCTTCAATCGGATTTTGGTTAAGGGGTTCTCTTAGTCGGGCTGGCGACTTAAAAACTAGCGCTGCATGGGAGGCAACCCATGTTTTCTTGCTTTTTCTTGTTTCGTTTTTCTTTCGTTTTGTTTGTGTTTTGTTTTGTTGCTTTTGTTGTTTGGTGCAGGTTGTTGTGTTGGAGACTGCTTGTTCTTTGGACGAGAGAGAGGCAGACATTGTGGGACACTACAGACTCACCACTGGATCGGTGTTTAGGGAAGTTTCCTCTTTCACCCCTCTTTTTGTTTGCACTGAGGACAGTGCCAGATTTTAAGTGTGGGGGGGGGGGGGGGGCGTTTGTTGGTATTTGTAATCCTGTGGGTGTCTTCTTGTTGTGTCCTTGGGCTTTCTTGTGTTGGGGCGAATGGTCCCCTTGCCTTGTTTTCTTGCTTGTTCTTAAGTGCATCGCATGTTGATAGTGGATTCATTGGCGATTCTGGATTGTGTCTGTGTTGTTTGTTTTCCTCGTTTTTCTTGATTGATTTGTTCCCAATGAAGTGTAATTAGTTTAAGGTTTTGGTGCAACACCCTGATGAGCAACTCTTGACGTGATTTGTCCGGTAGATGCTAGGGGGAGTGTTTTCAGTGCAATTTCCTAATATCTTTCTCTGTGTTGAATTGTTTGGTTGGTTGTTGAGTTTTTGATAGCACTGGGTCTCTGCTCCTCTAATGGCTTCATTATGAGCATGGGAAACCGCACGAGAATATTTTGGATCACCTCCAAAAGTTCAATCTCGTGAAGTATGGCCCATCTATTAAGAGCGAAAATAACTTGACCCAAAAAAAAAAGGAGAAGTAATGTGAAAAAAATAAAGAATATGAAAAAAAAAGAATGAGATATGATTGTAAAGGAAATTGCATTAGGAAATTCACCCTTAGCGGAGAATTGGCTCTGATCGGATTGAGTTGTATCACCTGGTTGTTGCATTTTTTAAATCTTAGCTTTGAACACTTGATTGGGGGACTTGGATATCTTGAAGGACTTGGATTGGTTTGTGTTTGCTTGGTGAGAAGAATCGCTAGTGGATTTTCTGTCGATGTTGTGATTGTTGCTTGAGGACAAGCAAGGAGTTAAGTGTGGGGGGGTTGTTTAGCCCTATTTTGTGATGTTTTTATGGGCCTTTTTGTTGTGCATTCGAGCATGCTTCGTGTATTTTTGACCTATCCTTCACTTACTCGATGTTATTTGGGTGTGCTACTGTCGTGTGCAGGAATCGGGAATTACCGAGCGTCTTGGCATCGTTGGGAGCACCTTTTGGATCAAGTCTCACGGCCGCCGCCGTCTCACGGTGCCGCCGGCCACGGCGCCGCCGCCCCACGGCGCGCGCCGTGCAGTTTCTGGTGTGAATCAGCGTAAGGCGCACACGGCGCTGCCGTGTCACGGCACCGCCGTCTCACGGCGGCCGCCGCCCCTGTGCGTTCGGCAGTTACATTTTTTGCCATTTAAAGGCCGATTTTTAGGGTTTTGAAGGCACTTCGACCCCAGCAGCCTCCTAGGCGATTTCCACTTTTTCCCCTTAGTTTTAGAGTAGTTTAAACATCTACAAACATCTTTTAGACTTGGTGATTGAAGATTATGTTTGTTTTCACTACATAGATTGAAGATTTGGATCGTACTCGCTGTAAGAACTGGGTTATTGCTTTCTTTACACTTGAATGCTAGTCTTTTCCCTTCGCGTAGATTAATGTTGCTTCGAGTTTAATTGATGAATTGTTTGTTCTTTAATCTCGCCTAGATAACCGTTGCTTTATGATTGATTGAACTATCTAATGCTTTCTCAATTGCTAGTTAGAACCCTAGGTTTATTAGTTCCCTGCGTTCTTTATCTGCTTCCTATTTTTCGCCTAGATAGATTATATGCTTTCTGTTGATTCTGCACTAGATAATTTTACAAGCTTTATTTAATTACGCCTAGATTAAAAGAGAGAGTGCCAGACCCAGCTATCCGATTAGAGTGTTTAGGTTTTATTTCTGTACTTGTGAGTAGCACAATTGAAGCCCTGATAAGTCTTCCTTGAGAGACGACTTGAGTCACCTTACCACCCTAGGACGACCTCGTATAAATTCGAGTACATCCGCTAGGTGTTTTTAGGATGAGTCAGTATGCTTTATTTATTTTCGCGCGTTTAAGACCGCGATGAGAATCTTGGAGTTGATGAATGATTAATTCGAGTTATAACCAACTTAGCTAAGTTGTGTTATTTACCAAGATAGAGTTTATCTTCGCATGATTTACCAAGTCGTGAATTAATTCCGACTTTGTGGCTAATTAAATCTACGGATTTAATTTATGTATTAGAACAACGAGCGAATTAAATCTACGGATTTAATTTAATTGTTAGATACGATATTGCAAGACACGGAGCCAGTATTTTTAAATAAAAGGACGATCAACACTGAAGGATTTTATTTAGATCTTTTATTAGATCACATCACACGCCTACCCTATCACCTTTTTCAATCTACCTACTACTTTATCAAAAGAAGGATAAAGGAGTGAGCAAGGAGTGCTGCGAAAGAAACACCTTCTCTATGGCCAAGGCAGCGGCAGCCCTGCCCATTGGCTGGGCAGCCGAAGGGCCGCCTGCTGCACCCCTCTCCCACGCCAGCGCTGCCCAACCACAGCCGAGTAGACATGGCTGTCCTTGCAGCCCTACACAGCAGCAGCAGCGCCCCCTCGACTTCCACGCCAACGCTGCCCAACCAGCCAAGTCCACGCCAGCGCTGCCCAACCAGCCAAGTCCACGCTAGCGCTGCCCAACCACAGCCGAGTAGACTAGGTTGTCTTTACAGCCACCCTACGCCCTAGCTCCCAGTATAAATCCCCCTTCGACCCTTGAGCCCCCTTCCTCATTTCAGCACTCAAGCTTTCAGCAGCAACAACAAGAAATTCATCCCTCTACGCCGTGCCCGGAGACGAGTAGAGCGAAGGTCAGCGCTGCCCACGTACAAGTTTGAACCTCGACGATCGAAGAAGCGAGGAACCATCGTGCTTGTCCGACCAAAGCGCGCGACAACAGGTAACTCTCGACCTCTGTTACTACTCTTTTCAGCATGAAACACACGCTCATAGAAGCATGTTAAGTCACTTTTCCGGTAGAACCCACGGCTTGAAACCTTGGTTAAACGACGAGAACTTTAGGCTTTAAACGTAGATGAACTTCAACAAGCACAGCATGCTCACATAGGAATAGATTAGGGCCGATGTACGAGTGAGAATCGAGGCAAGAAAGGACGAAGAACCCTAGTTTTGGAAACTGGAAATCCCCATCGTTCTGCCCAGAAACGCCAGAGCAGAGCTGGAATGGCCAGAGCAGAGCTGGAATGGCCAGAGCAGAGCTGGAGATTCCAGAGCAGAGCTGGAATTGCCAGAGCAGAGCTGAAAGGCCGAGCAGAGCTGAAAGGCCGAGCAGAGCTGACAGGCCGAGCAGAGCTGAAAGGCCGAGCAAAGCTGAAAGGCCGAGAAGAGCTGAAAGGCCGAGCAGAGCTGAGATGCCGAGCAGTGCTGAGATGCCGAGCAGAGCTGAAAGGCCGAGCAGAGCTGACAGGCCGAGCAGAGCTGAGAGGCCGAGCAGAGCTGAGATGCCGAGCAGAGCTGAAAGGCCGAGCAGAGCTGACAGGCCGAGAAGAGCTGAAAGGCCGAGCAGAGCTGACAGGCCGAGCAGAGCTGAGATGCCGAGCAGAGCTGACAGGCCGAGCAGAGCTGAGATGCCGAGCAGAGCTGAGATGCCGAGCAGAGCTGACATGCCGAGCAGAGCTGAAATGCCGAGCAGAGCTGAGATGCCGAGCAGAGCTGAAATTCCAGAGCAGAGCTGGAATCGCCAGAGCTGACTTTCGGAGGCCAGAGCTGACTTTCCGAATAAATCGCCAGAGCTGACTTTCGGAGGCCAGAGCTGACTTTCCCGAGCAAATCGCCAGAGCTGACTTTCAGAGGCCAGAGCTGACTTTCCAGGGCTAAGCTCGCCAGAGCTGACCTAAATCGCCAGAGCTGACCTAAAAGCCAGAGCTGATTTTCAGAACAGAGAACAATGAGACAGAGCAGACTTAGGGTGTTTGAGTTTCATTTCTTTTCCATTACTCACGAAGGGAGTTTATTATTAAATTAGCAATTTAGAACACCCTGAAGAGAGCAAATCAATATAGTAATTACTAGATCTCACGAGACGAAACCTAGTTGGTTTAATTGCTTTAATAACAATGACTAGAGATAAGATTTCCCTTAGTATCACCTTAGTCTAATAAACAGAATATGAGCCATGCATAATTGCATTACGCATCCTCATTTATGAATAGATTTTCCACGATCTAAGATCTTTCGTTATTCTTTTCAATCAAGGTTGAACGCAAGAGTTAAGGCTTAGTCGTGAGTCACCACTACCAGGTGAGGCTTTCTTACGTATAAACTAAAACCATATCTTAGAATTGTTAAGACTTTATGCTTATGAGTTTTAAATGATTGTCAACGCCTAAATGCTTTATGTTTTGTTGTTAATTGCCTATCTGATGTTAATCGAATTCGGGTCCTGAGCAGTTGATAGCTATCCTGCCAGGGCTAGTGTACACCCTTGTGATCGTGAGTCATCTAGCGGGTTGGCCGATCATAGTGTCCGTAGAGGGAGGCCTACCTCTCGGCACGAGTTACTGATATGGTGATTAATGATGTTAAAATGCCTGCGCGGGTTATTTATGAAAGAAATGGTATTTTTGTAGTAAATACGAGTCTTTAAAGGAAAACCCTCGTATCTTACTACCGATGAAAGGCTTGACAATAAAATATTATGCATGTATGTATTTTTCGGCAAGTGTCCACTAAGTACTCCCGTACTTAGCCCTGCATGTATTTCTAAATGTGCAGGTTGAGCTGTGATCAGGGATGTGGTGTGCAAGCGGAGCTTTTGTCAATCTAGGCCGAGAGTTTCAGAGCTGAGTATATGTCTTCATACATATACTCAAGTTGTTGTTTTTCCGCTGCGAACACTGATTTTGCCAGATATCATGTCATTTATCAAAATAATATGTATGGTTTAACAATGTCCTCAAACTCCTTAAATACCCGTTTGGGTTAATATTATGTATGTCTTCTTTTGACCTCCGTCAATATCTGTTTTTAATTTGCTTTTCTTATACAAACGTCGAGTCATCAAGAGGTTAGATATGCCCCTTTCTAATCCCGCTCCTAAATCCCCTCCCCTCGTCGCGATTTCCCTGAGTTCGCTATCCCTAGCGGGCGCGGCCGCGACATTTTATTAGTCGTATCGATACTCGGTCCCCGCTATTACTAGTGTCGGGATCGGGCTGCGACAGAGTGGTATCAGAGCAGGTCGTCTGCTCTGAATCTAATGCTTGATTGAGTTGAGCTTTTATTTGCTCTTATTTATGAGTACTAGTCTAACTTGAGTTCTTAAACTGGTTTGAGAGTCAGTCGAAACAGAACCCCAGCACCCCATCTCCTCCGACTTATTGAGGTAAGAGCTTTTGATGTTTTCTTTTTCCGCTTTCATGCTGAGTTTTAACTACCCACTAATGAGTTATGTGATGTTTGATGGTGGAACTATCTGAGCATGATGGAACATGATGAGAACCATGAGTTGAGGAATATTTGGGAGTTATATTAAGGCTAGTATAGCCGTTGCCTCACCGTACCAAATGAGAAAGAGTATGTTGATGATTGGGGTGGAATACCAAGTAAGTTTCGTATCCACTTTTGAGAAAAACGATGTTTTTGTTTTTAGGATGCAGCGTATTGTTGAAGCATCAACGAAATGCTGGTTTAGAGAGTGCGAGTCAGATGAGGACGATACGCTAGGAGAGTTTCTAAGCGCATTACCATCGACGCTGGCAGAAGGTTATTCCCTACGGAATCGACGGAGCGGAAGCTATCGACCTTCTGATTCCGCGATTACCACCCACAGGGGAGTTTGGGCGACAATTTTAGTCCCCCTTACTCGTGGGCACTACATGGTTGGGAGGAGTGAGGTATGGTGATATTAGCGGTTTTATCGCGACGCTAAGCCATCGTTATTTTGCGTTCGGCGATTCCCCTGCACCGCCGTACGAAGTGCCCGATGGGCCAGTCCAGGGTGGAGAGTTAGTGGTTGTACCACCACCCCCTAGTGAGGCAATGCCGGTTATACCTGACCAGGCTGATTCAGATTCGATAGTTTTCGAGACGTATTCACCGGTCGTGGAGCACGTGAAGGAATATTAAATTGAATTAATGCTCCGTTTGCCCGATGATCGTTTCTTGGATTATTATTAATTTATCATACAACGATTAATCCTAACATGCTCCTATGAATTTAACAACTGCACGTTGGAGTTAGAAAATACCTGAAGAATTCCTAAGAATTCGTCAATCTGTCGCTGAACAGGTCAGCCAACTTCAACGCTCCGTTTGACCCCTCAAACGACCTCAAATCGTATTTCGCCCAGAAATATGACTTCTTCGTCTTCGAGAGAGCTTTCCGTGGCCGCCTGATTCGCCTGAATCGGAGTTCTGTGGAGGAAGTTATGGCCGTTTTACGGAAACTGCCAGAACTTGGTTTCCTGCGAAAATCTGACTCCAGCTCTGATCTTCTCGACTGTATCCCGCTCAGCTTTCACCGTTGGATGGACAACGATCTATGAAAGTCCCAAGAGAGAAATAAGCCCCACACGTTTTTCTTCCCTGCGCCCCACAGCTCTCAAAACCCTAATATTTTATCAGTGTGTTTTCCTGAGAGCTGACAGCTGTATTTAAATAAAATTAAATACGTGTGGGCACAGAATAAGTGTAGTAGGCGTCTTTCTCTCCTTCTAGGGCTAGGAGACATTGGGCCAGTCCAGGGACCAGATACAAGGAATAAAGATGGGCCTCAAATAAATTAATTTATCTATGGTCAGCCCAGACCATAATTAATTTATAAATATCAGTTCATTCCACTAGAGAACCGATACTGACTTACCCCTTTATTGCCGGTGATGAGTCGGGGCTTGTATTTAGACTTATTAAATCTCCGTATTTAAAATATCCGACATCCATTAATTAATTAGAGCTCTGACAGCTTAAATTAATTAATCTCTTTATAAATCCTTAAGCAGTACCACTCAAACTTTATTATTGCGCCTGAACTTAATCAACCTGCAGGGTTTAGCGCAATAAACCTTATTGAGCTCCTTAAGGGGATGCCATTATCCTATACCGGATACGGGTACTAATACAGATAATCAAATATCATATATTAACCGCTATCACCCAAGATACAGAGTACTCGAGTTAGTATATAACTTTCACCCATAGTAAGTCAAAGTGATATACGAATTAATATATATATCTGAATACTTATTAGTATTAAGATTTATAAGTCACCGAGATCTTGATTCTTCACTTAAGTCAGATAGAAGAATACATCTCAAACTGTGGTCCTATCAATACGTAATGACGTACCAGTATAGACAAGTAGCCAAGACAAACTACTTCCATCTATACTGCAGCCTAAACCAATAACTTGTCCTAGAGTTATTTCGGCTGTGATCATATTATATCTCTTAAGGTTATTCCAATTATATGGTCTTCTGTGATCTACAACACACCATATAACCTACTTATACAGAGATAAAGAACATACATGTGCAATCATGAACACAATCAGATAGGAGATTAGATAGTGAACTTAGGAAACATTGTATACAAGCATAAAATGTTCTTGCTTTCAGTATACAAATCCAACAATCTCCCACTTATACTAAAGCAAACTTTTAGTATACAATGCGTCTATTTACCAATCACCTAACACTTCTCCCACTTATACTTAAAGTTTCCTAAGTGGGTGGCATCAATCTGGCATCAATCGCATTCCCATCTTTCAATGACCATTTGCGATAAGCCTTTTGTGAAAGATTAGTAGGTTTCTCCAATATGTGAGAATTTATTCTTTGAGCACAAAAACCTCGATTTACGAATAATCGTATAACTTGGTACTTACTCTCCATGTGTTTAACCCCTTGTGGTTCTTGGATTCCTTAGAGTTCGCAACTGCACTTGAGGTATCACGAAGGTGATGCTCCCACGCAAACTAGGAATTACCCTTAGATCCTGGAGGTAGTGGTCAAACCAAAAGGTTTTACCTCCCAAGAAAAAAAAACACATAGCTCGAGGTAATTATTCTTGGTTCCGGTCAGCCTGGAAATCCGAAATCATATAATCCAAAAAGGAACTAAACTGTCTAACTGGTAGACTATCCTTATTCTCTAGTCAGGGACTTGAGAATATAATTTACCACAATTCAGTGTCCTTAACTAGGATTATACTGATATCTTACAATCATGCTAACTACATAGCAAATATAAGATCTCGTACATAGCAATCCATACATGAAGCTATCTACTGCGGAAACGTAGAATACTGCCTTCATTTCCTCAACCTTAATAGGCATCTTAAGACATAGTCTTTAAATAAAGGAACGCCATATCTAAAAGTTAGCAATCCTTTCTTGGCGGTATTCATACTACAACGAGTATTCTCAGTATCAATGTAAGACACTCGAGATAAGCCCAACATCCTTTTCTAGTGATCCCTTATTACTTTGATCACAAAGATGTATACTGTACCTCCTTAGTCTTTCATATGAGACTGTTCGGATAACCATTACTTTATGTCTTAACAATAGCTCCATATTGTCGCCAATTAGGAGGATATTGTTTACATAAAATGCAAGATAAACCACATCACCGATGACACGAGAGCGATTGACACGAGATGTTTCTCTCCCTCTCTCACGTAACCTCGATGGTTTAAGTGAGCTGCTATGGGTAAAATGATCCGAATGTTCTGAGCATGGCACTGGCAAAAATATCATCATAACCTATACCTTCACACTGGGCATAACCTTTCGCCACCAGTCTAGCTTTAAAAGCTACGACCTTGCTCATTCGGACTTATCATTCTCTTGTATACTCACTTGCAACCTATGACTTTACGGCATTCTGGTAGCAAGATTTTCTTAGTATACAACCATATTCTTAATGGATTGCTCCATTGAGGCGTGCCAGAAATCTACATTCTCGTCTTCCACTAATTCCAAGTAGATATCTGGGTCGATTCTCTTATATTCACTACCAGGGACTGAATCCAAAGATTCTCCCAAGAACATAAATTGATCGGGTTGTCCCACAACCCTCCCACTACAATGGATCTGTGGTGGCACATGTGTGTCAACAGTGCGTGCAGTGTCTTGTGGTACAAAACTCTTGCACACTTGGCTTGGGTGATGAAATCGCCTGTCTAATGTCTTCAATTTCTTGAAGCACACTATCTGACTTGGATTAGTGATTATTCTCATAGTCCACTTCTAAGAATCGTGTGTCATTGCTAATAACCACCTTCTGATTCTTTAGGACTAATTGCAAAGATACATAACTCATCATCGAACATATTTTTCCAAGAGTGACCTATTTCTTCTCTCCACCACACCATCTTATATAGGGATTACACGGTGTAGTAAACTGGGTTGGAATCCCAAACACTGACAATGAATCAGAAAAGATCATTCCTAACACATTATTAGCCCTTTATCCCCTTTGCCATGAATGACCCGGTCTCCATCTTTTCCTCTATACAGGATTCGCAGGTTCCAAATGGTACAACCTGGATTAAATCCAATGTACTATTTAGACACGAGCCTTTGGATCCTGTTAAGATAGATGTGACCTAATCTAGGGTATCAATATATGTGTAAGATCCTCATGAGAGATTAGCCTTAACTTTTCTCTTTCTTTTGTTCGATGATGTAAATGCAATATAAAGGTATTTTGTAGACAAGTTATAGTATGAAGAGAGATGTTCAAAATACCGGAATAGACAACTTTGTCATTTCTTATGATAGAAAACACCACTATCAAAAATGACATAAGATCCATCTATTCAAAATTTTGGAACATGATAAGGAACTCTCAAAACTAAACTTTGTCTTTAAGATTTAAAGACAAGTCTCCCATTGCAACAACTGTGACTCTAGTCACGTTGCCTACGAAGACAATTATCTCATCACTTCTCAGCTTCCTTGTTAGCTTATAAAAAGCCATGCAAGGTGTAACAATCGTTATCAGTTTCTCTCGTTATCCACTACTCACAACTGAGTAGAAAATGAGCTGATATGTCTCAGTTACTATAGCAAGTGAAGTACCTTAACCCTTTGCCTTGAGTATTGAAAGAAAAAATCTCCAATACTCAATCTTATCACACCACTACTCCCACTATTTCCCTTGTCTTTCTTGCCCCTTGGACCCTTCTTCTTCCCGTCATTCGACGAAGAAGATGGCTCCCCTTTGGCAATAACAAGTGCTTGCACATCTCTTTCCCACAACTTCCTTAGCCGTAACTAGAGCATTCAACAACTCAAAAAGAGTATTATCTTTCTTGCTCATAACAGCATTGAGGCGGAAGTTCTTAATTAAAAGACTTGGGAAGAGAGTTCAGGATAATATCGACTTTTGCCTCACCGTCGATACTCCCACTGAGCAAGTCAAGTTCGTCAAACTTTGCATGACATGCTCGTGCACTGAGCTGTGCTCACTCATAAAAATAACAAGATTACTCTCATCAAATTTAAATGAGCAGCTCAGTCCGACTCTCCGAACACTTTCTTGAGATTCAGCATGATGCTAATAGCATCGTCCATGCCCTGATGTTGGAACTACAAGGTTTGTGACATTATACTCATAATATAGCATATACCCACATTATTCGTCTTATGCCACCTTGTATGTAATTCCTTTTTCTCATCAGTTGACTCATTGTTCGGACCAATAGAACGTGGAGTAGTAAGCAACACAAAAATTGTGTTAGTTTGTGATAAAGATAGAAATCCAAAACTGCGTTTCCATTTTATATATGTGGACCGGTTAAAAGACTTTGTGCAAGAATAAATAAACAATAAGAGACATAGACATATCTGAAAGTAACGAACATAAAACACATAATTCGTAACAATAATATTGTAACCTTTTGATAAAACAATATTAATGAAACCTCCAACGGCTCAAAGAATTCCATATGTAAGCCACGTGGGGTGGACAGTTACACACGAACTCCTCAACCAGACTATTCACCTAGTCATTTAATTTCCATGTCAACTTAACCTTTTGACAAAAGAAATTAATAGTTGGCACCTTAACTAGACCATATCATCATCAAGAAGGGACTCCGTGGGGGAGTTGTACATTGTACTTGATATGATATCTAAGCAATGACCACATTTTAACCTTGAAAATTAAATTCTCGAAATTAACATACTCACTCGGACCATGTCGCTTTCAATTTAATTTTCTTGGTTATCTTATTTAATACCATTCTCCAAAGTACTTGTGAAAATTACACAAGTAAGCCACGTGGGGTGGACCGTTACTGCATAACTCCCACTACTTTAATGGTTTAAATATTTTTTATAGAAACCTCTTCTGACAAACTTATGAGAAACAAATACGAAGTAAGCCACGTGGGGTGGACCGTTACTCATATTGCTAAACACTTTGTCTAGAGACCGCATGTGGAGGTCTATATAATTTTAAGATTAAAAATTATTAAGTAATAACCACAATTTAACCTTGAGAATTAAATTCTCGAAATTGACATACTCACTCGGACCATGCCGCTTTCAATTTAATTTTCTTGGTTATCTTATTTAAATCCATCATCTAAAGTACTCGTGAAAAATTATACGAGTAAGCCACGTGGGGTGGACCGTTACTGCATAACTCCCACTACTTTAATGGATTTAAATATTTTTATAGAAACCTCATCTGACAAACTTATGAAAGAACAAACATGAAGTAAGCCACGTGGGGTGGACCGTTACTCATATTGCTAAACACTTTGTCTAGAGACCGCTTGTGGCAATCTAAATAATTTTTAATCATCCATAAAATTATCAACAGCTTAGTCTTTTTAATTCAAAAGGTTTGATCATGCTCAACACATAATCCTAAACATGCTCATCTAGAACGCAACATGTAAAACATGCTCAGAATTCTAAAACATGCTTAAGAAAACGATAAAACTAGCATGCTTGTCTAAGCGCAGTTAATAAACACATATCAACAAGCAGAGACAAAAACAGCATGCAAAGAGCATAAAGGATTAACAACCACGACATGCAAAGAACATAATTAAAGAATTAAAATTCTTCGTGACCCATTCGTGGAAACCCAACATCTATTCTATTACAAAATAAAATAGAAAAACAGGCCCAAAAAACGAAACTTGGCCCGAACACATTAGGCCCGTCTTTGAAAAATAGGGTTTGGGCCCCCTAGGGTTTGAAACACGCAGCTAGGGTTTGGAACCCTAGCTGCCGCCGCCACTTCCATGATAGCCGCCCCGGCGCGCACGGCAGCAGCCCAGCGCGCGCAGCAGCCGCCTGGCTCGGCAAGCAGCAGCAGCACGCCAGCAACAGCAGCAGGCCCGACGTCTGGTCTTGGCGTGCTCGGCGATCTCGGCTCTCGGACAACAGTTCGGCAGCATCGACCGCGCATCGCACAGCCCCTGCTCCCCTTCGTCCAGCCTGACTTCACCTCGCCACCAGCAACAGCCCCGCACAGCGAGAGCACCAGCAGCAGCCTGCACGGCGACCCTCGGCACAACAGCATCAGCCAACGGTGGCGGTGGCTCGCGGCGCACAACGCCCTGCCCGTCTGCATCTTCGGCAGCCGCTGGTCTGTTTCGGCAGACCCCGGCGCTTGCTGCCGATAGACCACGCCCCGTCAGCCAGGCTTCGCCCCCGTTCTGCCCAGCAAACGCCTCGCGCAGCAACACCAGCCCGGGCATGGGCGCGCGCACAGCTGCGCTGTGACTCGCGCGAAGGCGCAGCCATACGCACAGCGGTGCCCGACGTCCGTCTGCCCGACTTGGCCCTGTCCTGCTACACGCCCGGCGACAGCCCACAGCCCGGAGGCGTACGCGCCCCTCGGCCTTCTTTGTTCTCCAACCTCCGTTCTTCGATGTTGATTCGTCGTCATTCTCGTCTCGATTTCCAACAATTACAGATTACAAAGGAAAAACAAATACAATTTGAAATCCTAATCTAACCACGGATTTTCTCGTGGTGAAAAACGATTACAACGTCAAACGACGTATCCCACGAATCAACAGACCACGAAGAACAACAGCAGTTAAAACAACGCACATTATTAATCGTACATAAATTAATAATAGAGCCAAGAAATTAATCCTGGGCTCTGATACCAATTGAAGGAATATTAAACTGAATTAATGCTCCGTTTGCCCGATGATCGTTTCTTGGATTATTATTAATTTATCATACAACGATTAATCCTAACATGCTCCTATGAATTTAACAACTGCACGTTGGAGTTAGAAAATACCTGAAGAATTCCTAAGAATTCGTCAATCTGTCGCTGAACAGGTCAGCCAACGTCAACGCTCCGTTTGACCCCTCAAACGACCTCAAATCGTATTTCGCCCAGAAATATGAATTCTTCGTCTTCGAGAGAGCTTTCCGTGGCCGCCTGATTCGTCTGAATCGGAGTTCTGTGGAGGAAGTTATGGCCGTTTTACGGAAACTGCCAGAACTTGGTTTCCTGCGAAAATCTGACTCCAGCTCTGATCTTCTCGACTGTATCCCGCTCAGCTTTCACCGTTGGATGGACAACGATCTATGAAAGTCCCAAGAGAGAAATAAGCCCCACACGTTTTTCTTCCCTGCGCCCCACAGCTCTCAAAACCCTAATATTTTATCAGTGTGTTTTCCTGAGAGCTGACAGCTGTATTTAAATAAAATTAAATACGTGTGGGCACAGAATAAGTGTAGTAGGCGTCTTTCTCTCCTTCTAGGGCTAGGAGACATTGGGCCAGTCCAGGGACCAGATACAAGGAATAAAGATGGGCCTCAAATAAATTAATTTATCTATGGTCAGCCCAGACCATAATTAATTTATAAATATCAGTTCATTCCACTAGAGAACCGATACTGACTTACCCCTTTATTGCCGGTGATGAGTCGGGGCTTGTATTTAGACTTATTAAATCTCCGTATTTAAAATATCCGACATCCATTAATTAATTAGAGCTCTGACAGCTTAAATTAATTAATCTCTTTATAAATCCTTAAGCAGTACCACTCAAACTTTATTATTGCGCCTGAACTTAATCAACCTGCAGGGTTTAGCGCAATAAACCTTATTGAGCTCCTTAAGGGGATGCCATTATCCTATACCGGATACGGGTACTAATACAGATAATCAAATATCATATATTAACCGCTATCACCCAAGATACAGAGTACTCGAGTTAGTATATAACTTTCACCCATAGTAAGTCAAAGTGATATACGAATTAATATATATATCTGAATACTTATTAGTATTAAGATTTATAAGTCACCGAGATCTTGATTCTTCACTTAAGTCAGATAGAAGAATACATCTCAAACTGTGGTCCTATCAATACGTAATGACGTACCAGTATAGACAAGTAGCCAAGACAAACTACTTCCATCTATACTGCAGCCTAAACCAATAACTTGTCCTAGAGTTATTTCGGCTGTGATCATATTATATCTCTTAAGGTTATTCCAATTATATGGTCTTCTGTGATCTACAACACACCATATAACCTACTTATACAGAGATAAAGAACATACATGTGCAATCATGAACACAATCAGATAGGAGATTAGATAGTGAACTTAGGAAACATTGTATACAAGCATAAAATGTTCTTGCTTTCAGTATACAAATCCAACAGCACGATCCATTTTCGTATTTGGCGATGATCACATATCCTAGCGCCGACTTACCATTGTGGGATTTGACCCCGGTGACGGCACCCTTGCCTATGCTACCTATCAGATCAGCACCGCCGTTTGTTTTTACAGAACCTCAGATTCAGCGGGTATCAAGGCCATCCGATTCGAGAGTTGCCCTAGTGCTAGATTCCGACGTTTTAGCTTTACAGCCTTACACGCACCAACTCCACTATCCACCTTATCGAGGCGCCCAAGATGGAGGATCTCGACCTGCACGGTCAGACAGCGATGAGGAGGATCCGGACGAGGAAACTCCGGATATGACAGTTGAACGCGGGCGAACCCAGCCTTTTTTTGCATCAGGTTGCGGACGACGGCACCGAGACATGGGTTTCTATTCCCAAGGTGCCGGTTTACTATCTGATGTATGACACAGATGTCGAGGATGAGCTGAGCGACGATAGCAAGTATCGGGTCATAGACGAGTATAAGGAGGAAGAGTCGGAGCCGAGTGAGGATGCACCGACTGATGATGTTGGGAGTAGGACATCAGGTGATGACGATGACGATGACGAGGTGGAAGATTGATAGATGACGACCGAGACTATCTAGAGATGTATATGTATATGTATATATAGTGATGCATAGTCAATGTACATAGCTAGAAGCATAATATAGAACATATATAACGCTCAGTCCCTATGATGCTTGCATAGCGAAAGCATCATTGTAGTAAAAGGGCGTTTTGTACAAAGAACCTTCGCTTTTGTGTAAGACCTCAAAAGAGAGGCAATTTTCCCTATGATATAGAGATGTCGTTGATGACTAGAGAGCTTTATGTCACATCAGAGTTTTGAGATTGATGATTTGAAGCATGATGTTAGATGAACGATAGAGATGACGAGAACTATGAGAATTCTATATGAGAAATATAGAATTGAGTTGAGATATAGAGAACTGAGATGAGAATTCTATATGATATATATAGAACCGAGTTGAGATGTCTATTTGAGTTGAGAAAATAGAACTTGTATTTTGAGATGACGAAAAGATTAGCTTTGAGGCTGATATATTTATATCTTATAGTATGCCTCCGAGAAGGAGAAACAGAATCCAAGAAGAAGATGAGGAACAGAGAAATCCTACACCACCACCTCCTCCACCACCAGAGAGGAGAATAGAGGAATTTTTCCTGAGACAAAGTCCACCGGTGTTTAATGGATCTGGAGATCCTGCTGAGACGGAAGAGTGGATCCGGAGTATAGAACGGATCTTTAGATTTTTGAGATGTGATGATCACGAGCGTCTTACATGCATGTCCTATCAGCTCAAGGGATCTGCAGATTTCTGGTGGGAAGCTAAACAGAGAACCATGACCCCAGAGCAACTAGATGCCCTTACTTGGGATCAGTTCAAAGCAGCTCTGTGTGAGAAGTATATACCCCGGAGTTATCGGAAAAAGAAGGAAACAGATTTTGCCAATTTGAAGCAAGGCAATAAGACAGTAGCCGAGTATGACCGGCAATTCTGCGATTTGGCTCGATATGCCCCATATCGAGTGGACACAGACGAAAAGATGTCGGAACTATTTTGTTCTGGTTTGAAGCAAGAGATACGAGTTGTGTTAGCAAGCCAGAGTGCGCTAACTTATGCTGAAGCGCTGAACAGAGCGCTAGATATGGAATTGGCTATGCAGCCAGAGAAAATGAGTCAAGCTTCGACGCAATTGTCAAACCCGAATTTTCAATCGGGAAGCCAATCTTTTTCTGGCCAAGGCCAGAAAGGCAAGAGAAAATGGGACGACCGAAGTCAAGGTCCCAAGAAGCTGTGGCAGAGTCAGAATGCACCGCCACACTATCAGAACCGAGATAGTCGGCCTTACGTTGGCCAGACTGCACCAGCAGCAGCTCCACAAGGATCGCGAGGAATATTTCCTTGCCCGAAATGCAATAAGCTACACTTGGGAGAGTGCAAGATGGGACAGAACAACTGCTACACCTGCGGAAGGATCGGACAACACTCCAATCAGTGTCCAAATTGTCAGCAAAATGGAGGCGGAGGAAGGCTGAACCAGTACCAACCGCAGCTTAAAGCGATGGAAGGAGTCCTACCGCTACCGCCCCCACAGCGACAACAGCCAGCCTATCGACCACGTCAGTCAGGAAGGCAGCCGCCAGCCCCGCAGGCGAATCAATCCCATCATCAGAGAGTGTTGCGCTTGAGCAGAAGGCTCAGGACAAGAATCGAAGAAATCTAGCAGAACCACTACGGTCTCACTCGTATGTCCTGACTTAGAATTCGAGCTAGAATCGATTAAGCTCAAGGCTAAAAACCTAAGGATAATGTCTATGTGGTACATAGATATTATTTTGGGAATGGATTGGTTAGAGGAGAACCATGCGACGATACAATGCAAGGAGAGACGAATATCGTTTCAATTTTCAGGCCAAGAGCCTACTTCGTTTATTGGCGTTGAGAGAAAATGGAGAAAGCCGCCAATAATTTCAGCGCTTCAAGCCGAAAGCTTTACCAGAGAAAGGATACAACCGCGTATGTTGTATACCTGAATCAGAGTGAGGAGTCCAAAACAAACATAGATGACGTACCAGTCGTGCGAGAATACAAAGACGTTTTTCCTGAAGCTTTACCAGGATTACCCCAGATCGATAGCTCGAGTTTACAATTGATCTTGAGCCCGGAACCGCACCGACGTCAAAGGTACCATATAGAATGGCCCCGGCAGAGTTGCAAGAGTGAAGCTGCAACTTCAAAAATTTCTAGATTTGGGCTTCATTCGACCTAGTGTTTCCCAGTGGGAAGCACCGGTTCTTTTTATTAAAAAGAGGGACGGTAGTTTGAGGTTATGCATTGACTACCGCGAGTTGAATAAGGTGACACTGAAGAATAAGTATCCGTTATCTCGGATCGATGATTTATTCGATCAACTCCAAAAAGCGAGCACTTTTTCAAAGATTGACTTGAGAACGGGGTATCATCAGCTGAAGATAAGATCGGAAGATTTTTCGAAGACGGCATTTCGTACGAGATACGGGCACTATGAATTCATAGTCATGCCTTTTGGATTGACGAATGCCCCTGCAGTTTTCATGGATCTCATGAACCGAGTCTTTCACGAATACTTAGACAAGTTCGTGTTAGTGTTCATAGATGACATTCTGATTTACTCAAAGAGTAAACGAGAACACGAAGAACAGTTGAGAATCGTGCTAGAGAGATTGAGAGCTGAAAAGCTATATGCTAAGTTCAGCAAATGTGAGTTTTGGCTTAAAGAAATCAATTTCCTTGGCCATATCGTTTCTGCGAGAGGAATCGAAGTAGACCCAGCAAAAGTTCAAGCGGTAGTAGAGTGGAGAGCACCGACTACACCGCATGAAATCCGCAGTTTTCTGGGATTAGCAGGGTATTACCAAAGATTTATTGAGGGCTTTTCGAAAATCACTAAGCCATTGACGCACCTGCTAAATAAAGAAGTTAAAATTGAGTGGACGAACGAGTGTGAGTTGAGTTTTTCAGAGCTGAAGAAGAGAATTACCACTGCCCCAGTTTTAGTTGTTCCCAAGGCGAACAAAGAGTATGCAGTCTATACAGACGCATTGAAGAATGGACTAAGATGTGTACTGATGCAAGATGGAAGAGTTATTGCAAGTGCCTCACGGCAACTCAAGCCACATGAGATGAATTATCCGACGCATGATTTAGAGTTAGCAGCCGTAGTGCATGCTTTGAAGATCTGGAGACACCATCTTTATGGAGTACGGTGTGAGATAAACACCGATCACAAAAAGTCTCAAATACTTCTTTGAGCAAAAAGATCTAGACATGTGACAGAGAAGATGGCTAGAGTTGGTGAAAGATTACGATTGCAGGATAAATTATCACCCCGAAAAAAACTAACGTTTGTCGCTGATGTGTTGAGTAGAAAGAATCAAGGAGAGTTAAGATTTTTCCTTACTCAAGAAGAAAACTTGATCAAAGAATTCGAGAGATTGAGATTGGAGGTAGTGATACCACCTCAAACGACGGAAATAGTGATTGCTACACTGAACGTTACATCTGACCTACGGTCAAGGATAATCACAACTCAAAGAGAGGATGAAAAGATAGAGAGGTTACGAATGAAGATTCGAACCGAGAAGATGGAGAATTATCAATAAACGACAGACAAAGCCATATTATTTGATGGAAGAACGTGTGTGCCTGATAGAGAAGAATTGAAAAATGAAATCATGAGTGAAGCTCATGACACCCTTATACAGCACACCCAGGAGGTACGAAAATGTACCAAGACTTAAAAATGAATTTTTGGTATGAAACGAGAGATAGTGCGATTGCATGGAGTACGGATGATGATCACATCGGATCGAGATTCCAGATTTACTTTACGTTTCTGGACGAGCATGTAAAAAGAGTTAGGTACTAAAATGAATTTTAGTACAGCCTTTCATCCGCAGACGGATGGACTGTCCGAAAGGACTATACAAGTTTTGAGAAAACGTAATTAGAACTGTTGTGCTAGATAGAGGAAGTCAATGGGAGCAAGTTTTGCCCCTGATCGAGTTTACTTATAATAAAAGTTTCAATTGACTATTACCATGGCTCCATACAAAGCCTTGTATGGACAAGAATGTAGATCCCTGCTTTATTTGGGATGACATTGGAGAACGAGGAAGTGCTTGGATCAGAAGCCATTTAAGAAATAATCGCCATTGTGCGACAGATTTAACCGAGAGTTAACAAAGCACAAGATCGCCAAAGTCTTATGCAGACACTAGGCGAACAGAGATTCATTTTGATGTAGGAGACAAAGTCTTTCTTAAAGTTTCCCCACCCAGAGGAGTACATCGTTTTGGAGTTAGAGGAAAACTCAAACTGAGATATGTATTAGACCCTACAATATACTTGAGAAAGTAGGCCCTATTGCCTATAGACTTGCGTTGCCTCCGAGCTTCGCGAACGTTCATAACGTTTTCCATGTTTCACATTTAATTAAATACGTGTTTGATCCAAGACACGTCATTCATCAAGAAGAAGTGTCCCTAGAGCCGGACTTGAGCTACGAAGAGAGGCCCGATGTTATTCTGGATCGGAAGATCCAGCAACTGAGAAACAAGTCAATTCCTTTGGAAAACATCCAATGGAGACATCATGGCAAGATAGAGCAACATGGAAACTTGAAGAGAAGATGAAAGAAAAATATCCCGAGCTTTTTCCCGAAAGTGAATAACTCAAATTTCGGGACAAATTTTTTTTTTTAAGGGGGGTAGGATGTAACACCCCGTACTTTTATGAGTAGTAGTAGTGTCGAGACACTACAGAGAGTACTGCGGTACTGAGATATGAGATTATAAATAAAATGAGATGAAGTAATGATGATAAATAGAGATATTGAGCATTAGAGTTACATTATTTTGATGAGACGAGTTATTCTTCTAGATGGAGATATGAGTCTGATAGAATCAATGATGAGGATAGAGAGTGAGTAGTTTGAGAAAACGAGTTGAGATAGAGATGCTGATTGAATTGAGAAAAGAGCATAATTTATTTTTCCCGATGACGGATACAGAGGTATCTGTGAGATTAATTGTCCTATTGTTAATAGGAACATCTGATTAAGAATATAGTTGAGATAAGTGAGTGAGAAACCCTATAGAAGGGAGAGTCGATCTGAGAGATGATCTAATTGAGAGATGATTGCTGATTGCTTTGATGTGAATTGTATCCGTGTTTTATCTGAGATGGTTTGAGTGATTGTCTACGTGACTATTTGTTACGATGATGTGAGTATGATTTGTTTTGTGTTATGTTAACACGGATTATTTTCGAGATTTTGGAGAACGAGATTATTTTTAAAATCGGGAAATAGCATACAGCTATTATTATTTTGCATATCAGTATTTTATGAGAAATATTTTACTGAGATATATATATATATATATATATATATATATATATATATATATATAAGTTTATGATGAGATGAGATATTCCAATAGTTTGAGCTATTGTATTTTTCGATGAAGAACTACTGAATGTAATACATTGAGGAAATAAGGGTGTATAGAGATAATGGTTGAACGTTGTTAAAGTTAAAAATCTGGCCTTGGAGTTCTGCTATGGCGTGGGAGTTTTGCTCTGGCTTGCGAGCTCTTCTCGGGATGCGAGCTCTGCTATGCCAGAGGCGAAGTCAGTCCTCTGCTATGCCAGAGGCGAAGGCATTCGTCTGCCCAGACAGAGGGGAAGTCAGTCCTCTGCTATGCCAGAGGCGAAGGCATTCGTCTGCCCAGACAGAGGGGAAGTCATTCCTCTGCCCAGACAGAGGGGAAGTCAGTCCTCTGCTATGCCAGAGGCGAAGGCATTCGTCTGCCCAGACAGAGGGGAAGTCAGTCCTCTGCTATGCCAGAGGCGAAGGCATTCGTCTGCCCAGACAGAGGGGAAGTCAGTCCTCTGCTATGCCAGAGGCGAAGGCATTCGTCTGCCCAGACAGAGGGGAAGTCAGTCCTCTGCTATGCCAGAGGCGAAGGCATTCGTCTGCCCAGACAGAGGGGAAGTCAGTCCTCTGCTATGCCAGAGGCGAAGGCATTCGTCTGCCCAGACAGAGGGGAAGTCATTCCTCTGCCCAGACAGAAGGGAAGTCATTCCTCTGCCCTGACAGAGAATGCATTCCTCTGGCGAGCATTTCTCTGCTCTAGTGCAGAACCTACTTTTGAGAGAGAGGAGTCAAAGCAAGTGGATAAACATTGTTAACGGATAAGATATTTTATGCAAGTGGATAATTAAGCATGTGTTAATTATCCAATACTTGATGGCTAAGTAAATGGGGTTATATAAATAACACCTTTCTCTTTCATCCCCAGAACAGACGTCCCTTTCCTCTCTCTCCTCTCTCTTTTCTCTCTTTTCTCTCGACTGTCATTATCCAACGCCATTGATGAGCTAGTAAAAAAAACTTTGTAGCTTACTTTTTATCCCATAACCACCGATTAAACCAAGCTGAAAACACTCGTATATCCATAAAACAAAAGCTGGACGAAGGTTTGAGCTAGGAATCAAGAAAGTGGAGTTATATTGTTCGTTATACAGATCATAAGAGTAAGTCTCTAAACACATGAATCTACTTATATCTAAGCTTTATGAGCATGTATATAGATGATTAGAGTATTAAAACAACTCCTAATTCAAGTTGAAGATCATGAAGAGAGTGAGGATTCGAGTATATAAATGAGCCTTAGAGATTGTAGTTATGATAGTTGATGGATTAAAATGATGATTAGAAATGAGTGATAACGAATATGAGTTCTTGAGTTGATTTGAAGATTTGAGTGGTTATATGAGTTCTTGAGCATGCTATGATGTTAAGTGATGGTTTAGATTGATGATTAGAAGTGATGAAATGAGTTTTGGTATGAGTTTGTTGTTGAGAATTATGTTGTTGTATTCAAGATAGAGATGTTTTTGAGATATATGAGTTTTAAGTACAAATTGGAGAAATTTCGTAGGCCTACTGACCTACTGTGATCGATGGTTTGTCGATGTCTAATAGCTTTGAAAATTTTATAGCAAGTCCCTACATGAATCTTGAGTACCCTGATAAAATTTTAAGCCATTTAAACTTCTTTTGATATTTCTTTAAAATGAAAAACCTAAACTGCACATTACTACCGAGAATTTCAGAGAACAGGGGAAAGAGTCATTCATTTCAGTAGCTTCCTATGTGATCTAGCTTTCCAAATTTTTATGGTATCAATATTATTGTGTTAGCTAGATATCCACCAAAGTTGAGCCCAGTTTGACAACGTTTACTAGTTTTCAAAAATTGTAACTTTCGGTTACACAAAACTGCCAGAAATGGTAGATCATGGTAAAAACGTCATATCTCTCAAACCACTTGGAGTTTTCGACTCTACTTTTTTTTTAAATGAAACTAGACTCGTAGAACTTTCTTTTGGTATGAGTCTCGAGTCCAGAAGATGTCGGAATCAGAACAGTTTAAATTTTGAAGTTGGGTCAGTGTAAAAACAGAGCATGTTTTGATGATGTTTGATTGTGTTTTCTTATGTGCCTTATGTGATTGTGTTGCCTATGTGTTTAACTGAGATTAGACGAGCCTTATATGTGAGATAAATCGAGACTTAGAACCATAATTTTCTTGAAACCTATCCTTGAACTTAAGGTTGTGAGATGAGTGGAG
Source organism: Salvia miltiorrhiza (assembly GCF_028751815.1). Taxonomy (NCBI): domain Eukaryota; kingdom Viridiplantae; phylum Streptophyta; class Magnoliopsida; order Lamiales; family Lamiaceae; genus Salvia; species Salvia miltiorrhiza. Next base: position 32,706,252 of record NC_080389.1, on the reverse strand, counting down.
AGTTTATATAAAGTTGAGTAAGGAGATAGAATATGAGATAGAGCATGAGTTAAGGCTTGGGAGTTAGTCAATGAGTTTCTAATCGAGATTCTTTTTATGACATGAACCTTCGATGATGATGATGATCCCTGAAGACACGAGCAGAGCAAGGTAGTAAGTAACTCCACTTTGATGGGAGATTTTGAGTAATGTCTTCACGTGGGCATTATTTTGAGTATACAGTTTAAAAGTTTTTCTAAACTGTTTTAAATGATGATGAAATTATGAGATGTTTTGATGTTTTGAGATTATGATGATGTTTGAGAATTATTGACTTGCCAATATTTTTATGATGATGTTGAGCTTGTATGTTTACCCTCTACTGATGAGATGAGACGATCGGGTCCTGGGCAATTGATAGCTATCCTGCCAGGGCTAGTGTACACAGAGGTGACTGTGAGCCGTTGAGCGAATCGGCCGGTCACGGTGCTTGAGAAGGAGGCCTACTTCTCAGTACCTGAGTTGAGATAATGATGAGTTGTAGATGTGGTACTTACTTGCTGAGTTTTGACTGCAGTCATTTGAGTCATTCATTCATTTATTAATGATGTTGAGTTTTAACTGCTTGCACAGGTTCCTTTAAGATATAATTCCTGTGTATTGCTGAAGTGTGGCAAGTTCAATTTATAGCTCTATGAGCAGCTTTGTTTTTCGGCGATATGTCCACTGAGTATTTATGTACTCACGCCCTGCATGTATTTCTAAACGTGCAGGATAAGCGGAGGGGGAGTATGGTGCGGTGCTGGTGGGAAATGTTTCGAGTTGACGTTTTCTTACTCTATCGAATGTCTGTTTTGTCAATAGAGTTTTGATATGAAGTTATGTTGTATTAAATCAAGCATTTTACTCACGATTATATGTCTTCATACATATAGTCGGTTCACCTTTTGTTATCACACTCTGAATATTATGACTCTATATAAAAATCAAGCTATACTTGTTTTGCTTTTCATGTTGAGATTCCTGATATTTATCGAGTTATGACGATATTGACGAATATACCCTTTTGATGAATTATGATGATCTTTCCTTAGCACGTTTCTTTGTGAGCTTCCGCTGTTGATCTATGTATTCTTTCTATCTTTCCCCTTTCTTTTATTAGTCGTATCGATACTCGGTCCCCGCTATTACTAGTGTCGGGATCGGGCTGCGACAGTCTGTGTGCTATTCTGGATGCGATTAAGATTCGAGCGGCTATCTTTGGGATTAGTAGTGACAGTACTTTTGGCCCAGACGACTTCTCCTCGCTTTTTTATCAGCACTGTTGGGACTGACGTCATTGTTGTTGTCCATGATTTCTTCTCAGGTGGTTTTATGCCTCATAGATTTACCGCCACCACCGTTGTCTTGGTCCCTAAGAAGACGAACCCAGAGACTTGGGCTGACTATCGTCCTATTAGCCTTTGTAACGTTACCAACAAGATCATCACCAAAATCTTGACCTTGCGTTTGACACCTCTCCTCCCTGTGGTGTTGTCTCCGAATCAGAGTGGTTTCGTGAAGGGTAGATTGTTGAGTGATAATGTTCTGCTTGCCCAGGAGATAATTCAGGATTTGGATAAGAGTGTTCCCACTCTGAATGTTGCGCTTAAGCTTGACATGGCTAAGGTGTATGATTGGGTTCAGTGGCCGTTCTTGCTTCAGATTCTTTAGAGGATGGGGTTTTCTCCTGGTTGGTTGAGCCTTATTAAGCGATGCATCAATCGTTGCTAGTTTTCTGTTCTTATGAATGGAGTTCCTTCTGGCTTTTTTTTGTCGACTTGTGGGATCAGATAGGGTGATACACTATCTTCTTCGTTATTTATTCTGGCTGCAGACTACCTATCCAAAATCTTAGACCGTCTGATTATTAGGCAGCGTCACATAATGTATAGGACTGCCTATAGGGGATTTTCCATCTCCCACATTTCCTATACTGATGACATCATCATCTTCACGCAGGCGAAGACTAAGTCCATGCAGCGCCTCGTTGAGTGCCTTCACCACTATTCTGTTGTCTCTTGGCAGAAGGTAAATAATGGCAAGAGTTGTTTCTACATCGGTGATCGCCATGAGCAGTGGGAACAAAGTATCTGTGAGATTGGGGGCTTCCAACGTGGTACATTGCATTTCACTTACCTTAGCATTCCTATTTTTCATGGTTACCGTTGTGTTTCTTATTACCTTGGTGTAAGAAAAAAGCTAACAGATAGGATACATGGTTGGTCGCACAACCATTTTCACTTAGCGGTCGCTTGGCCCTGATTTAGAGTACTCTTAGTGCCATTTCCCTCCACATTCTACAGGTTATGGAGCCTTTGCAAAGTGTCCTCCGGGATTGGGAACAACTAATTTCTCGTTTCTTTTGGGGTTCTAGGGGAGAACAGCTGAAGATTCACTGGGTTAGTTGGGAGTAGATTTGCATGCCTTTAGCGGATGGGGGTCTCGGCATTTGCTGATTCTTTGAGTTTGTTCGTGCCTTCAGCTTTAAGCTATGGTGGCGCTTTCAGGATAGAGAGTCTCTTTGGGGCTAGATACATGTGGGCCAAGTATTGTAATGGTCGTTTTCCTCAGAGCTCGCATTACACTGCATGTGAGTCCTACTTGGCGTCGTATGATGCGCATTTCTGAGATTGCTCATTGTCATGTTATGTGGTCCATTGGAAATGGTAGGATCAGTTTCTGGGATGACATATAGTTTGGGGATCGCCCTTTGAGATCATATAGTCATTTCGGAAATGGTCACACTTTTTCTCGCGTCTGTGATTTTTGGCATGACTCTACTTGGGATGATACTCGCTTGCATGATCTTTGTGATTTGCATGATATTCCTGTTGATTTGATTGATGCTCTAAGCCGAATGCCGATGGTGATGGGGACAGATGATGTGATGCATAGGGATTTGACCAGCCACAATGAGTTTTCGATTTTCTCTGCTTGGGATCTTGTCCGGAGACGGCTGCCCAGGCAGACTTTGTTTGTTGATATCTGGAGTGATTGTCTTACTCCCACCATTTTTGTTTTCCTGTGGCGTCTATTATTTTGGTCGTCTTCCTATTGATTCTTGTCTCCAATCGTGGGGCATTTCTCTTGCCTCCATATGTCTGTGTTGTTTGTCTCCTCAGTCTGAGTCTTGTCTGCATGTGTTCCTGTAGGGTGAGGCTGCTTTGATTGTCTGGGCTCATTTTGACTCTTGGTTCCCGTCTTTGCACACGCCTCTTCACACGAGCACTGATATTGCATGTATATTAGGTCACTGGCGGCGCGCCTTCCCTAGGGAAACCAAGTGGCATATTTCTTTTCTGATTCCTTTGTTTGATTATATATGGTTCCTTTGGACGGAAATGAATAGTTGTAAATACAGGGCTATTCATTTTCGTGCTTCTCACGTGATTTGTGATGCAGCTCGAACAGAGCCAAACTCACGCCAGAACAGAGCTAAACTCACCAGAGCTGAACGCGCCAGAACAGAGCCAAGCTCGCCAGAGCTGAAGTCGTTGTGCCAGAGCAGAAGGTCTTCAGAGCAGAGCAAACATGCCAGAGCAGAGTAGAATGGAATGTCAGAGCAGAGCAGAGAAGAACGCCAGAGTAGAGCAAACTTCCAGGATGCTAGAGCAGAGCAAACGGTCCAGAGCAGAGCGGACTTACAGAGCAGAGCGGGCGTCCAGAGCAGAGCGGACTTCCTGAGCCAGAGCAGACTATACTTTCCAGAGTTGAAGTCCAGAGCAGAGTATACTTTCCAGAGCTGAAGTCCAAAGCAGAGTATACTTTCCAGAGCAGAGCTAAGTCCTAGAGCTGGCTGAAGTCCAGAGCAGAGCTAAGTTCCAGAGCTGGCGTTTTCCAGAGTGACGTTTTCCAGAGCGGGCATTTTCTAGAGTGGGCATTTTCCAGAGCTGGCATCCTCACCAGAATTGTCAAAGCATGCTGAACAAGTTTCTTTTGTTTCCTTGTTTTTAAGTTTCATTATTTTTAAGTTTCCTTGTTTTTACGTTTATTTCCTTCATTAGATTAGGGTTTAGTCTACCTATATATATGGCTGCATGTGAACGAAAAACACATCTTATATCATATCTTTTATCAATCAATTTGTGAGTTTATTCTCTCTCTTGAGGACTTCGAGTTCTTCTTGAATTTAGCCCAAGCAAATTCAACTTATCGACGTAACGGCGAGTTCACCAACCCTCGTCGCGTGTCATTCATTGTCCCCGAGTGGCTGCATCAACTACACGTTGGGGTTTAGGGATTCGTTCGCCTAGATCATTTTGTGGGTTAGATTCAGATATTTTGGGATTTCCATCCTTTATCTTTGTTACTTTGTTTGTTAATCCAGTTCGTCATTCATATCAAGTCTTCCGCGCGTGTTTATGTGATCGGTTCGGCAAGGTTCATACCAATACCGGCGAGGATCGCATCAATTGGGCAGGTTATTCATCATCTTCGTTTTCTTGTGGCGATGAGACACTTACTGACACTCATTAGCAGGGATGTGCCCCTTCGGTTGACTTCATGCCTCCAGCTCCCCCTGTGAGGAGGACTCCTCGTTTATTTATGGTGTGCTGGGTCCCTCGAAATCCCCTTGGGTGAAGCTGAATACTGATGGACTCACAAACGCAACGCGGGTGGATGAGTGGTTCGTGACCACACTGGAGCTCTCCTTATTGCTTTCTGCACCCCCTATGCTGCTACTTCCAGTTTTGAGGCTAGTTAGCTGCTCTGCTCAAGGGTCTCAGGCTGGCTGTCACATTCTCTGCTCATATCTAGGTTGAGTTGGATGTTGCGGCGATCATTTTGCTCATGTCTACTGGGCATTATGATTACACTAGTGTTCGTCATACTGTTGCCTGGATCAGACAGCTTATTCGGCACCGGCAGGTTCGCTTCACTCATATCCATTGAGAGAAAAATCGGCCAACCGACTTTATGGCTATGAGAGGGCATCAGGCCCAGGCGTTGACTATGTTCGATTCTATTTCTACACCTCGTTACTTTCTTGCTCTAGTTAGGATGGACCAGCTTGGTTATCCTAACTTTAGATTCAGATATCATGTTGATAGTTAGTTTATTTTTTATCTGTTCCTTTTTTATGTTGTTTCATTTGTCCTCTAGATGTAGTCGCTTTAGGGCTACATCTATGTATGATTGTGATTTGTCTGGTTTCTTTGGTCCCCTTTGGTTTATGTTGGGCGTTGTCACTTTTGGGCAGCGCCATGTATGGGATGTTGGTTGATGTTTATTTACAGGTTGGGGTCTGCCTAACCCTTCACCCTTCGGGTGTTTAGTAAAAAAAAACTTAATATCTTGTTAAATAAGAAGTAATACGAAACACACCGCCCTTTATAAATTAAAAGCCCGAAGATATTATACTGATTTTTGAGATTCTTTTTAGCACCTACGGAGGTGGTATACATAACACAAATCTTAATTATAACTATTACTCCAGGGAAAAGGTGCAGATTGGCCCCCGAAGTAGTAGCCCCTATAGCGTATTACCCCTCTTACTCACTGTGTGTGCAACTAAACCCCTGAACTCCGAGAAAAGGGTGCAAATTCCCCCCTCTGACTAACGGCTGTTAACGACGTTAGGTCAGAGGGGGGAATTTGCACCCTTTTCTCAGAGTTCAGGGGTTTAGTTGCACACACAGTGACTAAGGGGGGTTTTACGCTACAGGGGCTAATCTGCACATTTTTCCTTTTTTTTTTTAAATTATCTCTCATCTCTCTTTTCTCTCAAAAAGTCACGCACAAAAAAACAGAGAGCCCTCTTCCTCCAAAAGACAGCGCGAAGGTTGCCCTCAAATCACGCCGCAGAAGCAAGCCAGTCGCCTCGAAGCTTCATGAGTTTGTGATGTTGGGCAAGGCATCGGCGCCATCGCCAAATTTGACACCTCTCACAATGTAACGATCATAACCTCCTTATTTTCGCTATTTCTATATAATGTTGATTTGATTGGAATTGGAATTGGATTAATCGTTTATGTTGTTGATAAAAGATGATCCAACAACTTGGTGATTCAACCACCGTTAGCGGCGGTACAGTGGCCGAGAGAGAAAGAGGGCAGAGTGAGAGAGATGAGAGTTAATTAAAAAAATAGAAAAGGTGCAGATTAGCCCCTAAAGTAGTAGCCCCTATAGCGTAAAACCCCCCTTAGTCACTGTGTGTGCAACTAAACCCCTGAACTCCGAGAAAATGGTGCACATTCCCCCCTCTGACCTAACGTCGTTAACAGCCGTTAGTCAGAGGGGGGAATTTTCACCCTTTTCTCGGAGTTCAGGGGTTTAGTTGCACACACAGTGAGTAAGAGGGGTTATACGCTATAGGGGCTACTACTTCGGGGGCCAATTTGCACCTTTTCCCTTTATATAAAAAGTATATTATATTTTACAGATATTTTAACGAATTCTACCAAACATAATTAACTTTATATAATCTTACTACATCATATTAAACAATACTCCCTCCATCCCGTCCAAGATGCTACATATTCCTTTTCGGGCCGTCCCAACGAAGATGCTACATTTCTATATTTGGCAAAAATAAGGAATTTTAAACACTTAATTAACACTAATTAAGTATTTCCTTATTACCTTATCTCTCCTACTTTCTCACTTTATTACATTTTCTTCCTTACTTTATCACTTTATTACTTTCTCTCTCCTACTTTATCAATTTATTATTACACACTTAAAACATTAATCTACAATTCCTTAAATGTCGTGCCGAAAAGCAAATGTAGCGTCTTGGCCGGGACGGAGGGAGTATATTATATTTTACAGATATCTTAACGAATTCTACCAAACAAAATATTAATATGACATATAGTAAAAGACATTCCAATCAAACATATCACACCTTATTCTTTACTGCGTACTAAACGAGCCTTAGATATACATTGTGAACTCTAAAATCTCCATAGACTAGTATAAATAGTCATGCAATGTCTAAATAGAAAACCAAGTCATTTGTAATAATAATAATATAGTTTACTTGACTTTTCTACTCTTCTTTAAAAGATTATATTTGACACTTCGTGTTCAATTCAAGAAACATCAGGATGAAATTATACGATCAATTCAAAGATGAAGATGGAGTGGTCAACAAGAAAACAAAGAGTAAACTTGTTAGCAATAGAAAAGGAGTTGTGCACTCAGATCTAGTACAAAGTCTAGGAATTCAATTATGATTACAAGATTTAGTGTATTTTCCTAAAGATACTCAATGTCATGTTTTTTTTTTACCAACAAATGATGATTATTGATTTAGCAACGATGAAGAGTTCTTAGGTTCAATTTTGCTGTATGCGGTGTAGTTTTTCAATTTTATCTGGATAGTGGTCTAGCGTGCGTCCGATTATTTTCTCAACTTTGTGTGGTGTAAAGGTCTCGACTGCGTGCGGGCTACATATTCGATTATATTTAGATATCTCTTATAATTCTATTTTTTTAAAGATGAAGATTCTTCTTTTCCACAAATAGTGAGTTTTTCTTTTACTGTAGAAAGTGAATAAATAATACAAGAATAATGGCTGATCTAACAATACTCATATTCATTTTGTAATATCAGATGATGTTGACGCATTTGAGAATCTATCTATTACTATATAATAGGATACATGTTTGAGAGCCCACATCTATTCTCTATTCTACATAGCGCTCTCTTAAATTTACATTTTGATTTATCTAAGTATGCATTTTGAAGCTTACGCCTCAATTCTCAAGCATTACAAAAAAACAAAATTTTTTTTTTATACACAATCATCTATTACAAAATTAGATTAGCAATTGATCTACAAATCCTTCTCAAATCTCTCTCAATCCATGCTCAATCACCGTTACAAAATTAGATTACCAATTGATCTGGAAATCCTTCTCAAATATCTCTCCATCCATCTTCAAAGTGTTACTCAAATTCCACCTCCCGCCGTCTGCAAATCCTCATCACAACAATTCCCTCTCCCGTCGTCAAATCCTTATCATAGCGCCAAAGTTGGAACACTGAGCACCAAGAAATAGAATGTTGGAGAAGAAAACATACCCAAGAGAAAAAAATCCCTATTTGAGAGTGTCACAAAAGCCTTAGATTTCTCCCAGGTTAGGTCAGCTCGTAGATAAGATGTCAAGGGAGCAGGTATGTATATATTCTTTCACAGATCAAAAGTTGGTAATACTTGGTATATTTTAAATCAAAAAATAAAATAAAAATATGTATATCCTTAAACTGCTGAGAAATATTTTGATGAAACTTAGTATTTCGGAAGCACAGAACTTGTGGATTATGGTATGCTAAATTTTTCTAATGCTTTATTATTTTTTTATGTAATTTTTCTAAAATAAATACATACTTTTTAAGATGATTAATGCCACCATTCTTGATTCTCATCCCGAAACTTTTTATTAAATTGAAAAACAAGGGTGTTATTCATTTTTTTAGCTATTCTATCATATCTTGGTATAACTTGGTGGACTTTGCTTACAATTGTTTCTGTAGGAGCTGCAATACTTCACAAATCATAGACGTTATTTTGACAAGTTTGCGTGTCAGTTCTATTATTCGTCAAAGATGGTGGAAATGATAGCGGGTTTTCACTCTCATCTACAATTTTAAATTATATACTTTAAAGTGATGGTGTTGAAAGTGCAAGAGAGATGTATATGAGATAGTTTCTGTTGTATTATCTTTTATTCTTATCAACACTTATATGGCTGGCATGACATATGTCGTAGTATGGACACTGATATTATATCATTTGTCTCAACTGCAGATTTCTCGATTTACCTCATCCTGGACTTAGAATATATAGAGATTGTATCCAACTAGAGTCTAACCTTGCATCGGCTGGTGATAAGACTTGTCTGACCAATGTCCAAAAGTTATTTGTGCTGGAAACTTAATGAAATATCTTAATCATTGTTTTGATGATACCACAATCAAAAGGTTTCTTTTGTAATAGACTAGAACTGCTCGAACTCAAGTGTTAAAGTTCTTTTTCTAGTTTAGCTTGTTGTTCTGAAGACTGAAGACTGAAGAACGAAGGACTGAAGACTGAAGACTGAAGTTGCCGACTGAAGCAACAGTCGAAGAATCAGTTTTGAAATGATTACTTAATGCATGCCACGTGAAATCCACGGACTGATACTAAAGTCAAGTATCAGTTAAACATTCTTCATCGGACTGAACCTCCAACGGTCAAAGGAAGCCACGTACTCCAGAAGTACAGCCGCATTAAATGTAGAGATCTCAGGATCATCCTTTCTCTGCAGAGGACACTCCTCTTTGATGATTACCTTTTTAGAGATGTTGCATCTCCTGCTCTTCAAGATTGCCGTTCTCACCAAACAAGGAACCTCGAAGATTGAAGCCTCAACCCAAGTTCAAATTACTCTCTAACGGAAGAAATCTTGAAGACCTTCTCCGCCAACGGATCTATTCAAGACTTCTCCTATAAATAGCGCTCGAGGATCACTTCAATCTTCACCGATTCAACAACATAAGCTGAAACTCTGCCAAAATTGTTTCTCAGCCAAAGCCCAACCTCTCCGAAGTTTGAATCGAAGAAAAGAATCCCAAAGCCAAAAATCAGTCACTGCTGATTACATAAATTCTCTTAGACCTTACGCAAACCTTTTTCATCCAAAGCATAGGTCAAACTAACTCCAAGGAACTTGTTCTTTGAAGTTTAGTTGGCAAGTTTTCAAACCTCCCTTCAACCGAGTGAATCGAGTGTTTGAGTTGTAAAGAGTTCAGGAAGGTACTCTGTCTTCGTGAGATCCTAGTACCAGTTCGTGCTAGGAGTGAGAAATCCAACAAGGTGTGTTGGTACTGAAGATTGGATCTTCAGTTATTTCGGTTGTGTGCACCTGCAAGCACATGTTCAGGTTTGCTATGCACCCGTAAGTACGAGCATCGGTTTGCAGTGCACCCGTAAGCACTTGCAGAGTGAAGTTGTTGGTTTGATCAATCGATCGTGGATGTAGGAAGTATTTTCCGAACTATGTAAAAATCTCTGTGTCATTTACAACTTTCAGTACTTACTTTCTTATTTGTGCTCTTCCCTTATAAACTGAAAACTTATTAAGTGCAAAGAGAAACTTAAGATTTTAGAGAGCTGACCACTGGGCGGTCGGGGGAAGGAGAAAAAAAGAATGCTCTCGTTAGGGTTTCCCGCCGCTGCCTCCTAGGCGGCCGTCTTCTCCTTGTTTGGCCGGCGGGCTCTGGTTTTCTCCGGCCGACATGACGACCTCAACTGCTCTCTCGGTTTTCCCTCCGTTGGGAATCAACAACTCAAATTGGTTCCCTCCCTTGCGTGCGGTTTCCAATGGCAAAGCACGGACTGGTTTTGTTTTGGACCCAAATAGGGCGACCTCGCCTTCAACTTTCATGGATCCTCTTTCGACTGGGGCGAGATTTCTTTGGAACGGGGCTTTGCCACCGGAGTCTCTGGGACAGAATTCTAGGGTTTCACAGCCATTGAACCACTCGTCATGCACCGAGGGTTTTATCTCTGCGGCTCTTTCGTCCGCGCTGCATGGAACCTCTTCCGGGCTTCCGACAGCGGAGTTTGACGGGAGTGCTTTCATCGCCAAGGCCAACGTTCTATCGCAACCTTCACAATTGGCGGCGGTTCCTAGGGTTTCTGTTTCGGAGACGGCTGCCGTGGGTTTTACGCGAAATCCCAATTCCTCCTTAGATTCCTTAATCATGGCTTCAACTCCGACTCATTTTGGGGAGGTTTCGGGAGTCTTAGTCTCCGGCAATACACGTGCGGCGAGTTCCCCGTTGCTGGAGTTCGCGAACTCACAAGAGATGCTTCAATTGAAAACTAGGGTTCATCACACTACGTCAACAACACATCAGCAGCCTCACGGTAATCCTCTTAATAGGAAAACATTTGCTGAATCTCTGAAGTCCTCTATTGATCGTCCGACTGACGTTCCGGCACACGATTATGCGGTGTTGAAGCCGACGTTAGTGGCAGAACGTCCTTGTCTCATCCTCTCTTCTGCCTTCCGTCAAAGACAAATTAGGTCTTTTCAACATGCCATCCATGGCCGGATTTTACTCAAGAAAGGTCAGGCGCCTAGGTTCGCTGCCGACCTCTACTCGGAACTCTCTGACATTTGGAAACCGTCGGTGAACTGGGAAGTTATCCCTCTCGGGAAGGGATATTTTACGCTAAAGTTCTCAACACATTCTGACTTTGCTGCTGATTTTGCTAAGAACACTTGGAGACTCCTATCCGGAATCCTCTTCCTTCAGGCTTGGACTCCGAATTTTAATCCGCACAAGCTGGAATCCTCCTTGGCTCAGGTTTGGGTGTGAATTTTCAACTTACCTCATGAACTCTGGCATCCTGAGGTCATTACAGGTATTGCTCGTCAGGTTGGTACTCCTTTACTTATTGACGGTTTGTCGGCTAGAGCGTCTGTTGGTAATTTTTCTAGGATCTTAGTGGCTCTGGAACACCCCTCGTTCCTTGACGTTAAATGTGATGGAAATACGTATGAGATTGAGTTTCGTTATGAGGATATGCCTTCTTTTTGCTGTGTTTGCTCTTCTATTGGTCACTCTACAGATAACTGCCGGAAGTTGAACCCGGAGGCTGATCCCGCTGGCACGGAGCTGCCCCCACCAAACAGGGATTCCGGTCAGGTTACTAGTAGGCAAGGACGGCGTCGTAAGAATAGAGCTCGGCGCCGGCGGCCTCGGAGCCGCTCTGTTTGGAGGGCTCGAACTGAGGAGGGCACTACTGTTCAGAAGGAAGACTCCGTTCAGACTATGGACGCTCGAAAGAAGATTGGGGAGGCTCCCTTGGAGGTGGGGGTTCTTGCTGATAAACCTTCGCTTTCCCCGACAGCTGTTTCTGTGGACGTTGCCACGTTCAATGCTTTTGAGGTCCTTGAGGAAGGTTTAGATTCCGAGATGGGAAAGGGCCCGAATGATATGAGCATAATCAAAGAACATTCTAAGAGGCCGGAGAAAGCCCAAGAATCTTGCCAGGTTGGTGGAGAGAACTTTACCGCTCCGTCTCAGTTGACTGAGAATAATCAGACGCCCGAGCACAGGAAGATAGCTTAACATAGCCGGAATCAGCTGACAGTTGATAAGCAAAGTCGGCTGGAGGTGAGCGTACAGGACCAGGAGGCTGCTCTGAGAGACGCCCGTTCACACACCAGCGTTACCTCCGTTTTTGGGGCAGATCGGACTGAGGAGGGGTCGCTTGAACAGAATACGTTGGGAGAACATCCTAGAGTGAATACTTCTCGTGGCTCCCAGCAGCAGCACCCCTTTGACGATCACAGTAGAGATCGTTTGGATGGTCAGGGCAGTGACAGCCCCTCCAGGCCAGATCGAAATCAGAACAATCTGAGCTGCGCTCCTCTCTCGACAAGCTCCGGCCGCAGCCTTGGTCCACATTCTCCGCACCCAAAATTCATCTTTGCTTCGAGGCCACCTCGCCCTCAATTTCAGAGTGTTAGGAACGACAGGTCCTCATCGGCATCAGATTCTTTAATGGTCGCCAGACGGGGCCGCTCGTCTGAACCGACGGAGTTTTTAAAAAAAGTTTCAGATGCTCAATTGGTTGGAGCCTCTATACAGAACTTTATCATTGACTCTTCCCCGTCTGACGCTTTTCAGCGTATGACCGAGGTTTCGGTTCGGGCCTCGTCCAAACGTTGGGGAGATGAGGATATTGATGATTTTTTTGATCCTTCTCAGGAGGATGACCTCACTCTCGGTTCTCAATGAATGTCCTATGTTGGAACATTAGAGGCATTTCGTCGTCTATGCCTCTTCTTTCTCATTATTGTCGTACTTATAGCCCGTGTCTCCTGGGCATTTTGGAGCCAAAGACTCGGTTTTCCAGGACTCCTTCTTCTTTTTGGCATTCTTTACATCTTGCACCGGTTCACCAGAATAATAGGAACAGGCGCCGTTCCAATATTTGGGTGTTCGCTGATGATTCGCTTACTCCGGAGGTGGTTTTTTCCTCTGATCAGGTCGTTGTCCTTAAATGCTCCATTCTCGGGATTGACTGCACTCTGGCCTTCACTCATGCTTCATGTGATTATGTGGAACGCCGTTAGCTCTGGTCGGACATTGAGCATTTCATTGTGGGCCCTTTCCTCATGATCGGGGATTTCAACTCTATTTTAGGGGCTCACGAGCGGCGGGGACGCAGAGTTCCGGCCTTTACTCCCTGTGCTGAGTTTCGCGCCTTCATTGATGACCACGATCTAATCCAGCCGGAGTCCTCTGGGCCTTTCTTCACTTGGACTGATCGGCGAAGGTTCCCTTCTCCGACTGAGTCGGTTCTTGACAGGGCTCTTTTCTCCCAAGCCTTCGCTGATCTCTGGTACTCGGCGTCTTCTCTGGTGCTTCCTCGTCTAGGCTCTGATCATTCCCCCATTCTTTTAAGATGTCTGGACTCTGCCACTAGCCCGACAGGACGTCGTTTTCATTTTCTAAATATGTGGTGTAATCATGAGGGTTTTCTTGATCAGGTTCGGGCCTCCTGGGATTCGCCTCTGGACTGTCTCTGCCCGATGGTCAGGGTGATGAAAAAGCTGAAGCACCTTCGGCCGATCCTCAAGACTTGGAATAGGGACACCTTTGGGAACTACAATGTTGCTCTGGCCGAGCTTCAACAGGATTTGAGCTCTCTTCAAGAGAGCATTGACGAGCAGGGTTACACGGATGACCTGTTTGATCAGGAAGTTAATTTGCAAGCTCGCATTGGTTCTGTCCATCTTTGCAAATCCGAACACTTGCGACAGCAAAGTCGGGTTTCTTGGCTTTCTGATGGAGATAGAAACACCCGCTTCTTTCATGCTATGGTTAAATGGCGTCGTTCCAAGCAGAATATCAAGCAGCTGAGCATTGATGGCGTTATTTCGGAAGACCCGATAACCATGGCTGCTCATGTGATTCACTTCTACGAGGATCTCTTTTTTGAGCCGACTTCTAGGATTGTGGATAGGTCTTGGATTTCTGGCTACATTCCTACTTTGGTCTCTCCGGCCCATGCTGCGTTGCTCACGGATATCCCTTCGGCGGATGATGCTCGCTCGGTGGTCTTCTCCATGGATAGGAATAGTGCCCCCGATCCCGATGGTTTTAACGGGGCTTTCTCCCAACATTCTTGGGAGATTGTGGGAGAGGATGTTGTTGCCGCGGTCCGTCGGTTTTTCACGCATGGTTATCTCCCTCAGGGCCTCAACTCCAACCTGCTTTGCCTTCTTCCCAAGAAGAATGATGCGATGCTGGTGTCTGATTTCCGTCCTATTGTGCTGGGGAATTTCTTTTTCAAAGTCATTACCAAGATTTTGGCGTCTCGTCTGAATATGGTGGCGGCTGACATTGTTTCTGCTAATCAATTCGGTTTTATCTCTGGGCGCTCTATTTAGGAATGTATTATGCTCGCTTCTGAAGGAGTTAATTGCATGGAGCGATCGATCCAGGGAAGGAACATGGCCCTGAAAGTGGACATCAAGAAAGCTTTTGATACTCTGAACTGGGATTTCATTGAAACGGTTCTGCTCAGTTTCGGTTTCCCGCAGATTTTTCGGGTTTGGATCAGAGTTATCTTCGAGTCAGCTCGGATTTCTGTCCTTTTCAATGGGGAAACTCATGGTTTCTTCAGCTGCTCTCGTGGGGTCCGCCAGAGGGACCCTCTGTCGCCGATTTTGTTTGGTCTGGCTGAAGAGGTCTTGAGTCGCCTTCTCCTGGAGGCTGCCGACATGGGTTTTATTGCTCGGATGAGGATGTCTCGCTCCCTGCTCTTCCCTTCTCATCTTCTGTATGCTGATGATGTTCTTTTGTTTTGCAAAGCTACGAAGCGCAGTTGCAGGATGATTGACTCTATTCTTCAGATCTACGCTTCTGTTTCTGGACAATTATGCAATAAAGCCAAATCCACGATTTTCTTTGGTAGAGGAGTGCCTGTTCAGCTGAAGCGTCGTTTGCAGAGAGAGTTGGGGTTCTCCATCGGCTCTCTGCCTTTCATTTATCTGGGGGTCCCCATTTTTGCAGGACGTGCTTCCATTGGTCGCCTTTCCTGCATCCGTGACCGCATCATTGCGCACTTTCTGTAACACCCCGTACCTTTCCTTATGATAAGAGATAGTGTTTTAACACTACTGAGAATACTGAGATGTCGAGATGTGAAGATTTTGGAGTTATGAGTGGACAAACTCATGATGGAATTAGAATGATGAGATTAGAAAAATGAGTCGAGTTATAGATGCCGACTAATTTGAGTCGGGATTTTATTTATTTCCGACTACCGGGAATAGAATTTCCGGATACCGAGTTATCAGAGGTTGACAGTCCTATTAAGAAAATAGGAATAATGAGTTTGACATAGAGTCAATGAAGATGCCGATGAATGGCGAGATGAGTAAAATGGAGATGTTGATAGGACTGAGAATGATGTTAGAATTGAGATGGAGATGGTAATTTGATTTTGATGATGAGATGAAAGACGAGAGATAGAGTCGAGGTAGTGATTGTGAATCACTATAAAGAGGATTAAGTTAGAGTGATGATGAGTGATGATCCGTTTTTAATGTGATAACGGTGTGAGTTATTTAATTGACGTTATGTGATTTACCTGATATGTGCGCACTAATATTATTTTTGAGTCAGTCTGATTCTCGAAAATTAGCGTACATGATTTTTTTTTCCACCACACGTTCCTACACTCACACCCATTATTTTAATCCCTTCTCACATGTGGGAAATTAGCCGATTTAGGCTTGCTGCTAAGGGAGGAGACAAGCTACTATTGAGCATTAAATGCTACTTATCTTATGGAATAAGAATCTTGATAAAACCGAAGCATCTCTCTCTCCGTCATTTCTCTCATTTCGGTTTTTCAACTTCTTCTCTCTCCCTTACGCCATTTCTTCTCTCCTCCATTGGAGACTAAGCTCGAAGCTTCACCAGTCAAAATCGAGAAAGAATACTCCGCTAAAGCTAGCCTTAAACACTTTCCACGCTTGTTGCAAGAAGATTGTTGAGTTATAACCCGAGGAAACTGATAAAGACGCCCTTTTTCTTGAAACTCTTGAGTAAGTGTTCTGATTCTTTGAGTTTAGACTTGCTGTGAGAAGTATGTGGTGATATATGTGTTTAGAAGGATGACTGAAGCATGAGAAACTCCCCCTTCACTTTTTCGTCATTTTCGAAAATTAGGGCTCATGCCCTTTAAAAATCTTTCTGATTCTTTTCTAAAAATGGGGTGAGAAATGAGTTATATGTGATGAGATGTATGTTATACATGATGATTTGAAGTGATTTAGAGGTGTTTTTCAAAACTGAGTCTTGAGCATGAGTTTTTACAAAAATTGGTTTGATATAAGAAATAGGGAAAAATCTGTAAGTTATGTCTTGAATGATGTTTTGACGATGAGCATGAATAGATGAAAGGATTAATGTGATGTTTGATGATTTATGGGTATGAAAAGTCGATGAAGTCTAGAGTTACTCTTGTTCGCTTTGTTCTGCCTTGAGTCTCGTTCTGCTCTGCCAAGTTGTGATCCCGCTGGCATGCCAGAGAAGTCGTTTCCCCGCTGGAATGCCAGAGAAGTCGTTTCCCCGCTGGCATGCCAGAGAGTTCATTTCCCCGCTGCTCTGCCAGCGAGTTCATTCCTCTGAGTTCGACTCCTCTGACGATCGATTCCTCTGACGATCGATTCCTCTGAGTTCGACTCCTATGACGATCGAGTCCTCTGATGATTGATTCCTCTGACGTTCACCATTCCTCTGGCGACAGAGAGTTCATGATTTCGCTGCCTTGGCAAGATGATTCCTCTGCCCTGGCGAGTATTTTCCGCAGTATTGCCAAGCTGCTCCGCTCTGTTCTGCTGAGCTTTTCCACCTTGACCACCGAGCATTTCTCTGCTCTGGTCTCCGAGTCAGACTTATGATTGATTGTTTGTGATATGTTTATATGTGAAGTTGCATGCTTATATGATTGTGCATGCCGATGTGCTTTTGCTTTGAGTATGGTCCGAGTTGAGAGTTAAGTCGAGAGTAAGACGTGAGAATCCTTAGAAGTTGAGTATACCTAGGGATTTAGTTTTACTGAGTAAATAGACGTTGAGTGAGAAGTTATCGATGAAACGAGATTGGATTTCAGTATTGAGTACTAACTAAGGTTGTTTTATCACATGAACCTTCGTGATGATGTTGATGATTTATGAAGACCCGAGCAAGACGAAGAAGTAAGTCCCCTGTTCCTATCCGAGCTTAAGCGAAGGACTCCAGGTGGGCATTATTTTGAGTATTCAGTTTAAGAGCTTTTCTAAACTGTTTAAATGATGATGAGATTATAAGATGTTTTGATGATTTGAGATAAATGATGTTTATGAACTGCTTGACTTGCCAAATTTTGATGTTGAGATTGTATGTTACCCTCTACTGATGAGACGAATTCGGTCCTGCCACAAGCGGGATTTTGGGCACAGATGTGACTGTGAGCCGTCTTCGGGTCGGCCAGTCACGGTACTTGAGAGGGAGGCCTACTTCTCAGTATCGATAACAATGATAATGTTGTAGACGTGGTACATACATGACGAATATTTTGACTGCAGTCATTTCTTTATGATGTTATGATGTTTAAAACTGCATGCACAGATTTCATTGATGATAAACTTATTTTTGTGTATTGCTGATGATATGGCAAGCTTCAAACATATAGCTCTAAGAGCGCCTTTGATGTTTTTCCGGCGATTGTCCACTGAGTATTATTACTCACGCCCTGCATATATTTCTAAATGTGCAGGCTAAGCAATGGAGCGAGATTGGACTGGTGCTGGTGGGGATGGTTTCACCGAGGAAGTTCTCCTTGATTGTCTTCCCTTTGATGTTAGAGTCTAAGGGACGATGTACTTTGTTTTCCTTCTGATGTTGATAAAACCTTAGTGAGATGATACACTAATCTTTTAAAATCAAGCAATATACTCGCGATTATATGTCTTCATACATATAATTGATACGTCTTTTGCTGTGTTACTCTTGATATTATGATTCCTTATGGAAAATAAACAGCACCTACTTTGCTTTTCTTCTTGAAATTCCTAATATTCAAGAAGTCATAACGATATTGATAAATACACCCTTGAGTCGAATTATGAGTCTTTGCCTTAGCATGTTTGATGTAAGCTTCCGCGCCGATGTTCAATTTAGTTGTGATGTCCTTTATTCATTTATTTTAGTCGTATCGATACTCGTACCCCGCTATTACTAGCGTTGGGATTTCGGGCTGCGACAGAGTGGTATCAGAGCCAGGTCATCTGCTCTGAGTTAATTGCTTGATTGAGTTGAACCTTTGAGTTCTTCTGCTCTTTTTGATTGAGTATTAGTCTAATTTGAGTTCTTAGACTAATTTGAGAGAGAGTCTTTGTGAAACGAAACCTCAGCACCCCATCTCCTCCGGCTTAACGAGGTAAGAAGTTGATGTTGTTTTTTAATGCTTTTCTGATGAGAACTGAGTTTGATGTACTAATGAGTGATGTATTGTTTTGATGACGAAGTTGTTTGATGATGATGAATTCTGATGTGAGGAAGTTGATGAAGAAGATGAGGAGAGATGTTGAGGCTAGTGTGGCCAATGCCCCACCATACCAAATGAGGATGAGATGCCGAGTTATATTGAGATAGCGATGCAGCGATGGTTCAGGGAGTATATCCCGGACGAGGATGACACCTTGGGTGAACTCATGACACGAATGTCGAGGATGAGCCGAGCGATGATAATGTGTATCGGATCATAGACGAGTACGAGGAGAAAGAGACGAAGTAGAGTGAGGATGCACCGCTGACGATGCTGAGAGTAGGATGTCAGATGATGGCGATGACGAAGACGAGATGGGAGAGTGATAGATGACGACTGAGACTATCTAGAGATGTATAGATATATCTATAGTGATGCTTAGCTAATGTACATAGCTAGAAGCATAGTATAGAACATATATGACGTTTAGTCCCTATGATGCTTGCATAGTAAGAGCATCATTTTGGAGTTAGAGCTTTGGTGCATAAGACCTTACTTTCGTAAAAGACCTCGAGAGAGAGGGGCAATTTTCCCTTATATAGATATATATATATACAGAGAGGTTGATGATTAGTGAGTTTCACTTTCTTTAGCAGAGCTTTGAGAATGATGATGATGTAGATGCTTGATGATAGATGAGAAATAGAGACTGACGATAATTTCAAGAGTTGATAAACGAGAACTAGAGTGGACGAGAATGTTGAGAATTTAGAGATCACTTATGAGCTTTAGAAGCGATGTGAGAAAAAGAGAATTTGTATTTTGTTTTGACGAACTGCTAGTTTTGAAGTCGATAGTTTTGTAATTGTTTTTCCTCTATGGTTTACCTCCGAGAAGAAGAAGGAACGGAAGGGATATAAACCGAGAAGAAGATGAAGAAGAGAAGCAGAAGGAGAGATAGTTGAGATAATGCGATAAGAGTTGGAGTTTTCATCGCGATTTATAGACGACCTTACTAGGGCAAACGTAGTATGGAGACCTCATGGGATGCATAGATACTGTTGACCAATTGTACTTCGTGATAGAGGTACTTTAACCGGGACCGCGTTTACTATCGCTAGAGTAATCATGAGAGTAGACTCATTGAGTCCCTATCCCGCTTGGTCGTTTTGAGATTTTTCTGCATCCAATTGAACTCCTACATGAGATGAACTAATTGCTATTGAGCAGATCCACTGTGTTCGAGCCTAAACCGTTTGTGTTGGAAATCTTTACCCCTTGTTTTAACAGTGGACAATTTATTCATTTTTCCACTTAGTGGATTGCTTCTACTTCCAGTATTGGTTTACCCCCATCATATTACATCTCAGTTTTTATCTGAGTTTCTGTCCTAACTTTTGATCTTCCTTTGATTATAACTTCTTCATTATCCTTGAGATAGCACTGGCTATTATGGAATCATTCCATTACTTAAGCTCGTCTTGTGCAAGATCAGACATTTTTATTCATCACATCCTAGTCCCTACCACATCCAACAAGAGATAAGAATGTCTAGGTAACTAGGATGGCATAATAAGAAGAGTGTTTGGAAGGAAACACGATTTATGGGAGCAGTCGTAGAATGTTATTACAGGACGAGCACAACAGTAAGATTATGGATTTTCTTATATTAGCCAAGTACGTAGAAAGCTAATTATTTCGAGGATGAGAAGAAGTGATGCTAAGCCAGAAGAGGCAATAGCAGATTCAAGGAGATCGAGATGACAGATTAGAACAGATGATGGTTTTCACGATAGCAGACTGAGATGACGACCAGTATGGGAGTAGCAACGACGAAGTATTACGGGATATTTTGTTTCCGTTATGCCCCGCTTAGGGTACAAGTTCTCGAAAGAGAAAATTTTTCTTACATACATATACGATGATGACCTGAGAGTCTCTATGCTTGAGTAGAGTTTTGAGCTGATGTTACGATGATAGACATGAGAGATGTCTTTGACGATGAGTTATGAGGATTGAGAGAATAGTATGATGTTGAGTAAAAGTCTTATGACTTGCGAATTATGAGAATTTGTTCTAAGGTTGATACATGTCCCCTTAGATCTTGACGAAGATGAGAAACCGATTGAAGAAAGGAATAGAGTTGATATGAGATAAGGCAATAAAACCGTAAGCTAGATACGAACGTCAGTTTCGTGACTTGGTTCGATGTGCCACATATCGAGAAGAGATAAATGAGAAGATGTCAAAATTTCTTCGATTAGATTTGAGATAAGAGGTATGAGACGATGTAACGAGTTAAAGGAAGGTTATGAGTACTGATGCATTAAAAAGAGCTTTTGATATAGAACTGGCAATGCAGCCAGAGAACGCGATTTAAGAAGGAAAGAGAAGACGGGATGACTAAAGTTAAGATCCTAAAAAGCCGTAGCAGAGTCAGAATGTGCCACCGCAATATCCGAATTGAGACAAACGGCCTCATGATGGCCCAACTGCTCCAGAAGCAGTAGATCTTCAAAAATTGCGAGGGATGTCGCCTTGACGAAGAGCAATAAGCTACATTTGAAATGATGTAAGATGGAACAGAACAGCGGTTACACCTGCAGAAGGGTCGGGCACTACTCGAGCTAGTGTCCGAATCGGCAGCAAAGTAGAAGCGGAGGACAGCCGAGTCAGTTCGGCCACAACATAAAGCAAGGAAGGAAATCCTAATGCTACCTCCACCACAGCGACAACAGCCAGCTTTTCGACCACGTTAATCAAGAAGACAATCGCCAGCCCCGCAGGCGAATCAATCGCATCGACAGAGACTGTTCGCGCTTGAGCAGAAAGCACCAGACAAGAATCGAGGAAAATTTCCAGAGATAGACGAATTGAAAGATGTGCCCATAGTATTTTGTTCGACGCCGAACGAAGAGCCTGTTCCACAACCTCTAAAGATTAATCACACTCATAAGCTAAACCACTACGGTTTCATCCGTGTGCCCTGACTCAGAATACGAGTGAGATTGATTAAGCTCGAGGCGAGAAACCTGAGATTGATGCCTATATGGCACTTGGATATAACTTCTAGAATGTACTGGTTAGACGAAAACCATGTGACGACACAAGACAAGGAGAGACGAATAACGTTTCAATTCCCAGGCCAAGAGCCTACCTCGGTTATGGGTATTGATAAAAGATGGAAGAACATGCTGATCATCTCGGCACTGCGAGCAAGAAAGCCCTTACGGAGAAGTGATACAACCGCGTATGTTGTATATCTGAGCAAGAGAGAGAGACGAATCCAAAGAAAAACGCTGATGATGGCCGTCGTGCGAGAGTATAAAGATGTTTTCCCTAAGACTTTATCGGGATTACCCCCAGACCGACAGTTTGGGTTATGATTTATTTGGAGCCTGGCGTGTCACCGATGTCGAAAGAGCCATACAGAATGGCCCCCACCGAGTTGCAAGAGTTGAAGCTGTAACTACAAGAACATCTCGATATGGGTTTCCTTCGACTTAGTGTTTCCCCGTGGGAAGCACCAGATTCGTTTGTTAGAAAGAAGGATGGAAGTTTGAGGTTGTGTATCGAGTATCGAGAATTGAATGAAGTGACGATAAAGAATGAGTATCCGTTACCCTGGATCGATGATTTGTTCGATCAACTGCAAAGAGCGAGCACTTTTTTCGAAGTTTGATTTGAAAATGAGGTACCATCAGCTGAAGATACGATCGGAAAATATTTTCGAAGACAGCATTTCGTACGAGATATAGATACCATGAGTTTATAATGATGTCTTTTGGTTTGAACGAATGACCCGACCGTATTCATGGATCTCATGAATCGCGTTTTTCACGAATACTTAGACAAGTTGTTAGTCTCCATAGACGATATCCTGATTTACTTGAAGAGTAAACGAGAACACGAAGAGCGGTTGAGGATCGCGTTAGATAGATTGTGAATTGAGAAGTTAAATGCGAGTCTTGGACTTGAAGAGGTCAAATTTGGTTGGCCGAACGTTTGTGAACAAAGTTTTCAAGAGCTAAAGAAGAGACTTAGTATGCAATTTACATTGATGCATCGAAGGATGGTCTAAGATGTGTGCTGATGCAAGGGAGAAAAGATATCTTATCTTTCGATAGTTATAGCCGAGCTCTGCTCTGGAAGCAGAACTGAAGTTGAGCTCTGCTCTGCTCTGACGACAGAGCTGAAAGCATTCCTCTGCACTAGCGCCGATTTCTCTGCCCTCGTGCGGAACTAATGTTAGAAAGAAAGGAGTTAAAGCAAGTGGAGACCACGCGAGATGAAGTATCTAACGCAAGATTTAGATTTAGCAGCCGTAGTGCATGCTTTGAAGACATGGAGACACCATCTCTATGAAGCACAATGTGAGATGTACATCGATCGTAAAAGTCTCAAATTTTTCTTTGAGCAACGAAGGAGACGATCAGAGTCAGTGACGGACTACGAGCATGATTCATGAGTGTATAGAAGGTTGATGATGATTTAAATGAGATGAGTTACCCAAGATTTTGGGAAAAATCTTGAAGTTCATAAGTCGTTTTGAAGATTTAAAAGAATATGAGTTCTCGAGCATGCTATGATATTAAATGCTAGTTTGGATTGATGATTAGAAGTGTTGAAATGAGTTCTGTTTGTTTTGCCGAGTGCTGCTGAGTTTTAGCTCTGCTCTGGTAGAGAATGTCGCAGCCCGAAAACCCGACACTAGTAATAGCGGGGTACGAGTATCGATACGACTATTTTTAAAGAATAAAAGATAAGAAGAACTAGGTGAACGTCATGCGGAAGCTCACGTCAAAGCATGCTAAGGAAAAACTTACAAAATTAGCCCAAGGGTAAAATCGTCAACATTGTCATAACTTTTTAATTATTAGGAATTTCGCGAACAAAAACAAAACGGGTATAGCTCATTTTTCATAAGGAAGCATAATATGCAGAGTATCGCAGCAAAAGGCGAACCGATTATATGTATGAAGACACATAACCGTGAGTGTATTGCTTGATCCCCAAAAGAAAACTAAGTATCTCAAACATCAAGACTCTATTATCATAAGGGCAAAATAGTAATTTAAATTACATCAATTGAAACTCTCCCCCATCAGCACCAGACCAATCTCGCTCCCTACTTAGCCTGCACATTTAGAAATATATGCAGGGCGTGAGTACATAATACTCAGTGGGCAAAAGCCGAAAAACAAGAAAGATGCTCTTAGAGCTATAAGTTTGAAGCTTGCCACATCTCAGCAATACACAGAAATAAGTTAGCATAAATGAATCTGTGCATGCAGTTTCATAATCAACATCATAAATAAGTAACTGCGCAGTTTAAACATTCATCATGTATGTACCACATCCACTACTCATCATCAAAGGTACTGAGAAGTAGGCCTCCCTCTCAAGTACCGTGACCGGCCGACCCGAAGACGGCTCACAGTCACCTCTGTGCACAAAATCCCGCTTGTGGCAGGACCCAATTCGTCTCATCTCATCAGTAGAGGGTAACACACAAGCTCAACATCAAAAATTGGCAAGTCAAACAGTTCTCAAATATCATTTATCTCAAAACATTTGTTAATCTCATAACATCATAAAATCATTTTAGAAAGCTCATATGATAAACATATACTCAAAATATTGCCCACCTGAAGTCCTTCGCTTATTCTGGAAAGAAATCAGGCAACTTACTTCTTCGTCTCGCTCGGGCCTTCATATGTCATCATCACATCGTCATCGTCATCGAAGGTTCATGTGATAAAACAAACCTTAGTCAGAACTCAATTCTAAATCCAATCTCATCTTGACTATAACTTCTCACTCAACGTCTATTTACCCGTTAAAACTCGATCCCTAGGTATACTCGGCTTCTAAGGATTCACACGTCCTATTATCGACTTAACTCTCAACTCGGCTCAAAATCATAGCAATCAAGCATATAAACAAGTATAAACACTTAAGCATATTAAAAACACACATAAACAAGTCAAAAACAAACTTTACTCTGCACTGACTCAACTTTAAAACCTCACCAGACTCTGTACAGAACTCTCCTGGGATCGTAACTCATACCAAAAGAAACCTCTTCGAGTCTAGTTTCATTTAAAAAAAAGTAGGATCAAAAACTCCAAGTATTTTAGGAGATATGACTGTTTTACTACAGTCTACCATATTCGGCAGTTTTTAGCAACCGAAAAGTTTGATTTTTGAAAAATAGTAAACGTTGTCAAAACAGTCTGAAATTGTGTGGGTACTTAGCTAAGACACTCAGGTCTCAACCATAAAAATTTGGGTTCCATAATGCTAAGGAAAGCTACTGGAAACGATGACTCTATTGGCTACTCACCGAACAATTCGGCAGAACGTAGCAGTTTTAGTTTTACATTTTATAAAAATATCAAACGAAGTCCAAATGACTTGAAATTTTACCGGTGTGCTCAAGATTCTCAAATATACTTACCATAAATTTTCAGGGTGTTTGGGTATCAAAAACCCCTCGAAAACCGTAGGTCAGTGCGTCGTGAAAAACGACTCCGAAACATACACACAAGCAAACATGCTCAACTCATCATTTAAACAAAGCAAACTCATCAAAGCTCATTTTAAGCACTTATAGCACTTAAAAACATTCAAATACAACAAAATACTCGTAATACTCAATCTCGACTCTTTTCTTTCATCATCCACTCAAATCTCATAGAAAGCACTTCAATGAACGTATCTAACAAATTCTCTTTTCAATATCATGCTCGAAATTTCTCCAATACTCAAATATGATCATTTACATCATATAACTCATTATTCACATATTCATTCACTTTTTATCATAAAAACTACTCCCTCCGTCCACCAAAAATATGCCACAATTTCATTTTTCGTCCGTCCACAAAAAATATGCCACTTCCATTTTTAGTAGTAGGGTCTACACAACTCCTCTCACATTTAAAGTGGGACCCTTACTCTTAGCAAAACATGGATAAAATTCTCATAATGATCATAGAGCAAATTGACCTCATTTTATCAAGCATCAAACTCACATCATACAAAACTCAAAACTCATACAAACTAAACTAAGCCAAAATTTTATTTAGCCTACAATAGACTTAATCAAAAATACTAAGACACTACTATCATGCTTAAAAACATATATCTTAAGCAAAATCACTTAAATAACACATAGACCAAAAAGTCCTAATTTTTACTAAACTAACTCTTCGAAATTTTTACAAACACATATGAATCTTTAATCTATTCATATATTTATCATTTTTAACCAATTAATCTCACTTAAAAACCATCAATTTACATATAAGGGCATATATACACATATCCCTAATTTTGGTAAACTAACTCACATCAAAAACTCCAATGGACATCATATACTCAAATTA
This sequence comes from Salvia miltiorrhiza, assembly GCF_028751815.1. Classification (NCBI taxonomy): domain Eukaryota; kingdom Viridiplantae; phylum Streptophyta; class Magnoliopsida; order Lamiales; family Lamiaceae; genus Salvia; species Salvia miltiorrhiza. The sequence goes on along the minus strand of NC_080389.1, from coordinate 32,680,349 downwards.
CTCCATCAATCATCATCATATACATCTCATAAACTCATTTACATCATCAATTTATCTATTAACTCATTGACTCAAAATTTCCCATTTTTGGGTAAACTAACTCCCAACGAAGTTTTCACATATCAAGGCACATATTTCACAACATACCTCAATCATCAATACACATCACATAACTCTCATTTTTCACCCCAAATCAAGAAAAGAAAAAGAAAATTTTTGAAGGGGTGGAGACCCATTTTTTCGAAAATTTAGAGAAATAGGGAAGGGGTGATTTTCTTGCTTCATCTTTCAAGAATACACTCATACAACATCCTTCAATCAAGAATTATAGAAAAACATGGCCACTTACCCAAATTCTCACCAAAATTCTCACTTTCTCACTCTACTTCGGAGCTTCTTCTTCAAGGATTCTCTTGATCAAAAGTGGCTAGAATATGTTTATGGAAGATATTAGAGTGGTTTGAGGTGTTTGGTAATATTTTTGGAAGCTTCGAAGGTTTTCATCAATGGAGGAAAATGGTGGAATTTAGAGATGAAGGGGATGAGTGTGTGTTGGGCGAAAATTGTGTGTGAGGGAGAGAGGTGAGTTTCGAAAATTTCAAGTGAGGGAGAGAGAGGAATTAGCTTTGCAAGATTGTGTTTGATCTTGTGTATCTTTAAAGGAGATTTTCAAATCTTAGGGAATATTTGCTAATTAATGGATGATCTCTCTCTCTCTAATCTCTCTCTCACTCTAATCTCTCTCTAATCTCTACACTCTCAATCCTTACTCTCTCAATAATATACTCTCACTCTCTACTCTCCCAATCTCTACACTTAGTAATTTGAGGTATATAACATATGGTAGAGAAATTAAAATAAAGTGTGAGAAGGGTGATCAAGTAAAAATCACAATAACTATGGAAATGTCACTCATTAAAAAAAATACCATAGTATAATTATTCATGTGACCAAAATAATAATTATAGCACTATTATTAGTGCACTCACTCAGTTATAATATTCCTCTTCGTAGGAAAAATAATTTAAAAATATTATGCTTGGAAAAATTTTCATAAACCGGCATCATTCGATTTCTCGATAAAAATAAACCATACTTGCTTTGGAAACTTAAACAAAATTCCAAATGCTAAAGTCTCGAATAAAAAATCATAATAACTCGGTCACAGTGACACACATCACGAAAATCACATAATCAATCAGTCACGTAATTTCACATAATGTCACATCAAAGCAGTCGGCAAACACATACAAACTAGACGTCTCTCGGACCGACTCTTTTCATCAGGGTTCTCACTCTTTCTTCCTCGACTCTATGTCAGACTCATTATTCCTATTTTCTTTAATAGGTCAGTCAATCTCTGATAACTCGGTATCTGGTAAATCTATTCCCGGTAATCGAAAATAAAATAAAATCTCAGCTCAATTCAATCAGCATCTCTATCTCAGCTCATTTCTCGAATCTCATCATTCTAACTCTATCATCGGTTTAGTCACTCGTATCTCTATTTAAAAGACAACTGTCTTATTTGGTCATAAAAAAAAAGTCTCGCATCTCGACATCTCAGTTCTCTCAATAGTGTTAAGACACTATCTCACAACATAAGGAAAAAGTACGGGGTGTTACATCCTACCCCCCTTAAAAAAAATTTCGTCCCGAAATTTGAGTTATTCACCTTCGGGAAAAAGCTCTGGATACTTCTCTTTCATCTTCTCTTCAAGTTCCCATGTTGATTCTTCTTGACCGTGATGTCTCCATTGGATTTTCACCAAAGGAATCGACTTGTTCCTCAATTGTTGGATCTTCCGGTCCAGAATAGCATCAGGTCTCTCTTCATAGCTCAAATTTGGTTCCAGGGATACTTCTTCTTGATGAATGACGTGTTTTGGATCAAACACGTACTTTCTCAGTTGAGAAACATGGAAAACGTCATGGACGTTCGCGAAGCTCGGAGGCAACGCTAGTTTATAGGCTACAGGGCCTACCTTCTCTAATATATCATAAGGTCCTATATACCTCGGTTTAAGTTTTCCTTTCACTCCAAAACGGTGAACTCCTCTAGATGGGGAAACTTTTAGAAAAACCTTGTCTCCCTCTTCAAAAAGAATCTCTGTCCTTCTAGTGTCTGCATAAGATTTCTGACGATCTTGTGCCTCTTTTATTCTCTGTCGAATCTGTCTCACAATAGTGATCATCTCTTCTATCGCGTCAGGTTCAAGTACCTTTCTCTCTCCAACTTCATCCCAATAAAGCGGAGATCTACACTTTCTTCCATACAAGGCTTCGTATGGAGCCATGTTGATAGTTGACTGAAAACTATTATTGTAAGCAAATTCAATCAGGGGTAAAACTTGCTCCCATTGATTTCCTCTATCAAGTACTACAGTTCGGATCATGTCCTCCAAAACCTGAATAGTTCTCTCTGACTGTCCATCTGTCTGCGGATGAAACGCTGTACTAAAATTCAATTTAGTACCCAACTCTTTCTGCATGCTCATCCAAAATCGTGAAGTAAACTTCGAGTCTCGATCTGATGTGATCGTCATCGGTACTCCATGCAATCGCACTATTTCTCGGATATAAATCTGAGCTAACTTGTCAGATCCATAAGTAATCTGAATCGGTATAAAATGTGCACTCTTCGTCAATCGATCAATGATTACCCAAATAGCGGTATTTCCTCTTTTTGACTTTGGCAATCCTGTCACAAAGTCCATGGCTATATCGCTCCATTTCCACTCTGGAATTTCCAATGGCTGTAACTTGCCATAGGGTCGTTGATGTAACGCTTTCACTTGCTGACAGGCTAGACATCTTTCAACGAAAGACGCTATCTCACGCTTCATTCCTTCCCACCAAAACTTCGTTTTCAAGTCTTGGTACATCTTCGTACTTCCTGGGTGTGCGGTATAAGGGGTATCATGAGCTTCACTCATGATTTCATTCTTCAACTCTTCTTTATCAGGCACACACAGTCTTCCCTCAAACAAAATGGCATTATCTGCCGCCTCTTGAAAATTCTCCACTTTTTCGGTTCGAATCTTCATTCGCAACCTTTCCATCTTCTCATCCTCTCTCTGAGCTGTGACTACTCTTGATCGTAAGTCAGGTGTAATGCTCAATGCAGAAATTACTATTCCTGTTGTTTGTGGTGGTATTACTACCTCCAAATTCATCTTCTTAAATTCCTTGATCAGGTTCTCTTCTCGAGTAAGGAGAAATCCTAACTCTCCCTGATTCTTTCTGCTCAAAGCGTCAGCTACAACGTTAGCTTTTCCGGGATGATAATTTATCCCGCAATCGTAGTCCTTCACCAACTCTAGCCATCTTCGTTGTCGCATGTTCAGATCTTTTTGCTCAAAGAAATATTTGAGACTTTTATGATCAGTGTATATCTCACACCGTGCTCCATAGAGATGGTGTCTCCAGATCTTCAAAGCATGCACTACGGCTGCTAATTCTAAATCATGCGTCGGATAATTCACCTCGTGCGGTCGCAGTTGTCGTGAAGCATACGCTATAACTTTTCCCTCTTGCATCAGTACACAACCTAGACCATGCTTCGATGCATCAGTGTATACTGCATACTCTTTGTCTGCTTTCGGAACAACTAAAACTGGGGCAATAGTGAGCCTCTTCTTCAGCTCTTGAAAATTTCGCTCACATTCGTCCGTTCAGACGAACTTGACTTCTTTCTTTAGCAGGTGCGTCAATGGCTTTGCGATTTTTGAAAAGCCCTCAATAAAACGTCGATAGTATCCTGCTAATCCCAGAAAACTGCGAATCTCGTGCGGTGTGGTTGGCGATCTCCACTCCTGTACCGCTTGAACTTTCGCTGGGTCTACCTCAATTCCTCTCGCGGAAACGATATGGCCAAGAAAATTGATTTCTTTAAGCCAAAACTCGCATTTGCTAAACTTAGCATACAGCTTTTCCGCTCGTAATCTTTCCAACACGATCCTCAAATGCTCTTCGTGTTCTCGTTTACTCTTCGAGTAAATCAGGATATCGTCTACGAAGACTAACACGAACTTGTCTAAGTATTCGTGAAAAACACGATTCATGAGATCCATGAATACTTCCGGAGCATTCGTCAAACCGAAAGGCATGACTATAAACTCATAGTGTCCGTATCTCGTACGAAACGCCGTCTTCGGAACATCTTCCGATCGTATCTTCAGCTGATGGTATCCCGTTCTCAAGTTAATCTTTGAAAAAGTGCTCGCTCCTTGCAGTTGATCGAACAGATCATCGATTCGAGGTAACGGATACTTATTCTTCAATGTCACTTTGTTCAGTTCTCGATAATCGATACACAGCCTTAAGCTTCCATCCTTCTTTTTAACGAAAAGAACTGGTGCTCCCCACGGGGAAACACTAGGTCGAATGAAGCCCATATCTAGAAGTTCTTGAAGTTGCAGCTTCAACTCTTGCAACTCAGCAGGGGCCATTCTGTATGGTGCTTTCGACGTCGGTGCTGCACCGGGCTCTAAATCAATCGTAAACTCGAGTTGTCGATCTGGGGGTAATCCCGGTAAAGTCTCAGGAAAAACGTCTTTGTACTCTCGCACGACTGGCACGTCATCAACTTTTGTCTTGGATTCGTCTCCCTGGTTCAGATATACAACATACGCGGTTGTATCCTTCCTTCGCAAGAGCTTTCTTGCTTGCAGTGCCGAGATGATCGGTGTCTTCTTCCATTTTCCCTCAATGCCAATGAAGGAAGTAGGTTCTTGGCCAGGTGGCTGAAAAGATATCCGTCTCTCCTTGCATTGTATCTTCGCATGATTCTCCTCTAACCAATCCATTCCCAAAATTATATCCAGGTGCCACATAGGCATCAATCTTAGGTTTCTAGCCTCGAGCTTAATCGATTCTAACTTAAATTCTAAGTTAGGGCACACGTGCGAAACCGTAGTAGCTCTGCCTATGGGTGCGAGTACTCTTAGACATTGTGGGGCAGGCTCTACTTTCAATTCTAAGGTATCGACACAAGTATGTGAGATAAAAGAATGCGAAGCTCCAGTATCAAACAAAACTACGATAGGCACTCCTTTCAACTCGCCTATACTTGTCAAATTTCTTTGATTCTTCTCTGGTGCCTTCTGATCCAGTGCAAACACCCTCTGGTGATGCTGTTGATTTGCCTGCGGGGCTGGTGGTTGCCTTTTTGACTGACGTGGTCGATAGGCTTGCTGTTGTCGCTGTGGCGGAGGTAGCGGTAAAATTCCTTCCATTGCTTTGAGTTGCGGCCGGAACTGGTTCAGTCGTCCTCCGCTCCCACGATTCGGACACTGGTTCGAGTAGTGTCCAACTTTTCCGCAGGTGTAACAGGTATTCTGTCCCATTTTACACTCTCCCAAATGGAGTTTATTGCACTTCGGGCAAGGCGGTAATCCTCGCGGTCCTTGAAACACTGCTGCTGGGGCAGCTGGGCCAACATAAGGTCGTTTATCTCTGTTCTGGAATTGCGGTGGCGCATTCTGACTCTGCCACGGCTTCTTGGGACCTTGACTTTGGTCATCCCATTTTCTCTTGCCCTTTTGGCTTTGTCCAGCAAAAGGATGATTTCCCGATTGAACATTCGGGTTTGATTGTGGAATCGAGCCTTGACTCGGTCTCTCTGGCTGCATTGCTAGTTCCATGTCTAGCGCTCGGTTTAAAGCCTCAGCGTAGGTTAGCGCACTCTGACTCGCTAAAACGACTCGTATCTCTTGCTTTAATCCGGAGCAAAACAGTTCTGACATCTTTTCATCGGTATCTACTCGATATGGAGCATATCGAGCCAAATCGCAAAACTGTCGGTCATACTCAGCTATCGTCTTACTCCCTTGCTTCAAATTTACAAACTCCGTCTCTTTCTTCTTTCGATAGCTTCGGGGTATGTATTTCTCACAAAGAGCTTCTTTGAACTGCTCCCAGGTAAGAGCTGCTACCTGCTCCTCGTTCATCGTCTTCTGCTTCGCTTCCCACCAGAAATCTGCGGATCCCTTAAGTTGATATGACATACACGTGAGTCGCTCAGCGTCATTACATCGAAGGAATCTAAAAATTCTCTCCATACTTCGAATCCACTCCTCGGTTTCAGCGGGATCTCCTGATCCATTGAATGTTGGTGGATTTTGTCGCAGAAAAAGTTCCTCTACCCTCCTTTCTTGTTCTGGGGGAGGTGGTGGTGTGGGATCTCTCTGCTCCTCTTCCTCCTCTTCTTCTCGATCTATGTTCCTTCTGTTCCCCCTTCTTCTCGGAGGCATTCTAAACAGGAAAAGAAACATATAACTATCGGCCTCAAGACTAGCCGTTCGTCATAAAAAAAAAACAAACAAACGATTTCTCTTTTTCTCACTTCGCTTCTATATCTCGTTTGTAGTCTCAAAACTCTCAAAATTCTCGTCTACTCTATTTTTCGTCTATCATTGATCATTATTCTCGTCAATCTCTATTTCTCGTTTATCAATATGCATCAGCATCATCATTCTCAAAGCTCTGATAAGGAAAGTGAAACTCACTAATCATCAACATCTCTGTATATATATATATATATAGGGAAAATTGCCTCTCTCTCGAGGTCTTGTACAAAAGTAGGATCCTATAAACAACGGTCCTAACACTAAGATGATGCTCTAGCTATACAAGCATCATAGGTACTAAGCACCTATAGATACACTATCTACACATACACACTATACTATGCTTCTCTACCTATATATATATACATATATATATATATATATATATCAACTATGCATCTATACATATGTATGCGTCTACTAAGTACACGTGGTCACCAGTCGTCATCTCCTGTAGCCCTGCTCGTCGCCTCGTCATCATCCATATCTTCACTCGGCTCCGTCTCCTTGTTCTGCTCTGCCTCCTGACTCCCGTACTCGTCAATCAATCGATAGACGCTGTCATCACTCGGCTCGTCCTCAACGTCAGTGTCCATCATCGGTCCAAAAACCGGCACCTCGGGAATAGGTACCCATGTCTCGGCTCCATCGGCTGTAGTGTGATGCTGCAACGGCTGAGTCCGTCCGTATCCGACCGTCATCTCTGGAGTCTCCTCATCCGGGTCCTCCTCATCACTGTCAAGGAGTATGGGCCGAGAACTTCCCTCCTGGGCGTCTCGGGACGGTGGGTATAAAATCGAATGCATATACGTCTGAAAGGCCAAAGTGCCAGGCTCAGGCAACGGGGCAACCCTCAGATATGGATCGAAGGGAACATGTTGTATCTCAGGCTCAGTAGAAACAATCGGCTGCGCTGACTCAACAGGTGGCAATGGCGAAGGTGCCGTCGCCGGTGTCCAATCCCAAGGCGGTAACTCGGCGCTGGGAAAATGAATGAGTGATAGAAACGAAAACGGGTCATGCTCTACCACTGGAGAGTATGTCTCAAAGATAGTCGGCTCTGAAACAACAGGCTCAGATAAAACTGGTATCGAATCAACTGGGGGTGGAGGTGCAATCGGAAACGGCTCCTCGGGAAGTGGGGGCACAACAACTGGCTCCCCTCCCTGGGCTGGTCCCTCTAACTGTCCATACGGCGGTGGAGGTGGCTCGTCAAAAGCAAAATAGCGGTGGCTCAAAGTCGCGATGAAGCCACGAAAATCGGCGCTCACTAACCGCCCGAACTCAGTCCTCCTGATATACTGCGGCACCAGCGAAGCCGCCCAGTCTTGCCATCCGAGTGGCAACTGTGGAATCAGGTGAGTGATAGCCTCAGCCTTATCTATCCCATGGGCACTAGCCTCCAACCATCGTCGGTGGTAGTACGCTAGAAACTCCCCAAGAGTATCGCCCTCTCGCAGTCCAGTAGTCCTGAACCATCGGCGCATCGCCTCGCTGTATCGTCTCTGTATCGATGCCTCCTCTTGACTCTGCATCCTGTAAAATATCACGTTCATTAGAAAATGGATACGAAACTTACTTGGTACATCTCAATCAACAACATACTCGTCCTCGTTTGATATGGTGGGGCATCAGCTATACTAGCCTCAACATTTCTCCTCATATTCCACATCAACTGCCTCATATCAGATTCCATCCTCTCAAACAATTCCGTCATCCAAACAATTCATAACTCATTAGTGAAACAAACTCAACTTTCAATCAAGAAAGCGACAAGAAACAACATCAACTTCTTACCTCGTTTAAGCCGGAGGAGATGGGGTGCTGGGGTTTCGTTTCAAACTAACTCTCTCAAATTAGTCTAAGAATTCAAATTAGACTAGTACTCAATTTTAAAAGAGTAGAAGCCTTCAAAGGTTCAACTCAGTCAAGCAATAGACTCAGAGCAGATGACCTGCTCTGATACCACCCTGTCGCAGCCCAAAAACCCGACACTAGTAATAGCGGGGTACGAGTATCGATACGACTATTTTTAAAGAATAAAAGATAAGAAGAACTAGGTGAACGTCATGCGGAAGCTCACGTCAAAGCATGCTAAGGAAAAACTTACAAAATTAGCCCAAGGGTAAAATCGTCAACATTGTCATAACTTTTTAATTATTAGGAATTTCGCGAACAAAAACAAAACGGGTATAGCTCATTTTTCATAAGGAAGCATAATATGCAGAGTATCGCAGCAAAAGGCGAACCGATTATATGTATGAAGACACATAACCGTGAGTGTATTGCTTGATCCCCAAAAGAAAACTAAGTATCTCAAACATCAAGACTCTATTATCATAAGGGCAAAATAGTAATTTAAATTACATCAATTGAAACTCTCCCCCATCAGCACCAGACCAATCTCGCTCCCTGCTTAGCCTGCACATTTAGAAATATATGCAGGGCGTGAGTACATAATACTCAGTGGGCAAAAGCCGAAAAACAAGAAAGATGCTCTTAGAGCTATAAGTTTGAAGCTTGCCACATCTCAGCAATACACAGAAATAAGTTAGCATAAATGAATCTGTGCATGCAGTTTTCATAATCAACATCATAAATAAGTAACTGCGCAGTTTAAACATTCATCATGTATGTACCACATCCACTACTCATCATCAAAGGTACTGAGAAGTAGGCCTCCCTCTCAAGTACCGTGACCGGCCGACCCGAAGACGGCTCACAGTCACCTCTGTGCACAAAATCCCGCTTGTGGCAGGACCCAATTCGTCTCATCTCATCAGTAGAGGGTAACACACAAGCTCAACATCAAAAATTGGCAAGTCAAACAGTTCTCAAATATCATTTATCTCAAAACATTTGTTAATCTCATAACATCATAAAATCATTTTAGAAAGTTCATATGATAAACATATACTCAAAATATTGCCCACCTGAAGTCCTTCGCTTATTCTGGAAAGAAATCAGGCAACTTACTTCTTCGTCTCGCTCGGGCCTTCATATGTCATCATCACATCGTCATCGTCATCGAAGGTTCATGTGATAAAACAAACCTTAGTCAGAACTCAATTCTAAATCCAATCTCATCTGGACTATAACTTCTCACTCAACGTCTATTTACCCGTTAAAACTCGATCCCTAGGTATACTCGGCTTCTAAGGATTCACACGTCCTATTATCGACTTAACTCTCAACTCGGCTCAAAATCATAGCAATCAAGCATATAAACAAGTATAAACACTTAAGCATATTAAAAACACACATAAACAAGTCAAAAACAAACTTTACTCTGCACTGACTCAACTTTAAAACCTCACAAGACTCTGTACGGAACTCTCCTGGGGTCGTAACTCATACCAAAAGAAACCTCTTCGAGTCTAGTTTCATTTAAAAAAAAGTAGGATCAAAAACGCCAAGTATTTTAGGAGATATGACTGTTTTACTACAGTCTACCATATTCGGCAGTTTTTAGCAACCGAAAAGTTTGATTTTTGAAAAATAGTAAACGTTGTCAAAACGGTCTGAAATTTTGTGGGTACTTAGCTAAGACACTCAGGTCTCAACCATAAAAATTTGGGTTCCAGAATTATAAGGAAAGCTACTGGAAACGATGACTCTATTGGCTACTCACCGAACAATTCGGCAGAACGTAGCAGTTTTAGTTTTACATTTTATAAAAATAGCAAACGAAGTCCAAATGACTTGAAATTTTACCGGTGTGCTCAAGACTCTCAAATATACTTTCCATAAATTTTCAGGGTGTTTGGGTATCAAAAACCCCTCGAAAACCGTAGGTCAGTGCGTCGTGAAAAACGACTCCGAAACATACACACAAGCAAACATGCTCAACTCATCATTTAAACAAAGCAAACTCATCAAAGCTCATTTTAAGCACTTATAGCACTTAAAAACATTCAAATACAACAAAATACTCGTAATACTCAATCTCGACTCTTTTCTTTCATCATCCACTCAAATCTCATAGAAAGCACTTCAATGAACGTATCTAACAAATTCTCTTTTCAATATCATGCTCGAAATTTCTCCAATACTCAAATATGATCATTTACATCATATAACTCATTATTCACATATTCATTCACTTTTTATCATAAAAACTATATTTTAATGAAAATCCATGTATCAACATAAAACTCTTAGCAAAACATGGATAAAATTCTCATAATGATCATAGAGCAAATTGACCTCATTTTATCAAGCATCAAACTCACATCATACAAAACTCAAAACTCATACAAACTAAACTAAGCCAAAATTTTATTTAGCCTACAATAGGCTTAATCAAAAATACTAAGACACTACTATCATGCTTAAAAACATATATCTTAAGCAAAATCACTTAAATAACACATAGACCAAAAAGTCCTAATTTTTACTAAACTAACTCTTCGAAATTTTTACAAACACATATGAATCTTTAATCTATTCATATATTTATCATTTTTAACCAATTAATCTCACTTAAAAACCATCAATTTACATATAAGGGCATATATACACATATCCCTAATTTTGGTAAACTAACTCACATCAAAAACTCCAATGGACATCATATACTCAAATTACTCCATCAATCATCATCATATACATCTCATAAACTCATTTACATCATCAATTTATCTATTAACTCATTGACTCAAAATTTCCCATTTTTGGGTAAACTAACTCCCAACGAAGTTTTCACATATCAAGGCACATATTTCACAACATACCTCAATCATCAATACACATCACATAACTCTCATTTTTCACCCCAAATCAAGAAAAGAAAAAGAAAATTTTTGAAGGGGTGGAGACCCATTTTTTCGAAAATTTAGAGAAATAGGGAGGGGGTGATTTTCTTGCTTCATCTTTCAAGAATACACTCATACAACATCCTTCAATCAAGAATTATAGAAAAACATGGCCACTTACCCAAATTCTCACCAAAATTCTCACTTTCTCACTCTACTTCGGAGCTTCTTCTTCAAGGATTCTCTTGATCAAAAGTGGCTAGAATATGTTTATGGAAGATATTAGAGTGGTTTGAGGTGTTTGGTAATATTTTTGGAAGCTTCGAAGGTTTTCATCAATGGAGGAAAATGGTGGAATTTAGAGATGAAGGGGATGAGTGTGTGTTGGGCGAAAATTGTGTGTGAGGGAGAGAGGTGAGTTTCGAAAATTTCAAGTGAGGGAGAGAGAGGAATTAGCTTTGCAAGATTGTGTTTGATCTTGTGTATCTTTAAAGGAGATTTTCAAATCTTAGGGAATATTTGCTAATTAATGGATGATCTCTCTCTCTCTAATCTCTCTCTCACTCTAATCTCTCTCTAATCTCTACACTCTCAATCCTTACTCTCTCAATAATATACTCTCACTCTCTACTCTCCCAATCTCTACACTTAGTAATTTGAGGTATATAACATATGGTAGAGAAATTAAAATAAAGTGTGAGAAGGGTGATCAAGTAAAAATCACAATAACTATGGAAATGTCACTCATTAAAAAAAATACCATAGTATAATTATTCATGTGACCAAAATAATAATTATAGCACTATTATTAGTGCACTCACTCAGTTATAATATTCCTCTTCGTAGGAAAAATAATTTAAAAATATTATGCTTGGAAAAATTTTCATAAACCGGCATCATTCGATTTCTCGATAAAAATAAACCATACTTGCTTTGGAAACTTAAACAAAATTCCAAATGCTAAAGTCTCGAATAAAAAAATCATAATAACTCGGTCACAGTGACACACATCACGAAAATCACATAATCAATCAGTCACGTAATTTCACATAATGTCACATCAAAGCAGTCGGCAAACACATACAAACTAGACGTCTCTCGGACCGACTCTTTTCATCAGGGTTCTCACTCTTTCTTCCTCGACTCTATGTCAGACTCATTATTCCTATTTTCTTTAATAGGTCAGTCAATCTCTGATAACTCGGTATCTGGTAAATCTATTCCCGGTAATCGGAAATAAAATAAAATCTCAGCTCAATTCAATCAGCATCTCTATCTCAGCTCATTTCTCGAATCTCATCATTCTAACTCTATCATCGGTTTAGTCACTCGTATCTCTATTTAAAAGACAACTGTCTTATTTGGTCATAAAAAAAAGTCTCGCATCTCGACATCTCAGTTCTCTCAATAGTGTTAAGACACTATCTCACAACATAAGGAAAAAGTACGGGGTGTTACAGAGAATTAGGGATTCCGCTGACAAAGTGATTCCGCGGACGAAGTGATCCCTCTGACGTTGTAACTGACGCGATAAGAAGAGAGAATCGGGGAGAGTTAAGATTTTTCCTTACTCAAGAAGTGAATTAAGTAATTCGAGAAGATGAATTTGAAGGTACCCCCGCAAAGTACTGAGCATTACACCAGACTCACGACCGAAGAGCTCTGCTCTACCAATAGAGCCTATGTGTTGAGCGGTCTTTGTTTTAGACAGAGCTAACGCCGATTCCTCTGCTCTGACAGAGAAATCTCGATTCCTCTGCTCTGGCAGAGAAGGATGAGAAGATGAGAAGGTGGAAAGTTTTCGAATAAAGTTTCGAACCGAGAGAGAGAAGAGAATTATTAAGAGGCGGCATATAATGCCATTTTGTTTAAGAAAAGAGACTGAGCGTGCCTGATAAAGAAGAGCTGAAGAATGGAATCACGGGTGAATCCATACCTTTATGAGTAATAGTAGTGTAGAGACACTGCAGAGAGTACTACGGTACTGAGATATGAGATTTTTAAGATGAGATGGAGTTATGATGATAAATAGAGATAATGAGCATTTGAGTTACACTTTTGATGAGACTAGAGCACTGAGATATAAACATAAGGATAGGACGAGATGAGATTTCTGCGCCAGAACGGAAGCCATTTCTCTGACGTTTCAGTCCGCTGCTCTGGCATCCGATTCCTCTGGCTTTACGAATTCGCTGCTCTGACAGAGAAAGTATGAATACGTGCCAAGACTGAAACGACGTTTTAAATAGAGATGAGAAGCAAGTGATGGCACATTTCATAGAAGGATGTTCGATGTGTTAACACGTGTAGGCGCCACTTTGGCAGCCTCATACCATTTTACAACTGTTAGAGACTTCCACAATAGAAGTGAGACCACAATACCATGAGTTATGATATCGATTAGCAAAATTTAGAGAAGGAAATCCGACAGTTGAGTAATCACTGATAGATTCTTTTGACGTTAGGAACGATGTTTACGTAAGTTTTCCCTATCTCGGGGAGCGTGTTAATTCGAGTTATAGAAAGACTCAAACCGAGATATATATATATATATATATATATATATATATATATATATATAGGACCTTACGATGTATTAGAAGGAGTAGGCCAAGTAGCCTATAATTAGCGTTGCCTCCGAGCTTCGTGAACGTTCAAGACGTTTTCCCATGTTTCTTAACTGAGAAAGTAGATGTTTGTTTCAAAACACGTCGCCCAGGAAGAAGAGTCCCTGGAACAAGTTTTGAGCTACGAAGAGAGAGACCTAATGCTATACTGGACCAGAAGATCCAACAATTGAGGACCAAGTCGATTCCTTTGGTGAAAATCCAATGGAGACATCACGGTCAAGGAGAGTCAACATGGGAACGTGAAGAAAAGATGATTGTAAACAGATGTTTAAAGCAACAGTTACAAAATAGCCAATCTCCAATAACCCCGAATGGCTACGGAGCACAAAATTCTAGATGACTAAAAAGCGAAGAAATTGATAGTCACATTTGATGGACTACTTGGAATTAACGGGAATGTATTCCCCAGAGCTTGAAGAGAAGATGAAAGAGAAGTACCCAGAGCTTTATCCCGGAGATGAATAACTCAAATTTCGGGACGAAATTTCTTTTAAGGGGGGTAGGATGTAACACCCCGTACCTTTCCTTATGATAAGAGATAGTGTTTTAACACTACTGAGAATACTGAGATGTCGAGATGTGAAGATTTTGGAGTTATGAGTGGACAAACTCATGATGGAATTAGAATGATGAGATTAGAAAAACGAGTCGAGTTATAGATGCCGATTAATTTGAGTCGGGATTTTATTTATTTCCGACTACCGGGAATAGAATTTCCGGATACCGAGTTATCAGAGGTTGACAGTCCTATTAAGAAAATAGGAATAATGAGTTTGACATAGAGTCAATGAAGATGCCGATGAATGGCGAGATGAGTAAAATGGAGATGTTGATAGGACTGAGAATGATGTTAGAATTGAGATGGAGATGGTAATTTGATTTTGATGATGAGATGAAAGACGAGAGATAGAGTCGAGGTAGTGATTGTGAATCACTATAAAGAGGATTAAGTTAGAGTGATGATGAGTGATGATCCGTTTTTAATGTGATAACGGTGTGAGTTATTTAATTGACGTTATGTGATTTACCTGATATGTGCGCACTAATATTATTTTTGAGTCAGTCTGATTCTCGAAAATTAGCGTACATGATTTTTTTTCCACCACACGTTCCTACACTCACACCCATTATTTTAATCCCTTCTCACATGTGGGAAATTAGCCGATTTAGGCTTGCTGCTAAGGGAGGAGACAAGCTACTATTGAGCATTAAATGCTACTTATCTTATGGAATAAGAATCTTGATAAAACCGAAGCATCTCTCTCTCTGTCATTTCTCTCATTTCGGTTTTTCAACTTCTTCTCTCTCCCTTACGCCATTTCTTCTCTCCTCCATTGGAGACTAAGCTCGAAGCTTCACCAGTCAAAATCGAGAAAGAATACTCCGCTAAAGCTAGCCTTAAACACTTTCCACGCTTGTTGCAAGAAGATTGTTGAGTTATAACCCGAGGAAACTGATAAAGACGCCCTTTTTCTTGAAACTCTTGAGTAAGTGTTCTGATTCTTTGAGTTTAGACTTGCTGTGAGAAGTATGTGGTGATATATGTGTTTAGAAGGATGACTGAAGCATGAGAAACTCCCCCTTCACTTTTTCGTCATTTTCGAAAATTAGGGCTCATGCCCTTTAAAAATCTTTCTGATTCTTTTCTAAAAATGGGGTGAGAAATGAGTTATATGTGATGAGATGTATGTTATACATGATGATTTGAAGTGATTTAGAGGTGTTTTTCAAAACTGAGTCTTGAGCATGAGTTTTTACAAAAATTGGTTTGATATAAGAAATAGGGAAAAATCTGTAAGTTATGTCTTGAATGATGTTTTGACGATGAGCATGAATAGATGAAAGGATTAATGTGATGTTTGATGATTTATGGGTATGAAAAGTCGATGAAGTCTAGAGTTACTCTTGTTCGCTTTGTTCTGCCTTGAGTCTCGTTCTGCTCTGCCAAGTTGTGATCCCGCTGGCATGCCAGAGAAGTCGTTTCCCCGCTGGAATGCCAGAGAAGTCGTTTCCCCGCTGGCATGCCAGAGAGTTCATTTCCCCGCTGCTCTACCAGCGAGTTCATTCCTCTGAGTTCGACTCCTCTGACGATCGAGTCCTCTGATGATTGATTCCTCTGACGTTCACCATTCCTCTGGCGACAGAGAGTTCATGATTTCGCTGCCTTGGCAAGATGATTCCTCTGCCCTGGCGAGTATTTTCCGCAGTATTGCCAAGCTGCTCCGCTCTGTTCTGCTGAGCTTTTCCACCTTGACCACCGAGCATTTCTCTGCTCTGGTCTCCGAGTCAGACTTATGATTGATTGTTTGTGATATGTTTATATGTGAAGTTGCATGCTTATATGATTGTGCATGCCGATGTGCTTTTGCTTTGAGTATGGTCCGAGTTGAGAGTTAAGTCGAGAGTAAGACGTGAGAATCCTTAGAAGTTGAGTATACCTAGGGATTTAGTTTTACTGAGTAAATAGACGTTGAGTGAGAAGTTATCGATGAAACGAGATTGGATTTCAGTATTGAGTACTAACTAAGGTTGTTTTATCACATGAACCTTCGTGATGATGTTGATGATTTATGAAGACCCGAGCAAGACGAAGAAGTAAGTCCCCTGTTCCTATCCGAGCTTAAGCGAAGGACTCCAGGTGGGCATTATTTTGAGTATTCAGTTTAAGAGCTTTTCTAAACTGTTTAAATGATGATGAGATTATAAGATGTTTTGATGATTTGAGATAAATGATGTTTATGAACTGCTTGACTTGCCAAATTTTGATGTTGAGATTGTATGTTACCCTCTACTGATGAGACGAATTCGGTCCTGCCACAAGCGGGATTTTGTGCACAGATGTGACTGTGAGCCGTCTTCGGGTCGGCCAGTCACGGTACTTGAGAGGGAGGCCTACTTCTCAGTATCGATAACAATGATAATGTTGTAGACGTGGTACATACATGACGAATATTTTGACTGCAGTCATTTCTTTATGATGTTATGATGTTTAAAACTGCATGCACAGATTTCATTGATGATAAACTTATTTCTGTGTATTGCTGATGATATGGCAAGCTTCAAACATATAGCTCTAAGAGCGCCTTTGATGTTTTTCCGGCGATTGTCCACTGAGTATTATTACTCACGCCCTGCATATATTTCTAAATGTGCAGGCTAAGCAATGGAGCGAGATTGGACTGGTGCTGGTGGGGATGGTTTCACTGAGGAAGTTCTCCTTGATTGTCTTCCCTTTGATGTTAGAGTCTAAGGGACGATGTACTTTGTTTTCCTTCTGATGTTGATAAAACCTTAGTGAGATGATACACTAATCTTTTAAAATCAAGCAATATACTCGCGATTATATGTCTTCATACATATAATTGATACGTCTTTTGCTGTGTTACTCTTGATATTATGATTCCTTATGGAAAATAAACAGCACCTACTTTGCTTTTCTTCTTGAAATTCCTAATATTCAAGAAGTCATAACGATATTGATAAATACACCCTTGAGTCGAATTATGAGTCTTTGCCTTAGCATGTTTGATGTAAGCTTCAGCGCCGATGTTCAATTTAGTTGTGATGTCCTTTATTCATTTATTTTAGTCATATCGATACTCGTACCCCGCTATTACTAGCGTTGGGATTTCGGGCTGCGACACTTTCCTAGATGGCAGGGCATGCAGTTATCTATGGCTGGGCATATTTGTCTTGTCACTTCCGTCATCCAGAGTGCGACAGTCCATAGCATGTTCATTTATAAATGGCCGACCAAGTTGCTTCATGATCTGGATAAAGCCTGCCGGTCCTTTATTTGGATAGGTTGCACTACTTCTAAGCCTAGATCTTCGGTGTCTTGGAATAGAGTCTGCGCTGCTAAGAATCAGGGAGGGCTGAATGTGAAGTCCTTTACTCACATCAGTCAGAGCTTTATGCTCCGTCTGGGCTGGTTGCTGGTTACCTCGGATTCTATTGGTTTTCAGCTTTTCCGTCAGCGCTATCTGGATTCCTGTTTGAGGCCTCGCTCTCCTTGGTTCTCCTCCACGATTTGGTTAGGCACCCGCGCCGCTATTCAGGATCTTGTTCGAGACACTCACTGTTCTATTGGTTCTGGTTCCACTGTGCTTTTTTGGCTGGATAATTGGTTGGGGTATCGGCTGGTGGATAGAATCGGGATTCCTGCTAATGTTCATCAGATTCTCAAGCAGCCAATCTCGGATTACTTCTTTGATGATTCTTGGCATTTTACTCTGGATTTCTTGCAGACTTTCCCGGATCTTGCTTTTGATATCATGTCGGTTCCTATTGGTGATGGGAAGGATCATCGGGCCTGGACTCATTATCATTTTGGAGAGGTTTCTGCCGCGCTCGCTATGGATCATGTCCGCCCCAAGTTTCCTTTGGTTGATTGGGGAAGTTGGATCTGGGCTCCGTTCATCCCGACGCGCCGTTCCATTGTGACTTGGCGAGTGATCCTAGGGCGTCTCTCTACCGCCAGCTCTCTGCGCCGTTCTGGCTTCATTGGTCCAAGCTGGTGCCCTCTTTGCCAGACTTCGGATGAGGATATTGATCACCTGTTCTGGGATTGTATTATTGCTCGACAAATCTGGTGCTCCCTTTTCACTTGGTTCCGGGTGGACATTCCGTTTGTTCATGACATTGGGAGTCTGATCCTTTGGGCTATGAAGGATCCGACTAGCAAGCAGGTTGATAATCTTTGGAGGACTGGAGTCATGTCCACTGTTTGGAGCATCTGGAATATGCACAACAGAGTTGTGTTCGATGGGGCTACGGTCTCTGCGACAGCGGTTTCGGTGCAGATCAAAGCTTTTATTTTGGAGGCATCTCGTTCCTGTTTGGGAGAGATGGCTAACTCGGTTGAGGAGCTGTTGACTCTTCATGGCCTTGGTGTTCCGGGCAAACCTCGTCGTCCGCTCTCTTATGTCTATGTTTACTGGATCCCTCCCCCGGCCCCGTGGTGCAAAATTAATATTGATGGTTCTGTTCACGGGTCCCCTCTTGACATTCATGCTGGAGGCGTTATTAGAGACTCTTCTCACGTTCTGGGCTGTTTTCATTTCTCTGCTGGGCGTGGTTGGGCGTTCGAGGCGGAGCTGCTTGCTCTCGTCATTGCTTTGGAGCAGACGGTCTTTCATGGTTGGAGTCATGTTTGGATTGAGACTGATTGCACCTATCTGGTGGACCTTTTCCAGTCCCGCTCTGACACTGTTCCTTGGAGATTCCTCAGTCGTTGGCGTAAGGTTCTTTCTTCTACCGTGAATTTCCATATTATTATTACTCACATCTACAGGGAAGGGAACCGGGTTGCGGATTGTTTGGCTTCTTCGGTGGTGGAAGAAGGTTACTAGAATTTTGCGATCCCGGAGATTTTCCATCTGGTTCACGATGACAGAAGACAGTTGCCTTACATTCGGATTGTCACTTGAGGTGTTCTTATCTCTTTTTCCCTGCCTCTTCCTGTTTTTGTTCCCGTTTGCTCTTGTTGCTACCTGTACGGGATATCATCTTCTCCTTTTCAGACTTTTTACCTCTCTTGCGCCTTTGGTTCTGTTTGGATCATCGAGGATCTGGTCTGTGTTTGGTGTGGTGGTTGGTCTGGGTCTGCTTGTTACAGCTTTCCTTTTGTTGGGCTGGGTTTTAAAGTCTCGGGTTGTCATTACTTGGGAGACTTTGCTGGCCGTGATTTGTCCGGTAGATGCTAGCAGGAGTATTTTCATTGCAATATGCTTAGTATCCTCTCTGGTTTTTTCTTTGCAATATGCTTAGTTTCCTCTCTGGTATGTTTTTTCGGCTGCTGGTCTCTGCTCCTCTGATGTTTTTCCCATTATGAGCATGGGAAACCACGCGGGAAGACTTGGGAAACCCCCAATGGCTTCATCCCGTGACGTTGACCCTTAAAGCATGCTTAATAAGTGAGTTTCTTGATTAAAATAATATTGGTTGAGAATGGATCATAAAAGTAATTGCATTTGAAGATTCACTGCTAGCGGAGAACTGGGTCAGATTGGCTGGCTGGCCTTACTTGTGATGGCTCCTCTTCACTTTGTCCCCCTTTCGTTGGTGACTGTTGGAGCTTTTGGATTCAGATTTGGTTAGTGGTTGTTGGTTGCTTGATCCTACTGATGTTCTAGCTTTTCTGAGGGCGCTTTTGGGGCTGATCTGTCTGTTTTGGAGAGGTTTTCCTTGGTTAGCAAGAGTCTGTTTTCTTGTGCAGTTTTTTGCCTTCTTTGTTCTGCTTTCCTCTCCTGTTGTTTGGTGCTTGAGCTCGAAGGGCAGCTTTGCTCTGGTGCTTGAGGTTTGCTCTGGATTTGAGGCATGCTCTGGCTTGAGCTCCGCTCTAGCGTTGTGCTCCTCTGCCGTTGACGCTATCTCGGACGTCAGAGAAGTGAAAAGGGGGATGGCTTTCCTTCTGTTTATTTCGCTGCTCTGGCGTGGAGGAACTCTCTGCTCTGGCGCGGAGGTATTCGATGCTCTGCTTTGGAAGTCTGAAGGCTCTTGCTGCTCTTGCCTGGAGGAACTCGCTGCTCAGGCCTGGAGGAGCTCGCTGCTCTGGCCCGGAGGTTCTTGCTGCTCTAGCGTAGAGGATTTCGCTGCTCTGCTTT
The DNA here is from genome assembly GCF_028751815.1 of Salvia miltiorrhiza. Lineage (NCBI taxonomy): Eukaryota > Viridiplantae > Streptophyta > Magnoliopsida > Lamiales > Lamiaceae > Salvia > Salvia miltiorrhiza. The sequence continues at coordinate 32,660,010 of NC_080389.1, read as the reverse complement.
GGAGGACTTCGCTGCTCTGCACTGGAACTCTGGCGCTTGATCTCTCTGGCGCTTGATCTCTCTGGCGCTTGTTCTCTCTGGCGATTGATCTCTCTGGCGCTTGATCTCTCTGGCGCTTGATCTCTCTAGCGCTTGATCTCTCTGGCGCTTTATCTCTCTGGAGCTTGATCTCTCTGGTGCTGGATCTCTCTGGTGCTTGATCTCTCTGGCGCTTGATCTCTCTGACTTCGCTGCTCGGCTCTGCTCTACCCGGGAAGGATCTGGCGTGGTCTTTGCTCGGCCTCGGTTGTGACCCTTTGCGGTCCCATTTTTTGTTCGTTCTTGTTGTTTTCTTTCTCCTTTCGCTTGGGTTTTTTTGTCTTTTTCTGGTTTTGGTTTTTCCGGACTCTCCTTGTTTGCGCCTGTGCTCTCAAGGGTTTTTTGTTTTTTCTTCAATAAAATTTCTATTTCAGCAGCAGCAAAGAGAAACTTAAGACTAACAACGTGCTCAACCCAAAAGGCTATTGCGAAACAAATGTTTTTCACTGCGTGTGTTATCAGTCTGACTGATCTATCCTCTGATAGTCAGTAAGATTTATAACATCTCTGTTTATCAAACTCGACTGAAGCTTTACGTGCATCAGTTAAGTTATTTCAACTTAACTGATAACTCCTTACTGAAGAGTATTCAGTATCAGTCGTCTACCATGTTTTGGTCAAAACTCCTTTCAGTAAACATGTGTCTGAGTTTGTGTTCAAAGTTTCGTTTTGATCTCTGTGTTGAGATTTCTAAAAATAGCCTATAGGTGTATTCCCCCCCATACACCTATTCGAGACCCTCCGGACCTAACAATTGGTATCAGAGCAGGTTGTTCGCAAGAACAATTATGTTTTTATTAGGTTCTAACTGAACAAGATCCTTCAGAGGGTTGTTTTTCACTGGTCAAAATCCTCTCAAGAATATTTCTTGAGACTGCATGTTCTGTGCTCTTTTCTTTGTTCCTGTATCTTTCCTTTTCTCTTCTTCATGAATAGGATCAAGAAAGACTCCTCCAACGACTATATCAAAACATTCTTTCGAGGAGTCAACGGACTTGAGATTGGGACATTGGATTCTGACCTCAACGACAGATTCATCTTTCCAAAAGAAAACCAGAGTGCAACCCACTCACTGTCAGGAGGAACTTGCAGATTTGATCAAGTTCGACAAGAGTATCAAGACCTAAGAATGAGATTTGAAAATCTCCTTAGGGAGCACAGGCAAATCATCAGAGAGATTCTCTATGTGCAAGATGCTCGAAGGATTGTCATGCGCTACATCTCAGACGAAGACGAAGCTGATAGAAGAAATGTTCAAGAGCGCAGACTGATCAACAGACTGAAACTTCTTCAGTCTCAGAAATAAGAACTTCTGCCACGTCTAGAAGAAACAGAAATGAACTTCAAAAGGACGTCAGAAATGTTTGAAGGAGTGATTCATGAAGCAACGCTTCAAACAAGAAGAAAGATGAAACAAGAGAAGAATGTACAGTAACAGTCAATACCGGAGCGCCTAAAGAAGAATCAGTCAGCTATTAAGGGGGAACTTCCACTACCCTTAACGACTAATTCAAAGCTGGTTGATGTGTAAGTTTCTCTCAATGAGTTTACAAGGCTTAATGACTGTTTTTCTTTTATGACTCTCCATTGTAAACTGTTAAAAGGCTGATTTGTCATGATAATATCACTTCCTTTTGTTTAATGATACTTAGAACTCTCGTCTAAATATGTTAGTCACACGTTCGCACGATCCCGCCCTTTTTACTAACAAGCGAATTGTCGCAGCCCGATTCCCAACTATACTGATAGCGGGGTACGAGTATCGATCCGACTATTTTTAAAAGAATAGAAGATACGATGTATAGGCCAAACATCAAGCGGAAGCTCGCATCAAAGGTGTTAAGAAAACCATCGTAAATGAACCCAAGGGTAAAATCGTCAACGTCGTTATAACTTTTTAATTATCAGGAATTTCCAAAACAAAAACAAAACGGGTATATCTCATTTTTCATCAAGAAGCATAACATGCAGAGTATCGCAGCAAAAGGCGAATCGATTATATGTATGGAGACACATAACCGTGAGTATATTGCTTGATTCAAAAGAAAACATAGTATCTTTTCACTGAGGTTTTATCAATGTCAAAAGGAAAGCAAAGTATCTCATCCTTATGACTTTAACATCAAAGGAAGAATAGTATAGAAACTTCATCAATGAAACAATCTCCACCAGCACCAATCCAATCTCGCTCCATTGCTTAGCCTGCACATTTAGAAATATATGCAGGGCGTGAGTAATAGTACTCAGTGGGCAAACGCCGAAAAACATCAAAGGCGCTCTTAGAGCTATATGTTTGAAACTTGCCACTTTCATCAGCAATACACAGAAATAAGTTAACATAAATAAATCTGTGCATGCAGTTTTAATACTCATAACTTCATAAAGCAACGACTGCAGTCAAAGATATTCATCGTGTATGTACCACGTCTACAACATCATCATTATTATCGGTACTGAGAAGTAGGCCTCCCTCTCAAGTACCGTGACCGGCCGACCCGAAGACGGCTCACAGTCACCTCTGTGTACACAACGCCGCTTGTGGCAGGATCCGAATTCGTCTCATCAGTAGAGGGTAACATACAAACTCAACATCAAAATTTGGCAAGTCAAACAGTTCTTAAACATCATTAATCTCCATCATTTGATAAGCTCATAAATATCATCATCATTCATCATTTTAGAAAGCTCATACGATAAACGTATACTCAAAATATTGCCCACCTGGAGTCCTTCGCTTAAGCTCGGATAGGAATAGGTGACTTACTTCTTCGTCTCGCTCGGATCTTCATAAATCATCAACATCATCACGAAGGTTCATGTGATAAAACAACCTTAGTTAGTACTCAATACTGAAATCCAAACTCGTCTCAACAATAACTTCTCACTCAACGTCTATTTACCCAGTAAAACTAAATCCCTAGGCATACTCGACTTCTAAGGATTTCCACGACTTACTCTCGATTTAACTCTCAACTCGGACCATACTCATAGCAGTCAAGCACATAGGCATGCACAAACACATAAGCATACAACTTCACATAACATATCACAACAAACAAACATAAGTTTGACTCGAAGACCAGAGCAGAGAAATGCTCGGTGGTCAAGGTGGAAAAACTCAGCAGAGCGGAGTGGAGCAGCTCGGCGAAACTGCGGAAAATACTCGCCAGGGCAGAGGAATCAACTTGCCAAAGCAGCGAAATCATGAACTAGCAGCAGAGAAATGCCAGAGGAATGACGAACTTTCTGTCACCAGAAGAATGGCGAACGTCAGAGGAATCAAACATCAGAGGACTCGATCGTCAGAGGATTCGACATCAGAGGAATCAGACATCAGAAGAATCGATCTCAGAGGAATCGATCGTCAATAGAGAAATGAACTCGCTGGCAGGGCAGCGAGGAAAATAACTCTCTGGCATGCCCGCGGGGAAACGATTTCTCTGGCATATCCGGGGAATGACTTCTCGGCTGAGTAGAGCAAGACTCAAGACAGAACCATGCAGTCAAGAACAACCTCAAAAATTCATCAACTTTTCATTCCCGAAAATCATCAAACACTCTCAAACATCAAAATTTACTATCACTCAATATCTTAGCCAACTCAAGGCTCATTTAAACTCTACATTCATCAAACATCACGTTAAACCTTTCATATATTCATGCTCATCATCAAAACATCGTTCAAAACATAACCTCTAGATTTTCCCCAAATTATACATATATCAAACTAAATTTTGTACAAACTCATATCTCCAGACTAAGTTTTTCAAAACACACTTTAATCATCTCAAATCATCACATATATCATATTTCTCACCCCAATTTTAGAAAAGAATCAGAAGATTTTTTTTAAAGGGCATGAACCCTAATTTTTGAAAATGGCGAAAAAGGTGGAGGGGGAGTTTCTCATACTTCAATCATCCTTCTATACACATATTTCACACAATAAAGTCTAGATCTAAAAGACCAGGACACTTACTCAAACAATTTCGAGAAAAAGGAAATCTTCTCTCTATTCTTCAAGCATCAAACTCCACTAATCTTCTTGAATCAAGAGTAGAAAGTGTTTAAGGACTAGATTTAGTGGAGGATTTCATCATAGTTGCGTCTTTAGAAGCTCGAGCTTGGTCTCCGATGGAGGAGAGAAAGAATGGCGTGAGGGGGAGAGAAGAAAGTGAAGGGGCTGAAAATGGTGAGAATGACGGAAAGAGAGAGAAACTCTTTGGTTTTAATCAAGAATCTTACTCCTTAAGATAAGAAGCATTAAATGCTCAAATAGTATCTTGTCTCCCCCTTAGCAGCAAGTCTCATCCGCCAATTATCCACATGTGGGAAAAGAGATTATAAAAAATTGGTGGTGAGTGTGGGAATGTGTGCGGTGGTAATTTAAATCATGTACTACCACAAATACTCAAATACAGTGCACACGTATCAAAAACAAAATCACATAACGTCAATTAAAAGCTCACACAGTTGTCACATTAACAACAGATCAACACTCGTCATTAATCTAATTGTCACTCTAGCTTAATCCTCTTTATAGTGATTCTCAATCACTACCTCGACTCTATCTCTCGTCTTTCATCTCAACTCTAAATCAATTATCATCTCCATCTCAACTCTCACATTATTCTCGATTCTGTCAACATCTTTATTTTACTCATTTTACCATCCATCGATGACTCAAGGGTTCTCTCCCTCTCTTCCTCGACTCTATGTCAAACTCATTATTCCTATTTTCTTAATAGGACAGTCAATCTCTGATAACTCGGTATCCGGTAATTTCTATTCCCGGTAGTCAGAAGTAAAGTAAAATCTCAACTCAGTTCAATCAGCATCTCTAACTCAACTCGTTTCTCAATTCTCATCATTCTAACTCCATCATTGGTTTGTCCACTCATGATGCAGTTCAGAGTAGAGGCCAGGATGCAGAGCAGAGCCGAATTTCAGAGGCTGCACAGAGTGAAGATCCGGTGCACGTGCCCGTTGGTCCAGTGACGAGAGCTAGGGCCAGGACGTTCAAGGCTAATTTAATGACATTGGTGGAGGAAATCTGGAGGCAAGAGCTGAAAAGGCCAATTGGAGAAGGACCGACGGATCAGAGCTCAAAGGTGGTAAACCTTATTGCTTACCGAGTTGAACCACCAGAGAAGTCTCGATTCCTCTGGCTTTGCCAGAACAGCAGAATCATGCCGCCCAGAGAAGACTCGATTCCTCTGACCTTGCCAGAGCAGCGGAATCGTTATCCCCGGGAAGAATCGACTGGGCAGAGAATTCACGTCGAGTCTGCCCGAGCAGAGAATTCACGGCGAGTCTACCCGAGCAGAGAAATCAAGTGGAGTCTGCCCGAGCAGAGAAATCAAGTGGAGTCTGCCCGAGCAGAGAGTTCAAGTGGAGTCTGCCCGAGCAGATTCAACCCGCCAGAGAAGACTTGATTCCTCTGGCTTTGCCAGAGCAGACTTGATTCCTCTGCGTCTTTCAGAGGATTTCTCACTAGGGTTTCTTTTGACTTGCTGAACAAGTTCCATTATTTCTTTTTTTCTGTTTATTTCCTTTTTATGTAGGGTTTCCCGTTCCCTATAAATAGGGATGTTATGTGTTGGAAAAGGTAGAAAATTTTGATAATATAACAGTGAGTTTAATTCTCTCTCAAGTTTTCGAATTCTTCTTGATAAACAAGGATTCAACCTATCGACGAATCGACGAGATCTACATCCCTCGCCGTGTGTCATTCAGCGTCTCCGAGTTCCTGCGTCAAATGCACGTTGGGGTTTAGGGAATTATTTGCCTAGATCATTTCGTGGTTTAGAATTCAGGGGTTTTGAGGCATTCCATCTTTTATCTGTAATTTCAATTTGTTCCGTTCATTTTCAATCTTCCGCGTACAAATCAAGTAGATCGGAATTTTCCATATCTTTTACTTTATTGTCGTGTTTTTCCGGTGAAACTCCATAATCACCGGCCAAGTTCATATCATCTGGTATCAGTTTCCAGGTTTCGTAAGGGTTACGCTATCTATTTATTAAAATGCATTTATTAAGAAAAAGAAAAGAAAAACCTAAAAAAACCCTTGAAAGCACAAGAAAAGCAGACTAAGGGCCGGGCCTCATTAAAACCTTTTTACGGAAAACCCGGTGGGAAAAACCGTAAAAAGGAAAAAGAGTACCCGTCTAACAGACGAAAAAGAAAAGAGGAAGCAGAGCAGAAGAGAGAGTTTCGGGAACTCCGGCCTTACCATAGCCCCCAAACAATCTCGGCTCAATCCCCAACAAAAAACAAAACAAAAGAACCGAACAACTACTGCAAAAGGAAAAGTAGTCAGCCACCGCCGGCCACCAAACCCATGCAAGCAAAGCACCGAAGATCAAGAACCGGAGGAGAAGAAACCAGCCACCGTCATTCATCCAACCATGCAAACAACGACAGCAACAGCAGAAGTCCAGCGCCTCCCAACCCTCAAGGAGAAAAGCCCAAAGCTCGCAGAACACAACAAACCCACTACACCTAGCAAAGCAGCCCGTCAAACCCAAAAACCGAGCCGCACACCATGTGTTTGAAGAAACACCAAAACTACCCAGCATCAAGATTTTATCCGAACTCGACTATACGTCGACATATCTAAAGCCACGTCTTTCTTGATGGCGTCAATAGCATATGGCCACCATCCCTCCTCTCTATCATGATTCGCCATAGCATCCGCCGCGGTATTCCCTTCACGATAGATATGAGATATCTGCAAACGACAATCAAGGAGGAGAAGAAGCGTGCGATTCCACGCAGCCTTAAAGCGCCACGGAACGTCCTGAGAGCGGGAATTAAGAAGATTAATAACGTAAATAGAATCCGCCTCAATCCAAAGCCAACGCCATCCTCTAAAATGAGCAATATTCACCGCATGAATCACAGCAAGCAGCTCGGCCTCGAAAGCAAAACCCGTACCCCCCTTGAAGTGAAAACACCCACGCACCCAACCCCAGTTATCCCGGAAAACGCCACCAGCAGCAATGCTTCCCGGAGCTCCCAAAGCTGAACCGTCCGTGTTAACTTTCATCCACTGTCCTGCCGGCGGCCACCAATGAACTTCAATCATAGTGGGAGGCGGCGCCGCCCTCGTAGAAACCCCAATTCTGCGAAGCACAATATAATCAGCCCAAGAGTTGTTAGAGCAGCCCAGCTTAGGAAAGTTAGCATCCAACTCTTTAAACATCACTTGCAAAAAACTAACAATAGTTTTAGGATGGAAGGAAGCATCATTGAAAGTCATTTGATTACGGCAATCCCAGACTTTCCATAACAGATTAATAAGCCCCGCCTTCCAGAAGGAACGAACTTGGGGGCTGAAATCTCCATTCCAAGCAGCAACCTGGACACTATGAATATCCAAGCAGAGAGAGAGCTCCTCTTTGCCAAACCAGGCCAAGAAAACAGACCAGACCGAGCGCAGAGCATTATAGCTCCAAAACAAGTGATCTATGGTCTCCATATCTAAACCGCACAAGATGCAACGGTTTGGACCAAGAATGCCGCGTCTCATGAGATTGTCCAACGTGGGCAACTTTTTATGAATAATACGCCAACAGGTCAAAGAGCGACGTTCTGGAATAAACTTTTCCCAAATCCATTTTCCCCACACCACCTTCGGGAAAATACGATTTTGAGACTCATAAGCAAGAGAAGCAGTCACATTCCCACAAACCGAGGGTTTCCAGAAACGAGCATCCTTCTCATCCCCAATCGGAAGAAGCAAAATATCCACCACAATGTCCGGGTAATTGATAATAAAATCCGCAGTGAAGTGCCAAATTCCCTCATAAAAGTAATCACTCACCGCTTGATCGAGGAAGTCTATCATAAAGCTCGGAATATGAAGCCGCTCCATCAACTTATAACCCAACCAGTCATCACGCCAGAAATAAGTATGCTCACCAGTGCCCACATAAGAGTAAGAATCATCAACCAGATTATTCACAAGACCCCGAATACCAGTCCAGACGGGAGAGGAAGCCAAATAAATTTTAGCATATCTAAAAGTAGTCAAATACCGCGTGCAAAGAATCGCAGGAGCAAACTCCTTACCCTGAATAATTCTCCAAGCCATCTTCATTAAGAAACTTTTATTCATAGCAGTGAACGATCTGATCCCCAAGCCACCATCTGCACGCGGAGCGCAGACTCGGGACCAGCTGACCGGACAAGAAGGCTTTTTATCCACATTACCCGTCCAAATGAAGTTCCGACACTTCTTGTCCAAGCTGTAAATCAGAGACTTTGGCCAGCGATAAACCATCATAGAATGAGTGACAGAACTCTGAATAACCGAGCGGACCAAGTAGATTCTACCAGCCATAGAGAGCTGCAAACCCTTCCAATTCGAAAATTTGTTGACAATTCTGTCATGTATGCCCATAAAATAAGAAGCCCGAATACGACCATGAAAGATCGGAACTCCCAGATAATTGACCGGCAAGGAACCCACAGCAAAGCTCAAATTCCGAATCACCCCATTTTTCATAACATGAGACACTCCCGACCCAAAGAAAACGTGAGATTTCTCCGAATTACAAATCTGACCAGAAAGCTCCCCGTAAAGATCCAGGATTTCTTTAATTTTCCGCGCATTCCTGACAGACGCTTTGCAGAAAATCAAAATATCATCAGCGTAGAGAAGATGAGTGGGAAAGTGAACCGAGCGACTGAAATCCATGGGGATGAGATGTCGAGACCGAACACAATTCAAGAAAAGATGACTCAACACATCTTCTGCGAGACCAAAGAGAATCGGTGAAAGAGGGTCACCCTGCCTGACCCCTCTGGAACAAGCAAAATAGCCGCTCAGCTGCCCATTAAAGAGGATGGATAACCTAGCAGAACTGAAAATAATAGAAATCCAACGAATAAAGTTCTCATGAAAACCGTTAACCCGAAGGACTTGTAAAATAAAATCCCAACTCATCGTATCAAAAGCTTTGCGAATATCTATCTTGCAAGCCATATTCGAACGCCTCCCCGTACGATTCAAGCAATTAAACCCCTCCGAACCAAGCATGATACAGTCGTGTATCGATCTTCCTTCAATGAAACCAAATTGGTTCGGAGTGACCCCGGCAGCCGCCACCCCACTTAATCTAGTGGCCAAGATCTTCGAGATAATCTTAAAGAAGAAATTAGACAGAACTATAGGACGTAGATCAGCCACAGTCTCAACATTATCCTTTTTAGGGATCAGGATTAACGTACTAGAGTTACAACCCGCTGGCAAATAGGAAAAGCGAAAAAAAGCTTGAACAGCCGCCACAACATCCGCGCGAATTATGGACCAGCAATTCTGAAAGAAACGCCCAGAAAACCCGTCAGGCCCTGGCGAGCTATTGGCATCAAGACCGAAAACCGAAGCAGTAATCTCATCATCATCCGGAATACCAATGAGGGTGTCATTCTGCCCCTCAGTAACAAAATGATCAACAATAGCCTCAATCATAATCCTCTCCACTCTGCTCCCACCATCATCTTTGAACAAATTGGAAAAAAACTCCACAATATGCTGTTGAATGCCATCACGATCATAAGAAAAGGAGTCACCAATCTTAAGATGCTCAATCCTCGTGCCATGTCTTCTAGAGCGAATCATGCGGTGAAAAAAAGACGAGTTTCGATCACCATCCTGTAACCAATTCGCACGACTTTTCTGCTGCAACAAACTATTCTTTCGTTCCAAAATAACGTTGAGATGAGCTTGAGCAGCCACTTCATCCTCAAACAGCTGATCGGTATAGCCCAAAAGAGAAATATTATTCTGAATTTCTAACAAATTTTGTTGTCCCGACTGCAGGAGCTCGTCCACATGGCCAAAAACAGTTTTATTCCAAACTCTCAAATCACCTCTCAGCCTTTTAAGCTTAGCCATCACAGTGAAGATGGGACATCGAACATCCATAGTAGCCGACCAGGAGGAGTTAACCTTATCCAGAAAACCAGGGTGAGAAATCCACATGTTCAAAAATTTAAAAGAACGCCGATTGTGGGGCAAGTCAGCATCACATTGAAAGATAAGGGGAGAATGATCAGAGGTCAGCCTCGGAAGAGCATGAGTGTTGACGTTGGACCATAAGCAACCAAAGCTGTCAGAGAAAAGAGCTCTATCCAGATGGGATTCCACCTGCCTAGGGTGGAACCGCCTACCAGACCACGTGAACCGAATACCAGAGGTAGGCGATTCAATAAAGCCAGTAGCTTCAATGAAGTCGCAGAACTCCTTACAAGAGCTCCTCGAAGGCATCACCGAACTTAATCGCTCATGAGCACCCTTGATAGCATTAAAATCACCGATGAACACCGTGTTACCATCAACAAAAGAGAGAAGATCGCTCCACAAAGAACGCCGAGTGATCTGATCGTTAGCACCGTAAACGATCGCCACACGGAAATTCTTCGAACACCAACAACAGTTAGCAATTACCACCTGGTCCGAAGAGTGAATAATGATAGTCTGAACCGTAGGGTGAGCCAGCAACCAGATATTCGAGCGACGAGGACCTCTACAATTCTGGTGACGAGGGATCATATTAATAGATCTCCAAAAATGCGGCCGAACTTTATGAAACCTCGTTTTAGGTTCGATTAAACCTAAAATTATCGGAGAAAAGGAACGACAATGTTCCTTAAGAAGACATTTAGACTCGTCCGTCAAGCCACGGACGTTCCAAACGAGGAAATTCATTAAACTAGAATTTCAATCTGGGCTGGGATTCTCCCAGCTCCGCTTCCTTATCCCAACGTTTATTCACCACGTTATCCATTGTTTGTAAACAAACATCCTTGCTATAATCAACAATATAATCACGCGGATTGTGACCAGCTTCAACCGATTTCCTAAGCCGGTTTTTAATACTTTCTTGCTGCATCATAAGAGCCTTGTTATGATTCCTGGCAGCTTGATCTTGCTTAGGAGGCCTGCCCCGGCCTCGTTTCGGAAGGTCTTGTTTCAGATCCTTATGAGCAAGTGTGTCCGTTTCAATCTACTCTCCCTCGTTAGTCGTTTGATCCATAGACAAGCTCGCGTTCTCATTAAGAATGACCGGATGTTTGTTGCACTCAGTAAGACTGGCTTGATTTATGTTGTCATCAGAATCTTCCATCGACCACCTTCTGTGTCCCAACTTGTCAGTACATTCCAAACTCCCCGTCCTCAAAAGCCCCGTCTGGTCAGCCTCCTGACCATGAGAATTGTGCTGCTCAGGAGTCTTGCTCTGTTGCTCTGTGTGAAAAGTAACAGAAGGCCCCAAACTACCATCCGCTGGTGATCCCAAATCCTTTTCCTTCTGCTCCGCCAAATTCACCGCTGGCGAGCCTTTACTCTCATCCTCCGCCAAACCCTGATTTACACAGTCTTTGCCAGGAGCCACTTCGAAATCAGTCAACTTCATGCCATCCAAAACATGGAATCTGTTCTTGTTCGGTATACTCGGATTCGAGGTTTTCGGCATATCTGGAAGTTGCTGCTGTTGGGCCTCAACTCCGTCCGACAACATAATCGTATTCTCCCTTTCATCCACCAGAGAAGGATTATTCATGGCTCCAACCACTTGCCATTCCGATTCTTTCGGTTTCGCTACCCCCACAGGTTGTTTTGACTCCTTTTTCCCTTTACGACATTTGTCTACCGAGTGCCCCGTAATCCTGCACCTTGTACAAAAAAGAGGAAAATATTCATAGCTAAATTCAATATTAAAAACATAGTCCCCACCATCAATCGACATCTTCTCCGGAAGAGGTTGAGCCAGATCAATTTCCACCAAAATACGGGCAAAGTGCGCAACATCATCATCAATAGAATTTCCATCGATTTTCAGCGGTTGTCCAAGCCAACGACCTATGCCAGAGAGAACTTTGGGGTGCCAGAATTCCACAGGTAGATAATAGATCCTGACCCAGACTTGAGCCAAAGAGGACGATTCCTTATAGGGATTGAAGAAACGAACCCAGTCACGGAGCCTCAAAGATCCCGCAGAAAGATCCCAAATGAGATGAGCTTTGGCGATCGCTTTATCCTCCTTACAATGAAATTTCAAAGTATAATATCCCTTTCCCATTGGCATTAAATGCCATTCGTTCTTGATCGCCCATAAAGACTGGAGTTCCGTTTTAAGCTCTCGAGTAGTTCGAGGCTTCTCACCTTTGTTCATCATAAATCTGCCTATAAGAGCAAACTGAAATTTAGAAGCTTGAAAGTTTTGAATCTCCTTTGGGACTTTGAGAATACCCATCTCTCCCTGGCGAAACGGTCGAAGAGCTTGAAATTTGTGTGCCGGGAGGTCCGCCTTCTTGGCACGTTGCGGAGCAGTTATATTCGCATAAGAAACAGCAGGAACCGAAACCTCGACAGCCTTAGAACCAGAGGGGCCAGCGGTCGTAGTAGCAGCCATCAAGGGTTGCTTGTTGCCCAAGGCAGAAGCATCAGCGGGAATGCGTTTTTCCTGATTCGCAACAGGAGGAACCGAGTTATGATGGAAGTTGGTTGACACCGGAGGGAGGTTAAGGGCACTTCTATCCACCGAGGAAGGCGGCAGATCAGGCAACATGATCGGAAAAACTCAGCGGCGGGCAAGGGCTAGGGTTAGGGTTTTTGGAGAGGAGAACGTCATGCTCAAAAAATCTCACATTGATCTTTATTGAACTTCGCCATGAAAAAAAACATAAATAAAAGGATACTTTTGAGATGCATTTAAAACAAATAGATTCTTCTATTTAATTTACTCAGGAAAAATAATTTCACATAAATTATCCTTCCTGAATTCCAGGGTTACGCTATCTATAATTCAAAAAAAAAAAAAAAAAAAACAGAGAACAATCAAAACGATCTGTCGTAAACAAAAAGACGAAAGCAGTACGCATTAAATTTGTGTTTGCCCATATCGGATTTTCTTGTCTCTTACCCCGTTGTGTTTTTCTTAATTCTTTGGGTTCAATCGCTAGTTGTGGTATTTGTTTTTTTCTGCGTAGCACTGATTTTTGGTTTCCAGTCTGCGTTTCGGCGTCTATCTTTTCTTTGTCGAGTCCTATCTTATCTGTGTATTTGTTGTGGTTCTTGTGAGGCGTGACATCGAGTGCTCTCGTCGAGTGCGCTTGTTGATCTCGTTGTGCCGTTGGTTTGTGAATCCCATTGGTAGATTGAGGGAATTTGTTTCTTTGACAGAGAATTTGAGCGGAAAAAGGCAAGAGTGGTGAGATTCGTAGAGGGTAAAAGCCTTGAATTGTGTGGATACACGAGAGCTGAGTGATTTCATCTTGAGTGATACACGAGTGTTGGTGAGGTGGTGAGGTCCTTTCTTTTTTTGTTGTTTCACTAACGTTTCTTGTTTCTTTCCGTGTTGTTATGTCTAAGCACGCTGAACAGGGTATAGACTTGAGCGATAGCCCTGTTATGGATCCACAGTTCAAACTAGTGATGGAGGCTCTTCGCTCCGAGTTTGGCACGATGCTACATTCCGAACTCGAGGGCGTGTACGACAAGATTGAATTGCTGGAACAGTCCCATTCTCGAGAATCCAATTTCACACGAGGAGGCAGACGCGGGCGCGGAGGCCGTGGTGGTGGCGGAGGACGATTCCACCGACAGTATGAGGAGCATGTCGATGATACCGGATTTGAGGATGAGGACGACGATGGAAGAGCGTGGCAGGACAATAATCTGGGCAACATCAAGTTGAACATTCCTCCCTTCCAAGGGAAGAATGATCCCGAATTATATCTTGATTGGGAGCGGAAGGTGGAGCTTATGTTCGATTGCCACACCTATTCGGAGCTCAAGAAGGTGAAGTTGGCAGCGGTGGAGTTCTCAGATTATGCTCTTGTTTGGTGGGATCAGCTGGTGACGAGTAGGAGAAGAAACAATGAGCCATCTATTCAAACTTGGCAGGAGATGAAGGCTGTGATGCGGAAACGTTTTGTGCCAACTCATTACTACCGCGAGCTTTTCAACAAGTTGCAGACCTTGAGGCAGGGCAGTCGGAGTGTGGATGAGTATTATAAGGAGATGGAGGTTGCCATGATTAGAGCCAATGTGGAGGAGGAGCGAGAGGCGACCATGGCCAGGTTCTTGGTTGGTTTGCATTGGGATATTCGTGTTGAGGTGGAGTTGCAGCACTACGTTGAGTTGGAGGACATGGTCGACATGGCCATCAAGATCGAGACTCAACTCACGCGGAGGGGCAACAACAACAGCAACCAGCGCCAGAGTCAGGGCAAGTGGAGGTCTTCGCAACTAGTTGCTAACGGTTCTTCGTCCAGAGGAATGCCCTGGCAGAAGGACGCCCCGCCGAGAGAGGAGAAGAAGCAGTTCGTTCGGTCCCGACCAGAGGGATCCGGTGCAGCGAATCAGGGCAGTCCGGCCGTTGCCGATGGTCAAAATCGAGATAAGAAGTGTTTCAAGTGCCAAGGTTTTTTGGGCATATTATGAGTGATTGTCCGAACCGGCGAATCATGATCATGCGCGATGACGGCGAAGTTGTGACGGATGGTGATGACACCGATCCTGATATGCCGAAATTGGAGGATGCCGATGATGCCGCTGATGAGGAGGAGTGTAAGGAGATTTTTGCGCCCAATGGATAACTTTTTGTAGCTCGGCGAGCCTTGAGTGTCCAAACTCCATCCCCGGAGCGCGAGCAGAGGGAGAATCTTTTCCACACGAGATGTCTTGTTCATGACAAGGTATGTAGTGTGATCATTGATGGTGGGAGTTGCACGAATGTGGCTAGTAGAGCCATGGTTGAGAGATTGGGGCTAACCACGGAGAAGTATCCCAAGCCGTATCGTTTACAGTGGCTAAATGAGACCGGCATTATCCGAGTGACAAAGCAAGTGAAGATTCCGTTTCACATTGGGACGTATGAGGATGCGGTGGTGTGTGATGTGATCCCGATGCAAGCGAGCCACATTCTGTTGGGGCGACCGTGGCAATTTGATCGTCGTGCAATTCATGATGGTTTCACCAACAAATACTCATTTACATAGAAGCAGAAAAAGGTGTCGCTTGTTCCTCTTACTCCTACACAAGTTTATGAGGATCAAGTACAATTGCAACGGGAGGCGGACAACCTAAAGTCCAAGGAGCCGTCCGTGGAGAAGAAGGAGCAGGGGCTGAATCATAAGTCCTTTCTTGCTAAGGCTAGTGATTTGAAGTGGTGTGTTCAGGAGGAGAAGCCGATTTTGCTGTTGCGATATCAGGAGACTTTGTTTATGACTAACGATATCTCTTCTCTACCTCCTTCTATTCGTAATGTGTTGCAGGAGTTTGTTGATGTGTTCCCTGACGATACACCTACCGGTTTACCACCACTTCGAGGGATTGAGCATCAGATTGACTTTATGCCCGGAGCTACTCTGCCGAACAGACCAGCCTACCGCACCAACCCGGAGGAGACGAAGGAGTTGGAGAGGCAAATTGGCGAGTTGTTGGCCAAAGGGCATGTGCGGGAAAGCTTGAGCCCTTGTGCGGTACCAGTTCTCCTTGTACCAAAGAAAGACTCATCGTGGAGGATGTGCTGTGATTGCCGAGCTATCAATAACATCACGGTAAAATATCGCCATCCCATTCCTCGTTTAGATGATATGCTTGATGAGTTACATGGTTCTTGTGTCTTTTCTAAGATCGATTTGCGTAGTGGATATCATCAGATTAGGATTAAGGAAGGTGATGAGTGGAAAACTGCTTTTAAGACAAAACTTGGTTTGTATGAGTGGTTAGTTATGCCTTTTGGTTTGACTAATGCGCCTAGTACTTTCATGCGTCTTATGAATCATGTTTTGCGTGCTTTCATTGGCAGATTTGTGGTTGTTTACTTTGATGATATCCTCATTTATAGCCAGCATTTTGATGAGCATGTTGATCATTTGAGGTCTGTTATGGACGTACTTCGAAAGGAAAAGTTGTTTGCTAACCTTAAGAAGTGAATTTTTGCTACAGACAAGCTTGTGTTTCTTGGTTTTGTTGTTAGTGCACAGGGTGTACAGGTTGATGAGGAGAAGATACGAGCTATCCAAGAGTGGCCAACGCCGAGGAACATTGCCGCAGTGCGAAGTTTTCATGGTCTTGCTAGCTTCTATAGGTGATTCGTGCCTCACTTCAGCAGTGTTGCAGCACCTTTGACGGAAGTCATCAAGAAGAATGTGGAGTTTAAATGGGGCAAAGCGCAAGAGGATGCATTTCAGCAGTTAAAATACAAATTGACCCATGCCCCGGTATTATCTCTTCCAAATTTCTCCAAATCTTTTGAGATTGAATGTGATGCTTCTGGTGTTGGTATTGGTGCAGTGTTGATGCAAGAGAGACGTCCCATTGCGTATTTCAGCGAGAAGTTAAATGGGGCAACGTTGAGTTATCCAACGTATGATAAGGAGTTGTATGCATTGGTGAGAACTTTGCAAACATGGCAGCACTACTTGTGGCCCAACGAGTTTGTCATTCACACGACCATGAGTCGTTGAAAGACTTGAAAGGCCAGCACAAGTTGAACAAGCGGCATGCGAGGTGGATGGAGTTCATTGAGACGTTTCCCTACGTCATCAAATACAAGCAAGGTAAAGAGAATGTTGTGGCTGACGCACTGTCTCGGAGGTATGCCTTGATTTCTACCTTAGATGCTAAGTTGCTTGGTTTTGAGTGTATCAAGAGTTTGTATGCGCGTGATGCTGATTTTGGTGAGCTTTATCTAGCATGTGCGAGAGCTGCTAGTGGAGAGTATTATAGACATGATGATTTTCTTTTTAGGAAGAATAAGTTATGTGTGCCTCAATGTTCTTTACGTGGGGGTTTGATGGGACACTTTGGTATTGCTAAGACTTTGGCTGTTCTACAAGAGCATTTCTTTTGGCCTCATATGAAACGTGATGTTGAGAGAATTTGTGGTCGCTGTGTTACATGTAAACAAGCTAAGTCTAGAGTGAGTTCCCATGGATTGTATACACCGTTGCCCATTCCTCAAGCACCTTGGATTGATATTTCTATGGATTTTGTGTTAGGTTTGCCTAGGACTAAGCGTGGTCGAGATTCCATCTTTGTGGTTGTTGATCGATTTTCTAAGATGGCACATTTTATTCCTTGTCATAAATCTGATAATGCATCTCATGTGGCTGATCTATTCTATAAAGAGATTGTTAGATTGCATGGCATGCCTAGGACTATTGTTTCTGATCGGGATTCGAAGTTCTTGAGTTACTTTTGGAAGACTTTGTGGTGTAAGTTGGGTACCAAACTTTTGTTTTCTACTACTTGTCATCCACAAACTGATGGTTAAACCGATGTAGTGAATAGAACTTTGTCTACTTTACTTCGAGCTATTATTCAAAAGAACATTAAGTCGTGGGAAGAGTGTCTTCCTCATGTGGAATTCGCTTATAACCGTGCTGTTCATTCTGCCACTAAGTTTTCTCCATTTGAAATCGCGTATGGATTTAACCCTTTGACACCTTTGGATTTGACTCCGTTACCCGAGATTGAGCAGGTTAACATGGATGGCCAGAACAGAGCTGACTTCGTGAAGAAGATCCATGAACGTGCCAGAGCCAACATTGAGCGCCGCACGCGGCAGTATGCTGAGCAAGCTAATCGGGGTCGTCGCAAAGTAGTGTTTGAGCCCGGTGATTGGGTTTGGCTGCACATGCGCAAGGAAAGATTTCCAGAGCAGCGGCGCTCCAAGTTACTCCCTCGGGGCGATGGTCCATTCCAAGTATTGGAACGGATCAATGATAATGCCTACAAACTAGATTTGCCCGGTGAGTATAATGTGAGCGCTACATTCAATGTTACTGACTTAAGTCCCTTTGATGTAGGCGACGCTGTGGATTTGAGGACAAATCCTTTTCAAGAGAGGGGGAATGATGCAGTTCAGAGTAGAGGCCAGGATGCAGAGCGGAGCCGAATTTCAGAGGCTGCACAGAGTGAAGATCCGGTGCACGTGCCCGTTGGTCCAGTGACGAGAGCTAGGGCCGGGACGTTCAAGGCTAATTTAATGACATTGGTGGAGGAAATCTGGAGGCAAGAGCTGAAATGGCCAATTGAAGAAGGACCGACGGATCAGAGCTCAAAGGTGGTAAACCTTATTGCTTACCGAGTTGAACCACCAGAGAAGTCTCGATTCCTCTGGCTTTGCCAGAACAGCGGAATCATGCCGCCCAGAGAAGACTCGATTCCTCTGACCTTGCCAGAGCAGCGGAATCGTTATCCCCGGGAAGAATCGACTGGGCAGAGAATTCACGTCGAGTCTGCCCGAGCAGAGAATTCACGGCGAGTCTACCCGAGCAGAGAAATCAAGTGGAGTCTGCCCGAGCAGAGAAATCAAGTGGAGTCTGCCCGAGCAGAGAGTTCAAGTGGAGTCTGCCCGAGCAGATTCAACCCGCCAGAGAAGACTTGATTCCTCTGGCTTTGCCAGAGCAGACTTGATTCCTCTGCGTCTTTCAGAGGATTTCTCACTAGGGTTTCTTTTGACTTGCTGAACAAGTTCCGTTATTTCTTTTTTTCTGTTTATTTCCTTTTTACGTAGGGTTTCCCGTTCCCTATAAATAGGGATGTTATGTGTTGGAAAAGGTAGACAATTTTGATAATATAACAGTGAGTTTAATTCTCTCTCAAGTTTTCGAATTCTTCTTGATAAACAAGGATTCAACCTATCGACGAATCGACGAGATCTACATCCCTCGCCGTGTGTCATTCAGCGTCTCCGAGTTCCTGCGTCAAATGCACGTTGGGGTTTAGGGAATTATTCGCCTAGATCATTTCGTGGTTTAGAATTCAGGGGTTTTGAGGCATTCCATCTTTTATCTGTAATTTCAATTTGTTCCGTTCATTTTCAATCTTCCGCGTACAAATCCGACAGAAGAGCTTCATCCGCCTCTCATCGGATTCTTCCAATTCTGCCTGGAAGGATTCAATAAGAAGGTCAAGTTTGTAGAGCCTGCTGATCTCGATGTTGCATCTTCATCCTCAGTAACTCCGCTCGCTCTTCTCAAGAACTATCTGACACTTCTTGCTCAACACTGTGTCTCTATCACTTTTCCCTTATTCATGGCTACCGAGCATGCTAAAGAGTTTCAAGACCTCGTCAGCTACTTCTTCTTTATTTTCGTCAAGACAATGCCCAGATCCAAATTTCAGGGAATTGATGAAGTTCTTTCAAATGCTGAAATGGAAGCTCTAGAGAACAGTGTCTTTGAAAAATTTAAAGTCACAAATCTCTGGGATGTAATCCATGACTGGTCTCCCAACTTCAGACAGTATCTAGTCTCCAAAGGTCTTCTCAAGGAAGATCACAACAACAATGATGAAACTCATCCTGAGTCTCCAATTCGTCAAACTCTTCATTCCGATACAGGGAATGAAGACTCAACTGATGAAGTTCCGAAATCAGCAAGGCCTCTCTCTGACGAAGAAATTCAAATGCTGGATGAAAGGCTACTCATTCAAGAAGAGGAGACTTACGATCTCAAGGTTAAACTTGCTTTCCTCGAATCTACTGTCATGAATCTTCAACAACAATTGGGAATTCAGACCAAAGACAGCGTCGTGCCTGAATCTCATGACAACAAGAAGCAAGAAGAAGACAAGAAGAGAAAAGGGAAGAAAGCTGCAGAGACAACTGAAAGTCCACAAAAGAAGGCAAGCAAGAAACTTCGCATCAACTAAAGACAAAGGAAGGTCAAGAATGTCAATTGTCTTCAATATTCCTACTTGTAATTGATGTTTTTGAAACTATTCTTAACAACCTTCTCATGTTCAGTTTTGTATTGCAATACTTGACTGTTGATGCATTGAAATTGGTTTATTCTTGCATATAATTGTTTCTCTCACATGTTATCCACTTCAGTCAACCTCTATGTTGATAACTGGTTGTCAAACTCAGGGGGAACATTGTTTAGTTCAAATCAGCTGTTGATATCTTTCCTAACTGATTGTTGGGAACTTGACTGAAATGATTTTATCTTTAACTGATGAGAGAATGAGACGACTTTTGCTTATTTGTTGACTGATGACCATGTTTTCTTAATAAACGAGATCAATTAAAAATACCTTATTTGAACTTATCTTTTCTGATCATAGCATGATTTGATCGCCGCCACTTTTCATGAGTAAGAGATTGTGTACAATATTCTTCATGATTTAAAATCTCTTATTTTAAGGTATTTTTCTGACGGGCATTAATTACGGACTTCAAAAATTATTAAATACGATTTGGCGCGCGGATTTCAAACTGCCGATGTCTTTTCACCTGCCCTTTGTAACAGTTCATCTTCCACGATCACACTTCATCACCACGTCTCACGTCTGCACCTTGTCTCCACAAACCATGTCTCTCACTCTCATCAATTCATCACTTTCTCTCTCGCATTTTGATGCGTCTTCGACTTTTGGGCCATTTGGCCCTATTTTTCTCTTTCTTTTATTTTGTTTGAGTAGTCTTGGGGAGAAAACAGGTATTCATGTCGCAGCCCGAAAACCCGACACTAGTAATAGCGGGGTACGAGTATCGATACGACTATTTTTAAAGAATAAAAGATAAGAAGAACTAGGTGAACGTCAGGCGGAAGCTCACGTCAAAGCATGCTAAGGAAAAACTTATAAAATTTAGCCCAAGGGTAAAATCGTCAACATTGTCATAACTTATTAATTATTAGGAATTTCACGAACAAAAACAAAACGGGTATAGCTCATTTTTCATAAGGAAGCATAATATGCAGAGTATCGCAGCAAAAGGCGAACCGATTATATGTATGAAGACACATAACCGTGAGTGTATTGCTTGATCCCCAAAAGAAAACTAAGTATCTCAAACATCAAGACTCTATTATCATAAGGGCAAAATAGTAATTTAAATTACATCAATTGAAACTCTCCCCCATCAGCACCAGACCAATCTCGCTCCCTGCTTAGCCTGCACATTTAGAAATATATGCAGGGCGTGAGTACATAATACTCAGTGGGCAAAAGCCGAAAAACAAGAAAGATGCTCTTAGAGCTATAAGTTTGAAGCTTGCCACATCTCAGCAATACACAGAAATAAGTTAGCATAAATGAATCTGTGCATGCAGTTTTCATAATCAACATCATAAATAAGTAACTGCGCAGTTTAAACATTCATCATGTATGTACCACATCCACTACTCATCATCAAAGGTACTGAGAAGTAGGCCTCCCTCTCAAGTACCGTGACCGGCCGACCCGAAGACGGCTCACAGTCACCTCTGTGCACAAAATCCCGCTTGTGGCAGGACCCAATTCGTCTCATCTCATCAGTAGAGGGTAACACACAAGCTCAACATCAAAAATTGGCAAGTCAAACAGTTCTCAAATATCATTTATCTCAAAACATTTGTTAATCTCATAACATCATAAAATCATTTTAGAAAGCTCATATGATAAACATATACTCAAAATATTGCCCACCTGAAGTCCTTCGCTTATTCTGGAAAGAAATCAGGCAACTTACTTCTTCGTCTCGCTCGGGCCTTCATATGTCATCATCACATCGTCATCGTCATCGAAGGTTCATGTGATAAAACAAACCTTAGTCAGAACTCAATTCTAAATCCAATCTCATCTTGACTATAACTTCTCACTCAACGTCTATTTACCCGTTAAAACTCGATCCCTAGGTATACTCGGCTTCTAAGGATTCACACGTCCTATTATCGACTTAACTCTCAACTCGGCTCAAAATCATAGCAATCAAGCATATAAACTCTTAGCAAAACATGGATAAAATTCTCATAATGATCATAGAGCAAATTGACCTCATTTTATCAAGCATCAAACTCACATCATACAAAACTCAAAACTCATACAAACTAAACTAAGCCAAAATTTTATTTAGCCTACAATAGACTTAATCAAAAATACTAAGACACTACTATCATGCTTAAAAACATATATCTTAAGCAAAATCACTTAAATAACACATAGACCAAAAAGTCCTAATTTTTACTAAACTAACTCTTCGAAATTTTTACAAACACATATGAATCTTTAATCTATTCATATATTTATCATTTTTAACCAATTAATCTCACTTAAAAACCATCAATTTACATATAAGGGCATATATACACATATCCCTAATTTTAGTAAACTAACTCACATCAAAAACTCCAATGGACATCATATACTCAAAGTACTCCATCAATCATCATCATATACATCTCATAAACTCATTTACATCATCAATTTATCTATTAACTCATTGACTCAAAATTTCCCATTTTTGGGTAAACTAACTCCCATCGAAGTTTTCACATATCAAGGCACATATTTCACAACATACCTCAATCATCAATACACATCACATAACTCTCATTTTTCACCCCAAATCAAGAAAAGAAAAAGAAAATTTTTGAAGGGGTGGAGACCCATTTTTTCGAAAATTTAGAGAAATAGGGAGGGGGTGATTTTCTTGCTTCATCTTTCAAGAATACACTCATACAACATCCTTCAATCAAGAATTATAGAAAAACATGGCCACTTACCCAAATTCTCACCAAAATTCTCACTTTCTCACTCTACTTCGGAGCTTCTTCTTCAAGGATTCTCTTGATCAAAAGTGGCTAGAATATGTTTATGGAAGATATTAGAGTGGTTTGAGGTGTTTGGTAATATTTTTGGAAGCTTCGAAGGTTTTCATCAATGGAGGAAAATGGTGGAATTTAGAGATGAAGGGGATGAGTGTGTGTTGGGCGAAAATTGTGTGTGAGGGAGAGAGGTGAGTTTCGAAAATTTCAAGTGAGGGAGAGAGAGGAATTAGCTTTGCAAGATTGTGTTTGATCTTGTGTATCTTTAAAGGAGATTTTCAAATCTTAGGGAAATATTTGCTAATTAATGGATGATCTCTCTCTCTCTAATCTCTCTCTCACTCTAATCTCTCTCTAATCTCTACACTCTCAATCCTTACTCTCTCAATAATATACTCTCACTCTCTACTCTCCCAATCTCTACACTTAGTAATTTGAGGTATATAACATATGGTAGAGAAATTAAAATAAAGTGTGAGAAGGGTGATCAAGTAAAAATCACAATAACTATGGAAATGTCACTCATTAAAAAAAATACCATAGTATAATTATTCATGTGACCAAAATAATAATTATAGCACTATTATTAGTGCACTCACTCAGTTATAATATTCCTCTTCGTAGGAAAAATAATTTAAAAATATTATGCTTGGAAAAATTTTCATAAACCGGCATCATTCGATTTCTCGATAAAAATAAACCACACTTGCTTTGGAAACTTAAACAAAATTCCAAATGCTAAAGTCTCGAATAAAAATCATAATAACTCGGTCACAGTGACACACATCACGAAAATCACATAATCAATCAGTCACGTAATTTCACATAATGTCACATCAAAGCAGTCGGCAAACACATACAAACTAGACGTCTCTCGGACCGACTCTTTTCATCAGGGTTCTCACTCTTTCTTCCTCGACTCTATGTCAGACTCATTATTCCTATTTTCTTTAATAGGTCAGTCAATCTCTGATAACTCGGTATCTGGTAAATCTATTCCCGGTAATCGGAAATAAAATAAAATCTCAGCTCAATTCAATCAGCATCTCTATCTCAGCTCATTTCTCGAATCTCATCATTCTAACTCTATCATCGGTTTAGTCACTCGTATCTCTATTTAAAAGACAACTGTCTTATTTGGTCATAAAAAAAAGCCTCGCATCTCGACATCTCAGTTCTCTCAATAGTGTTAAGACACTATCTCACAACATAAGGAAAAAGTACGGGGTGTTACAATTCAGGAGAAGGAAGCTCGGAAAAGGGCATATGCACGAAATATGGTCAGAATGGGCATTACCGGAACAAAACTATCCAAGCTTCAATAAGTGAAACTTACCAGGAAGAGAGCTCGACGAAGTACCCCTCAGAACCATTCGAGGCGCGGAAACGTTCGAAGTGTACCACCTGGTATGAGGCTAACCGAAGGAAGCAGTTGGTAAGGCCATCACAGCAGTCGCAGTCAACAGAGATGGGCTATATATGAACCAGGAAGAGAGCTCGACGAAAAACCCCTCAAAACCATTCGAGACGCGGGAACGTTCGAGGTGTATCACCTGGTATGAGGCCAACCGAAGAAAGAAGCTAGTATGACCATTCCCGTCAACAGCAGTCAGCAGCTGGAGCTATATATGGAAAGACGTGTGGAGGAGATTGCCCGGAAGATTCTGGCGAATTCTAGCAATGGAAGGATCTGGAATAATGTGGAATCAACCCCAAATCCGCTGGAGATCCATTATCTATCAAATCAAATCAAGGCTCAAGCTAAATATGGAAGGAAATAATCTGCCAGATTTGGTATGCCGGCTAGGGTTTACCGAATTGCTATATAAACTTCAGCATGTGTGGCTGGCAGAGGGGAGTTTGACAGCAGCGACAGAGAGTTTTTGGAGTCTTACGAATTTCAGAGAGCAAAATTTACATTCTAGAGTTTAGGATTACTCTTCTAGACTTAGATTTTAGTTAGTTCACCAAGAAACAATTTACTTTTAGTTCTTTTATATTTTTCGCACCAAACAATTTAGTTGCTTTTCGTATTACAATTCCGTTGTGATGAACAAAGCCAAGGTTGTTGCCTTAGGTATTATTTATATCAAGTATTTCAAATTTCCTTTCATTCATGTGTTTATTTTATTTTGCATTTACGTTTTTCAATATGTGTGAGTAGTTCCCTTGGTGAGGTTTAAGGGGTGGAAATAATTGTTGTCAATATGTAAACATTCGTGAGGTATTTGTTCTTTCGGTTGAGTCTCGTGGTTCCAGACAGATCTGTGCCAAACCATGGACAGTAGGGACCTAACGGGTGATCTCCGTTCGGTAAAACGTTGTTCGTGTTAAGCAAAGGCTAGGGCATACCAGGGCGTGACAACCGGTATACCCATGACCGAGTAGCTGAGCAGCGTCAACAAAAGGCGTTGTAGATCCGGAAGGTGAGGAAAGGATTGATGGGATACACTGTCCTTCCTCAGTCTTAGGCTTCTCTAGAAACTATCCATCAACTGTGACGAGGCATAAAGCCATGGTTATCAAACGAGGAAGGTAACTTCTGCGCCGTAGCATGTCTATGACTGGTCGGCTAACAAGCCGGAAATGGTTGTGTCTAGGAGGCATGTGTCACTCAAAGTGCAGAGTTGGGGACCTCGGAGAGAGAAGGTTGGTGAGGGCCATACTTGGTGAGTAACGGGTATAACTACTATCTAAGGAGGAGTGAAGCACTGCCTTGTGATCGGGGATTGTGTGACCTTCGGACCAAGTGATCGCAATGGACTCAACCATTCTGAAATGTGAAGTATAGCCTTTTGAAACGCCCCAATGTCTTTGGGCCACGCCTTGAGTCTATACGGATCATGGACGGATCATCAGTATGCCTATGACCGGAATAAATATTGACAACAGTTATGACCTAACCGAAAACCTTACCCCTTGTTATATTTGATCTTTGTTTAAGTTTAATTGTGCAGATTATACAGATTATACAGTTTCCTCACTCTCCGTGGGATCGACCCTATACTTGCTCCTAAGACTGTTCTTTGGTTGCGAGCAATAGGAGTGTGTACTGTCCGTCTGGGGGCATACACAAATTATTTTGATACCGCGCGCCGGACGACGGGCGCGCGCGTCCATCACATTTCAACTAACCATCTTCCACAGCCATCAACTGTGAGATTTTTCCTGTCCCAAAACTCACTTTCCGCAGAATCACAAAAATGACCAAATCCGATGGAAAGAAGTCTGGTATCAGGAAAATCGACTGCCTCACCAAAGGAATCAGATACGAACAGTCGGTGGATTCTCCATTTTTTCAGAAGAAGCCGAAATACTTTGAGATATAAGAAGTTCTGACTCGCCATCAATGGAAAACGTTCGTCACCAAGGAAGCTGATTATCTCCTCTGAGATGCTGACAAACAATTTTATCAGAATCTGCAATTCAGCAATTCTGGTGAACTCTTCTCCAAAATCACTGTGTTCACAACACCATATTTCTCAGACAAACAGGAAGAAACACTCAATGTTACAGACATTGTCAGAAATCTGTTCAAACTTCCGAACAGTGGTTCTTCGCTCTCATCCCTTTCAGATGAGGAAGCCAATGCCACCCTCAAAATGGCAATGGAGAATCCAAACGAGTCGACTGAATGGACTCTCGTTCTATCTCTTCTCAAGCCTGAATACACTCTGTTAAGCAAAATCATTCAGAAATGCTGGATAAGCGCAACAGGAACTCCGGACAAAGCCTCTCAGCCCCAGAAGAACATTTTGGCCGCTCTCTTGAAGGAAGGACCCTTCAACTGGGAAGAGGCGTATCTCAAACTCCTCTTCAGCGAGCCTCGAAACTCCAAGCCGGCAAATTTGCTTCGACAGGGAAACAGGGTTTCCCAAATTATCATTCAAGGGACGAAGCTTCTGCCTATTGTTTACTGGCTGGAGATGCTACCTTTTACAGATAGCTTTCGACTCCTCAAAGTTGCGAAAGGTGGACCTAAGCCATCCTCAAAGGCAAAGGTAATTGTTCTCTCCTCCCCCAAGCCAAATGAATCAGAACTCCCTGAACCTCCCACTTCTGACCATCCCATTCCAGATACCTCAAACGTACCTTGTCGTCCTCGCTCCTTTCTTCCAAAAATGACATCCAAAAATGTCCCCAAACCAAAGCCCAAAGCTGTCTCCAGAACTCCAATCTCTCCCAAATCCAAAGGCAAAGCTGTACTGCAGACTCCTTCTGAACCAACTCCTACTGGTTCATTAGCAAAAATCCAAGCAGTCACAGCACTGCAGTCTGAAGCCCGACAAGATGCAACAAATCACTAACTGCATCTTCTTGGTGACTTTGATACTTCTCTAGAAGTCTACCAGAATCTCCATAGACTTCTCACCTACACCTTCTTGAAGACGGCTCCCTGCCCTCAGGTCAATGATCTTCAAAGCATTGAAATTGAAGATTCATTTGAATTTGAAGAAGCCTCCCTAATCAGCATCTTCCAATTCACCAGAGTGTGGGATGTAATCTATGGTTTTGACAAGTTCGCCATGGATTATCTTGAATCTCTAGGTTACTCCAGAAATACTCTGATTCTCAACCAGGATGCTGGCACATCCACATCGAGAATTGTTGAAGAGACTCCAGTTCCTGATTCTGTTGCTCCATCACCTCCTCTTCATCAGAATCCAGAACCTGAAGTCACTCTCCAACAAGCCCCTGCATCTGAGTCTGCTCCTCAAATCGACTCTGCAGCTGGTTTCACTCCTCCGGATCAGCTGATGACTGATCTAATCAGTCAGTTGTTGACAGAAACTTCAACTGACATGCCATCCTTCTCTGAGGATATTCAGCCAAGTGATTTTGACAAGACTGAAAATCCGAGCTCCCCTCCTGCAGCTGAGATGAAATCAGTTGACAATAATGATCCCTCCTCTCCAGAAGGACGTGTTGAGGACATCACAGAAACTCCTCGACCCTTCTCACCGCCGATCTTCACCACTGATGAGCCCACTCCAACCGAGGGCCATAACATCAGTAAAGAATGCACTGTTGCTCCGTCCTCTCCCACGGATGAAGAAGCCCTCCCTCCTGCTCCAACCATAGCCCCTGATGCTGCTACATCATCCCATGAAGCGTCAACCTCTCAAGAGCAAGCACATGCATCCTCTGCACCTCCTGAGCAACTAAAGGAAGTCATCAAAATCTCTCGCAAACCTGGTGTCATTTGATATGACTCGGATGTTGATACTGATGGATTTCTCACTGAATGGAAACAGAGAGAACCCATCAAAACTTAGTTCAAAATCCCTGAAGGCACTGAGAATCCAATAGATGCCTTGCTGGAAGTCATCTCTGATCAACAGTTCGCGATTGAGACGCTCAAGCATGAGAGAGAACGTCAGGACATCTACGGCGCCAAGTTCCTAAAGTATCTCATTGCTGTTGAAACACAGGCCCAAGATGACATGACCGATGATTATGTTCGCATCACCGTTCTCCGAAGAAGAATTCTGCAAGCAGAAATTGATCATCTCACTCTCAAAAGGGACCTGGTTCCACTTCAAGATGGATTTCCAAAAGTTCAGAAAGAACTCAGCGATCTTCAGCAACACGTCTTGGAAGCAGAGATAAAATCCAAGCAACAACTTCTCGATCTCCAAAACTAACTTGGAAAAATGCGCATCGAGTTCATGAAAGATTTCATGACTGCTACAGATGCTAAATTTATGATCGTAGAAGAACTCCGACCTATCTTTGCTCGCCTTGCTAAATTCGAAAGTGAGCTGAACATAGTTCGTGAATCATCCAACTCTAGCATCCAAAACTCATCGCTCATTCAAACGATGCTTCGCGACATCAAGGATCTTCAATGGACAGTCAACTCTCTCCCTGGAGATGATGCCAAAACGACCTGACCTTCCTGAAGATCTGGCACAGGACTTTGCCAGAGCTCAAGCCATCTTCTCTGGCGCTACCAATCCCACTGCGCAAGCTCCTTCTGACTCAACAGATTTCAGCAGAAAGAGATCAACAGAAGAAAGCTCATCTTCCAGAAACCCAGAGTCGAAGGCCAAGAAAGTTCTCCTTATGGGCGAAGATACTTCACAACCATTCCCACAAAGGCTTCGAGAACAACAAAGAATATTGCAATATATTAGCGAAGGTCTCTTGGTATCCTATTTAGATAGGTTTGAACAATAAGAACAATGGATACCGACTGACATGAATGAATGGTGGGAAAAGCTGAAAGAATGCTACACCAAATGGGTTGTCTTTGCCAATCTCAACAGGAGTAGTGATTTCCAAAATGAAGCATGGAAATACTTTCTTGTGTACTGGCCTGAGAGAGCAATGGTTATGAGATTGCAGTCTGCTCAAAGGAAAGCTGGAATTTCAACCTCAAATTCCCTAAAGACGAAGGTTTGCCCTCCGAGAACCAGAAATGATGTCAACAGATAATCTATCAAAAGAGAAGTCAGGAGCATCTGCAATATCTGGAAGGTGCCTACAAACGTCAGCTCAGATGCGTATAACAATATCTGGAATGCGGTCTTCAGTATGTATGGTCAGAAGCCTTAGTATTTTGTTTTATTTCTTTGATTGTTCTTTTCCTCTCCTGTAATTCAAACTGATTTCTCATCAGTTTTTCTATAATGAAAAAGAACTTCTTTTTTATCTCAACCTGAAGACAATGACTTTTTGACCAGGCTCTGATTAATATTTTTCTGTCCTGTTCTTGTTCTGTTTGAACTGTTGCGTTTTACCTCTAAGTACAAGTTTTAGGTTCTATTTGTTAAGGGGGAATTGTATTCACCCTGTTTTAGAACTTGTGCTCTGAGTTCAGTCTTTTTCTTTCTCAGAACTGTTGTGTGGTTTTGGCATCATCAAAAAGGGGGAAATTGTTGGGAACTTAATGAAATATCCTAATCCTTGTTTTGATGATACCAAAATCAATAGGTTTCTTTTGTAATAGACTAGAACTACTCGAACTCAAGTGTTAGAGTTCTTTTTCTAGTTTAGCTTGTTGTTCTGAAGACTGAAGACTAAAGAACGAAGGACTGAAGACTGAAGACCGAAGTTGCCGTCTGAAGCAACAGTCGAAGAATCACTTTTGAACTGATTACTTAATGCATGCCACGTGGAATCAGCGGACTGATACTAAAGTCAAGTATCAGTTAAACATTCTTCATCGGACTGAACCACCAACGGTCAAAGGAAGCCACGTACTCCAGAAGTACAGCCGCATTAAATGCAGAGATCTCAGGATCGTCCTTTCTCTACAGAGGACACTCCTCTTTGGTGATTACCTTTTCAGAGATGTCGCATCTCCTGCTCTTCAAGATAGCCGTTCTCACCAAACAAGGAACCTCAAAGATTGAAGCCTCAGCCCAAGTTCAAATTACTCTTTAACGGAAGAAATCTTGAAGATCTTCTCCGCCAACAGATCTATTCAAGACTTCTCCTATAAATAGCGCTCGAGGATCACTTCAACCTTCACCAATTCAACAACATAAGCTGAAACTCTGCCAAAATTGTTTCTCAGCCAAAGCCCAACCTCTCCAAAGTTTGAATCGAAGAAGAGAATCCCAAAGCCAAAAATCAGTCACTACTGATTACTTAAATTCTCTTAGACCTTAGGCAAACCTTGTTCATCCAAGGCCTAGGTCAAACTAACTCGAAAGAACTTGTTCTTTGAAGTTTAGTTGGCAAGTTTTCAAACCTCCCTTCAATCAAGTGAATCGAGTGTTTGAGTTTTAAAGGAGTTCAGGAAGGTACTCTGTCTCCGTGAGATCCTAGTACCAGTTCGTGATAGGAGTGAGAAATCCAACAAGGTGTGTTGGTACTGAAGATTGGATCTTCAGTTGTTTCGGTTGTGTGCACCTGCAAGTACACGTTCAGGTTTGCTATGCACCCGTAAGCACGAGCATCGGTTTGCAGTGCACTCGTAAGCACTTGCAGAGTGAAGTTGTTGGTTTGATCAACCGACCGTGGATGTAGGAAGTATTTTCTGAACCACGTAAAAATCTCTGTGTCATTTACAGCTTTCAGTACTTACTTTCTTATTTGTGCTCTTCCCTTGTAAACTGAAAACTTATTAAGTGCAAAGAGAAACTTAAGACTAACAACGTGCTCAACCCAAAAGGCTATTGCGAAATAAAAGTTTTCCGCTGCGTGTGTTATCAGTCTGACTGATCTATCCTCTGATAGTCAGTAAGATTTATAACATCTCTATTTATCAAACTCGACTGAAGCTTTACGTGCATCAGTTAAGTTATTTCAACTTAACTGATAACTCCTTATTGAAGAGTATTCAGTATCAATCGTCTACCCTGTTTTGGTCAAAACTCCTTTCAGTAAACAGGTGTTTGAGTTTGTGTTCAAAGTTTCGTTTTGATCTCTGTATTGAGATTTCTAAAAATAGCCTATAGGTGTATCCCCCCCCCCCTCCATACACCTATTCGAGACCCTCCGGACCTAACAATTTGAATCTGCACTTGTAACTTATGACCAAGATGCAAGACTATGGCGTGATTTTCACTACTTGGAGATCAAGGTAAAGCCTGAATCTATGTCAAAATAGGTGTAAAAAAGAAAATGCAAATAGAACATTTTTCCTGGATTAGATGGGCAAATTGTATGCAGTATGTCAAAGTAGGTGTAAAATTGCTAACTTTTATTAGTTGTTCATTTGTCGAAAAGCGCCCAATATTGCTTATGGTTGATTTAATCCTATATGGTGTTCTTTTGAACATGCTTTCATATAATTCTACTCTTGATTTACCAAATTGAAACTGACACGCACCCGTCGTGCGGTACGATCAAAATACTTGTGTTTGCCCAAGACGAACAGAACACTCTCCTATGCCCACAACCAAAGATTAGTCTTAGCAGCAAGTATAAGGTCGAATCCTACAAGGAGTGAAGAACACTTTGTTCTCCAAAGACAAACTGAGGTGTCACAAGTCTCAATTTGTATAACCTGCACAAATAAACGAGACAAATAGCAAATATAACAAGGGGTAAAGTTTTCGGTTAGGGCATAATTATTGTCAATATTTATGTTGGTCATAGGCATACTGATGATCCATCCATGATCCATATAACCTCAGTGTATACACTCATGCCATGCTATGTCAGTTTTCTAAAAAATTTGATTGTGGACTACAAGAAACACAGACTAGTCATGACTCATCAAAGGGTCTTTAATTGGTTGTAATGGGGCATACGGAGTAGGGGTGAGATTTTTATGGTAAAGTAGGTTAACCTGATTCTTCCCATACCTAGCATATGTATTCAGTTAGACTCCAACCAATATATTTATTCCCTTATTTTTAGTAGGGATCAATCTCCTTTGATTTTTGGCAGTTTAGCTATTATATTTTTTTTGTGCCCGGATTTCCTTTTCCCTTCTAAATTCCATGTTTTCCTTATCAGCACTAACAATCTTTTTTTTTTTGTAAATTCATCAATAAAAGCTCAAAGAAAGAATAAATTCAGGCTCAAAGTGGAGTAACAATGGTTTTATCAAATTAAGCATCAAGGATAAATTCTGGGGCCCAAATCAATTTTTTTTTTTTGCCCTAATCATTTAAGTCATTCCTAGCAATCAGAGTCCAAAATCAAATCCTAAAATCCCTAACATAGCACAACCTCACCAGAAATACATGTAAGCAATTTGACCCTGATCTCACCAGTGGGTTATCTCTGTATCCTCAGAACTACTATCATGCAGTTCATTTTCCTACCTCCTAACGGTCACATCCCAATCAGCATGCATAACCACCAAACCATGATACTATGTAGTTTATGTTGTTATTGACTACTTCCAGCTTTATTTTTTTTCGCTATGCAGCTCGCACTTGAGATCGTTTTATGGCTATCAGTCTATCACTGTAAATGTATTATTCTCCTTTCCTGTAGTCCAAATAAATGGCACTTATGCTCTCAGAAGTTTAGTTAACATATCCATTGTTTAAGAATCCTGTAATTGCTTCCATCTAAAGTTTATTTTTCATGAGTGGTCACATGTGGAAGCTCTTTGTTAAACTTCTAATTGCGCGATATTATTTTGAGCTACAACCACAAATCTTGTAAATAAAATTTTCTTCGTAAATGTTGCCGATGTATTTCCCTTTGTTCAGTGGGTCGTATTTTTTGTTTTCTAAAGAAGGAAAGTACACAGAAGCAGGTAAGATACAAAACCATGAAAACGTGTGACTAACTTGTGCAGATTATTGGACATCAGAAATTTTTGCACTATACTCTTTTTTGCTATTGACTCAACTCAAAACACCTATTGAATTGACTCGCAATCGTACGAGGTCAATTGCAGTGGAATAAGCTAACCCAAGTCTTCTCTCAAGGAAGGCTAAATAGGGTGTTCTCTCGTGTTGCACACAGATAACAAAAAAATAAACCTAAACACTCTAATTAAGATTTTGGGTCTGACTCTCTCTTTTTATCTAGCACGTAATTAAAATAAAGCATATAAAATTATCTTGACAGGAATCTGAAATAATTAAGCAGAAATAAAATAGCATTTAAATCTACGCTAGGGTTCTAGAGAAAAAGCAGTAATTCATTAAACTAATTGCGCAATGAAAATAATAATTACCTAGATAGCAAATGAAAATATTAAGCAGAATAAATCTATCTAGTGCCTATAGGTGAAGAAATATTGTAAAATCATAAATCCATAAATTATCTAGGCAACAAATAAAAGGACTTACAATAATGGTGATAACTGGAAATAAATCTCTAACGTTACTATGAATTATTCTAGGCGTAAGAATGAAAAATGAAAGAGAATAAACCCTAACTAAGAAATTGGCGTCTGGAACGATGGCTAGAACTGCGTCTGGAAAAAGTGTAAATGTGAGAATTGGTAACCTAGGGAATGAGAAGTCTGCTCCTTTTATACTCCCTGAATGTAAAATATGTCTTTTCTCCTTTAATTACTGAATTTGGACACGTGGCATTCTTTAATTGGAACAAAAGAAGTGAGCATTGGAGAGAGAAGTTCGGTCGCTGGGCCTTGCGTTTGGTCGCTGGGATGAGCTCACCCGCTAGCTGGGCCTCGGGTGATGGGAATCTCAGGCGTGGAGGAGCGCTCGGGCGCTGGCCTTGAAGCTCGGGCGCGGGAGTAAGGTTCTCGGGCGATGGAAATGATGCACGGGGCGAGGGGAAAAGTGCTCGGGCGAGTAAAATGGCCAGCGGGCGAGGGGAGAAGGCCTCGGGTGCGGGGATGGGCTGCTCGGGCGAGGAAATAGGCTGCTCGGGCGAGTAGATAGCGCCACTCGGCCGCGGGGAGCACCCATCGCCCGCGGGGTACCCACGCGCGGACTGCACTGCGCGATATTTTTGTTTTGGTTCGTTCTCCCTCGTTACAAATTAGAATTTGGATCCATTTTCGCCTACGGACTCATATCGAGACGAGATATAATTCTTGTGAAGACTAACTAGCCAAATTCGAACTCCATATGTTTCCACTAATTAATCAATTAGAACATTCAATCCTGAGACAACAAAATAAGCACATGAGCTCAAATCAATTAATTATTGAGTGAACGAGACCAAAAATATGAACTCATAACACACCTAAACACCCATATAAACATCACAAAATAGGATTAAACAACCCCCTCCCCCCCCCCCCCCCACACTTAGCATTTTGCTTGTCCCCAAGCAAAATCCATATAAATCTAATAAAGAGGTGGTTCCACGATGCTCATTTCCAACCAAATATTCAACAAGCCAATTCCAGATTTTTCACAAAAAAACACATGTCTCTAGTTGGTGCAAATACTTAGAGTTGAAGAAGCAACACAACTGTAAGACAAAATATTCGATCAGACCCAGTTCTCCGTTAGAAGTAAATTCCCTAATGTGATCACCTTTATAATCAATATCTCAACTATTTCCTTATTCACAATTTTGTGTTCTGTTTAGAAGTTCTTTCTTAATTTCGATAGTAAAGCCAAGATTCATGAAATACAGCCTTTTGGAGGTAATCCAAAGTCCTCTGACGTGGTTTCCCATGCTCATAGATTTTCTAGAGGAGCAGAGACTCAAAGCTATCAAATATCTCAGAATTCAAACAACTTCACACAAATAGATACGATCGTAGGCAATCACAATGACAACACTCCCTCTAGCATCTACCGGACAAATCACGTTTCAATTGCTTACAAACGCTTTGCAACAAAAAAACTCATAAATCATTTGCACCTATAGAAACATATATAAGACGAAAAACCAGAATAGCCACTAATCAACACTAACCCGAAAATCACATCGAAAACTATCACTTCAAAGATCAATACAGCCATGCTCAAATTCAAACATTCACTAAATGCAGGGGGACCACATTTGTCCCACCAAATAAGCACAGAAAAACTCTCCCACATTTAACCAGAAACTTTCCTCCCCACACTTAGAATAAAACGCAAAAGTGTAAGAGACACTTCCCTAAAACATCAATGGAGGAAATGAGCTTTTGGAATTCCACAAGACATGCATTCTTCTTGATGTGATCGTCACCGGTAAATATGGAATTTCACCGGTTGGCACAAACCTCGTACCCGAACAATAACACTCCGAACGGAAAAACAAACGGAAGTATGGAATGGTGTCCCAAAACCCCTGACCTAATCTACGAAGTTTCCTAGAGAACGGATCTCTAAACCCCAACGATGTGATCGGTGCAGCAACTCGGAGACGTTGAGTGACACACGACGAGGGATGATGAACTCGTCGATTCGCCGATAGGTTGAATTCTTGTTTGGCAATCTCAAGAAGAATTCAAAACTTGAGGAGAAATAACTCACAATATTATTATCAAAAATCGTCTACCCTTCGTCCAACACATAGCAACCCTATATATAGGGAACAGAAAACCCTAACGTAAAGAAGGAAACAATCGTAAACAAAGAAACAAAGAAACTTGTTCAGCAAGTCAAAATAACCCTAGCGAGAAATCCATCTGCTCTGGAAATGCGCTCTGCTCTGGCGGGACAGTTCATCTGCTCTGGCAAATGCGCTCTGCTCTGGCGGGACGGTTTCTCTGCTCTGGCAACTTCGACTTCGCTGCTCGGGCAGACTTGATTTCTCTGCTCGGGCACAGTCGACTTCTCTGCTCTGACAGTTCGACTTCGCTGCTCGGGCAAACTTGACTTCTCTGCTCGGGCACAGTCGATTTCTCTGCTCTGGCAGTTCGGCTCTGCTGTGCGGCTCTGCTCTGTAAGTAATAAGGTTTACTACCTTTGAGCTCTGATCTATCGGTCCTTCTCCAATTGGTCTTTTAAGCTGATGCAGTTCAGAGTAGAGGCCAGGATGCAGAGCAGAGCCAAATTTCAGAGGCTGCACAGAGTGAAGATTCGGTGCACGTGCCCGTTGGTCCAGTGACGAGAGCTAGGGCCAGGACGTTCAAGGCTAATTTAATGACATTGGTGGAGGAAATCTGGAGGCAAGAGCTGAAAAGGCCAATTGGAGAAGGACCGACGGATCAGAGCTCAAAGGTGGTAAACCTTATTGCTTACCGAGTTGAACCACCAGAGAAGTCTCGATTCCTCTGGCTTTGCCAGAACAGCGGAATCATGCCGCCCAGAGAAGACTCGATTCCTCTGGCCTTGCCAGAGCAGCGGAATCGTTATCCCCGGGAAGAATCGACTGGGCAGAGAATTCACGTCGAGTCTGCCCGAGCAGAGAATTCACGGTGAGTCTGCCCGAGCAGAGAAATCAAGTGGAGTCTGCCCGAGCAGAGAAATCAAGTGGAGACTGCCCGAGCAGAGAGTTCAAGTGGAGTCTGCCCCAACAGATTCAACCCGCCAGAGAAGACTTGATTCCTCTGGCTTTGCCAGAGCAGACTTGATTCCTCTGCGTCTTTCAGAGGATTTCTCACTAGGGTTTCTTTTGACTTGCTGAACAAGTTCCGTTATTTCTTTTTTTTCTGTTTAATTTCTTTTTACGTAGGGTTTCCCGTTCCCTATAAATAGGGATGTTATGTGTTAGACAAGGCAGACAATTTTGATAATATAACAGTGA
Source organism: Salvia miltiorrhiza (assembly GCF_028751815.1). Lineage (NCBI taxonomy): Eukaryota > Viridiplantae > Streptophyta > Magnoliopsida > Lamiales > Lamiaceae > Salvia > Salvia miltiorrhiza. The sequence continues at coordinate 32,623,356 of NC_080389.1, read as the reverse complement.
GTTTAATTCTCTCTCAAGTTTTCGAATTCTTCTTGATAAACAAGGATTCAACCTATCGACGAATCGACGAGATCTACATCCCTCGCCGTGTGTCATTCAGCGTCTCCGAGTTCCTGCGTCAAATGCACGTTGGGGTTTAGGGAATTATTCGCCTAGATCATTTCGTGGTTTAGAATTCAGGGGTTTTGAGGCATTCCATCTTTTATCTGTAACTTCAATTTGTTCCGTTCATTTTCAATCTTCCGCGTACAAATCAAGTAGATCTGAATTTTCCATATCTTTTACTTTATTGTCGTGTTTTCCGGTGAAACTCCATAATCACCGGCCAAGTTCATATCATCTGGAATCAGTTTCCAGGTTTCGTACGGGTTACGCTATCTATAATTCAAAAAAAAAAGAAAAAAAAGAAATAACGAAACTTGTTCAGCAAGTCAAAAGAAACCCTAGTGAGAAATCCTCTGAAAGACGCAGAGGAATCAAGTCTGCTCTGGCAAAGCCAGAGGAATCAAGTCTTCTCTGGCGGGTTGAATCTGCTCGGGCAGACTCCACTTGAACTCTCTGCTCGGGCAGACTCCACTTGATTTCTCTGCTCGGGCAGACTCCACTTGATTTCTCTGCTCAGGCAGACTCGCCGTGAATTCTCTGCTCGGGCAGACTCGATGTGAATTCTCTACCTAGTCGATTCTTCCCGGGGATAACGATTCCGCTGCTCTGGCAAGGCCAGAGGAATTGAGTCTTCTCTGGGCGGCATGATTCCGCTGTTCTGGCAAAGCCAGAGGAATCGAGACTTCTCTGGTGGTTCAACTCGGTAAGCAATAAGGTTTACCACCTTTGAGCTCTGATCCGTCGGTCCTTCTCCAATTGGCCTTTTCAGCTCTTGCCTCCAGATTTCCTCCACCAATGTCATTAAATTAGCCTTGAACGTCCTGGCCCTAGATCTCGTCACTGGACCAACGGGCACGTGCACCGAATCTTCACTCTGTGCAGCCTCTGAAATTCGGCTCTGCTCTGCATCCTGGCCTCTACTCTGAACTGCATCATTCCCCCTCTCTTGAAAAGGATTTGTCCTCAAATCCACAGCGTCGCCTACATCAAAGGGACTTAAGTCAGTAACATTGAATGTAGCGCTCACATTATACTCACCGGGCAAATCTAGTTTGTAGGCATTATCATTGATCCGTTCCAATACTTGGAATGGACCATCGCCCCGAGGGAGTAACTTGGAGCGCCGCTGCTCTGGAAATCTTTCCTTGCGCATGTGCAGCCAAACCCAATCATCGGGCTCAAACACTACTTTGCGACGACCCCGATTAGCTTGCTCAGCATACTGCCGCGTGCGGCGCTCAATGTTGGCTCTGGCACGTTCATGGATCTTCTTCACGAAGTCAGCTCTGTTCTGGCCATCCATGTTAACCTGCTCATTCTCGGGTAACGGAGTCAAATCCAAAGGTGTCAAAGGGTGAAATCCATACGCGATTTCAAATGGAGAAAACTTAGTGGCAGAATGAACAGCACGGTTATAAGCGAATTCCACATGAGGAAGACACTCTTCCCACGACTTAATGTTCTTTTGAATAATAGCTCGAAGTAAAGTAGACAAAGTTCTATTCACTACCTCGGTTTGACCATCAGTTTGTGGATGACAAGTAGTAGAAAACAAAAGTTTGGTACCCAACTTACACCACAAAGTCTTCCAAAAGTAACTCAAGAACTTCGAATCCCGATCAGAAACAATAGTCCTAGGCATGCCATGCAATCTAACAATCTCTTTAAAGAATAGATCAGCCACATGAGATGCATTATCAGATTTATGACAAGGAATAAAATGTGCCATCTTAGAAAATCGATCAACAACCACAAAGATCGAATCTCGACCACGCTTAGTCCTAGGCAAACCTAACACAAAATCCATAGAAATATCAATCCAAGGTGCTTGAGGAATGGGCAACGGTGTATACAATCCATGGGAACTCACTCTAGACTTAGCTTGTTTACATGTAACACAGCGACCACACATTCTCTCAACATCACGTTTCATATGAGGCCAAAAGAAATGCTCTTGTAGAACAGCCAAAGTCTTAGCAATACCAAAGTGTCACATCAAACCCCCACCATGAGACTCGAGCAATAATAACTCACGTAAAGAACATTGAGGCACACATAACTTATTCTTCCTAAAAAGAAAATCATCTTGTCTATAATACTCTCCACTAGCAGCTCTCGCACATGCTAGATAAAGCTCACCAAAATCAGCATCACGCGCATACAAACTCTTGATACACTCAAAACCGAGCAACTTAGCATCTAAGGTAGAAATCAAGGCATCCCTCCGAGACAGTGCGTCAGCCACAACATTCTCTTTACCTTGCTTGTATTTGATGACGTAGGGAAACGTCTCAATGAACTCCATCCACCTCGCATGCCGCTTGTTCAACTTGTGCTGGCCTTTCAAGTGTTTCAATGACTCATGGTCCGTGTGAATGACAAACTCGTTGGGCCACAAGTAGTGCTGCCATGTTTGCAAAGCTCTCACCAATGCATACAACTCCTTATCATACGTTGGATAACTCAACGTTGCCCCATTTAACTTCTCGCTGAAATACGCAATGGGACATCTCTCTTGCATCAACACTGCACCAATACCAACACCAGAAGCATCACATTCAATCTCAAAAGATTTGGAGAAATTTGGAAGAGATAATACCGGGGCATAGGTCAATTTGTATTTTAACTGCTGAAATGCATCCTCTTGCGCTTTGCCCCATTTAAACTCCACATTCTTCTTGATGACTTCCGTCAAAGGTGCTGCAACACTGCTGAAGTGAGGCACGAATCGCCTATAGAAGCTAGCAAGACCATGAAAACTTCGCACTGCGGCAATGTTCCTCGGCGTTGGCCACTCTTGGATAGCTCGTATCTTCGCCTCATCAACCTGTACACCCTGTGCACTAACAACAAAACCAAGAAACACAAGCTTGTCTGTAGCAAAAATGCACTTCTTAAGGTTAGCAAACAACTTTTCCTTTCGAAGTACGTCCATAACAGACCTCAAATGATCAACATGCTCATCAAAATGCTGGCTATAAATGAGGATATCATCAAAGTAAACAACCACAAATCTGCCAATGAAAGCACGCAAAACATGATTCATAAGACGCATGAAAGTTCTAGGCGCATTAGTCAAACCAAAAGGCATAACTAACCACTCATACAAACCAAGTTTTGTCTTAAAAGCAGTTTTCCACTCATCACCTTCCTTAATCATAATCTGATGATATCCACTACGCAAATCGATCTTAAAAAAGACACAAGAACCATGTAACTCATCAAGCATATCATCTAAACGAGGAATGGGATGGCGATATTTTACCGTGATGTTATTGATAGCTCGGCAATCACAGCACATCCTCCACGATGAGTCTTTCTTTGGTACAAGGAGAACTGGTACCGCACAAGGGCTCAAGCTTTCCCGCACATGCCCTTTGGCCAACAACTCGCCAATTTGCCTCTCCAACTCCTTCGTCTCCTCCGGGTTGGTGCGGTAGGCTGGTCTGTTCGGCAGAGTAGCTCCGGGCACAAAGTCAATCTAATGCTCAATCCCTCGAAGTGGTGGTAAACCGGTAGGTGTATCGTCAGGGAACACATCAACAAACTCCTGCAACACAGTACGAATAGAAGGAGGTAGAGATGAGATATCGTTAGTCATAAACAAAGTCTCCTGATATCGCAACAGTAAAATCGGCTTCTCCTCCTGAACACACCACTTCAAATCACTAGCCTTAGCAAGAAAGGACTTATGATTCAGCCTCTGCTCCTTCTTCTCCATGGACGGCTCCTTGGACTTTAGGTTGTCCGCCTCCCGTTGCAATTGTACTTGATCCTCATAAACTTGTGTAGGAGTAAGAGGAACAAGCGACACCTTTTTATGCTTGTATGTAAATGAGTATTTGTTGGTGAAACCATCATGAATTGCACGACGATCAAATTGCCACGGTCGCCCCAACAGAATGTGGCTCGCTTGCATCGGGATCACATCACACACCACCGCATCCTCATACGTCCCAATGTGAAACGGAATCTTCACTTGCTTTGTCACTCGGATAACGCCGGTCTCATTTAGCCACTGTAAACGATACGGCTTGGGATGCTTCTCTGTGGTTAGCCCCAATCTCTCAACCATGGCTCTACTAGCCACATTCGTGCAACTCCCACCATCAATGATCACACTACATACCTTGTCATGAACAAGACATCTCGTGTGGAAAAGATTCTCCCTCTGCTCGCGCTCCGGGGATGGAGTTTGGATACTCAAGGCTCGCCGAGCTACAAAAAGTTGTCCATTGGGTGCAAAAATCTCCTCACACTCCTCCTCATCAGCGGCATCATCGACATCCTCCAATTTCGGCATATCAGGATCGGTGTCATCACCATCCGTCACAACTTCGCCGTCATCGCGCATGATCATGATTCGCCGGTTCGGACAGTCACTCATAATATGCCCAAAACCTTGGCACTTGAAACACTTCTGATCTCGATTTCGACCATCGGCAACGGCCGGACTGCCCTGATTTGCTGCACCGGATCCCTCTGGTCGGGACCGAACGAACTGCTTCTTCTCCTCTCTCGGCGGGGCGTCCTTCTGCCAGGGCATTCCTCTGGACGAAGAACCGTTAGCAACGGGTTGCGAAGACCTCCACTTGCCCTGACTCTGGCGCTGGTTGCTGTTGTTGTTGCCCCTCCGCGTGAGTTAAGTCTCGATCTTGATGGCCATGTGGACCATGTCCTCCAACTCAACGTAGTGCTGCAACTCCACCTTATCACGAATATCCCAATGCAAACCAGCCAAGAACCTGGCCATGGTCGCCTCTCGCTCCTCCTCCACATTGGCTCTAATCATGGCAACCTCCATCTCCTTATAATACTCATCCATACTCCGACTGCCCTGCCTCAAGGTCTGCAACTTGTTGAAAAGCTCGCGGTAGTAATGAGTTGGCACAAAACGTTTCCGCATCACAGCCTTCATCTCCTGCCAAGTTTGAATAGATGGCTCATTGTTTCTTCTCCTACTCGTCACCAGCTGATCCCACCAAACAAGAGCATAATCTGAGAACTCCACCGCTGCCAACTTCACCTTCTTGAGCTCCGAATAGGTGTGGCAATCGAACATAAGCTCCACCTTTCGCTCCCAATCAAGATATAATTTGGGATCATTCTTCCCTTGGAAGGGAAGAATGTTCAACTTGATGTTGCCCAGATTATTGTCCTGCCACGCTCTTCCATCGTCGTCCTCATCCTCAAATCCGGTATCATCGACATGCTCCTCATACTGTCGGTGGAATCGTCCTCCGCCACCACCACGGCCTCCGCGCCCGCGTCTGCCTCCTCGTATGAAATTGGATTCTCGAGAATGGGACTGTTCCAGCAATTCAATCTTGTCGTACACGCCCTCGAGTTCGGAATGTAGCATCCTGCCAAACTCGGAGCGAAGAGCCTCCATCACTAGTTTGAACTGTAGATCCATAACAGGGTTATCGCTCAAGTCTATACCCTGTTCGGCGTGCTTAGACATAACAACACGGACAGAAACAAGAAACGTTAGTGAAACAACAAAAAAAAGAAAGGACCTCACCACCTCACCAACACTCGTGTATCACTCAAGATGAAATCACTCAGCTCTCGTGTATCCACACAATTCAAGGCTTTTACCCTCTACGAATCTCATCACTCTTGCCTTTTTCCGCTCAAATTCTCTGTCAAAGAAACAAATTCCCTCAATCTACCAATGGGATTCACAAACCAACGGCACAACGAGATTAACAAGCGCACTCGACGAGAGCACTCGATGTCACGCCTCACAAGAACCACAGCAAATACACAGATAAGATAGGACTCGACAAAGAAAAGATAGACGCCTAAACGCAGACTGGAAACCAAAAATCAGTGCTACGCAGAAAAAAAAAAACAAATACCACAACTAGCGATTGAACCCAAAGAATTAAGGAAAACACAACGGGGTAAGAGACAAGAAAATCCGATATGGGAAAATCCGATAAGCTCTTGCCTCCAGATTTCTTCCACCAACATCATTAAATTAACCTTGAACGTCTTGGCTCTAGCTCTCGTCACCGGACCAACGGGCACGTGTACCGGATCTTCACTCTGTACAGCCTCTGAAACTCGACTCTGCTCTGCATCCTGAGCTCTGCTCTGAACTGCATCATTTTCCCTCTCTTGAAAAGGATTTGTCCTCAAATCCACAGCATCACCTGCGAGAGAGGGCATCGGCAACCACATTCTCCTTACCTTGCTTGTACTTGATGACGTATGGAAACGTCTCAATGAACTCCATCCAACGGGCATGTCGCTTGTTCAGTTTATGCTGCCCTTTCAAGTGCTTCAACGACTCATGATCGGTGTGAATGACGAACTCGTTGGGCCACAAATAATGCTGCCACGTCTGTAAGGCCCTCACGAGCGCGTAGAGCTCCTTGTCGTATGTAGGATAGTTCAACGTGGCTCCACTCAACTTCTCACTGAAATAGGCGATGGGGCGCCTCTCCTGCATCAACACTGCACCAATTCCAAGACCCGAAGCATCACATTCTATTTCAAAAGTGTTGGAAAAGTTAGGGAGAGATAATACCAGGGCGTGAGTTAGCTTGTGCTTCAATAGCGTGAATGCCTCCTCTTGCGCTTTACCCCAATTGAACTCCACGTTCATCTTGATCACTTCGGTGAGTGGTGCGGCCACGCTGCTAAAGTGAGGTACGAACCGCCTATAGAAGCTAGCGAGTCCATGGAAACTTCGTACCTCGCCAATGCTCGTTGGTGTCGGCAACTCCTAAATGGCGCGGATCTTCTCTTCATCCACCTGGACACCCTGCGCACTAACAACAAACCCGAGAAACACGACTTTATCCGTGCAGAACGTGCACTTCTTAAGATTAGCAAATAGCTTCTCTTTGCGAAGTACGTCCATAACAGATCGTAAGTGCTCAGCATGGTCATCCGGATGCTTGCTATAAATTAGGATATCATCGAAATAGACTACGACAAAACGACCAATGAAAGCACGTAAGACATGGTTCATGAGACGCATAAACGTACTCGGAGCATTAGTCAAGCCAAAAGGCATAACTAACCACTCGTACAAACCAAGTTTTGTTTTGAACGCAGTCTTCCATTCGTCACCTTCCTTAATTCGAATTTGATGATATCCGCTACGCAAATCAATTTTGGAAAACACACAAGCACCATGTAACTCATCAAGCATGTCATCTAAGCGAGGGATGGGATGACGATACTTTACCGTGATATTATTGATGGCGCGGCAATCGCAGCATATCCTCATGGTTGAATCCTTCTTTGGTACGAGAAGAACAGGTACCTCACAAGGACTCAAGCTCTCCCTTACGTGCCCCTTAGCTAGAAGCTCGCCGATTTGCCGTTCCAACTCTTTTGTCTCCTCTGGGTTGGTGCGATAGGCTGGTCGGTTCGGGAGCGTAGCGCCGGGCATGAAGTCAATCTGGTGCTCAATCCCCCTGAGTGGTGGCAGGCCATGCGGTGTCTCATCGGGAAAAACATCTGCATAGTCCTGCAAAACCGAGTGAATAGAAGGGGGTAGGGAGGAGATATCGTTAGCAGTAAACAAGGTTTCTCGAAACCGCAACAACACCATCGGTCGTTCCTCCTTCACACACAGCTTGATATCACACGGTCTCGCAAGGAAAGATTTATGTGTCACACCCATCGGCTTGGCCTCCACTTGCTGTGCTTTGTTTTGGGTCGTGGTTGCCTCCTTGAGTAATTGCACTTGGTCCTCGTACACTTGTTGGGGACTGAGAGGAACAAGGGACATTCTCTTGTGCTGAAACTCTAAGGAGTACTTGTTGGTGAAGCCGTCATGGGTCACACGCCGATCGAACTGCCAAGGGCGACCCAACAAGATGTGGCACGCCTGCATTGGAATTACATCACACAAAACTTCGTCCTCATACCTGCCAAGTCGAATCGGCACACGGACTTGTCTTGTGACTCTCACATTACCGGCATCACTCAACCATTGCAAGCGATATAGTTTCGGATGTTTCACTGCGGTCAACCCTAGTTTCTCCATCATATACTTACTCGCCACGTTCGTGCAACTCCCGTCGTCAATAATCATGCTGCAGAGCTTGTCACGGACCAAACACCGCGTGTGAAAAAGTTTTCCCGCTGCTCCAGTTCATCCGTTTGCGGTTGCATGGCCAAGGCTCGTCGGGCTACTAGGAAGTGTCCCGTGAGTGCATCCAGCTCTTCCTCTTCCTCGGGTTCTTCCAATTCAGGCATCTCGGGGTCTGTCTCTTCCCCATCGGTGATAACGTCTCCATCGTCTCGGAGGATCATAATGCGCCGATTCGGACACTCGCTCATGATGTGGCCAAATCCCTGACAACGGAAACATTTCTTGTCACGGTATCTTCCCTTGAACGCGGTGGCGGAGCTGGAATTTGTGGTCCTCAGACCTCAGCCAATCTGATTCTGTTGGGGCTGTGTGGCAGAGCTGGAAAAGCGCTGACCGTGGCTTTGACTGCCGCGAGAGATGAAAGTGCTCTGTCGCGGGCTCTGCTCGTTCGCCCGCTCTGCTCTTCGCTGCCGCCAGCGCTGGAAGTGTTGCGCTGGTTGTTGCCAGTGCTGCCACTGCTGCTCTGCCCTCCGCCAGGGCTGAAGACGCCCCACTGCTGCTTGCCAGTGCTGAAGGTACTCCGCTGACCACCGCCATAACTACTTCGCCTCTTGAGTTGACTCTCAATCTTGATTGCCATATGAACCATGTCTTCCAACTCAACGTAGTGTTGGAGTTCCACTTTGTCGCGAATATCCCACTGTAATCCCGCCAAGAAGCGAGCCATGGTAGCCTCCCTGTCTTCCACAACATTAGCTCGTATCATAGCCATCTCCATCTCCTTGAAGTACTCATCGACACTCCTACTTCCTTGCTTCAATGTTTGCAACTTGTTGAAGAGCTCCCGGTAATAATGGTTTGGTACAAACCGCTTCCTCATCACTGCTTTCATCTCAGGCCAAGTTTGGATAGGTGGTTCGCCATGCAGTATTCGACTAGTCACCGTTTGATCCCACCATACAAGTGCGTACTCCGAAAATTCGATGGCTGCCAGTTTCATCTTTTTGAGCTCTGAATAATTGTGGCAATCGAACAAGAACTCCACTTTCTTTTCCCATTCAAGGTACAATTCAGGGTCATTCTTCCCTTGGAATGATGGGATATTCATCTTGATATTGTTAATGTTATCATCTTGATGGTTTGGACCATTCACTCGACGCCAACGCCCCTCTCCATCTTCCTCATATTCGGATTCCTCGGCGTGCTCGTCACGATGGTACACATGGCGGACTGGCATGCGCCCGCCTCCCAGACCACGGCCACCTCCGCGGCCTCTACGTCCACCAAACTCACCGCGAGTGGAAGTGGAATGAGCTTGCTCAAATTAGTCCATCCGTTCATGCATGCCTTCGAATTCAGATCGCATGATCTTGCCAAACTCCGAACGCAAGGCTTCCATGATAAACTTGGTTTTCGGATTCAAGGTGGGTTGCTCCACCGACGGGGACTCCTGTTCGTCGTGTTTGGACATTGTAACCTGAAACAAAAAAAGGTTAGTAGTAAAAAAAAAACAAATAAAGCCTCACCGCCTCACAAACGCTCGTGTATATCGCACAACGATGGATCCCTCAACTCTCGTGTATCACACAAAGCTCGGCTTTTACCCTCTATTGATCTCACCACTCTTGCCTTTTTCCACTCGATTCTCATCGCAAGAATCAAACTCCCTCGAGCTACCACGGTGAATCCAACTATCAACTGCACAACGAGGACACAAGCGCACCCGACGAGAGCACTCGATGAAACGCCTCACAAGGAACCACCGCAACCACACAAACTTGAGAGGACTCGACAACAAACGAAAGACTCCTAGACGCAGACTGGAACCCAAAGGCAGTGCTGCGCAGAACAAGCAATCGGCCCAACTACTATGCTGCCCAAAGAAAGAACCAAAAATATGCAGAGTGAAGAAGGTTTATGGCTGCTGACTGCTTTTGTTTTCGAATTGTTTGTTTTTTTTTTATATAACTTATGGAATGGATTTCCGAGAAACGAACAATGGTAAAAGGGATGGATGATGGACGATGGAAAAATATATGCGATATGGATGAAATATGTGAATATAGTAAAAGAAGCGTAAACTTAAAAGAGAGCAAACCCTAAAGTGCAGCCCTTACGAAACCCGGAAACTGATACCAACTGATGTGATCGTCACCGGTAAATATGGAATTTCACCGGTTGGCACAAACCTCGTACCCGAACAATAACACTCCGAACGGAAAAACAAACGGAAGTATGGAATGGTGTCCCGGCCAAAACCCCTGACCTAATCTACGAAGTTTCCTAGAGAACGGATCTCTAAATCCAAACGATGTGATCAGTGCAGCAACTCGAAGACGTTGAGTGACACACGACGAGGGATGATGAACTCGTCGATTCGCCGATAGGTTGAATTCTTGTTTGGCAATCTCAAGAAGAATTCGAAACTTGAGGAGAAATAACTCACAATATTATTATCAAAAATCGTCTACCCTTCGTCCAACACATAGCAACCCTATTTATAGGGAACAGGAAACCCTAACGTAAAGAAGGAAACAATCGTAAACAAAGAAACTTGTTCAGCAAGTCAAAATAACCCTAGCGAGAAATCCATCTGCTCTGGAAATGCGCTCTGCTCTGGCGGGACGGTTCCTCTGCTCTGGCAACTTCGACTTCGCTGCTCGGGCAGACTTGATTTCTCTGCTCGGGCACAGTCGACTTCTCTGCTCTGGCAGTTCAACTTCGCTGCTCGGGCAAACTTGACTTCTCTGCTCGGGCACAGTCGATTTCTCTGCTCTGGCAGTTTGGCTCTGCTGTGCGGCTCTGCTCTGTAAGTAATAAGGTTTACTACCTTTGAGCTCTGATCTGTCGGTCCTTCTCCAATTGGTCTTTTCAGCTCTTGCCTCCAGATTTCTTCCACCAACATCATTAAATTAACCTTGAACGTCTTGGATCTAGCTCTCGTCATAGGACCAACGGGCACGTGTACCGGATCTTCACTCTGTACAGCCTCTGAAACTCGGCTCTGCTCTGCATCCTGAGCTCTACTCTGAACTGCATCACTTCTTGTCCACACTAAAATCTCTCCCAAAATAGCAGAACCTGCATCAAACACCTGAACATAACCAAAACAAAACATCAAACAAAGTAGAAAAAAAATAGAAACAAATGGAAACTAAGAAGAACATGGGTTGCCTCCCATGCAGCGCTAGTTTTAAAGTCGCCAGCCCGACTTAGAGAAACCCTTAACCAAAGTCACGTTGAAGCTTCAGCTGCCTTAATCCCTGTGAAAACATATCCTCTTTGATTGCAGCTACGGGTCCTCCTAATGAGCATACATCACTCATTACATCAAAAGACATCCTGACCACTCTTTTTCGGGAGCCAGATCAAAAACTCCCATCTTTCTTCTTCTCCAAGGGCAGTACACACTGCAACCCTTGCACGACACCATCTTTACACTACAACCCGTCCAGAACTTCTTCTTCAATGGCTACCCCAGCTTGCAAGTCATCAAGCGACTCCTACACATTTTCATCCTCCTTCTGCATAAAATTATCTTCCTCTTGCAGATTATCAAGAAATTCCTGCACAATACAATCCTCTTCCGGAGGGTCAAATATCTCAGCATAAGAACAGTTATGCAATGAAAGAGTAGAAATAGCAAGCTTCTTATCAAAAATAGAGAACGTTACCGATCTACCTGACCCGGTCATACTCAAAGTTCCAGATCCCACATCAATGCGAGTCTGGGTAGTGGCCATAAAAGGCCGGCCAAGAAGAACAAGATGGCCGTTCTCTCCTCTAATTTCTTTCCCTGCATCCAGCTCCACAAAATCCACTAGTACACTGATTCCTCTCACCATGACTTCAACATCCTCCACAAGTCCTCGCGGACTGCTAATAGAACCATCAGCTAGCTGAATCCTCATATCAACGCACTTCAGCTCGTCTTCCTTTCTTCCCAACTTCTCAAAGATGTCAAACGGCATCAAATTTACTGGCGCACCCAAATCAAGCATACCTGAAACCTCTCCAACTCTTCGCAACCCAATTCCAAAAATGAAGCTACCGGGATCTCCTTGCTTCGGTAGAGATTGGGCTGACTTAACAATGACAGGTGGCAGAGGCGGACTGGGACGTTGGAAAACCTTTATAGCTTCCACTTTCCCGCGGTCCTATGGGCATCTTTCTGGATAAGCTCAATAGCATGAGCTTGATGTAGCTGTGGGTTTCCAGTTTGCTGCTGCTGTTGCAACTAATTCAAGGCCCTTGTGAGTTGTCTAACTATAGTCTCGAGGCGCTTAATGGTAGTACTCTGAGCCTCCATTGCTTGCTTGCTAGCTTGCATGAATGATTACATCGTGTCCTCCAAAGATGGTCCCGAGTGTTGGTACTACTACTGCTGGGGCTCAAAATTGTTTTGTTGCATTGAGCCTTGATTGTACTGCTGAGGAAAATAAAGCCAAATCCACGGTCTATTTTAGCAAAGGGGTCTCTCTTCAGTTACGTCGCCGGCTTCAGAGGGATTTGGGCTTCTCCTCTGGTTCCCTATCTTTCGTCTATTTAGGGGTACCTATCTTCGCTGGCCGTGCCTCTTCTGCTCGTCTGGCTTGCATTCGGGATCGCATTATTGCTCATTTTCCTAAGTTGCAAGGCATGCAACTGTCTATGGCTGGTCGTATCTGTATGGTCATCTCTGTCATTCAGAGCGCGGCTGTTCATAGCATGTTGATTTATAAGTGGCCGGCTAAGCTACTTCATGACCTGGATCATGCTTGTCAGTCCTTTATTTGGACGGGCAACACCACATCTAAGCCACAGTCTTTGGTGGCTTGGAATAGAGTTTGTGCTCCTGAGGCCCAGGGTGGGTTGAACGTTAAGGCTTTCTCTCACATCAGTCAGAGTTTCATACTTAGGTTGGGGTGGTTGTTGATCACTTCGGATTCCTTGGGTTTCCAGCTATTCCAGAAACGTTATTTGGATTCCTGTTTGTGGCCTCGTTCTCCTTGGTTTTCTTCTACGATTTGGCTGGGTTCGCGGGATTCTATCCGCACTTTGATCAGTAACACGCATTGTTCTATCGGCTCTGGCTCTTCTATTTTGTTCTAGTTGGATAGCTGGCTTGGCTACCGGCTGGTGGACAAGATTGTGGTCCCGGCCGTCGATTATCAGTTTCTCATGCAGCCTATTTCGAACTATTATTTTGATGACACTTGGCACTTCACTCTGGATTTCGTGCAGGCTTTTTCGGACATTGTTGTTGACATCGTGTCTGTTCCTATCAGTGGTGGGGAGGATCGTCGGGCTTGGACTCATTCTCATTTTGGAGATGTATCCTCTGCGCTTGCAATGGATCATGTTCGTCCTAGTTACCCGGATGTGGATTGGGGCAAGTGGATCTGGGCACCGTTTATTCCGATACGCCGATCCTTTGTGACTTGGCGGGTTATTCTGGGCAGGCTCCCTACGACCAGTTCTATGAGTCGCTCTGGATACATCGATTCGGGTTGGTGTCCTCTTTGCAGGAATGCGAGCGAGGATATCAGTCATCTATTTTGGGAGTGCGATGTTGCTAGACAGGTTTGGGTTCCCTCTTCACTTGGTTCAGGGTGGATGGTTCGTCGATCTAGGAAATTGGGAGCTTCATCATTTGGGCTATGAAAAGGCCGATGAGCAAGCAGGTGAACAACCTCTGGCGGGTTGGTGTTATGTCTGCCATTTGGAGTCTCTGGAATCTCATGAACAGAGCTATTTTTGATGAGGCTCCGGTTTCCGCTGTGGCTCTGGCTATTCAGGTTAAAGCCTTCATCCTGGAAGCCTCTCGTATCAGTCTGGGGAAGATGGCTAATTCTATTGAGGAGCTTCTTATTCTTCACGGTCTTGGGGTGCCAGGTAGACCTCGTCGCCCTACGTCTTACATTTATGTGTTTTGGCTTCTTCCTCCTCATCCATGGCGGAAGATTAATATTGATGGCTCAGTTCATGGCTCACCTCCCCTTATTTACGCTGGAGGGGTTTTTCGTGATTCCTCGTCTGTTTTGGGTTGCTTCCATTTCTCTGCAGGCCGTGGCTGGGCGTTTGAAGCGGAGCTTCTTGCCCTCATCATTGCTCTTGAGCATGTTGTGGTGCAGGGTTGGGACTATGTGTGGATTGAGACGGACTGCACTTACATGGTCGATCTCATCCGTTCGCATTCCCACACGGTTCCTTGGAGGTTCTTCAGCCGTTAGCGGAAGGTACTTTCTTCCATTGCTGAGCTTCATATTATTATCACTCATATTTATAGGGAAGGGAATCGTGTTGCTGACTTCATGGCCTCTTCGGTGGTGGAGGAAGGACTCTAGGCATTTGCGATCCCAGATATACTCCAGCTGGTTAGCGATGACAGGAGATGCCTGCCTTATAATCGTATGGTCCTATAAGAGTGTTGTGTTTTCCAGGGAAGTTACTGTCCTTTTCTTGGTTTTTGTTTTTTGTCTTCTTTGGTTTTTGGTTGTTTCCTGGGTCCGTTGGTTTTGGGTGATTGTCCCTTCTTTGCGTGTTTCCGAGCCTCTACCGTGCTTTGGTTTAGTGTTGGGTTCTGGTGGTTGGCCTGGTCCTTTAGTCCGGCGTTCCTTAGGTGGTGCAAGGAGTCTAAGGTTTGGGCGGCAACGGCTTGATCAGCTTTCCTTGAAGTGATTTGTCCGGTAGATGCTAGCAGGAGTGTCTTCATTGCAATAGGTTTAATATCTCTGGTTTGTATGGTTTGATTGATCTAAGCTCTTGGTCTCTGCTCCTTTGATGGTCGTACCATTATGAGCATGGGAAACCTCGCGGGAAGTCTTTGGTTACCCCAATTACTTCATCCCGTGAAGATGGCCTTCAATGTGAAGTTTCTAATCTTTTAATTTAAGGATGAGATTCATAAAAGTAATTGCATTAGGAGATTCACTGCTAGCGGAGAATCGGGTCTGACCGGATTGGTTGTTTTTCTTGTTGTTGCTTCTCTGTACCTTACTTTGCACACTTCTCGAGGATAGCGGTTCTTAAGGCCTGGGTCTGGTTTAAG
Source organism: Salvia miltiorrhiza (assembly GCF_028751815.1). Lineage (NCBI taxonomy): Eukaryota > Viridiplantae > Streptophyta > Magnoliopsida > Lamiales > Lamiaceae > Salvia > Salvia miltiorrhiza. Next base: position 32,608,162 of record NC_080389.1, on the reverse strand, counting down.
ATGGTTTGGTTGTTGTGCCTCTTGGGTCCCTTCGCTGTTCCGGAGGATGTGTTGGGGCTTGCGTGACCGGGCTGGAGTGGTGCTCTTCCCTTGGCTAGCGTCCCTGGGGAGGGGGTTATTTTGTCATTTTTCCTTTTGCTCGGTGTCTTTTGCGTTTTTGTTTGCTTTGCCTGTTCTTTTTTGCACTTCTTGGTTGGCAGGTGTGTGCTCGTCTGCTCTGGCGCTGGTTTGGTGTGCATGACGTTTTCTGCTCTGGCTCTACCTGGGGCTGCAGCTCTGGTGCGGTCTGCTCTGGCGCCTTTGCACTCTGGCTTTGGCTCTATTGCTTCCGTCCTGGTGCTGGTTTGCTCTGGACATGCCAGAGCTGGTGCTAGTCTGCTCTGGACCTGCAAGAGCTGATGCTGGATTGCTCTGGTTCTGGGGTTCGGGTCGCTGCTCTACTCTGGTTCATTGTTGTTACAGGTCTGCTCTGGATCTGCCAGAGCTGGTGCGGGTCTGCTCTGGTTCTGCCAGAGCTGGTGCGGGTCTGCTCTGGTTCTGCCAGAGCTGATGTTGGTCTGCTCTGGATTTGCAAGAGCTGGTGCTGGTCTGCTCTGGATCGGCTAGAGCTGATGTTGGTCTGCTCTGGTTCTGCCAGAGTTGTTGCTGCTCTGCTCTGGATCTTTCTTGTTGAGGCTGGTCTGCTCTGGTTTTGACAGAGCTGTTGTTTGTCTACTCTGACTTTGGGGATCGGACCGCTGCTCTGCTCTGGAGCTTCCACGCTGTGGCTGGTGTGCTTTGGTCCCGACAGAGCTGGCGCTGGTCTGCTCTAGCCCTATTTCTCCGGTTTTTGCTGCTCTGATTTTTTTGTGCTCTGGTTCGTCTGCTCTGCTCTGCGGGTTTTCCCGGTGCAGTCTTTGCTCGCCTGCTGCTCTGCTCTGGAGTTTGCTCTTGGCATGGTCTGCTCTGGAGTCGCTTGCTCTGGCGTGGTCTGCTCTGGAGTCGTCTACTCTGGTGTTGCCTGCTCTGTCGGCGTCTGCTCCGGCACTTCTCTGCTCGGGCTCGGCTGCTCTGCTCTGCTGCTCTTCTCAGTGTAGCCGTGCCAGCGGGATGGCTTGCTCTTCCTTTATTGTTTTGGCTTTGAGTTGTTTGCTTTCTTTTTTGGCTTGGGTTTTGTAGTTTTTTCCTCTTTTTTGGACTTTTTTTTAGGCCCTCTCCTTGTTTGCGCCTGTGCTCTCAAGGTTTTTTCAAACTTCTTTTTTTCAATAAAATTTTCATTTCAGCAGTACTGCTGAGAAAAATTCTGCTGCTGCGGGGCAGAAAAATATTGCTGCGGTGAGAAATACTGCTGCTGGTTCTGATATCCCATCAGCTATGGTCTGCGGAACTAATTTACTTGATTTACTCCTGATCCTCCAGGAGCTTGATTTCTCCATCTAGAATTCTGCAGACCTTGATTAAAATTGGGATCTGTTTGGATATCCTTGAGCAGAATATACTTCAGCTTGCTCTTCTGGCGTGTAATCTCTCATTCTGTGACACTCATTAATTCCATGGCTAAAATCTCCACAGATTCCACAGCTTTCTGTACTCTGCTCTCTCACAGAAGGAGTCTCCATTTTGCTCATCTTGAGCTGCTGCAATTCTCTCATAATAGTAGCCATCTGTTTTTGCAGCTCGCCAGTCGGTGCTACTGCGCTTGCCTCAACCCGTTTTTCACTGATCAACTTCTGTTGGGAACTCTCAGCTAGAGTCTAAAAAATCTGATTGAGCTCTTCAGCTGTCTTCCTGGCTATGTTTCCTCCTGCAGTATTGTCCACCATAAATTGAGCAGTCTGAACCAATCCATCATAGAAAAATTGGCTCAACATCACAGGAGGCAGCTGATGTTGTGGGCATTGCCGGAGCAGCTCCTGAAATCTCTCCCATGCCTCATGAAAAGGCTCATCTGCTCCTTGGATGAAATTCATAATCTGGGTACGAATTTCCTGAGTCTTGTGATTGGGATAAAATTTTAGCATGAATTTTTCGCATGCCTCTCCCCAAGTTTTGATGGAATTTGGTGGCAGGGATAACAGCCAGGTCATTGCCCTATCCTTCAAAGCATACTGGAAGCATTTAAGCTTTAACTAATCTTCTGTGATTTCCAGCAGCGGGAAGGTCTGCACTTGGGTGCAAAAATCACGGACAAACATCAAGGCATCTTCGTTAGGTAGCCCATAAACGAGTGGAAGCGAGTTTGAATCGGTCGGTGTCAACTTATAGTTCCTGACTGCAGTAGGAAGAACTATAGCTGAACTCATGGCCTCAATGACAGACCGGGCAAGCCATATCTTCTTCTTCTTTTGCTACAGACTCTTCAGAACGGTCAGAGTCAGATTCTGCAGTATCCTCCATATTAGTATCTGAATAAGAGTTTTCTGCTTTTTCACGATCTTTTTTCCATATAACTGTTTGATCTGGATTCAGACTCCTCCCTGCAGTTTGGAAATAAATCCTTGCATGCACAACACTAACAAATGGATCAAATGCACCGGAGGGAGAAAATAACTGAATCAAAAGAAAGAAATAAAATAAACACAGAAAACAAAGCAACACAATCAAACGCCTAAAGCTTTCCCCGACAACGGCGCCAAAATTTGACTCAACTCAAAACACCTGTTGAATTGACTCGCAATCGTACGAGGTCAATTGCAGTGGAATAAGCTAACCCAAGTCGTCTCTCAAGAAAGGCTAAACAGGGTGTTCTCTCGTGTTGCATACAGATAGCAAAAAAATAAACCTAAGCACTCTAATTAAGATTTTGGGTCTCACTCTCTTTTTTTATCTAGCACGTAATTAAAATAAAGCATATAAAATTATCTAGACAGGAATCTGAAATAATTAAGCAGAAATAAAATAGAATTTAAATCTACGCTAGGGTTCTAGAGAAAAAGCAGTAATTCATTAAACTAATCGTGCAATGAAAATAATAATTATCTAGACAGCAAACGAAAATATTAAGCAGAATAAATCTATCTAGAGCGTAAACGATAATGAAGAAATATTGTAAAATCATAAATCCAGAAATTATCTAGGCAACAAATAAAAGGACTTACAGTAATGGTGATAACTAGAAATAAATCTCTAACGTTACTATGAATTATTCTAGGCGTAAGAATGAAAAATGAAAGAGAATAAACCCTAACTAAGAAACTGGCGTCTGGAACGATGGCTAGAACTGCGTTTGGAAAAAGTGTAAGTGTGAGAATTGGTAACCTAGGGAATGAGAAGTCTGCTCCTTTTATACTCCCCGAATGTAAAATATGCCTTTTCTCCTTTAATTACTGAATTACTGAATTTGGACACGTGGCATTCTCTAATTGGAACAAAAGAAGTGAGCATTGGAGAGAGAAGCTGGGCCGCTGGGCCTTGCGTTCGGTCGTTGGGATGAGCTCGCCCGCTAGCTGGGCCTCGGGCGATGGGAATCTCAGGCGTGGAGGAGCCCTCGGGCGCTGGCCTTGAAGCTCGGGCGCGGGAGTAAGGTTCTCGGGCGATGGAAATAATGCACGGGTGAGGGGAAAAGTGCTCGGGCGAGTAAAATGGCCAGCGGGTGAAGGGAGAAGGCCTCAGGCGCGGGGATGGGCTGCTCGGGCGAGGAAATAGGCTGCTCGGGCGAGTAGATAGCGCCACTCGGCCATGGGGAGCACCCATCGCCCGCGGGGTACCCACGTGCGGACTGCATTGCGCGATATTTTTATTTTGGTCTGTTCTCCTTCGTTACAAGTCGGAATTTGGATCCGTGTTCGCCTACGGACTCCTATCGAGACGAGCTACAATTCTTGTGAAGACTAACCAGCCAAATTCGAACTCCATATTTTTCCACTAATTAATCAATTAGAGCATTCAATATTGAGACAACAAAATAAACACATAAGCTCAAATCAATCAATTATTGAGTGAACGAGACCAAAAATATAAACTCATAACACACCTAAACACCCATATAAACATCACAAAATAGGACTAAACAGCTGTCATCTATCCCAATAGCTGTTTGGGGAAGTAGCTTTATTGCCATTTTTTTACTTCATTTATGTGGAAGTTTGAGTGGTCTTGCTACTTCATTTCGATAGTTGGATATGTTGGTGTGATATCTCAATAGGCGAGGCTCACCACTTCTATCCCAAGATTGTTGTAGCTCAAGACCTCTTTCTCTGCTAATTAAATAACGGTCTTATAGATAACAATTTTAAAAAAATTTAAAATTAAAAACAATGAAAAAAAAAGATACAAATATTTTTTTGAAAAACATTATAATACATGATGCTTTAAGAAAAGCGTCATGTAATATTAATTCAAAACACGCACATACATACGCTTTTCTTAAAGTGTCATGTATATTAATTTAAAACACAGTCATAAACAGGGGCGGAGCCAGGCCCCTAAAGATTAGGGGGCAAAAACTTTGCCCCTTTTTTTTCAAAATTTTGGTGGGGCAAGAATTAATTTTTTTTTTATAATTATACACATATATATGAATATTTAGTTATATTAAAAAAATTGAGGGGGGAGGGGGGGGGGGGCAATTGCCCCACTTGCTTAAGTTGTAGCTCCGCCACTGGTCATAAATGACGCTTTTCATAAAGTGTCATGTATATTAATTCAAAACATGCGCATACATGACGTTTTTCATAAAGCGTCATCTACATTATAAATACATAATACTTATACATGACGTTTCTTGAATAAGCGTCATATATTTCAATCTTGACACTTTATTCATGACGCTCTTTTTTTAAAAACGTCATCTAAACCAAAAAAACGCTCATAGATGACCCATTTTAAAAAAAATGTGTGATCTATCTATATCTATGTGCATTTTTCAAGTAGTGATTGACATCCGTAGTTATATCAATGATAAAGGACAATATAACATCAATTTAATTATTAATATGAAATTATTCAAAAAAAAAACTATTAATATGAAACTAAACATAAATAATGGTTTTAAAAAATGAATAGCATCAAAATGTTTAGGAGTTGAAACACATATTGTAAATGTAGTGCGAGTATCCGTCACAGCTAACTGGATCCAAACTAGCGTTGACGACTTTGTAGTGCGATTCAAAATGTAGCGTGAAATGACGCAGGCAAATTCTCCGAGTGCGCTGGACTAGAATTCAACATATGATTGTGAGTGGTGCAATGACAACGCCGGGGTTGGACTGACACCACCTCGGCGTTCGCCCATTGCACCACAAACAAACATGTTGCGTAACGATTTCTCTGAAACCTTCACTCAACCGACCTATCATTAGATATATATGTTTGAGTGATGAAAATTTAGACGTGCACTTGGGCTTAAATAGCTCTTAGAGAATGAGATCTGTTGCCGATAAAACTCACAAGAATCTGCAAAAGTAGTGAATTTCTGGGACCTGATTCTTGTTCTGCAATCCTGCCATGATTCTTCCCAAACTTTAAGGAGAATCTCATTCTACTTTGCATATGATGCTGTAATGTGTGATGTTCGTTAGTTTGCGAGTCGCTGTCTAAAAATGTTTGGTTTTGTGAAAATACAAAAGCTAAAAGGTACTTGATTCGCTCTACCCGTAATCTGGAAATTAAATAAGAGTAATAACCATTGTTTTGAAGGTTTTAGTCACGAATCTAGTGGTTTTGTAATCCTATATTAATTCATCGTTGAGGGATGCGTCTTTTTCTATTTCTTTTTTTCTTGTTCTATGAAAAGGAGGGATATAAAAGTCGAAAACAATTATTCCCCATATTTTAAATAAAAAATATATTATCGATATCTTGGAATAATATCATCATTAATTGGAATGAAATGAGGAAAAAAAATTGTTCGAAAAATGCTACTCCCTCCGTCCCACGAATCTTGACACGTTTGGATTCGCCACGGGAATTAAGGAGTTGTAGATTAATGTTTTAAGTGTGTAGTTAATAAAGTATAAAAATGATAAAGTAGAAGATAGAAGGTAATAAAAGTGATAAAGTAGGAGAGATAAGGTAATAATTATTACCTTAAGTGGAAAAGTGTCAATATTCGTGGGACGGCCCAAAAATGAAAACGTGCAAGATTCGTGGGACGGAATGAGTACTAAAAAAAATATACACCCTACATATAGAAGTATAGAACATGTGAAAACAATGAAAAAAAATAAAAAATAGTATATATTTTATATTATTTTCAATCAAAACGGATGCACCCTAAGTCTAAAGAAAATAATTTGAACCAATATTTTCAGAGAATAATATACATGTATACACAAATTAAGCATGAATGATATCGAGAAGCTTCTGATTCCGACAACCAGCTAGCTAGTTTAAGACTCTAATTATATTTATAGTTACCGAATCGTATTTTGATCTTTTTTAGACTACTGGCAGTAGCAAAAAGAGAACGCATCTTGCACGTATAATTAATCATGTCATCTATACCCATATATTATGTTATTTAGATAAACATTTTATGTTATTCAGATATTATGCAGCGGATATGTAAGAACCTTGTTTTTCAAAGGCCTTAAGGCTTCGTGTAGCACCTTTTAACTGAGGAATATAAATTGTGTTTTTAACGAATTCACTAATATTTGGATCTTCAAGACGTTCATTAATAAAATCGATAAGATTATTAGTAGATTTAATTTTTTCGTTTAATTTTTTAAAATAGTGAGCATATTTGCTACTTCTAATAAGATAATCATATGGAGCATAAAAAATATAATTACGATCTGAAGGAATTAAACTCATGATTTTTCATGATAAGAAAACTTACATAAACATAAAACTTACATAAGAAGAATTTCTTCAGAACTTCAAACAGGTACAATAAACACAAATATTTGACAGTGAGAGAGGGAGAGGAAGAAGAGGGCGAGCGAACTCAAGCGTGCTCCCCTTCAAAACTACAATAGGCATTATATAGAGAGGAAAATGAAACTTCCGACACATTTTGTCCAAGAAGTCAAAAAGGAAAAGGTTGGCCATTTTTTTTCTGAAAAGGTAATAGTATAGTAGCAATAAGTGAGCTTGAAGCATCTTTGATTGCATCATTCTGCATTTTGCTTCCGTCATTCTGCATTCGGGTTTTGTGCTTCTTGATACTTTTCAAGATCGAAGTCTGAATCATCTTCATCTTCATCCATTGCTTCAGTTTCTTCATAATTTTGTTGTTCTTTAACAACAAGTCTTCTTTCGTTTTCAGATGTTGATGTCAAGGGAATTTCTTCATTATCTGCATAGGATTTTCCAAAAACTTCTTTGTACAAAGAATTAACAGATTCTTTATTCATTTTTAGAAGTAGCTCTTTGAGCAACGTATCATGAGAAGAAGCCTGAGCATTCATATTTTTCATGATGTTGGCAGATGGTTTGAGGGATAGAATTCCTCTTTTGTCAAAGGTTTTACCTTCATCAAAGAAATTTTCTTTTGGCCACCATTTAAGAAGAATTCTTCTTTTAAGTATGGTAGCGGTCATCTTTGTTTCGATTTTATCGAACTGTTGATTTTCAAGGTTATAATCCCATCTAATAATCCATGGGACTTGATAATGGTTTACGAATTGTAGAATAGCATAAATATTCTCAAGATGATTATTTTCTTTATAAAATTTTCTCCAGATATTTTTAATATCCTTTGGAACTTGGGTGATGCCCCCCATGAAAAGAAAAAAGAGAAATACCAATTTGGAATTTTTTGATTTTCATCATCAAGAGTGAATTTTATCCACCATGAGTGCTTTCGAGCACTATTTTCATAAAGGAAAATATTATCCCAAGCTTTGACATAGTCATAATAGTTATAATATGGAATCCCTTGAAAGTTTTCAAGTTTTCTGGATTGAAAAAGTGGAAGACCCCAATTTGAGGCGGGAAGAATTCTCTTAATAATGAGTTTGGAGAATGCAAACTCTTTATTGGGTTTTTCCATATGTTGAACTGTTATTGATCCAGTATCAACTAGAATTCTCTCAAAGTATTCTCGAGTCTTATTCCCGTGCACTGGTTGCATGTCTTTATGTAGATAAATATTTGCAATTTGCAAAGGAGAAAGACCTTTTAGGTCATTTTCAATTGGACAAAAATTTAAAAATCCAGAGACGAGATATGGATATCTTATCTCTTCTTTTGTTCCTCTTTGAAGGAAGATAGCATCATTATAATATTGAATATCATAGGCTTTTTCATCATTTTCAAATTCTTTAAGATAATCAAAATCTTTTAGATTTTCTTCTTCACGTGAGTCAGAGCTTTTAGCTCCTTGTGGCTTTTGGAATTTTTGATAATTCTTTGATGGAAGAATTCATGTCATGGGCTTTTTCCCTGAAGCTTGTCGTTTAACGACCTGTGACCACTGATTGTCCCTGTAAAAATTCACGAGTAAGGAAATCCGGTATGGAGTTAGATTTTCCTGAAATATGTTCAATTTCAAAATCGAAACATGCTAAAATAGCTTGCCATCTAGCAAAAATTTGTTTTGATGCGATGTTTTTAACATCGTTAAAGAGAATATATTTGGCAGATTTGCAATCAACTCTTATTAAAAATTTATTGTTTAAAATGTGTTGGGAACCTTGTGGAATATCCTAACCCTTGTTTTGATGATACCAAAAATTATAGGACTTAATTGTAATAGACTAGAATTATTTTGAACTCAAGTGTTAGAGTTCGTTTCTAGTTTAGCTTGCGGTGTCAAAGACTGAAGACTGAAGAACGAATGACTGAAGACTGAAGACTGCAGATACGAACTGAAGTATCAGTTGAAGAATCAGTTGAAGACTGATTACTTAATGCGCGCAAAGGATTGATACTAAAGTCAAGTATCAGTTGAACATTCCTCCTAGGACTGATCTTCCAACGTTCAGAGGAAGCCACGTACTCACAAAGTACAGCCGCATTAAATGCAGAGATCTCAGGATCTTATCTCTGCAGAGGTCATTCCTATCTGGTGGTTACTTTTTAGAGACGTCACATCACCTGTCCATCAAAGAGAGCCATTTCCACCCAGACAAGGAACCTCGAAGATTGAAGCCTCAGCCCAAATTCGAATAGCTCTCCAACGGAAGAAATCTTGAGGATGATTTACGCCAACGGATCTATTCAAGAGTTCTCCTACAAAGAGCGCTCGAGGATCACTTCAACCTTCACCGATTCAACAACATAAGTTGAAGCTCTGCCGAAATTGCTACTCAGCCTTAAGCCTAAACTCCCCAAAGCTTGAATCGAAGAAGAGAATTCCAAAGCCAAAATCAGTCACTGCTGATTACATACATTCTCTTAGACCCTAGGCATATATCTGTTTACCCAGAAGCCAAAGGTCAAACTTGCTTCAAAGAACTTGTTCTTTGTAAGTATAGTTGGCACTCGTTCAAACCTCCACCCCATAAGAGTGTTTTGAGTGGTTCGGAGGTCAAAAGAGTTTTCTGACTCTGAGAGTCTTAGCACGGGTTGTGTTAAGCAAGGGAAATCCTACGCGAGTGAAGCGCGGGTACTGGAGAAGGGTTTTCTTCAGTGTACGGTTGTGTGCACCCGGCAAGCACACGGTTCGGTTTGCAGTGCACCTGTTAAGCACTTGCGGAGTGGATTGTTGGTCTGATCAACCAACCGTGGATGTAGGAAAGGGTTTTTCCGAACCACGTAAAAGTCTCTGTGTTGTTTACAGCTTTCAGTTTTACATTCTTACTTGTGTTATTTCAATTGATAAAACTGAACACTGACTAACTGCAAAGAGAAACCATAACCAACAACTTGCTCCACCGAGGCTATTTCGAAACTAAGTTTAATTTCCGCTGCGTATGATATCAGTCTGACTGATCTATCTTTCAATAGTCAGGAAGAGTGTTATCATCTCTGTTTTAGCAAACTCGACTGAAGCCCTTACTGGCATCAGTTAAGTTCCAGCAACTTAACTGATAACTCTTTACTGAAGAGCTTTCAGTATCAGTCATCAACCCTGTTTGGTCAAAACTGATTTCAGTAAAACAGGCGTCTTTGTTTGCATGTAAAGTTTCGTTTTGATCTCTGACTGAGATCCCTCTGATTGAGGTCGGTAGATTAATTTGAAAATAGCCTATAGGTGTATTCCTCCCCCCCCCATACACCTATTCGAGACCCTCAGGACCTAACAAAATGTGTCCTTCAAATTTAAGGACACACTTAACAATAGCAAGTAATTCTTTTTTAACAGTAGAATAATTTTTCTGGGCATTATTCCAAATTCCATATGTAAATCTAACTAGTTCTTCTTTAGAATTTTCAGGGTTTCTTTGTTTAAGAATTCCACCATATCCGATTTCGGATGCATCTGTCTCAATAATTTTGAATGCTTCAGGATTAGCAATAGATAAGCATGGGAGTTCTTTAACTCTTTTCTTAATGCGTTTTACTGCATTAGTATGATCTTCAGTCCATGGTAAAGGATTTTTCTTTAACCTTTGGAATAATAATTTGCAATCTTGTGCAAGATCCTGATAAAAATCTCCGATATAATTTAGACTTCCTAAAAATCTTTGTAATTGATTTAATTCAAGTATTTTGTCAGGAAATCTATCGGCAAAGAGTATAACTTTCGATTGGAGTAATTATTTTATTTTCAATAAAATGTCCTAAAAATTTTATTTTAGTTTGAAAAATTTTTATTTTCTTACTATTAATAGCTAAACCAGCCCTTTTGGTAACTTGTATAAAAGTATTGAGATGTCTAAAATGTTGTTCTAAATTTTCTGAAAAAATTAAAACATCATCAATATAAACAATTATGAAATCCATATAGGGATTATATATTTCATTCATAATGTTTTGGAATTCCATGGGAGCATTTTTTAATCCAAATGGCATAACGTTCCATTCAAAATGTCCAAATGGGACAGTAAAAGCAGTTTTATATTTGTCTTCTTCTTTTAGAAGAATCTGGTAAAATCCTGATTTAAGATCGAATTAAGAAAAAACATTTCCTTTAAACATTCGATTTATCAGATCTCTTTTATTAGGTAAGGGATGTTTAATCCATTTTAAAACTTTATTAAGTGGTTTATAATTCATTACAAGTCTAGGAGCACCTCTTTCAATTTCGGAAGCATTTTCAACATAAAAAGCTGGACAGCTCCAAAGACTATTGCTTTGTCTTATTAGACCCTTTTTTAAGAGATTATCAATTTCTTCTTTACAGACTTTTAACAACCTGGCTCTCATAGCAATAGGCCTTGCTTTTGTGGAAACAGACTTTTCATCGAAATTATCGATGTAAGGAAGTTTAACTTCATGTTTTTTCTTACTCCAAAAGGCATTTGGAGTTTCTGCACATATTTCATTATTAATTCTTGTTAAATTTTTTTGAATTTTTTCTTGTATTTCTTTGGAGTTTATTCTTTCATTTAATTTTTTAAAACTTATTTCTTCTTTTAAAGAATTTATAAATTCTTTTTTATTTTCAACAACCCTTCCGTAAAACATTAATAGACTTAACTTTAGGAATAGTTGTAAAGGGGAAAAATATTTTTTTTCCTTGAACTGTACTAAACAATCCATTATTATCAATTTTGTTGATAGGGAAGATAAGTTGAAAGAATGGGGTTCCTAAGATAACAGGAACTGGAATATTTTTTATTAAAATAAACGAAGTTTTTAGACAAACTCCTGAATTGCAAATAGCAACATCAGATAATTTATAATCAACACTAAGAGGTTGATTATTAGCAGCCGTGATGAATTGAGTAGTTTAAGTGTAATATTTGGAAGGTATTATTCCTTCACTGATACAATTAACATCAGCTCCTGTATCAAGGAGAGCTTCAATAGTAATAGAGTATTCTTTATTAATGATAAGTGTTATTTTAGAATACCATTTTTGTGATTAAATTTGGTCAATTTTATTAACCCAGACTAAGTTTTTTAAAAGATTAACTTCCGGTTCTTCATTTTTTGAAGAATCATTATCACTTTCTTCATCAGAAGAAGTATTATCATTTCTCCAAATATTTTTATTAATATTATTATTGGTATTTAAAATATCAATTCTTTCTTTGAGAAATTTTATCTCAGATTTTATTATATTAATTTCTGATTTTAATTCAGATATAGTAGGCTCTCTTTCTTTTTCTTTAGCTCTTTCAAGAATCTTATTGTAAGAGTATAACTCTTTTTCTTGACTGAGTTTTTTAGTAAGTTTAGGTATGTTATTAGAAACATTACTACCATTAGTATTAGTGACCAAAGATAAATAATGTTCTATAGCTTTTCTTTTTTCTAAAGGATCATTAATTTGATCAATTAGATTAAGAATAAAATTTTCTTCTTGAGTAATAACATTTATTTTTAATCCCATAAAGTTTATTAAACAAAATCACAATCGCAGTCAGAATTACATTTTTGTGGTTCACTATTATCAGATTCATAAGAATCATATGATGATTCTTCAGATGAGGAAGAGTTTTCATTATTCTTAAGAATATTAACAAAAACATATTTTCCTTCTTTTTCATTAATCAGAATTTCTCTTAAGGAATCTTTTAAATCCTTTTCAATGTTAAGATTATTTATTTTCTTTTTAACATAACATTTGTTTGCCATGTGACCAATTTTTCCACATTTCCAGCAAACAGGTTGTTTATCATCATCCTTTTTGAAAGAGGATTTTTTATTCCTTTTAGGTAATCTACGTTTTACAAATTTTTTAGCTTTAGAGAAATTTTCTGAATTAAAATTTTGTTTCCTTTTAAACTTATGTTTTTTCTTACATCTTTTAGGATACTCTTTCTCATGATATAAACCAAGTTGTTCACAAAAATCGCCTAAAATATTTTTATTTTCATTTTGTTGTAATTCAAGTTGTTTTTTCAGCTTGATATCATTGCAAAGTATCATTCCTTCTGCAACTATTTCTGCAGAAATATCTCCATAGGTTAAGTTTTCCCATGAAATATTACCATTATCAAATTTTGTTTTTAATCTATTGTTAACTCTTTCTGCAAAGAGTGGCGGAAGACCAGCTATAAATTTTTCTTTCCAGAAATTCATATTACAATCATTTCTAGTAAGAACTTTGGTCATAAAAACATCTTTATACCACTGGTAATCAGAAAGCTTTGAGCATTTTAAATTCATTAATTGTTTTTGAGATTTACTTAACTGAAGCTCATTAGCTCCAACAAAATTAGATATGATAGTATAAATTAATGTATTAACAGCATCGGATTCTTCTTTCCTAGAAATAGGATCAATAATGGTTGCATTAAGAATTTTGGCTTTTGCTTCTTTGGTAAGGTAAAAATCCCACCATCCTTGAAGCTGACCTGTGAATCCGGTAATAATAGATTGGGCAATTTGCCTATCATTATTATCTTTTATTTTTGCTGCAGATGCGTAAATAAGCATTTGTTTTCCTACGGTTTTTATTTGGTATTCAGATTTACCGTCTATATTCCATTCGGTAATAGACTCTCCGCTATATTGGGCGTAATCAATTTTTTCTTCTAATTGAAGATCAAAAGGAGAAGGTCTATTATAGAAAGGTTTAATAGAGGAAAATCTATTAAGTTTATTAATAGTAAGTTCCTCTTTTTCTTCTGATTCAGAAGTACTAAGATTTTCTTTTGTTAAAACTGTAATATGTTGTGAGTTTGAAGATGGAGTTTCAACTTCTTTTCCTTTGATTTTAACCTTTTGAAGTCTATTAATTAGTTCTTCAAGGAATTCTCCATCTTTTTTCGAACTTAAAAGGAAATTTTCTTTTTTAAGATTTTTTTTTTGAATAGCGATTTTATTAAAAAAAAGAACCTAAAAAGAAACCCTTGAAAGCACAGAAAGCAGACTAAGGGCCGGGCCTCATTAAAACCTTGCTAAAGAAAACCCAATGGGAAAAACCTTAGCAAGGAAAAAGAGTACCCGTCTACGAAGAAACAAGAAAAAGGAGACAACCAAAAGGGCAACGAAGGGTGAAACAACTTCAGGAACTCCGGCCTAACCATTGCCCCTAAGAAGTTTCGGACCCTATCGCCGCCCCAAAAACAGCCAAAACCAACCCAAACACAAACAAACCAGCCGAAAAAATACAGCAAAGTATGACGGGCTAAACAACCCATCACCAACTCCACAAGGCCGGTCCAGTTGGTGACAAAAACATTCAAGGCCAAAGGGCTACACCCAGCGAAACCCAACGCCTTGCAACCAAACGAGAACGCCCACCACGGCCTCAAGCCCGAGCGCACCCAAAGCTTGGAAACAGACCGTGAGCCGCCCCAACCAGCACCACTCGCAATAGTAACCTCCAGAACCGCCAAAGCCTCCGCGAAACTCCAGCCACGCCCAATCGCCAACGCCCTACCAATCAGCGGCCCAACCGGCTGCCAATCTTGCTCAAGAGGCTGATCACCGCAACTAACCGAGCCCCTTCCCAGCTCCAGAACCGTCCCCGCCATCTGCTCTCCCACGAGGATCATCTGTTTCTCACGCCACCACCTGCAGAACCAAGTCTCGTGTGGCGAAGAACTCCGGTCCCAATCACGCAACCCGCACATGAGAATGAGAACACATGTCCAAGCGTGTCGCATTTTTTATCTCTTCAATTTCATGAGGCCACCATCCTTCATCGCGAACAGGATTCGCCATGATATCCGCAGCTTTATTTCCTTCACGAAAAATATGCGTGACATGTAGTTGGAAGTTATTCAACATAAGCAAAGTATTTTCCCAAAGAGCAACGAAGCGCCAAGGAACCCTTTTGGATCTTTCCTGCAGAAGGCTTACAACGTAAGTCGAGTCCGCTTCCATCCAGAGACGAACCCAACCTCTAACATGAGCAATCCTAATGGCAGTGATAACCGCCATTAATCCAGCCTCAAAAGCGTAACCAGTGCCGTGCTTATAATGGAAACATCCTCTGACCCACCCCCAATTATCTCTGAAAACCCCGCCAACACCAATAGCTCCCAGCGCCCCCAAAGCTGAGCCGTCAGTGTTCACCTTCATCCAAGAATGAGGGGGGGGGCCACCAGCTAACCGAAATGAGATTCAGCGGCGGCGCAGCTCTTCCCTTCACACCAATCGTGCGAAGAACCACATAATCTGACCATTCGTTCTTCATATGCCCCAAATTTTTGAAGTTCTGCTCCATCTCGACAAAGGCCACTTTTACCATGTGAAGAACCTGTCTATAAGAGAAGTGCTTATTATCAAAGATACAACTGTTACGTTGTGTCCAAACCGCCCAAATAATCGTAATTATGCCAGCCTTCCAAAACTTCTGCACCTGAGAACTACAATTTCTATTCCACGCAATCACAAGAAAACTTTTGATGTCTAATTCTTGAAGAGCCTGCGGAAAATTAAACCAAATCAAAAACTCCTCCCACACTTTTCGAACCTGCACGCAATTCCAAAAAGTGTGATCCACCGTTTCCTCATTACTCCTGCAAATCGGACACCAATTCGGAGTAACAAGTCCATATCTAATAAGACGATCATAAGTAGGCATCCTATCATGAAGGAGGCGCCAACAAACCAAAGAACGCCGAACAGGAATGAACGGTTCCCAAATCCACGAGCCCCAGGAGACCTGCGGAAACTTCTGCCCGTGATGAGCAAAAGCAAGAGCTGACGTGACCTTCCCCTGCAGAGACGGCTTCCAGAATCTCGTATCAGAGTCCCCAATCGGAACAAGCAGGATATCACAAACAATTTGTGGAAAAGCGTTGACAAATTCCTGAGTAAAGTGCCAACACCCATCAAAGAAGTAATCTGCCACGGTATGCCGAAGAGTATCTCTAACAAAAAACGGCACCCCACATTTGTCCACAAGAAGATACCCAAGCCAATCATCCATCCAAAAGAGAGTCTCCCTACCACTACCAATGTAGCTATAGGAGTCATCGACGAGCTCCCCGATTTGATCACGAAGCCCGAGCCAAACAGAAGACGCCGCAATATTTCTTAACGAGCAGTGCGGAGTCAAATAACGTTGCTTCACAATGTCGTAACCAAAACTGTTCCCCTCAATCACCTTCCAGGCCATTTTCATTAAAAAACACTTGTTCATCGTCTTAAAAGATCGAACACCCAAACCGCCTTCCGACTTATGAGAGCAAACACGATCCCAGCTGACAGAGCACCCCGGCGTTTTACGGATATCCCCACTCCAAAGGAAATTCCTGCAACTTGAGTCCAGGCTCTTTAATAAATCCTGAGGCCATCGGTAAACCAACATAGAATGAGTAAGGGAGCTGCTGATCACCGAATTGATTAAGCACAGTCTACCCGCCATAGACAACTGAATACCCTTCCAGTGGCCAAACTTGTTAATAATTCTATCATGAATAGCTCGCAAATGGGAAGTTTTAGGCTTGCCTCTAAAGATCGGAACTCCCAAATACACGAAAGGCAACGACCCTGTAGCAAGAGGCAGATGTCTCGACACTTTCCTCTTAGTGCTCGACGTGACTTTATCCGAGAAGAAAATGTGAGATTTCGAAGGACTGAACACCTGTCCCGACATGTGACCATAATACTCCAAGATTTTGTGCAGAGTCTTGGCATTCTGCTTAGTAGCCTTGCAAAAAATCAAAATGTCATCAGCATAAAACAAGTGCGTCGGGAAAGGAGCTCCCCGGGATAACTGCATCGGGGCTAAATGTCCCGATCTCTGACAGTTAGAAAAGAGCGCACTTAGGGCATCCTCGGCAATGCCAAAGAGAATCGGCGAAAGCGGATCGCCTTGCCTAACCCCTCTAGAGCAACCAAAATAGCCACAAAGCTCCCCGTTGTACAAAATGGAAAGACGCGCCGACTGAAGGATGGTCTCAATCCAACCAATGAATCTTTGGCTGTAGCCGCAAACTTTCAACACATTGATTAAGAAATCCCAGCGCAGCGTATCAAAGGCCTTGGTAATGTCCACTTTACACGCCATATTCTGCCCTCCGCCGGATCGGTTTAAGCAGTTAATTCCCTCAGAACCAAGCATAATACAATCATGTATCGTTCGCCCGCTAATAAAACCAAATTGATTACGCGAAACCGAGTGCTCCGCAACCGAATTAAGTCTAACCGCTAAGACCTTCGAAATGATTTTGAAGAGAAAATTTGAGAGAACAATAGGTCTCAGGTCCGCCACGGTATCCACCCTCTCTTTCTTCGGGATAAGAATAAGCGTATTAGAGTTGCAGCCACTCGGAAGATAAGAACGAGTGAAGAAAGTGATAACCGCCTGCCAAACGTCCACCTTAATAATATCCCAACAGGAATGAAAAAATTTACCAGAGAAACCATCAGGGCCGGGGGAGCTGTGAGAATCCATTTGAAACACCGCAGCAGTAATTTCCTCTTCATCCGGAATTCGAGACAGCAGCTCATTGTCCTGATCCGTGATGCTATGATCCAAGACCGCCTCCACATCCACAATAGAAGCCTGCGCCTGCCTGTTTTCCGTGAACAAAGTGGAGAAATACTCCACGATATGTCTGCTGATGGCGACCTGATCAACACACGTCGTTCCGTCAATCCTCAATTGTGAAATAAAATGAGGCTTCCGTTTATACTTAAGCATGTTGTGAAAGAACTCCGTATTACGATCTCCATCCTGTAACCACTTCACTCTGCTCTTCTGTTTCAGCAGCAAATTTTTGCAAGAGAGCGTCATGTTGATGCTGGCTTGAGCTATTACCTCCTTGTCAAACAGGTCATCGGTGTAGCCCTCGGTAGCAATACGATCTTGGACCTCCTGCAGCTCTTGCTGCTTTTCCATAATGAGCTTATCAACATTCCCGAAAGTACTTTTGTTCCAAATCCGTAACTCTTTTTTCAATCTTTTCAACTTAGCCATGACCGTAAAGATAGGGCAAGAACAGTCCAAATTTTTCGACCAAGACTGCTTCACCATCTCCAAGAAATCCGGGTGTAAGGTCCACATATCCAGAAACCTGAAAAAACGACAACTCGGCAGCGGGACCGACTGACACATAAGGAGAATCGGAGAATGGTCGGAGGTGGCTCTGGGCAACACCTGAGTAAAAATAGTATGCCAATCCTCCGCAAAACTGTTCGAGAAGAAAGCTCTGTCAAGGGTCGACTCCACATGCGACGGCATAAATCTGCGGCCCGACCACGTGTACTTCAAACCAACCGTGGGCGACTCAATACACCCAAGCGAATCAATAAAGGCGCAGAACTCCTCACAAGAAGCCGCATTGGGGCGGCAGTTGCTGCTCCTCTCATGCGCGCCTTTCACCGCGTTGAAGTTACCTAAAATCACGTACTTAGCAGTAGCAAAGGAGAGAATATCCATCCACAACTTTCGCCTAGCCACATAAGTAGACGCTCCATGCACCACAGCAACCTTGAAAAAATGACTTCTCCACACACAATCCAAGATAACAACCTGATCCGAAGCATAAATCACGTTATTGCAAACGTCAGGCTGTGAAAAAATCCAAATGTTAGAGCACATATTCAATCTCGAGTTTTGAAAACAAGGAATGAGATTTAGCGACTTCCAGTATCTGTTAAACGTTTTGTGAAACGCAGCTTTAGGCTCAACAATACCCAAAATTAACGGAGAGAATGAGCGACAGTGCTCCTTTAGCAGCAGTTTAGATTCGTCCGTGAGGCCGCGGACGTTCCAAACCATGAAATTCATAGAGAAAATTAATTTTCCGTGGCTAAGGCATCCGCCTTTTCCACTTCCACCGCCCAGCTTCTAGCTCCAATTTTCGCCATAATTTTAGCACTTGAGGAACCATCATTGGCGATAACAAAATCTCTCGGATTTCCCCCTGCTTCCCAAACCTTGTACAGCTGTTCTTTGATGCTTTCAACCGCCTCTGGATTGGGCTCGATATTAGTCTCCTGAGCTTTTCTCAATCTGCACTTAATACTGTCCGTTCCCGGCAGCTGCTTCTTTGTCTCTTTATTCGGCTTTCCCGGGGGCCTGCCCCTTTTCTTCACCGGCGGCAACTGCTCGTTCTCCTTGCTAACCGGTAAGTCACTACGGTTAATCTGAGAATCACTTTCAATGATCTGCAAATCAGCAGCTTTGTCACCAACTTCTTCACTAATGATGCTCTCCGTGAACTTATCCTGGTGGTTCTCCTGCTTTCTCCAATTTTCCGTTTCCAAGTCCGTATTCAATTCCTTGACCCCATTCTGTCGATCATGCTGGGGCGATTCTGGGATTTCCGTTTGTATTTGCTCAATATTCTCACTCTCCGAATCATCCTCTTCCGAAGCATCCTCCTCCCTTAAGCAGTCTTTCCGCCTATCATCATTCACGTCTTCAGTATGGAGTTGAGCTAACGCATCGAATCTGTTGACAACAGTAGTTTCCTGAAGAATGTTCTCCCTCGGCTTCCAGGCCGACTTTTGTTTGCTAACCTCCAAGGTTGTGTTTTTCTGAGCCAAGGTTGTATTTTTCAGAGCACGACTATCATCCTTCTCCGCCGTAATAGGAATCACCTCAGCACCGTCCGTCTCCGTTCTTTTGTTGCCGCCTACTGTGTCATTAATAGCTTCCTTGTCCGAACGCTTTTTGCACTTATCCAAATTGTGTCCAGTAATTTTACACTTAGTGCAAAAAGCCGGCAATTGCTCGAATCCAAACTCCACGTAAATAGAGCGATCATGACAATCCACAGAAGCCGAATCCGGTAAAGGATGAGCCAGATCCACTTCCACCAACACTCTCGCATAGTGCCCAACCTCACCATGAGCAGTAGCCCCATCCACCTTGATAGGCACCCCCGCCGATCGAGCAATGCTTGATATAATTTCTTTTGTCCAATATTCCACAGGTAGATAGTATATACGCATCCAAACTTGACAAAGAGACGATATCTCCTTATAAGGATCGAAGTTTCTTACCCATTCGCGAAGCCTCAAGGTTCCTGATCGCAGATTCCAACCGTTAGAACGTTTAGCAATGATTTTGTCGTCAGAAGTAGAGAATTTGATCGTGTAGAAGCCCTTGCTCATAGGAATCAAGTTCCATTCTCCTTTCGGCTGCCATATCCTTTGGAGTTCCTGTTTCACGTCCGCAGCAAGCTTCGGTTTCTCACCCTTGTGAAGGAGCAATCTTCCGATGAGAGCATGTTGAAATTGCTTCACCCTTTCTTTATACATGGCCTCTGGAATTTTAATGGAAATCATTCCGTCTTTGAATTCAGGTGCGATAGTGGCACATCTGTGGACCAACACATCAGGTTTCCTGGTAGCCGCCGGCTTGGCGACATTAGCGTAGGACGTCGTTTCTTTTTGTATTTCCTGTGAAGTCACCGTTTGTTTCATAGTAGCAGTAGTGTTCTCTGGTAAACCATCATGATTTCTCAACTCCTCATTGGTTAAAATCACCGTCCCGCCAGAGGAAGTTCTTCGTGCCATCATAGAAGATTGGATTTCTGAAACCCTAGAAAGGTCATGAACCCTAGACGGGCTTTCTGAACTTGAAGCCTTCGCGGGAGAATTCTGAACGAAATTAGAAGAAACAATCGGAAGATTCAGTCGAGACAAGTCTTGAGAGGGCAGCGAGGCCACCGGCAGAGCTGCCACCGTCGGGGAATGCTCCGTCGTGATCATGTCAGTAGGTATTCTCAAGGGTAGTCGCTAGGGTTTTCATCTGCTCCCCTTTTCTTTTTTAAGATTAGGCGTAGGTTTAATCATTATAGTATTAGAACATTTTTCTCTATTGAAGCCGTTAGAGACCTTAGGAGAGAGAATTTCTTCAATTCTATTGGTTTGATTTCCAATAGCATGAAGAGCAAGATTAGTAAAATTATTTTGTTGTATTAAATGATCAATCTCTCCTTTACCAGTTTCAGTTTTAATAGGAGTAGCATAGATTTCTTTATTTCCCTTTTGAATTTGTAGTGTCGTAAAAGGGGGATGAATCTCAATTAATTCTTCTCCCGTTTCATGGATAAGTATTTTATACTTTTCTTCTAAAACATTTAGGAAGACATTATCATTAAAATTTGAAAATTCTTTTTTCCTTTCTTGAAAATAGAAGTTTTCTAACCAGAAGAAAAAATCTATTTTTGAACATGATTTTTCAAACCATTCATTAAATCTCATACAATAAAGATTTCTCTGTTTTTCAGAGAGATAACTCAAAAACCATTTTCTCTTGTTAATGTTTTTATTTTTATTAAGGCATTTCTGTATTCTTTTAGAAATAGGATTATTTTTAATAACAAAAACATTGAACTCAGAACATCCCATACTAGAATAAGTAGGAGAACCAGGGGTTTTTCTAGAGCTTCTACTCTCAGGCATTTCAACCTGGTAATTAGGTTGAGAAACTTGTTCATGAATTTTATGAATTCCTAACACACTAATTTTTTCTTGTTCAGTTAAGGGAACTGAAGATGTTGAGCACCTAGCTTCTTCATCTAGTTTTATTCTAAATTTTCTTTGAGAAGAAAATCTAATTTCAGCATCACCATCTACAAATTGTATGATACTCTCAAGTTTTCGCGTTTCTTCTTTAACAGGTGGAGCTATGCTCTCAAGTTGCCAGACTTCAGGGAGACTAATTTGACTCCATTTAATAGTTTTAGGGATGGCCATATTACCCTTTTTTAGATCTGTTAAAAATAGAGTGGTTTCACCCTTTTCGGAGCTAATTTGTTTAGATTTTATATTAAATCTTGAAATTGTCGTGTTCATTACTTTATAATGAATTCTATATACAAGCGCAATATTTTCAGTTCCTGCTTTCATTTTAAAGCCTTCTGTTTTAATTTTTAATGTTAACGAATCCAAAATGTTTGGATCTGTTAACGAAACAGGGTAATTAGGACAACAGCAGAAATAAATTGGTCCATCACAAAGTGATGATTCAATTATTCCTAAAAGAGAGTCTTCAAGTCCAAGATGTCTTTCATCTCGAATTATCGTTAAAGCACAGACATTTAGTCCATCTCTTGTTAATGGTTTAATTCCAATTTGGACAAGACCAACATGAAGAAATTTAAACTTCTGTTGTTGGTGATATTTTATTAATTTTTCGGATAAAAGATTAAAGGAATCATATCCTCCTTTTAGAGGAATTGTTTCTTCTATTGTTTTGATAATATAATCACTTTTAAATTCAAAAGATCCTTTTTTTATACACAGTTGATTTTGAGATTTCTGGTAATTTCCAGTCTTGTAATTCTTTATCAAAACTTTCAGCGAGAATAATCTCTTTATTTTTTGTAGATAATTTATTATCTGATTTTTCATTAGATTTTTTTGTAGAAAATGTTCTTATTAATTTATCCATTGTAAGTTTATGAAGATACTGTCAAGGGTTTAATCTTACCATACCCCAAAGGGCTTTACAGGATTTACAGATACCCGACTTAGAGCAATGCTCGTGTAGAGCTTCTAAACTTGCAATTAATAAATTTAATAATAACTTCTTCTTAAAGAAATCTAAATAATATCAAATAATATATTACTACTATCACTTTACGTGGCTCTGATACCACTATGCGTAGTACAGAATAAACATTTTATGTTATTCAGATAAACATTTTTTGTTATTCAGATATTATGCAGCGGATATGTAAGAACCTTATTTTTCAAAGGCCTTAAGGCTTCGTGTAGCACCTTTTAACTGAGGAATATAAATTGTGTTTTTAACGAATTCACTAATATTTGGATCTTCAAGACGTTCATTAATAAAATCGATAAGATTATTAGTAGATTTAATTTTTTCGTTTAATTTTTTAAAATAGTGAGCATATTTGCTACCTCTAATAAGATAATCATATGGAGCATAAAAAATATAATTACGATCTGAAGGAATTAAACTCATGATTTTTCATGATAAGAAAGCTTATATAAACATAAAACTTACATAAGAAGAATTTCTTCAGAACTTCAAACAGGTACAATAAACACAAATATTTGACAGTGAACGGATCTATTATGATAGGCAAATTGCCCAATCTATATATATATATATATATATATATATATATATACATATATATATATATATATCAAAATAAATCATATCCTACGTGGCGTCGTATAGTCGCTCCATTTTAATTTTTCTCAATTCTCATTCATTCTTATTATTTTTCTAAATTTTTAATCAATTTCCATATCTAAAAACCATTAAATATCTAAAAAAATCATTAAATATCTAAAAATCATTATATCTCACAAATAAATCTCTATATATATATATATATATATATATATATATATATATATATATATATATTATAGCAAAATAAATCATATCCTACGTGGCGTCGTATAGTCGCTCCATTTTAATTTTTCTCAATTCTCATTCATTCTTATTTTTTTTCTAAATTTTAAATCAATTTCTATATCTAAAAACCGTTAAATATCTAAAAATAATTATATCTAACAAATAAATTTTAATTAATAACAAAATAAGTCATATCCTACGTGATGTTGTATAATCACTCCATTCTAATTTTTCTCAATTCATATTCATTTTTATATTTTCTAAATTTTTAATTAATTTTATGTTTAAGAACCATTAAATATTTAAAAACCGTTATATCTGACAAATAAATTTTAATTAAATGAATCCTTCATGGCTTTTGATTTCTAATCAATTTATCTTAAATCCCACATCGAAACTTTTACATACTTCACCAATTGTAGTAACATATTTATTAGGATAAGTAAATTCACCAACAATTAAATTTTATCAATTATTTAGTTGGCCAAATAAATAGTTATACTTTTTATTATAAAATTTAATTTGGCTAATATTTATTTGGCCAACAATTAAGTTTGCTAAATAAATAAAAATTTAATGAATTTCAAGACAAGTTATAATTCATATGCACATAAAATTTTTGGAGATAGCAAAATTTCTTTCCTCTTAATAACTTAAATTAAAATGCATATGACTTTAAACCATTAAATATTTAAAAATAATCATTAAATATTTAAAACTATTATATTTAACAGATAAATTTTAATTAAAATCATATTTAACATACGTCCCCGCTAGAGTATTAGTTGCATATGATTCTACCTTACCTTAGGATTGTTATAACTATGGTTATATAAATAACATAAATATGCATAATTAAATAATTAAATATCTAATGACCATAAAATTCAATTATTAACTCTCTTTCCTTCAAATATCAGGAGTACATGGATAGATATATAAATTAATTCCACACGTATATGCGTGTATTTGATCAAGATCACAATTATTAACAAATAAGTGATTGATTCGAATATAGGTAAATCCTATCAAAAGAAGAATTATTTAACAAATCAACTATTCTTATATTTAATAAGGTGTATAATTAATTTTATTACCTCATCTTAGGATTGTTAAAATTATGGTTATATAAATAACATAAATATGCATAGTTAAATAATTAAATATCTAATAACCATAAAATTCAATTATTAACATTTTTTTCTTCAAATATCATGACTACATGCATAGATAAATAAATTAGTTCCATACGTATATGCGTGTATTTGATCAAGATCACAATTATTAACGAATAATTAATTGATTCAAATATAGATAAATCCTATCCAAAAAAAAAAATCTTTAACAAATCACTACGTATTATGTAATTTTAATTTTCAGATTTCTTATTTTTATAAACTTCAAATGACTATGTAACAAACGTACGATAGGAAAACCTAATAGAACTAAAAATCATTAAATAATCATATAAACTTATAAATAAATAAATTATCAATTTGAGTCCTCGACAAGACAAAATTTATTATTTGGGATGAGGCACCTATAACGCACATATACTGTTTTGAAGCGCTCGAGAGAAGATGAAAGGATGTTATGAGATCTTCCGATAGAGCTAAATAACTTTTTGAAGGTTTGGTGGTTGTTAACGTGGAAATCTCAAAAGTCACTAAAAAAATAAGTCTAAAGATTGTTGTAATTGATTAAAGCTACAAACATCTAATTTAAGTAAATTTCAAATAAATGTAGCAATTTCTCTCTTAATATTTTGTGGGTCGATAATAAGACATCTAATTTAAGTTAATTTTAAATATATATTACACCCTTTTATTTTAAAATAATTTATTCAGTATTCTATTTTAATGAAATACTAGAATATAACAAAATTATGTAATAATATATTCCCGTCAAATTTCGACGGGCCACTTGCTAGTTTTATTGAATAAGAGTAAAGATTATAGATTTACTTTCCCGTTTCACCTCATTTAGCTTAATTCTTTTCGTCATGATTATTTAAAAATAAAATAAAATTATGGTATAAAAGTGTGTAGATCTATATTTATTATAATGAAAATTGATTATCCAAAAAAGATATAGGCCAAGTTGAATGAGACAACTCAAAAAGAAAAGCAGGTCACATCAAATAGAAAGAAAAGAGTATTAATTATTTATTACATAGTTTGAATTAATTTTGCTCATCAAATTCAAAAAAAATATTTGACCATTTATCCTTTATAATTTATTATAAAAATCGGTTACTTTATTAATGAATAGATTAAAATTTAAACAAACTATTATAACATACGTATGGGAAAAAAAATGGTCTTTCGGTAGAGTTAAGCATTCTAGAAAAAATTGAAAAGTTCACGTATATATTTTGAAAATTAAAGGCTGAAAATGACACAAAACCTAATTAACTCTTAAATAAATTCATCACAAAAGATCTATCAAAAATCACATGCGCATAGTTTCTAATATATATAATAATTGATGAATACATTTTCAATGTTCTGCAACTTGACTAGAAATGATATTAGTTTTTAATGTTGGTCCCAGGGCGAATATGTATTGGTATATGAGAGGGAATGGAGGTAGGAAATGTTGGAATAAATAGCTTATTTAATGCCATAATTACTTTGCAATTAATGGAATTAAAAAGTATTTTTGGAATCTACATATTGAGTAGATTAATTTGGTATATTTACTTGTTCAAATCTATAAACAATTGAATGACTAATTAATGCCCAATAATAGCCACTATTCGTACCACCTGTTTGCCCAAATAGCACGTGACGGCGGTTCAAGACCGAAGAGACACGCTGGTTCGGACCACCTGTTTGCCCAAACAGTGCACCCCTTTGGACTGAAGAGACACATCTCTTCGAACCAGAAGGATGCACCTCTTCAGACTAAAGAGTCACGTCCGTTCAAGGAAACCCCTGAAACACTATA
Organism: Salvia miltiorrhiza; assembly: GCF_028751815.1. Taxonomy (NCBI): domain Eukaryota; kingdom Viridiplantae; phylum Streptophyta; class Magnoliopsida; order Lamiales; family Lamiaceae; genus Salvia; species Salvia miltiorrhiza. The sequence goes on along the minus strand of NC_080389.1, from coordinate 32,582,043 downwards.
AATAGGGCCCTCCAAAATGAGATTAAACACACTAACAAATTCAGATAATCAACTTGTCATATTAGTTTAGTTTACATTCTTAGTCCTGAGTATCAAGCCGTTCGATCGTATAGCGATCTCCTAGTGCTAAGGACTCGTCTATCATCCCTAAACCATTGTATCTTGGGGGCAATTACTGTAGATCCGCGAGCACAGAGCAGAAGTAATTTTGCCTTACGGAGAGAGATTTAATCTCGCCTCGGTTCTGCATCTTTTTCCATTTATCGTCATTTATTTTCTACACTCCCAAAATAACAGGAAATACACCAATTAGCAGATTTAAAAACATTTTGTTCTTTATCTAATTATTTGATGTTCTAAGGCAGATGGTCTGATAATGATTTAGTCTAAAGAATACAAATCAGTGCTTGAGGTGTGCTGACTGATTTTCAGAAACTCTTGCTTAACAAATTATCAGTTATCTAAACTACTGATTTACTCGCCAGTAAGTCAATTAGAATACAGACTAGCATGTGCAAAATGTGGTGGTTTGTACTTGCTTAGAAAATCTTTTATCTTTTCATTTCAGCTCATGCAAAGAGTTCAATTGAGTATCAGAAACTTGGTTCATACTGATATAATCGTGAAAATCAATTTCATGCATATGTTGAGTACCAATGCAATTAGTTAGTGTGCTGAAAGATTTGTCAAACAGAGCAGCATTGGCCTAAAATGTTGATTGTAAAAATACAATCAGTTTGCTTGTTTAAATGTTTTCAGATTGTTAAAGGATTTAAAAGATAATTTGGAAAGACAATTCACCTTAGACTAATCATATGGGTTACGCGGTCACGACCGTTCTTAGCATTTTACGTGGTTGCAGTCTCGTGTGCTATTTCTCGATAGCATTCGTTGCTTCGCCAGTTTTCAGACTTCTCACTTGAAGCTTACTTGTCGACTTCTTCTTGCTTCTCAACTTATCTTTTACAATGAGTTACTCTCCAGCTAAGGGAACACACTATTATAATTAAGAACATTTGAAAAGATCAGTGTGTTCAAATCTAGGCTTAGGATGTTAACAATGAAAAACGCCTAGTCTAAAGAACTCCTAATGTATTCTCAAGTATTCAACTTGGAATATTACAATGAAGGTCTAGTTCCTAAAAGGGAAATTTGTTGTTTTCGGAAGCTTAAACCACAAAGGGTTTAGAGAAAAAGAAAGCACATTACCACTTTGCATATCTTTAGCTCCCATCGATTATATAGAGAGGAATAAGAATAGAGTTGTTGGAGAGAGATTTTTTCAAAATTCCAATTTGTCGTCCTTTGAAATATTCCCGTTTTATCAAGAAATGGATGTGATAGTTGGATCTGCATGAAGGAATATTAAACTGAATTAACGTTCCGCTTTGCCCAATGATCGTTTCTTGGTTATTATTAATTTATCATACAACGATTAATTCTTAAACATGCTCCTATGAATTTAACAGCTGCACATAGGTGTTAGAAATTACTTACTTGTAAAGCGGATGCACAGGTTGTTGATGATCGTATCGAAAGACTCCAGTTCTGATCTTCTCGACTGTATCCCGCTCAGCTTTCACCGTTGGATGGACAACGAGCTATGAAAGTCCCAAGCTAGAAATCTCCCTTGTTTCCTGCGCCCCCTCACAGCTCTCAAACCCTAATAATTATCAGCGTGTGTTTCCTGAGAGCTGACAGCTGTATTTTTATAATACAGAAAAGGGAGGGGAGCGCCACTTTTGAGTAGGGGACGATTTCTAGCCCTACTTGGGCTAGGAGACATTGGGCCAGTCCAGGGACCAGATACAAGGAATAAAGATGGGCCTCAAATAAATTAATTTATCTATGGTCAGCCCAGACCATAATTAATTTATAAATATCAGTTCATTCCACTAGAGAACCAATATTGACTTACCCCTTTATTGCCGGTGATGAGTTGGAGCTTGTATTTTGACTTATTAAATCCTCGTATTTAAAATATCCGACATCCATTAATTAATTATAGCTCTGACAGCCTTAATTAATTAATCTCTTTGTAATCCTTAAGCAGTACCACTCAAAACTTATTATTGCGCCTGAACTTAATCAACCTGCAGGGTTTAACACAATAAACATTATTGAGCTCCTTAAGGGGATGTCATTATCCTATACGGATACGAGTACTAATACAGATAATCAAATATCATATATTAACCGCTATCACCCAAGATACAGAGTACTCAAGTTACTATATAACTCTCACCCATAGTAAGTCAAAGTGATAAGCAAATCAATATATATATCTGAAATCTTATTAGTATTAAGATCTTATAAGTTACCGAGATCTTGATTCTTCACTTAAGTCAGATAGAAGAATACATCTCATTGTGGTCCTATCAATACGTTATGACGTACCAGTATAGATAAGTAATCAAGACAAACTACTTCCATCTATACCGCAGCCTAAACCAATAACTTGTCCTAGAGTTATTTCGGCTGTGATTATATTATATCTCTTAAGGTTATTCCAATTATACGGTCTTCTGTGATCTACAACACACCATATAATTTACTTATGTAGAGATAAAGAACATACAATGCAATCATGAACCCAATCAGATAGGAGATAAAATAGTGAACACAGGAATCATTGTATACAAGCATAAAACGTTCTTGCTTTCAGTATACAAATCCAACACTGCACATCCGTACGTTGATGTTGAAATGCGACAGATACCTTTTTTTCTGAAAAGTGGGATTTACATTTAATGTAAAATTTGTGGCATTAAATATCCAGAGTATCTTGATATGCTTTTAAGATTGACTCTGTTTTAAGCTTGATGATTTCAGGGCTGACATTATTGCATAAATGAGTTTGAGCACATGCAGCTTCGTATCCTTCAGTCAGTCAACTTGAGTAGACTGATACTTCCATCAGTTTGCGTTTCAGTGCAACAAAGTCTTCGTGTTGGTGGCTCGGGAAGAACTTGATCAGCATGCCCGTTTGCTGATCCTTCAGATTGGAATTGCTTCATCAGTCTGGTTCTCCTTTAGTGCGCTGGATCGTCTGCTGGTTTTTCTTGGCAGTTTGATCATTAGCTGTCGCAGCCCGCCTTAACTAAGGATAGTTAAGCCGAGTGATCTACAACTAGGGATGGGGTTAAAGAATAAGGGGAAGAAAGGGGCGTCATTTGGAACCGTAAATCTTACTCAACTTAAGAAAACTCGTCGTATTTACTCATTAATACTCACTTAAACAGTCTATGAAAGACAACATAAAAACTTAATTAATATCATTAATCCAGTTGTACATCATATGAAACCATTCTCTAAAGACTCAAAGTATGACATAACATACTATAACATCATAACTATTTTGCAGCGGAAAGTATAGACATATGTATGAAGACATCTTCTAGACAGGTTAACTTCGTTTATTAACAACCCTGGAGACTCCGCTCATTGCAGCACCATCACCACATCGGCTCAACCTGCACATTTAGAAAACATATGCAGGGCTGAGTACAAAAACACTCAGTGAACACATGCCAAACATCTCATTCTTATAAAGCTATAAATATTGTCATTGCCATTTCATATGCATAATATAAGGAATTTGTAGAAAGACCCTGTATTAGCTAAACTCATTTTCATTTCCTCAAAGTTGTCTGCGTAGACTTTTCTCATCAGGTAAGTATCATATTTGTTATAACATCAAGTACTGAGAGGGAGGCCTCCCTCTGCAGCACTATTGTAATACCCCGTTTCCCTGAGTTAAATTTAGAATTTATTTTCGAAATTTAGTAGTAAGATGATTCACGCCGGATATAAAGAAAACGATTTATTTTAATTCCAACAAACGATTTGCAAAATCATTTTTGTAAATGTTAGTCATTTAAATTCTTATGCATTTCATATTTATTTAAATTGAACATTAAGCATTTAGCATCTACACGAGCTATTTATTTAAGCAAACACTGAAGAATTATTACAGTTTTCATAGTACAACCCGGAAGATTTTTATTTTATTTTATTTTACTCCCACTACTCCCACCCATTTTTTTTTAAAAGCTTTCATCTTCCATCTTTTCCACCTCCATGATTAACATCACCATCAAAAGCCTTCCTTTACACATCCTTTTCCACCTCCATGATTAACATCACTAACTCCTCTACTGCACATCACCAACTTCCCTACTGCAATACACCCACTACACCTACTCCTTTACAGGCATTCAAGCCATGCCTGCTTTACAGGCATTCAAGCCATGCCTTTACAGTCAGACTCCTCATCTGCAATACAACTATACATCAACCAAGTTTCTGCCTTTTTCCATTAGGCACAAATTAATTGATCACTCACCACATATCACTTCGCAAGAAAGAAACTCAGATTCATAAGTCTATACAAAATATATTCCAAGCTCATCTCCTTCAACAATTCAGCAGCAAACGATCAGCCCTCTCATTCAAGGTTTCAGCTTTGAACTCACTTTGATATTTCATTTTACAGTATGATTTAAGCACACATTTCGCCTTATCTGTGCAAACTTCACCAAGCAAAAATCACAAGCATACACCCATTCATTGAGTCTCCCAAAAATGAACTTTACTATGAAAATAGATATGTATACATAATCTGTGCATATACATCAATGAAAGCATGATTTGTTTTAAAAATGAAAAGAAGAGTAGAAAAAAAAAAAAAGTCCTGAAGCTTTAACTTTCTCTGTTCGAACTTGTTGTGTTGAGTCGGGAGGTGGACGGAGGCACGGCACGGCAGCGGCGCTGCTGTCGCCCGGCCACGGTGAGAGAGAGGGAGCTAGGGCTCGGGCGCCGCTCTTCGCGGTGGGATGTCGGGCATGTTTCAGCCGAGAGAAGAGTGAAGCCGAGGGTGCATGTCTTCTGTTGGCTGGGTCAGAACTTGGCGGCGGCGGTCTGGCAGCCGCTGTTCGTCGGAGAGAGATGAGGGAGGCTGGGTTTAGCGGCGGTGGTGCCGCTGCTGCCCAGCCAAGGACGGGCAGAGAGGGAGTTTCAGAGGGTGAGCGGCGACGGCGGGGCGAAGCTACTGCCGTCGGCTGCCGAGTCAAGTCAGGGAAGGGGCGTTTGGCTGTGAGCCGGCAGACGGCTGTAGTGGCGTGAAGCTGCTGCTGTCAGTCTGGCCGAGTAAGTGAGAGAGAGAGAAAGCTTGAGGGCTGGGAATCGGCGATGGTGGCAGCGTATGGCTGCTGCTATCGGCCGGAGTTAGAGAGAGATCTGTGAACAGGGGGCTGGGTTGGTAACGGCGGCTTCTGCTGCTGTCGGCCGGAGGAAGAAGGGGAGAGAGATTGAGGGAGGAGAGTGACCGCAGGCTGCGCTCTCGCCGGTGACGGAGGCGGCGCTTCGCCGAAGAAGAAGGGAGGGGCGCCGATTGAGAGATGTGTGAGTGTGTGCGTGTGTTTGTGAGAGGGGAGAAATAAGGGAGGGAGTGTTGGGCTTTAGGTTTGGGTTAGGGGTTGGGCTTTGAAGTGTTGGGCCTTTGTTTTAAATTTTGACTTGGGCCGATTTTAATTGAGGGTGGGCTTGCGAATTGGGCTCAATTTATTTAATTAGTTATGGGCCGATTTTTATAAGTACTTGGGCCGAGATTTTTAATTAAATGGGCTGGGTTATTTCTTAATTTTGGGCCGATTTTTTATATTAAGCTGGGCCTTTGATTATTTTAAATCATGGGCTGCCCAAGTATTTATTTAATTGGATTTGTACAGATTTTATTTAAAGGAGCTACACTATTATAATTAATTAGACTTATTAAGTTTAATTAATTATTTTCAAAGAGTAAATTTTTATAATAATATTAAATTATTATTATAAGCATATTTTAAGTAAATTACTTATTATATGCTAAGCATGACAAGATTTGCATTATATTTTGCAATAAGAATATTTATGATTTAATTGGTTTTATTTATAATTCCAATTATTAAAAGATGAGTAAGAATATTGTTGGTGTTCTTAACTCAAGAGAAAATGTTTTCAATTATTTATTCATTAAATTTTGAAAACCCGGCGAAGTGAATCATAGAATATTAAGCACTACACCATGACTTAAGATTAGAATTCAAGGAGACCTATTGAGAATAGATTTCTTGTAGGCTTTGAGCAACAGGAGGATTAGCACTGCTATTCCGATTCAGAGATAAGGATAAACGACAGGCTTTGCCTAATCAGGTGGGCATTACTTTTACTATACGTATATAGAGATCCCCTGCGTGTCGTAGGCCTCTTATACGAATATATGCATGAGATGATTTTAACTGTTAATTTCAGTTTATTATTATGCCCAAATGATAAATGACTCTTATGAAATGAAAATGAAATGTTTATGAAATGAAATGAAATGTTTATGAAATGATTGACTGCCAAAAATGTTTATGTTTTTATATGTATCCTATCTGTGTTGGTTCGCCAACTTTAAAGGAAATCCAATTGGGATCCTATGCTAGACAAAGGTCGCTAGCTAGGGTTAACGTGTACACTTATGGAGACCGCGAGTCGCTTGCGACCGGTCTTGGCGTCCGTGGTAAGGAGGCCTCCTTCCCGGCGCGTGACAGAAAGGAACAGATATGGATCATATGAAGGAAAATGATCGGCCGATCGACTTTATGAAAATGAAAGAAATATTTTAGTAAGCGCAGGTCATTTAAGAAAACCCCTGTGTGTTACTGTTATGGCAGTTCAATTTATATATGTATGCATGTTGTATTTTCGGCTATGCCCACTGAGTATTTTTATACTCAGCCCTGCATGTATTTCTAAATGTGCAGGTTGAGCAGTTTATGGAATGGAATGATGTTGAGCGGGTGTTCCTTTGACATTTCAAGAAATGTAACCTTGAGTATACATCTTCATATGTATATCTCACACGTTTTCCGCTGCAAAACACTTTGATTAGGATAACTCTATGTTATGAAGTTGTTACACGTGTTATTGGGTAAACCACCTTAATCAGTTCTCTTTTATGTGTATGTTTTATAAGTATCCAAATGATCATATATGATCCTAGCCTTTTTATCTATAAGTGATATTTTCATATACTTTAATGTTAAGTAATTGTCCATTTCCATTTCTTATTGTTCACCCCAAGTCATAACCCATGTTAACCCGTCATTGGGATAGTGGGCTGTGACAGAGTGGTATCAGAGCGGTTCGTTCGCTCTGGCCCTAGAAACCTTATTCTAAAGAGTCGAGTCTAGTTTGATTCTTTAAACTTACATGTGTTCATATGGCACCGCTCAACATTCCATTTCATCGTGCTCAATCAAGGAAAGAAGGTAACTGCAGTTTCAACGTTTTAAAGATGTTAATGTTCTAAAATGCTTCATGAATATGTTTATGTGAAGAGCATGTTATGATGAAATGTTGAATGTTTTGCCTTTCATGGCATATTTTCGCAATCTATGATGTTATGATCAGATGAATGATAGAAAAGTGACATATGTTTTCCCAGAGAACATAGATTGCTATAAGATGCATGATCACAATTTCAAAAGAACATAGACTATTAGATTAGTAGGATATCTCTACAATCTAGATTCTTAAGGTAATGATTTAGAAGAATGAAAGAGAACTTAGAACGTCTCAGCTCCCTTAAGAAAATGATGGTTCTTTTGAACTACAAAGAGGAATGAAAAGATATGTACGAGGTAAAGGAAAAGCACAGAATGAAAATACGAGACGAATTCAAGGTAAACGTTGCATCAAAGGTTGAACCATAGTCTCTACGTTCGAATGTTCAAGTGCGACGGAACATCGAATCGACTTTTGCTACACGATAGATTTTAAGAATAGTGTGTTTTGCCTGTGTACGTATGTCTGTGTGTATATGTCTTAAGAGAGGTTTGGGGTTTGAGATCAATAGGATAAGGAACCTTAAGATAAGTTTAGTTGTCATGATGAACTTATGCTTTGTTATGTATAGTATGTTCATGGCTCTCCAAGTTCGGGACGATGTTTCCCGTGTGACTGGGAGGTGATGATGTTGGACCTGGCCAGTCCACATGATCCAAATCTCAGTAGATGTCTTTTGGGTTGAAAACCCATGTGTTTCAACTTTCGGTTGAAAAGCCAGATGGGTTCATACTCGAGGTCATTTTGTTCGACCTAGTAGTTAATCATTTCATACCCTCTGGTCATTCTTTTGATTCTCTTGAACAATTTCTACAACACCTTATTTTGATGTTGTGTTGAGTTTGAGCCTTGCAACTCGTGAGTTGTCAGAATAGATCCCCTTGTTTGATAAGACCAAGAAATGTTAGTCTACCGATGTAGTATACTACCCAAACTATGACTTCATATAATTGTGTCTCATTGTGATTGGTTGAGGTTAGTTTTTATCCTATAAATGATATCGACCACTCATTATGATAGAAATTCAGAGTCCAAGCTAAGACCGTAATATAGTGTTCGAGTACGAGGACTTAAGTTAATTGGTCTATGATAGTTTTAAGATAAATTCATAGGAAAGTGTTATTCATGTGATAGGTAACAAGAAATGGGTTGATGACTATTTTAGTCTTTGGAAAAAAGAATACCCCGTAGATGAGCCCTAGGAATGAGGTAGGAGCAAAATGAACCGCCGAAAAAGGACGAGGGAACTTATTCTCAAGTAAATCTCGTGTATATAAATTGGAATTAGGAATCCAATTGATATGAGGATAGACCCGAATCTATTCTAGATCGGAAAGTTAAAGTACTAAGGAATAAGTCGATACCCTTAGTAATAGTTCTTTGGAAGCACTATGATCAAGAAAAGGCGATGTGGGAACTCGAGTTTAGCATGAAGGAGAAGTACCCAGAATTATTTTCATGTGGTACAAATTTCGAACGAAATTTCTTTTAAGGAGGATAGTATGTCATACCCCGACTTTTAATCCCTGATTAAGGGCTTAATTATTAATAATTAGGATTCGGCATCCATTTATAATAAAAACTGGTTTGATTTATCTGATGTGATTTAATCATTATATATGTGTTTTAATGTGCTTAGTTAAAGGAAAATTTTTATAAATGTGGTGCATAAGTTTTAATTGGTGAGTTAAGTGTATTTATATGTGCCACATGAATTTTAAATTATGCATGAAGTCATGAATTTTATCTAAATTTGATAGTACATGTAACACCCCGTACTTTTCCCTATGTTGTGAGATAGTGTCTTAACACTATTGAGAATACTGAGATGTCAGAGAGATTGACTGTCCTATTAAGAAAATAGGAATAATGAGTTGGAAATAGAGTCGAGAAAGAAAGAGTGAAAAACCTTAAAAAAAAAAAAAAAAAAAAAAAAAAAAAAAAAAAAATCGGTCAGAGAGACGTCTAGTTTGTCTGTGTTTGCCGACTGCTTTGACGTGATATTATGTGAAATTACGTGACTGATTGATTATGTGAGTTTTGTTACGTATGTCATTGTGAGCAAATTATTATGATTTTTATTTGATGACTTTAGCACTTGGAATTTTAATTAAGTTTTCAAAGCAAGTGCAGTTTATTTTTACCGAGAAATCAAAGAATGTCGGTTTATGAAAATTTTTCCAAACAAAATATTTTCAAATCATTTTTCCTAGGATGAGGAATATTATAATTGAGTGAGTGCACTAATATTAGTGCCATATTTATTTTAAATATTGGTCACAAGAGTTTTGTAGCATTGCATTAATTAGTAATTAGTCTTTTATGATTTTGTTAATGTAGCTTAATACATGATTTATTCTAGACTACACAACCTTACACACACATGATTATTTTAATCTAATAAGCATGTGATTAATTTCCTTAGCCTTACTTGAAGTGGACGTGTGGTATGAAGATGAAGGGAAGGGATTAGTGTATAGGGGGGGACAAGTATTAAATGGTGAATAGTGTTTGGTCTCCAATCATCCTTCCTAAGCAAGACAAATTCACTTCATTTTCCTCATTTTCTTCACCATTCGGCCACTCTCAATTTCTCTCCCTCTCTTCCGATGTTGCTCCAAAAGATCACCATAGATGAATCACCAAAGCTTCCAAGTTCACATCAAGATCAATTCCTCCACCAAATCAACATAAACACCTTTCAATTCTTGAAGATTTCAAGAGGACCGTGGGGTTTGGTTTGAAGAGTGAGAAAGGAAAACTTTGATTTTTGTTTAATCTTGGGTAAGTGATTCTTATTTTTATTGATCTAGATTGTATGATGTTATATGTGAGTATATGATTATGATTGAGCAAGAAAATCACCCAACTTATTTCTATGAAATTTTCGAAAATTAGGGGCTTGAAACCCTACGAAATTTTGTTGTTTGTTTTCTTGAATTGGCTTGAGTTATATGATGATTGATGATTATTGAGTTAATATATATGAATATCTTGATGATTAGCCATGAGATATAGATTTTTCTATTAGGTTAGTTTACCTAAAATTGGGATGTTGAGATCCTATGGATCAATTGATGTATTGATGATGGATTTGAGTTTATGAGATGATCTAGATGATTAATGATGGATGAGATTGAAGCTTGAGGTTGAGAGGTGAAAAATGAAAAGTGTTAGTTTGAGGAAGAAGATGACATACATGTGTATCTATATGTGATCTTGTTTTATGATGTTGATTTGTGCTAATTGGTAACCTAGGATGTTAGATCTATGATTTGATCAATAGGTTATACATGATTAGTGATATTTTCAAAAGAGTTTAGTTTAATAAAAAAATTAGGACTTTTTGCCTATATGTTATTTAAGTTATTTTGGCTTAAGATATATGTATTTTAGCATGATATTAGTGTATAATTATGTTTGAGTAAGTCTTTTGTTGGCTAAGAAATTTTTGACTTAGTTTAGTTTGTATGAGTTTTTGAGTTTTCATATTTTGAGAAGTCGATGATTGATAAAATGAGGTCTAATTGCTTTATGACCATTATGTGAAAGTTTGTCATGTTTTTTTAAGAGTTTTATAATGATACATGAAGTTTCATTAGAGTTTAGTACATGATAAAAGGGAATCTATATGTGTATAATGAGTTATATGATGAATGAGATCATGTTTGAATAATTGAGTAATTTTGTGCATGAAAATGAAAAGAGAATTTTAATGATGCGTTCATTGAAACGTTTTACTAGAGATTTGAGGTTATGATGTAAGAAGAGAGTCAAGATTTGAGTATGATGAGCATTATAATGTGCCTGAATGTTTGTGAGTGTTATATGTGTTTAAAATGAGCTTTGATGAGTTTCCTTGAAGGAATGTTGAGTTGAGTATTTTAAGAGTTTGAGATGAGATTTTGGTGAATTTCGTAGGCCTACTGACCTACTGTGATCGACGGTTTTTAAATGTCAAAAAGCTTTGAAAATTTTATACCAAGTCTCTACATGAGTCTTGAGAACATCGGTAAAATTTCAAGTCATTTGGACTTCATTTACTATTTTTATAAAATACAAAACCGAAACTGCATATTATTACCGAGAGTTTCAGAGAGCAGGGGAAAGAGTCATTCATTTCAGTAGCTTCCTGTGTGCTCTAGCTTTCCAAAATTTTATGGTATTAACCTTATTGTGTTAGCTAGATATTCACAAAATGTGAGCCCAGTTTGACAACATTTACTATTTTTTCAAAAATCCAAGTTTTCGATTGCTCAAAACTGCCGAATATGGTAGACTGTAGTAAAACAGTCATGTCTCCTACAATACTTGGAGTTTTTGACTCTATTTTTTTTTATATGAAAATAGACTTGAAGACCTTTCTTTTGGTATGAGTCTCGAGTCCAGGAGGCGTCGGAGTAAGAACAGGTTAGATTTTGAAGTTGAGTCAGTGTAAAAACAGAGCATGTTTTGATAATGTTTGATTGTGTTTTCTTATGTGCCTTATGTGATTGTGTTGTCTATGTGTTGAATGAGATTAGACGAGCCTTATATGAGAGATAAATCGAGACTTAGTACCATGATTTTCTTGAAACCTATCCTTGAACTTAAGGATTTGAGATGAGTGGAGAGTTTATATAAAGTTGAGTAAAGAGATAGAATATGAGATAGAGCATGAGTTAAGGCTTTATGAGTATGGATTTTAAAATGATTAAAATGTTTTAAATCAATTCCTTTTTAATGGAGTTTAAAATGCTTATTTAAGTCATTTATAAATGAATAATGAGAAATGCGTAAAGAAGTTCGTAAATGAATCGCGGCATGAGATTTTCAATTTCCCTAGTAAACTAAGGAGATATTATGAAGGAACAAGCAATGAACGAGACGCTCACCACCGAGTCACTACAACAATCAGAGAAGTAAAAAGTTCACGCACAAACAAGATATGTACACCACCTCAAGATGGAGGTAAAGAAAAAGGAAATGGAAGGAAAGCACTAGAACTAAACTTAAGGTATAACCCAAACCCAAGGCTAGTAGGCTCAAGCTAAGAGAGTGAATGCTTTGGCTAAAGTGCCAGAAGCTACAGCAAGAATAAAGTTGGAACGCCACCACAATGGAAACTTAGAAACCCCCATTAAATAATCATTTGGAAATGAGAAAATGAGTTTACATGGCAGAAGGAGTGCCATTAATCTTTAAGTGAAAATTTACCAAGATGGTGAGAAAAGTTTGATATTAGAATTCCCTAGTCAAATCTGAGAAGGTGACTTAGGACGAAGGAAACAATTAAGGTAGTTCACCACTTTACTAAGATGAAGTGGGTGAAAGAATGTTGTTAGGTCCTGAACTGGTCCAACAGGCGATTGAGAAAGTCGACCACATCAAGCAAAGAATCAAAGAAACTCAAGATAGACAAAAGTCTTACGCCGATAAACGCCGATTGGAATTAGAATTTAATGTTGGGGATCGAGTTTTCCTCAAAGTCTCTCCCTCAAAGGGAGTTATACGTTTCGGAAAGAGGGGCAAGTCACAACCCCGTTATATAGGACCTTTTGAGATCCTAGATAAGTTAGGTCTTTGTAGCCTATAAGTTGGCTCTGCCACCAAGCATTGTGGATGTATACAATACGTATAGCACCTCGCAATTAAGAAAGCATGTGATTAAGCAAGATAAAGTAGTCCTAGCCAGGACCTAAGTTGTGATGAGAAATCAGTCCAGATACTTGATCGCAAGATTCAAGTTTTACGAGGCAATAATATTGTTCTCGTCATGTAGTGGAACCATCACGGGATGGAAAAGGCCACAAAAGAGATGAATGAAACGAATGACTAGTATCACAAGATAGAATACCAGATATGCAATTCCGAGGACGGAATTTTTATAAGGAGGGAGGAATGTAATACCCCGTTTCCCTGAGTTAAATTTAGAATTTATTTTCGAAATTTAGTAGTAAGATGATTCACGCCGGATATAAAGAAAACGATTTATTTTAATTCCAACAAACGATTTGCAAAATCATTTTTGTAAATGTTAGTCATTTAAATTCTTATGCATTTCATATTTATTTAAATTGAACATTAAGCATTTAGCATCTACACGAGCTATTTATTTAAGCAAACACTGAAGAATTATTACAGTTTTCATAGTACAACCCGGAAGATTTTTATTTTATTTTATTTTACTCCCACTACTCCCACCCATTTTTTTTAAAAGCTTTCATCTTCCATCTTTTCCACCTCCATGATTAACATCACCATCAAAAGCCTTCCTTTACACATCCTTTTCCACCTCCATGATTAACATCACTAACTCCTCTACTGCACATCACCAACTTCCCTACTGCAATACACCCACTACACCTACTCCTTTACAGGCATTCAAGCCATGCCTGCTTTACAGGCATTCAAGCCATGCCTTTACAGTCAGACTCCTCATCTGCAATACAACTATACATCAACCAAGTTTCTGCCTTTTTCCATTAGGCACAAATTAATTGATCACTCACCACATATCACTTCGCAAGAAAGAAACTCAGATTCATAAGTCTATACAAAATATATTCCAAGCTCATCTCCTTCAACAATTCAGCAGCAAACGATCAGCCCTCTCATTCAAGGTTTCAGCTTTGAACTCACTTTGATATTTCATTTTACAGTATGATTTAAGCACACATTTCGCCTTATCTGTGCAAACTTCACCAAGCAAAAATCACAAGCATACACCCATTCATTGAGTCTCCCAAAAATGAACTTTACTATGAAAATAGATATGTATACATAATCTGTGCATATACATCAATGAAAGCATGATTTGTTTTAAAAATGAAAAGAAGAGTAGAAAAAAAAAAGTCTTGAAGCTTTAACTTTCTCTGTTCGAACTTGTTGTGTTGAGTCGGGAGGTGGACGGAGGCACGGCACGGCAGCGGCGCTGCTGTCGCCCGGCCACGGTGAGAGAGAGGGAGCTAGGGCTCGGGCGCCGCTCTTCGCGGTGGGATGTCGGGCCTGTTTCAGCCGAGAGAAGAGTGAAGCCGAGGGTGCATGTCTTCTGTTGGCTGGGTCAGAACTTGGCGGCGGCGGTCTGGCAGCCGCTGTTCGTCGGAGAGAGATGAGGGAGGCTGGGTTTAGCGGCGGTGGTGCCGCTGCTGCCCAGCCAAGGACGGGCAGAGAGGGAGTTTCAGAGGGTGAGCGGCGACGGCGGGGCGAAGCTACTGCCGTCGGCTGCCGAGTCAAGTCAGGGAAGGGGCGTTTGGCTGTGAGCCGGCAGACGGCTGTAGTGGCGTGAAGCTGCTGCTGTCAGTCTGGCCGAGTAAGTGAGAGAGAGAGAAAGCTTGAGGGCTGGGAATCGGCGATGGTGGCAGCGTATGGCTGCTGCTATCGGCCGGAGTTAGAGAGAGATCTGTGAACAGGGGGCTGGGTTGGTAACGGCGGCTTCTGCTGCTGTCGGCCGGAGGAAGAAGGGGAGAGAGATTGAGGGAGGAGAGTGACCGCAGGCTGCGCTCTCGCCGGTGACGGAGGCGGCGCTTCGCCGAAGAAGAAGGGAGGGGCGCCGATTGAGAGATGTGTGAGTGTGTGCGTGTGTTTGTGAGAGGGGAGAAATAAGGGAGGGAGTGTTGGGCTTTAGGTTTGGGTTAGGGGTTGGGCTTTGAAGTGTTGGGCCTTTGTTTTAAATTTTGACTTGGGCCGATTTTAATTGAGGGTGGGCTTGCGAATTGGGCTCAATTTATTTAATTAGTTATGGGCCGATTTTTATAAGTACTTGGGCCGAGATTTTTAATTAAATGGGCTGGGTTATTTCTTAATTTTGGGCCGATTTTTTATATTAAGCTGGGCCTTTGATTATTTTAAATCATGGGCTGCCCAAGTATTTATTTAATTGGATTTGTACAGATTTTATTTAAAGGAGCTACACTATTATAATTAATTAGACCTATTAAGTTTAATTAATTATTTTCAAAGAGTAAATTTTTATAATAATATTAAATTATTATTATAAGCATATTTTAAGTAAATTACTTATTATATGCTAAGCATGACAAGATTTGCATTATATTTTGCAATAAGAATATTTATGATTTAATTGGTTTTATTTATAATTCCAATTATTAAAAGATGAGTAAGAATATTGTTGGTGTTCTTAACTCAAGAGAAAATGTTTTCAATTATTTATTCATTAAATTTTGAAAACCCGGCGAAGTGAATCATAGAATATTAAGCACTACACCATGACTTAAGATTAGAATTCAAGGAGACCTATTGAGAATAGATTTCTTGTAGGCTTTGAGCAACAGGAGGATTAGCACTGCTATTCCGATTCAGAGATAAGGATAAACGACAGGCTTTGCCTAATCAGGTGGGCATTACTTTTACTATACGTATATAGAGATCCCCTGCGTGTCGTAGGCCTCTTATACGAATATATGCATGAGATGATTTTAACTGTTAATTTCAGTTTATTATTATGCCCAAATGATAAATGACTCTTATGAAATGAAAATGAAATGTTTATGAAATGAAATGAAATGTTTATGAAATGATTGACTGCCAAAAATGTTTATGTTTTTATATGTATCCTATCTGTGTTGGTTCGCCAACTTTAAAGGAAATCCAATTGGGATCCTATGCTAGACAAAGGTCGCTAGCTAGGGTTAACGTGTACACTTATGGAGACCGCGAGTCGCTTGCGACCGGTCTTGGCGTCCGTGGTAAGGAGGCCTCCTTCCCGGCGCGTGACAGAAAGGAACAGATATGGATCATATGAAGGAAAATGATCGGCCGATCGACTTTATGAAAATGAAAGAAATATTTTAGTAAGCGCAGGTCATTTAAGAAAACCCCTGTGTGTTACTGTTATGGCAGTTCAATTTATATATGTATGCATGTTGTATTTTCGGCTATGCCCACTGAGTATTTTTATACTCAGCCCTGCATGTATTTCTAAATGTGCAGGTTGAGCAGTTGATGGAATGGAATGATGTTGAGCGGGTGTTCCTTTGACATTTCAAGAAATGTAACCTTGAGTATACATCTTCATATGTATATCTCACACGTTTTCCGCTGCAAAACACTTTGATTAGGATAACTCTATGTTATGAAGTTGTTACACGTGTTATTGGGTAAACCACCTTAATCAGTTCTCTTTTATGTGTATGTTTTATAAGTATCCAAATGATCATATATGATCCTAGCCTTTTTATCTATAAGTGATATTTTCATATACTTTAATGTTAAGTAATTGTCCATTTCCATTTCTTATTGTTCACCCCAAGTCATAACCCCTGTTAACCCGTCATTGGGATAGTGGGCTGTGACAACTATGATCGGCCAACCTGAAAGATGACTCACGACCACCTCAGTGTACACAAATTCTTACTAGTATCTACACTAGCATAGGACCGATTTCTTCATCTCAAGCAGATAGATAACATACCAAAACATAAAAAATTTAGCAATGCAATAACTTCAATATAACATCCTTCATATAATAATAATTCCCTTCATTTCATTTCGTTTCATAAAGAACCATTCATCATTTGATCATTTTCATAAAATCGAAACTTAACAATTATATCGTGTCATTCATCTCATTTCGTATAAGAGGCCTGCATGCCGGGGATCTCTATATACGTGTTTAAGAAAGTCCACCTCGTTGCCTCTCGTATTAACGGGGAATATCACTCTCTCCCCACGTCTTTACTTCCCAAAAGGTCCTTCATTGCTATGAAGAATCGATGAGAAAAAGGGTCATTATAAAAGAAAACTCACTTACTAACTTAAACTGAAATAAGGAATTAAAACTTAACACTTTTAAAACCTAAGTCTTGCCAGCACTGACTTGGCAGCAAGAGCTGACAACACGACATAGCTGGACATCTCATTCCAGCGCTGACTACTCGTTATAGCTGGACATCTCATTCCAACGCTGACTACTCGTCATAGCTGGACTCTCATTCCAGCGTTGCCTACTCAACAGAGCTGAACTCGACAAAGCCACAGCTCACAACTCGACAGAGCTGAACTCAGCAGCCAGAGCTGAACTCAACTCGACAGAGCTGAACTCAACAGCCAGAGCTGAACTCAACCCGACAGAGCTGAACTCAACAGCCAGAGCTGAACTCAACCCGACAGAGCTGAACTCAACAGCCAGAGCTGAACTCAACCCGACAGAGCTGAACTTCAACAGTCAGAGCTGAACTCAACAGCACTTCAACTGCCAGAGCTGAAATCCACACGTCAGAGCTGACCAACCCGGCAGAGCTGAACTCAACCGCCAGAGCTGACCAACCCGACAGAGCTGGATTCCGCCGCCAGAGCTGACTAGCTCGGCAGAGCTGGAATTCACGCCCCAACTCAAAAAGCTCAACACTCACCAATCATGCTCATCAACCAAACGGTTCTCATGCTCCTCACATGCCTCAAAACTTCAAACTCAATCTATCATGCTCAACTTCTATCCTAGAACACAAAAACATACTAACATACCTCATGCCATGCTCAAACTCAAGACACAAAGCAGCCATGCTCGACAAAACCTACAGCTTATCATGCTTGGAAAAATACAAATTTAACATATAACAATCCTAGCATACTCCTAAACACATATAACAAGTCACAACGATTAAATAAAAATCGAAGGACGAGCTATGACGAAGAACACGGACGGGCTGCCCTCACGGGTTTCATAGCTAGGGTTCGAACCATCCTTAACTCCTTCATTAAACATGCTCAACTATTACCCAAGAACAACATACTAAAATCTCACGACGATCCGACGTCGTTTCAAAATAAAGTCGAGAATCGACGTTTTTCGACGTCGACTAAAATCGAAAAGCAAACTATCAAAACGTAGGTAGAGATATTACCTACTTAGATACGTGCTCAAAAAGATGATCGGGGCTCGTCTCCTTGCTCAAAACAGAGCTCAGATGCTCCAACCCAAGCAAATTAAAATGGTGTTATGCGTGAACTAGTGTCTGTTTTAAGTGTTGTGTGTGTGAGATTAAAGTGTGAGTGGAGTGTTTGGCTGATACAGCCGTAAGTAAGTTAGGGGAAAGGGGTTTGGGCGGTTGGGGGGTTGGTTAGGGGTAGGGTAGGTTTAGATATTTTAGGATATTTAATCCTTTAATCGTTAAATATCTCGTTTCGTCTCGATTTAACGACTAACTACTCATACTCTTCGTTACTCGCCCTCTCAACCTCTACTCACTTTCATGACACTCGTAATTCTATATAAATATAGAAAACGCAAGCTCGTTCTCGAAATTCTGATAAACGAGCTCGGTTTGTTTATCGAGAAAATCCGATTTACTATTCACTCGTCGTCCAAAAATAAAAACTTTCATTATTGGACTCGTATCGAAAAACTAAGAATATTTCTCGACGACGTGCACATAAGATTTTGAAAGTCGACAAAAAGACGAAGTAGCAGTATTTTACTATTCATCGTCAAAAAGTCAGAAATTTCAAAAACGTCTTAACGGACTCAGATCTCACTTCCGAGTTCATCGTTCTCATTCAAATAATTATCTCGAATTATTCAAATACTCAAACTCAAATACGGATATAAAATCCCACATCATTCTCACATCATCAAAAGAACATCTCAACATCTTAAAAATAACAAGAAAACTTCATATAACTCCTCATCTCTTCACAAAGTAATCAAATAAGGGATCTAAACCTTAATTAGTCAAACTCAAGCAATTAAACACGTCATCAAAAGCCCGGGTATTACATTAGCTGAGAATGTAGTAGCTTTAAACTTGTTCATAGAATTTATCTAAGTCTTTTCTTCTTAGATTTAGGGGGTGTTTATTTTGGAGGATTAGCCTTGATAGATAAAAATAGTAAGGATTATCCCTTGTTTACTTTGATGGATTGCAACTTTGGGATATCCCAAGACCCTTGATTATTTTTATCATTTAAGCTAATTTGTTTTATTCTTATCCCATGGAAAAGGTGGGATTGAAGATATCCTACTTTTGAGGATAAAAATAGTTAATCATACAAAGTAAACGCTTCCTTAGGATTTAACAGAGTGCATTTTCATCTAGGAATTTCCTTATCCTTTAATTTTGTTATGGTCATCATGGATTTTGCATATCATTAAGTTTTGGCATTAATCAAAATATAAATTTTTTCTAACAATATCTAATGAATTAATATATTTTTATAAATATATAATATGTTATTTACAAAATTATTCTTAAAATAAAATATATAATGAAAATATGATAAATAATTTATATTTAATTTATGTGTATAACACTTTTTATATTAATATAAATGTAGGTCTCTTGTATGTGTCGATCAGATATTAGAATTAAAAATTATATAAGCTGCACACATTTTTTTTTATCAAATTCTGATATATTGAAATTTAATTAAACTTGTGACAATTAAGACTCGTAAACTCCGCACATAGGTAGAGCCACGTAAGGAAAAAGAGAAATCTAGCCGCAATAGGATTGAAGCCCATGATAAATCTCCTCAACACCCACTACCACCAAACCTGTAATTTAATCTTGGAAAAAGTAACAATTAAACCACTAACATATATGGATATTTCTATGGCGTTTGATACTCTATACTCGATATTGGATCAATCATCCCCAATGTCCCAATTTCGGTGCAATTAAACCCCTTCTTAAATGTCTATTAAACATTGTCTTTTTTTTTTACAAATATAATCTCCGGCAAGCTCCCTAGCCTCAAACTTAGAGAATATTGTTCGGTCACGCTGCAATGGGGTGAAGAAATCTCCTTCGTTAGCAAGATTAAAAGAGGAAAAAAAGATTCAATACTTTCAAATCAATTTTAAGAAAATTTATCCATTACTCCAATTCTCGACAGTCATTACTAATGGGGTGGAGTTGAGAGAGATGAAAGCTAAAAACTAAAAATGATGGTTGAGGAAAAAACATTGTCGGAGCATCTCCACAAGCTAATTAGGGTAAAATATGTGTAGGAGCTCGAAAACCTATTGCAATTGCTGTGGCAAACCCGAAAAATTGGTCTCTCGAATTCGCAGAAGTCTTCCATTCACTCTTTCTTGATCTTCCTTCGCCCTACGATTTAGACCCAGTCAGTTCTTTTTTCCTGTTGATCTTCCTCTGGTGGAGTGCAAGGGGATGATGTGCGTCATTTTTCTGTCATAATTTTAGGAGCCAGCTAGCCTGCGAGTGTGGGTCGGGGCTGGGATGAAGAGCGGCAGTGTTGGACGCAAACGGCGGAGAATCGTAGGTATGTGTGAATTTTGGGGAGATTTGTAGGTATGTGATCTGTGATGTGGGTGAGAACGAGTTGGCGGAGCTGCCGCACTGCTCTGTGTTGACGGTATGTGATGTAGCTCCTCCACCTCAAATTTGTAAAAAAAAAAAAAATAGACGGCGTTTTACGGGCATTTCTAGGATAGGTTTAACTACACCGAAATTGGGACATCCAAGAGGTGATTGATCCAATGTCGAGTATAGTGGGCCAAACGCTATAGGGGTGTCAATGTTAGGGGTTTAATTACTACCTTTCCCTTTAAACTTTCTAGTAAATTGATGAAATATTACATGCGAACTACTTCCTCCGTGCCTAAAAATTATGGTCTAATGAAAATGGGACAATTCAAAAAAAAAAATGTGATTGTTGTGTTTAAGTCGAGATTAGGTCGCACACCTTTTTTGTAAATAGTAAGAGAGGAAGTTTGTGGAATTATTTCAAAATAAAGAAATACCACAATTTTTCAAAGATGTCCCGAAATGGTAATAAGACCATAAATTTTAGGGAATATAACCTCGTTTTTATTTAACCATAAGCAGTTTGTTATTCGTACAATATAATACATCAGACAACAATAACTAAATAGAGATGCTATTTGGGACACCCTTCCCTGTGACACCAGGTCCAGAATAGGGTTTCAAAAGCTCGTACGGCACCACTCCAGCTCCCGACCTATTCTTGAGGTTGGTATCAGCATTTCTGGCATCAATGACCCCTTCAATCTCCTTCAATCTCCCTTGGTAACGTTCAAATGCAGCGCTGATCACTTTATCATCCTCCCAGTACGGCTCAATTCGACCACCAATGTACTCTTCATCAGGAGAGTGGTTGGACAGAACATCTAAAATCGTCATAATTACTGTTGCTTGAAGTTGCGATGGGAAACAGTCTAGAAGGATCGCCTCCGGCCTTTCCATAAACTTCTCTTCAACAGCGGGGCTCGGTTCTTCGCAAGGCATCGGCGTTCGAGCAATGGTTGGCCTATTCGGAAAGTATGCTCCAAAATCAAATTGCCCAAAGTTTACAGCTGCGTGGTGACCTGCAGCTGTCCATATAATTGTTGTTAAAATTCCGATTAGATCCTCTGGAGTGTTGAGCTCCGGCCACCATGGCTCGTCCTTCTTATCACCGTGCCCTACTGTTTTTATTTCCGTCCACCACGCCTGAAGCTCCGAATCCGACTGCACCAAGTTGGCTTTAGGATAGAAGTGTGAGACGTAGTCAGTGATCCACTGTTTGATGGAATCCCATATCAGCAAACCGTCGTTTGCATAAGGGTAGTCCTCAATAGTCAGCTTCAGGCCGTGAGGCGCACTTGGATCTTCCACAGCCATTCCTCTGTCAAATCAAAACAGGATGTCTAGTTAGAACTAATAGTTAATATATGGAAACATATAGCTATTTTCATATTGCAAAGACAAAAATACCCTCAAAGATAAAAAAGATAAAATATACTCCCTAGCTCATTCCTCATAAAATATATTCAATTTGTTATTTTCTTCCGTCCACATAAAATGTATCCAGTCTATTTTTGGTAAATATTTCACTCACAATAAAGTGGAACCCTTACTCTACTCACAACACATTCAACTACTTTATTAAATCTCGTGTCATTTATAAAGAAATACTTTTATAAGGACGGCTGGAGTAATTACTTTGGCCTAGACTACTATTTTGCCTTTAATTCATAATTTTATTATTTAATTTGTAGACAAAAAAAAAAGTCAATTCCCAATTAAAAAGCTTTGTGGATATGAATTATTATAACAATAAGGATAAAATTATTGAGATTCAGTGTACCATATTTGATGTTCCACTTTCAATTTTATTTATTTTCTTATACTCGATTTGTTCACAAAAAAATAGTTGTAAAAAGGAACAACACGAGTTTTAATAAAAAAAAAATTGAATTTATTGTGAGTGGAAAAATGGGCCCCACTCAAAGATTAATAATGATAATTAAATATATTGTGAGTAGATATAAGAGCCCACCATGTGATAGAAATTTTCCAAAAGTGAAAGGGAATAATTTTTGTGGATGTCCCGAAATGGCAAAAGTAGACTATTTTTTATAGACGGAAGGAGTATATTTTTGCTTCCATTTCAACTTTGTATGCTTTAATTTAATTTTTTGATTATTAACTAGGGTTTATTCCATCTGATTAGGGTACATAATTTTTTTTATCATTTAATTTCACTTTTATTAGCTAATAGTAGGTTGATAAACTTAAAGTTATGGTATATATTTTTTTTAAAATTTATTTTTTTTGAAATAAAAGTTAAGTATAGTTTATACTAGTATAATAAATTTTATATTTATAAAAAATATTATTAAAACAATAAATATAAAAGTGAGACATGGTGACACACATACAATTAATCTCATCCTATCCCAATTGCAAGAGTGCTTATATTTTATATTTTATTTTTTTTATTTTAGTGACAATTTTTAATGTTTACGGTAGTAAAATAACAATTTGATTAATTAGTGCATTCTATAATTAATTTAATTACCTGCTAATTAATTCTGCCGGTAGTGCCTGTAAGTCAAATTGCCACAGCTGGTCATAGGCAGCTGAGCTCAACTCAATGGAGTACTTTTTAGGAGAAAAAGAAGTCTCAATGATCCCATTGGCATTTATGAGTGCCTGACGAGCCAATGCATTAATCTCCATTGTGTATCGCAGATGAGGATGCAGCAGTCGATGAATTGGGTGCATTGCACTTAGTTGCCTGTGTGTGGCAATTATGTAAGGCTCGGTGCAACAATGAGTTCGTAGCCTGCAAATATATATAATTCATTAGTGCCATCTCTCCTTCTTCTTACTCAACGAGACAAAGTGTGATTGAAATACCAATGACTGATCAACTGATGATAACCGGAGTCGTGAGCAAGGATGTGAGTTTTAGCGAGTCTCCACAACCAGATGCCGGTGGGATCCCAAGATGGTTTAAAAACTTGCCTCCACTGGGGCTTGTCTTCAGTTTGTGGTCGAGTTAGCTCGATGGCAATGGGCCTTAACGTGCCCGCTGGCATCAAGAAGAACAACGTCCTCGATGCATAAAGAGTTGTTCCGTCCAGCTCTCTTACCTTTTGCACATAAGGCAAGAGCAGATCGTGATAGTCTAGGATGAAAAGCTTCTTCTGTTTCACTGCCTGCATATATGCATATATATATATATATATATATATGGTTAATTTTAGCGGAAGGAAGAAAAAAGCATTAAATAGGTGAAGCCTTGCCTCCTCGACTGTCATGAATCCTCTGATATCTTGTTCTAGGAGTTCCGTCGTGATTGCTGACTCCGCCGGTCCATACACCTCGGGATCGAGTTTACTCTTCAACGGCCATTCCTGTTATTCATTCTAATATAAGTAAAAGTCTTTGTGAAAGGTAAATGTTGTAGAGGAGGTGAGGTGCACACCGTGACCAATTGTATGGCACATGGATTGATGCCTGCTAGCGTTTGTCGAGCGAATTCCGCATCCCTAAACCATGCAAGCCTATCTCCTGTAGTAATTATAACACCAAACAGTACACGCACAAAAGTGAGTGTTAATCATATTCATGCAGGGCCAGTTTTGGGCCTATGCGACCCCACAGATTCCCAGAAAATTACTGCCCCGAAATTTTATTAGGCCCATAGATATGTGTATATATATATATAGGGTAGGGTTAATATAAAAACTCCTCTTAAAATGAAAACTAGGAACCAATTTAAAGCCATTGATTTAAATAAAATAGAGGGCTGAGATTAAACTATAGATGCACAATTTCGATTGCATAGATGCACAGTTTCAATTGCATAGATGCACAATTTCAATTTGCTTGAGTATTTTGCATTGTTGGTTTCAATTGCATAAATTGCATATTTTTTAAGTGCACAGTAAAATATAATAGATGCACAGTTTCTTTTGTTGACTAAATCCTAATCATTAGATCTAATATTTAAAAGATCAAGATTAGGTTCTTAGTTCTCATTTTAACAGAGGTTTTTATTAGAACCTCTTCCTATATATATATATATATATATAGGGTTAGGTTCAATGAAAAATGCCTAAATGTAAGAAAGAAGAGAGAAGTAATCTCATCCGTTAATCTTATCTAATCTAACGGATATGATTTATTCACGTCATGTTCAACGGATTTTTCCGTTGAACATTCGTGAACATATACAATATTCTTGGGGATTCTAGGTTTCGACCCCCCATATATTCAACGAAAAAATCCGTTGAACATGGCGTGAACAAATCATGTCCGTTAGATTAGATAAGATCAACAGATGAGATTACTTCTCTCTTCTTTCTTACATTTAGGCCTTCTTCATTGAACCTTGGCCTATATATCTATATATATATATATATATATATATATATATATATATACTATCCCTATTATATATTTAATTTTAAGGAGAATAATGTTTATTTTATTTTATATATTTAGAACAATACATTAATTTATTAGATATTCTCGTTGAGCTCATATTAAAAAGAAAGGAGTCTGTTAGACAACCGCCCAGCCATCTGAAAATGCACTGAAAATTTTATTAGATATTAAAATACTACAAAAATATATTAATAAATTAGATTACCTTATTTAAATTTATTTGATATATATCTCAAACTCTTTTTAGGATCCTGAAAAAGATAAATATCCTATAGGTCGAATTTAACTGCTTAACTAGATAAATGAAAATAACAATAACGTCCTCACTATTACATAAATAAATAAGGTACATGCCACCCATACACTAAATTGTACTCTTTGTGTCCCGATTATAACGTCCCTAAAAGATGGGGCGCACAAATTAAAAAAACTTTAGATAAAGTAAATGAAGATAAAGTAAATTACGAGAAAGATAAAAAGAGTAGTTAAAGATAAGAGAGAGAGAGAGAGAGAGAGAGAGAGAGAGAGAGATAAAGTAAATGTAAAGAGAGATAGACTAATAATAAAGTAATTTATATTTTTTTTAGGTTGAGACATTATAAATGGGAAGTCCCAAAAAGAAAATTGGGACATTATAAATGGGATGGATGGAGCATATGAATGTTATCGTACTTTGATATGTATATGTTTAAAAATTTAGCATGAATGCTAAATTTCTTTAAAAAATACAGTAAAACCTCTATAAATTATGATTTTATTAATTTAGAGAGTTTAAATCATATCGATATATTAATAATTTATTAATATATCAATAAATTAATAATTATTAATTTATTGATAAATTTATATTTTCTAATTTATCTAGTGTTCTGTTGATTTAAAAATTATTATTTTAAATCAAGTGATAATGTGTAAAAATAAATGAGAGATAATATTTAATTTAAATAAATGCATGTATCTATATGTTCATTGTAGCTGATAATAGTGTAGATCATAACGATGATCAAGTTAAAGATATGCCACAATAGGTTCATATTTTAACAAGTTACCATAATATTCCTAATTATTACTCCATCTGTCCCACATCACTTGACCTAACTTTTTTCGGCATAGTTATTTATAAAGAGGATTCCTGATGCAGCCCAAGGTTCGTGATCAAGGAGAGTGGAATGAAGAAGACAATAGGAGATGGTGGAGTTGGCGCGTTAGATAGCCCACGTTTACGTTTGATTTTGATTTATGTGCATTTGGGTCGAAGTTGGAAGACTTTATTTATTTTATTTTCTGCATTGTTATTTTACAACCCAATAGTTAGTTTATTGTGTTATTTTAAAAAATTAGGGAATAAGGGCCTTGTTTGGCTGATTAGGGTTTTATTTAAGTTATTTCCTTATTAGACTAGGTTTAGTTTTTGCCTATATATATGGCTTAGGTGTTGGCCGAATTCTTCAGCCTTGATTAATAATATTTTCGTGAGTTTTTACTCTTCTCTTGAGAGTTTTCGAATTCCTCTTGAAATTCCAAGACGAATTCATCTATCGACGTAACGGCGAGTCAACCAACCCTCGTCGGGTGTCATTCATCGTCCCCAAGTTGCTGCGTCAACATCACGTTAGGGTATAGGGATTCCATCACTTATATCATTCCGTGGGTTAGATTCAATGGTTTTGGGATTTTCATTATCTGTTCCATCTATCGTTCGTTATTCAGTCTTCCGCTTGCGTGATCGTTTTGAACAGTCTGGCAAGGATCGTATCAATTTCTAAAAAAAATTATTTAATTATTTTATTAAAATTGATAGTTTTTTGAACTAACCTAAATCGAGGCTAAAGAAATTTATTAATTTATAGAGTTTATTAATTTATTGAGTATTATTTCAAAGAGATTTTCTTATAATTATAGAATTAAATAGATTAAATTATCATTAAAAAATTAAATATAATTGATATTATATATATATATATATATATATATATATATATATATATATAGGCAAAGGTTCAAATCAATCTCATCCGTTGATCTTGTCTAATTTAACGGTCAGCATTTATTCACGCCATGTTCAACGCATTTTTATGTTGAACATATAGGGGGTCGAACTCCAGAACCCCCAAAAATACTGTATATGTTCAACGGATTTTGATGATGTTCAACGAAATTAGTCAATTACTAATATGTTCAATATATTTTGATGAACATGGGTCGTTCGTCTTCTCAACTGAATGTGGCCCTATATATATAGTGGAAGGATTAAGTGTAAACTCTATCTTAAGGTGAAAACTAGATCCTATGAACAAACACATAAAATACGTAAAAAAAGATAGTCAAGTCGTGAACAATTGTAATACATAAAATACATGAACAAAGATGGTTGAATCTTGTATACACATGAACATTTAGTTGTTCACGATTTGACTATCTCTTGTTCACGTATTTTATATGTTTGTTCATAGGATCTAGTTTTCACCGTAAGATAGAGTTTACACTTGAACCAAACCCTATATATATATATATATATATATATATATATATATATATATATATATAGGGTTAGGTTCAATGAAAAAGGCCTAAATGTAAGAAAGAAGAGAGAAGTAATCTCATCCGTTGATCTTATCTAATCTAACGGACATGATTTGTTCACGCCATGTTCAACGGATTTTTTCGTTGAACATTCGTGAACATATACAATATTTTTGGGGGTTCTGGGTTTCGACCCCCCATATGTTCAACGAAAAAATCCGTTGAACATGCCGTGAACAAATCATGTCCGTTAGATTAGATAAGATCAACGGATGAGATTACTTCTCTCTTCTTTCTTACATTTAAGCCTTCTTCATTGAACCTTGGCCTATATATATATATATATATATATATATATATATATATATATAGGGAGAGGTTCAAGAAAGAACCATAAATAAAAAAAGAACGGAGAACCATTTTCAGCCATTCGATTATCAAGATCTACTGTGGATGTATCATCTTGTTGGATGAATGCAGATCCTGGGTTCGAATCTTGAAGGGAGCAATTTTTTTTATTTTTTTGAGTGCATTAATTTTAACAGCGAATGCATTAATTTTTGCAGTGAATGCATTAGATTTGATGGTTCTCACGTTCTCACAAATAATGTAGTTCTCTCTAGAACCACACCCTATATATATATATTTCTTTTATCAAATAAACTAGCATTGGTTAACGTACATACGCTCATTCGGCCAGTACCATAAAAATATGCAATTAGTTATTATAGTTGGCAAAGTGTTTCTCTCGGAGTGATGGTCACGTTGTTCAATTTCCTTAGGTAGCAAAAACGTTAATGTTTTTATCAGACGTTTTGTATTTGTTCCGTTTAATAATAAATTAATTAAAGGCCTAGTTTAAGAAGTTGCAGAGGAGCTGTTGATTCATGATAAAGAAATCTACTTACGGTCAACGAACTCAGGTGTCTCAAAGCGCAAGACGTTGTTGCCGACGTCAGTGATCGCTCTCACAAGCCTAGGTATAATATTGCCGAGGAATCCGGAGGTGGGAATATCTGGAAGTAGGACTCCTTCGTTGAACAAAGTGTCTATTGCTGAGAAATATGGAAATCCGAGCTCAGGGTCGACCACAATTGTCTTGAGCGCCGGCACCAACGCATGAACCACTGAGTAGATCGTTTTTGCTTGGAACGTAGCTTGCTTTATTTCGGAAAATGCTTCGTCGCGTGGAACATACATCTCGGAGGCCTTAGACTCGGATAATGGATCTGTCGTGTATAGAAGAATTAGGTCTAATTGAATATATATATATATACACGTAGCAAATGCATGTGTGATGGGCTGACCTCGTTTAGTTCTTGGGCGGCCAGTTCTGCAGCGGCGAGGATAGGGATGGTCGGGCCCGCCGAGAACGGGGCGGGCCAAATCGGCGTCGTCGTTGTCCGGGTCGCCGAGGTCGTTGTAGACGTCGTAATCGTAGATCCTATCAGAGGTCTTGCGCTCTCCTTCGCCGTCTCCTCGAAGAATGTCGAGCTCTTTCGATCTGAGTCTTTTCAGCCCGCTTGGAGTTTCGGATGGCAAGTATGACTACATAAATATATGTAAATTACTCGTCCATGACACTAGATGTTATCAAAATGAATACACAATCCAATTGAATTAGCTATGGGAAATCAACCATTCCTTAATTTGCCTCACGACGCAATTCTACGATTTTCCTGAGTAAATTTAGAATAAATTGGGCTTGCATTCGGAAATATTGCTCCTAAAACGGTAAAAACATATTGACACGTTCAAACTAAATAAACTAAATAGCATTGAAAACATTTATATTTTAAACATTTTAAAATCCTTGTCACCAGGGGCGGAGCTAGGGGTGGGGCAGGGGGGTCCCTGGGATTTTAAAAAATAGTAGGGGTATTTTCATAATTTTATATTAAAAATAAAAAATATACTATAATTTTGTCTGCATTATTATTATGTTGAGCTATTTTAAACTGTAATTGGTATGCAATATTTAGAGTTAAGACGTTTTGAAGAAGTGAACACATAATTAATTTATACATATCATGATTGGATTGGATTCTAGAGATTTATTTTTTTAATTTGATATTGAAAGTTACTTTGTCTTACAAAGTTTTATGAGATTTTTGCAAATAAAATCACAAACTATTTCAAATTTGTAATTTTAACGTGACTTTTGACTGTGGTGAATTAAATCACTATTTTTTCAATTACATCCCCTATTTTTTTTCGATCGTCAGAGTGTTGAATTGCAGCTTACGTGGATTAGTAACGACGACGTCGTTTTTGTGAGGCCTAAACGACGTCGTTTCGTACAATTTCAATTAATTTTTTTTTTCAAATTAGAAAGAGACTGTATCTTGTATTTGCACCATAATTTTCAATATGTAGTAATTTTATTGCAAAATACATCGTAACATGAATATTACATGGAGAAATAATTCACACAAACTTCAAGTCAACAATTCGACAATCGAAAAAATTGGGGGATGAAATTGCAAAAATTAAAAAAGATGAGTGATTTACTTCGCTACACTTTCAAAGTTACGTTAAAAAAATTTTGGACCCCCCTTAATCAAAAGTCTGGCTCCGCCCCTGCTTGTCACGAATGTATATTAATTGTCAACACACACTAGATTATACATAATGTAGTGATATCACGAGTGGTTTGATCTCCTTGGTTCTTATCTTTTTCCTCAATAATCTTAATTAAGTAAGAGAATATGAAAAAGACTCATGTGTGGCTATCCTCACTTTTCGGATAATAATAATAATAATAATTATAATAATAATAATAATAATTATTATTATTATTATTATTATTATTATTATTATTATTATTATTATTATTCATCAACTAAGTTTTTTTAAATAATTTATTTAACAATGTACTCCACCCATCCACAAAAAATAGTCCTAGAAGTGGATGACAAGAGTTTTAATAAAAATAGTTGAGTATATTGTGAGTGAAGAAGAGGTCGTCTTAATAATGATAATTAATTATAATGTGAGTGGAGAAAGTTTACAAAAATGGAAAGTGATTAATTTTTATGGACGTTCCAAAATGATAAAAAAAAAAAAAAAAGACTACTCATTTATCCATCCACGAGAAAGAGTCCTATTTGTCCCTTTTGTTTTGTGTCTACGAAAAAAAAAGTTTCATTTCACTTTTTCAACAATCAAATCATACCTTCTCTCTTATATTTAACTATAAATTGTACTTTTATTCATTTTTTTAACTAATAATGTACATTTATTCTATTTTTTGTACTAACACTACCTTTACAAATGTAGGTTTGTGCTTTTATAAGCTTCAGGGGTTATTCTGCAATATTCATTAAGTTGAAGGACTCTCTAGCAATTAGGCATAACAGTTAGTTATTTCTCAGCTAACTGAAGCAGCGGCCGTTTTGCGTGAGGATTTGCAGAAGATCAGTTTGATGTATAAAGGCATTCTCTTATTGTATTCCTTAGTTTGCAGTGTGTATTTTCTTCTCGTAATTTACTTTTACGATATTGAGTTGAGTGAAAAGATTTGGAGAGGTGCTAAGTATAGCTGCTGTAAATTGAAGCTTGAAGCTTCTTCTCTGTACTCTTCCGATTCTTGATAGTGAAAGTATTCATCTCCTTGTCCGTGGATGTAGGCCTTCGTGGCTGAACCACGTAAAGAATCCGTGTCATTGTTTTACTTTGATTTTACATTTTGATTCAACAACAAATAATTATACTTTTAAGGTGCATTCTTTTTTATTGAAAATTTATCATGAGAAAATGAGAGATAACAAAAAATTCCCATTTAAATGTCTTCTTTCTTACAAAAGAGAATTTCACCATTTCTCATTTATTCTTTTCACTCCAATGAGGAATATCTTTGAAGTGAAAAGATGAATGAGAAAAGGTGAAATTTTATTTCATAGTATACGAGGTGAAAAGAAATTAGGCATTTAAAAGAGAAAATATTTTATTATCTCTCATCTTTTCAATGATAAATTTACCAATTAAAAAGAACACACTCTTATTCTACTTATAATAATTTTAACAACTTTATTAATCTATCCTCAAACGACACTTTTTTTCGCGAATGACTGAAGTATGTTTGGAGGGAGTAATTAACTAGTTAAACACATGCTCCCCACTGTGTGCACATGCTTACAATGTCAGGGGAATATCACCCTCATAGAATATATATTTTCGCTCCATCACAAGGATGTAAACTTTTTTTTGATAAGATTAAGAGAATGACTTTTAACATATTTAGTGTTAACAAAAATTTCCATGAGTGAGTGTCTTATACTTAATTTATGATTGCAGAGTAATTAATACCCATCCAGTAGTTTATTTTTGTCAGTTTAAAACATTCACAAAAATTATTATTATTTTTTTTTTTGAAAACTTTCTATCACATATGATGAACCCCTTTCTCCACTCATAATATAATTAATTATTATTAATAATACTAGTTTTTAAGTTGGACATTTTCACACTCACAATATACTTAACTATTTTTATTAAAATTCATGTCGTTTCATTTTAATACTATTTTTTTTATGGACGAAAGTACTTTTTTGGGGGAAATGCAGAGTAATACCTAAGTGCAGTTATTTGGATAATTATACATGCAAATGATCGATAAAATAAAGCTGACTTAAGATGAGGTGGATATTAATTTGTAAATTAGAAATGGTAATATAGTAGTTTTATAGAAAAGATTACATTAACTATAAATTACTCCAAAAGTCGCGTAAAATAATAAAAACACACTTAAATGGACCACAAATAATATTACATGTGGTGAGCAGAATCTCATTATCCTTCCATGATTATATATGGGACCATCTATGTGTGAACCACTTGAATGTAGACGGTGTATGTCATAATACTATGTTAAGAACGACATACCAATGGAGTACTGAGACTTTTTGCAATTAAAATAAGTTCAAAACACATTAATATCAGATGGGATCGTCTCTCACTCTCTTCCAATAATCCAATTATCTTTTGGCCGTGACTGTGGGACCACATATGTGACGAGTGAACCACTTAATTAATTGAGTATTACTATTATTTTAGGAACGACAACATACTAATGGAGTACGGAGCCACGAGGCTGTCCCCTCCCAAATTTTGAAATTTTGTTTTAAATATAGAAACAATATAGTCAAATGGCCATAATGAAAATTGAAAATTATTTTTTAGCCCCTAATTTTAAAACATCAAAATATGACCATTAATTAGGTGGTAAGCCTAATTTGCTCTTTTTACTCGGCCGCTGGGGTGATTGCGCGACCGCTGGATGATTGCACGGCCGCTGGAAGCTTATGGGTGAGTTGCGCGCTCGCGAGGAAAAGCCAGCGCCCGCTGCGCGTTGACACTTATAGCACTAATAGTGCCATAAGTGCCATATGCATCACTTTATTATTTGGTTTTATTTTGGATTTCCGTTGGTACTTATGGCACTATTAGTGTCATAAGTGCGTATGGCACTAAAAGAACAATTTTAAACACTTCCCCGTAGGATGTTCCATTTAGGGTTTAGATGTTCGATTTAGGGTTTAGATTATTCATTTAAGGTTTAGATGATCCATTTATGATTTATTGATTCTATTACTGTTGCTTCTGTTGCACGTATGACACTTATGGCAAGTGCCATAAGTGCCAAAAGGACCATTTTACTTGGTTTTATTTTGGATTTTCGTTGGCACTTTTGGCACTATTAGTGCCATAAGTGCCAGCGAAAATCCAAAATAAAACCAAAATAAAATCCTGGCACTTATGACACTATTAGTTCCATAAGTGCCTAACCCACCCCGGCACGCGACCCACGTGCCTGATCCTACCCGGTCCGTCTCATTAAGGGTAAAAACGTCCAAATAAATAAAAATGGACAAATTTTATGTTTTTTCAATGTTTGGCCATAAATTGTGTTTTATGCTTCATTTTGGCTACTTCAAAATTTTACTCTTAAATATATATAGATATATGTTAATACCTATTATAAAAAAATAGATAAATATTTAATTTTATCCCATCGTATAAGCATTTTAATAAAAATATTTCAACTTAAGGATAAGTACATAGAAGTACACATCATTTCAGAGTTTAATTATTTATGTCCTGAAAAAATATTCCGATATCTAAAAATTGATGTGGAATGCCGGAATCCACATTCGTAACTACGTGACATATTTTATTGGTGTGGTGAATGTGTCACATAAGTTGCGAACGTGGAATTCCGACATTCCACGTCAATTTTCAGATGTCGAATTTTTTTCTCGGGACATAAATAACTAAACTCTGAAACGATGGGTACTTGTATGCACTTATCCTTAAGTTAGGACATTTTTACGATGAGACAAAATCGAATATTTATCCTAAAAGAATTTTGTTTTACAAAAGAGTATTGGTTGTTATATTCCCTCATATATACTTAATTTAAAGATAATTGTATTATTTAAAACTATATAATCTATGAAAATATTGTTTGTTACTACTCCCTCCGTCCCACGAATCTTGACACATATTCCTTTTTGGGCCGTCTCACGAATCTTGACACATTTCTAAATATGGTAATAATTATTACATTCTTTCTCCTACTTTATCACTTTTATTACCTTCTCTTTCCTCTTTATCACTTTTATACTTTATTAACTACACACTTAAAACACTAATCTACAACTCCTTAATGCCCGTGCCGAAACCAAACGTGTCAAGATTCGTGGGACGGAGGGAGTATTATGCTTGTCTTTTAATAGAAAACGCCTAAAATGTATGGAAATGTCCAAAAAAAAAAAATGTTTGTTATTACACTATTATGCTTGTCTTTTATTACTATTGATTCTAGCTTGTACTGTATTGAACTATATAATCTATGAAAATGTTGTTCGTTATTATAACTATTATGCTTGTCTTTTAATAAAAAAATGCCTAAACGTACGAAATGCCCAAAAAAAACCTATTTTTTTTTTGTAATATATGAAACTATATAATCTATGAAAATGTTGTTCATTATTATTACTATTATGCTCGTATTTCAATAAAAAATTAATGCCTTAAATATACGGAATGCCCAAAAAATTTCTCAGGGACTGCCGCCCCCCAAACCCCTTATAAGTTCAAACCCCCCCCGCGAACTTAATTTCTGGCTCCGTCCCTGAATGGAGTGAGATTTTTTGTAATTAAAATAAATTCAAAACACATTAATATCAGATGGACCCTCTATCTCACTTTTAGTTTTGCTATACCTTAAATATATTCCATAATTTTTCTAAATCGATATGGAAGTGAACTGCACTTAAAGATGCAATGCAAGTAAGTAATTAGAGATGGGGTAATTAACTAACCTTATTTGAGAAAAAGACTCTTTTCTCAGGATTATCGAATTTGGAATGAATCCAGGATTCACAGTTTATATGGATAGCGCCGGAGGGCAATCCATCAAAGACTATGTTCTTTACAAACATTTCCTTATGATGTTCATTCTCAAGTTTTACTGCACCGATCTCTCCAAAATCTTCAGGAATTTCGAAATCGGACTCGTAGTAGATCTCATTCTCATTGTTTCTAGATTTACGCGCATACGATTGCACTGTCGCCTTCTCCTCTCCAGATTCTTCATTTTTTCAACAAATCAACAAAAAAATATAACCAATTATTGACTTTGTTGAGAATTAATAACCACATATATAAAATTTATGAATTCGAAATCAGCAAATCAATAATACTATATGAATTAGTAAGATGCAGCGGTGGAGCTGGACTTTCGACTTGGGGGGGGGGGGGGGGAGTTCAATTTTTTTTTTCTTGGAGAAAATTACTCCAATAATTAAATTAAATAATAATAATTTTTTTCTTGGAGAAAATTAATAATTAAATTAAATTATAAAAAGTTACAAGCTAACTTTCAAGTTTATACAAATCAAATTCATAAAATTAAGATGGATAAAACATTGCAAAGCGAAGTAGCTTTCAATATCAAAACAAAAAATAATCTCTAGAATCCAAACATAACATATGCTCCCTCCATCCCACTTATATTGACACTTTTACTTTGGGCACGGAGATTAAAAATAATGAATTGAGAGTGTAAAGTGGGTGGGGACCATTTGTTTAATGTGTGTATAGAAGGTAGGGACCACATACTATTTTTGAAAAGTGTCAATATAAGTGGGACAAACAAAAAAAGCAAGTGTGTCAATATAAGTGGGACGGAAGGAGTATAAATTAATTATGTGTTCACTTCATGAAAACGGCGATTCAACTCTAAAGTTTGCATTCCAATCACATGTAAAATAGCTTGACTCGATAACGTTGGAAATAATTTCATATTTTTTATTTTACTTTTTTTAATAATATATTTATAAAATTATGAAAATACTCCTATACTTTTTAAAAATTTCGGGGGATCCATGACTAGGGATGGCAACGGGCCGGATCTGGACCGGGTCTGGCCAATACCAGATCCAGATCCATTTTCATATACTAGATCCAGATCCAGATCCAGATCCGTGGATCTAAAAATTTTAGATCCAGATCCAGATCCGTCAGATCCGCGGGTCCAAATCCATGGACCTACTATTTTTAAATTAAATTAAAAAAATTTCAAAAAATCAACAACACCTAATTACCATCATGAAAAATATAACACAAAATACTTTTATCTAATTACTTTTAGTTTTTATTCTTTTGAATATAATTTATTTATTATTTTTAATTTAGTTAATATTATTAGTAAACTAAATATAAAATATAAAATATATATATAAAATAAAACGGATCCACGGGTCGGATCTGGGCCGGATCTGGATCTAAAATTTCAAGATCCAGATCCGAATCCGTTTTCAAAACTGAGATCCAGATCCAGATCCGTTTTACGGATCTGGATCCACGGATCTGGACCGGGTCCAAAATCCGTAAAAACGGATCTGGATTCACGGATCTGGACCGGGTCCAAGATCCACTGCCATCCCTATCCATGACGACCTTCTTGCCCATCTCCTGTCTCCGCCCCTGCACACTTCCCAACCATTTATTAAAATCAGTTCCCTAAAGAGATCACGACATTTTTGGCGGGAATTACGATGTTGAATTTCAATTCGATTGATTGCTCTGTGCGTGGTCCTATTGTAATTGGAGAATAATTCCAGTGTGGTTAGGGATGGCAGTGGATCTTGGACCCGGTCCAGATCCGTGGATCCAGATCCGTTTTTACGGATCTGGATCTCAATTTTTTGGACCCGACGGATCTGAATCTGGATCTCAGTTTTGAAAACGGATCTGGATCTGGATCTTGAAATTGTAGATCCAGATCCGGCCCAAATCCGACCCGTGGATCCGTTTTATTTTATATATATTTTTTATATTTTATATTTAGTTTATTAATAATATTAACTAAATTAAAAATAATAAATAAATTATATTCAAAAGAATAAAAACTAAAAGTAATTAGATAAAAGTATTTTGTGTTATATTTTTCATGATGGAAATTAGATATTGTTGATTTTGTGAATTTTTTTTAATTTAATTTAAAAATAGTAGATCCATGGATCTGGACCCGTGGACCCGCGGATCTGACGGATCTGGATCTGGATCCAAAATATTCAGATCCACGGATCTGGATCTGGATCTGGATCTAGTATATGAAAACGGATCTGGATCTGGTATTGGCCAGACCCGGTCCAGATCCGGTCCGTTGCCATCCCTAAGCGTGGTCCTATTAATTGGAAAATAATTCTTGGGAGTATATACGCAACATGCATGACAAAATTTACATATTCTCTTTAGAATGCAGGCACTGATTATTTCATGTAATTTATACAGATTATGCTTCAGAAATTAATGCTACAATAAATATTTTAAGTTCACTAAATCGTTACACGTGATATTCTATTTATAGTATGTACTATTTGAAATGTCAAGTCAGGAGGTAACATCAGAAAAACAATTAAAGTCTGATGCATTCCATTTTCAATATTGTATTTCCGTATTGATGCTGACTAACATTATCGTTTCTTCAAGATAACATTGTGACTTGTGAGGTCGTGCTTTAAAGAAAGTACACTATACATAACGAATTACGTATATGAATGAATGAGAAATTCATGTTTTTTCAATGAAAAAGAAAGTGTACTGTAAAGAAATTAAACCTAAAACCTATTCTAAAATGCAATTTGATGCTTTTTTTTTACAGTGTTTTTTATTTATTTATATATACTTACTAGGATCGAGATCTGCAGCAACGAGCTCGACAAGTAGGGTTTTACCGAGCAAGTCGGTTATCCCGTCGAGCCCTAGGCTCTCGGTGAGGTGGGTGAGGGGGCCGCCCACGGTCTCAAGCGCGGTGATGACCACCTTAACGGAGGTCGACTTCTTGGTGGAGGTCAACAAGGCTTTCACGCCGTTGGAGGCGCGACGTCGTAACCGTACACTCCTTTGTTTAGATCGGCTAGGAATTGGAAATGAAGATGCAACATTTCTTGCGCCAGAGAGGAAATGGTTGTATAAAGGAAGTAGGGTTTGATTTGTTACACGTGGAGAATTGTGGAGGTTATGGATTAGCATCATTTTTTCAGAAATTTCAGGATAGATTGTAAGTTTAATACAAGAAGTAAAATGGTGGTGTTTGTGCTTGTGGGTGATTGGAGCAGGACTTCTTGAGTTCTTTATATAGAAGATGAATGTAGAAAAACATCGTACCCTAAAGACGAAGAAAGAGACATCTAAACAAAATTCTACTTACACATGGCATAAAACGAAACCATGATTTTCATTAATCCTATTCAATTTGAAATCAATTTTAAAATTAGCCATAATTTTGTGATTATAATATATTAAAAATATAATTTTTAATTTAAAATCAATTTTCAAATTGAATGATAATTTTGTAATTATAATATATTCCATTCCCTCTGTCCTGGATAAATAGCCATACTTTTTCTTTTTAGTTGTCCACAATAAATAGTCTTATTCTATCTATGTACACTACCCCATAACATGATACTTCCTCCATCCATAAAATCGTTGCCACTTTTGTCGTTTTGATCCGTCTACAATATCTTTGTCACTTCCATTTATTACAATAGGATCCACAAACTCCACTCACTACAATAGTGTGACCGAACTCACAACCATACCCATTACTATCAACTACTATCACTACAAAAAATGCCTAATTTCCGACGAGAATTACCAGCGGCGGAGCTGCCGCCGGTAATTATCGGTGGCACAACGACGGCAAACAAGGCGATCCACTTTTTTAATTTTACCGACGGCATTACCGGCGACGAGTAAATCACCGGCGGCGAGCCGCCAGTATTTTTAAAATAAATTAATTTATTTTTAATATTAATTAATAAATTAATTACCGGCGGTAGAGCAATTGCTAATTACCGGCGGGGCTCAACGCCGCCGGTAATTCCCATCGGGTCGTCGATTAGCTGCGGCAAAATGCCCCCCAGATCTGTTTCACGCACAGCCCCCCTCCCCTTTGACCCCTAGCTGCCGCCGACGTCGAGCCACCGCCGCCGGTCAGCCACTCTCTTTCTCTTTCACATCTCACTCATTTTCTCTCTTTATCGTCTCAGTTCGACGCCACCGCTCCCGCCACCGCCACCGCCAGTGCTCCGCCGCCGAGACTCTCGTTCTCGCTATTTTATTAATTAATTAATTACTCCCCCCGTCCACGAAAAAGTGCCCCATTTGGGTGCCGGCACGGGTACTAAGAAAGCTGATAAAGTTATTTTGAGTGGGGTAAAAATTACAATAGGGGTAGTTCTAATGAGTATTGATTAGTTTGTTAATATTTTCATGTCTTTTAGTTGTTGAGAGTTTAAACAATCCTACTCTTTATTGAGTTCGATTTTAATGTTAAAGACTAGTATTTAATTTTTATGCCTATATTAATTCTTGTGTTTTTTTTAACATATGCATTCTTGTTTTTTTTATGCCTTTTTTAATGTTAAAGACTATTTAATCTTTATTTTATTGTATAAATGTAGAGAAATCAATTGATTAGTTGGCACTAATATATAAAAATAAAATAAAATTTACTTTAATTTGTCAAAATATAAATATAAAAATTATTATCCACACATATATTATGTGTGGTTTAAAAAAATTAATAGAGGTGCACATCAAATATAAAAATAAACTACACTAAAAAAAATAAAACTTAAAAAAGAATTACCGCCATATAATAAATGTTACAAATAAATTTTCTGCTACACATTTTAAATGTCAATAACTAATTGAAAGTTTCAAATTGTTTCACCTACACATTTTTCAAAATATGTGTGGGTAAAACATCAATTAAGATTTGCATAAATAATTGATTAAAGCCAAAATATAAATGTAGCTAAAAATATTTTCCCATGTTTCTTACATGTCAAGAATAAATAATGATAAAAATTCATTACCCACACATAGATAATTTAGAATTATGCGTGGTTAATAACTTTTATTAGTTTGCCACGTTGGCGCAACAAATTTAAAAATAAATTTTATTATACATAAATAAAACTTAAAAATAATCGTAAAATAATAAATGTCACGAAAATATTTTTGCCACACATTTTAAATGTCAATAACTAATGAAATTTTTTTGTGTGAATTACCTACACATTTTGAAATTATGTGTGGCTAAACTACCACACATTATTATGTGTGGGTAATTATATGTGGGTAAAAACTCAATTTCTTGTAGTGCGGAATTCACACGTGAAGTGGAGTTAATTTTCAGAACATATTTATTATTCCATTGATCTAATCAATAAACACACATAGCCCAAAAGCCATTAAATCGGGTTGTAGATACAATTGGAGATACAATTTGGAGGGTTTGTGTGTATTTCTTCCACTTGTTTGAGTTCAGAGAAAGAGTAATTTAATTTTGGGGAAAATGGGATTGATTAGGCGTGGGGGAGTTGGTTTCGTAGTTTTAATTAGTGAATTAATTGTGTGGGTTAATTGCATAGATTAAATAAAAGTGTAGATTCAATTAATGACATAAGTTGTAAATAAATTGAAAAGTAAAGGGTATGAATGTACAAAAAGGTAAACAGGGCACTTTTTCGTGGACAAAAAAAAGGGGGTAAGTAGGGCACTTTTTCGTGGACAGAGGGAGTATTTTGTTAGATTAAAATTAATCTTAATTAGATTAATTTTAATTAATTTATATTATGATTAATTATGAAGTTTGATTAATTTTAT
Source organism: Salvia miltiorrhiza (assembly GCF_028751815.1). NCBI lineage: Eukaryota > Viridiplantae > Streptophyta > Magnoliopsida > Lamiales > Lamiaceae > Salvia > Salvia miltiorrhiza. The sequence continues at coordinate 32,541,319 of NC_080389.1, read as the reverse complement.
TTTGTTAGATTGATTTTAAATTTGTTTACTATTATTTTGTTAGAATCTAATTAATGTTAATTAGATTAATTTTAATTAATTTATAGTTTGATTAATTATGAACCATGATTAATTTTAATTAATTAGATTAATTTGTTAGTTTATAAAGTATGATTAAGTATGAATTTGTTAGATTAATTTATTTATGTTAGATAATTTTGCTAAATTAAATATGATTAACTGAATTTTAAGTATGCTAGTATGTGTTTATAATGAAATGATATGTTATTATATATTCTGGGATATATTTTTAAGAGTTAATATATAATGTTGGAAACTTAATGAAATATCTTAATCCTTGTTTTGATGATACCAAAATCAATAGGTTTCTTTTGTAATAGACTAGAATTGCTTGAACTCAAGTGTTAGAGTTCTTTTTCTAGTTTAGTTGCTGTGCTGAAGACTGAAGAATGAAGAACGAAGGACTGAAGACTGAAGACTGAAGTTGCCGACTGAAGCATCAGTCGAAGAATTAGTTTTTGACTGATTACTTAATGCGAGCCACGTACGTGGAATCAGCGGACTGATACTAAAGTCAAGTATCAGTTAAACATTCTTCCTCGGACTGAACCTCCAACGTTGAAAGGAAGCCACGCAATCCAGAAGTACAGCCGCATTAAATGCAGAGATCTCAGGATTGTCCTTTCTCTGCAGAGGTCATTCCTCTTTGGTGATTACCTTTTCCGAGATGTCGCATCTCCTGCTCTTCAACATAGCTGTTCTCACCAAACAAGGAACCTCGAAGATTGAAGCCTCAGCCCAAGTTCAAATTACTCTCTAACGGAAGAAATCTTGAAGACCTTCTCGGCCAACGGATCTATTCAAGACTTCTCCTATAAATAGCGGTTGAGGATCACTTCAATCTTCACCGATTCAACGACATAAGTTGAAACGCTGCCAAAATTGTTTATCAGCTAAAGCCCAGACTCTCCAAAGTTTGAATCGAAGAAGAGAATCCTAAAGCCAAAAATCAGTCACTGCTGATTACATATATTCTCTTAGACCTTAGGCAAACCTTGTTTATCCAAAGCCTAGGTCAAGCTAACTGCAAAGAACTTGTTACTTGAAGTTTAGTTGGCAAGTTTTCAAACCTCCCTTCAACCAACTGAATCGAGTGTTTGTGTTGCTAAGGAGTTCAAAAAGGTGTTCTGTCTCCGTGAGATCCTAGTGCCCAGTGCGTGCTAGGAGTGATAAATCCAACAAGGTGTGTTGGTACTGAAGATTAGATCTTCGGTTGTTTCGGTTGTGTGCACCCGTAAGCACATGTTCAGGTTTGCAGTGCAACCGTAAACACTTGCCCAGTGAAGTTGTTGGTCTGATCAACCGACCGCGGATGTAGGAAGTGTTTTCCGAACCACGTAAAAATCTCTGTGTTATTTACAACTTTCAGTATTTACTTTCTTACTTGTGTTCTTCCCTTCGTAAACTGAAAACTGATTAATTACAAAGAGAAACCTAAAAACTGACAACGTGCTTAACTCACAGGCTATTGAGAAACAAAAGTTTTCCGCTGCGTGTGTTATCAGTCTAACTGATCTATCTTCTGATGGTCAGTAAGATTCATAACATCTCTTTTTATCAAACTCGACTGAAGCTTTACGTGTATCAGTTAAGGTCTTTAGACTTAACTGATAACTCCTTACCGAAGAGTATTCAGTATCAGATCGCCGGCGAAGCGTCGCAACCTCGGCCTCGTCGTCTCTGCCATCTCCTGGTTCGCCCCCAGCCTCGTCGCCTCTGCCATCTTCTTCTTCACCCCCCGCCGCGAGTGCCGCCGCCCCGGCCTATTCGTCTCTGCCTCGGCCTCGTCGCCTCCGCCATCTCCTGCTTCACGCCCCGCCGTGACTTTAGCCTCCGTCCGCCACCAATACCCACCACGACTTCGCCGCTGCCAACAAATCGATCGGGCTCACTGATAAACACTCATTTTGCATTGTTTTTATGAGTGTTTGAGTATTCAATGTGCTAGGATTATTCTCGTTTGTGATATATTTTGTTTAAGTTTCATATTTTTTTGAGATATTACGCTTGGGTATGGTTTTGGCTTTATTTTGATAGGTTTGAGAGCTTTTGAAAGCTAAATTTAGATAATGAAGATCCAAGAGTCGAGTTAGGAGTGCATCGGGTGAAAGAATCGAAGGAACGAGCTCGATGGGCTCAAAAAATAAAGCAACGGACCGGTCAGCAGGACATCCGGCGACCTAGCCGGCGACCTGGCCAATGACCGCCGCCCGAAGAAGAGATTTTGCACTGGAGCCGGCGACAAGGCCGACGCTCGCCATCTGGGTCGCCGAGCCTTCTGGAATGTTGGAAGGTGAGCGGCGATCGCCGCGTGAAGAGGAGTTTTTGTGGTTGAGCCGGCGACCGCCGGGTGGGTCGCCGGACGTCCGGGTTTTTTAGTTTTTTTGCATGTTTTTCTATTTTTCAGTGTTAGTTTCGAATTAAAACTCTGTGTTTTACCCTAAGACTATAAATAGGTCCTCTTTTGGCCTATCTAGGGTTCCCAGCTTTTATTTTTCAATTTCATAGATTTAGAATTTATTACTTTCCAGTTTTTACTACTTGGATTGGATTTCCACAAGATTGAAAATTCAAAACATTACAATCGTTTTACTTTCAGGTTTTATACAATTCAGTTTTTAAAATTGTGTTATTTATAATTATGTTTATGTTCATGTTTAATATGTCTGGCTAAGTTCTTTATCTGATTCTAGGGTTTGTAATCAGTTAATTAGATTCATGTGATTTATTTGTTAGTACCTATTTGCCTTCCAGTGTATGATTCATAATTCCTGGTGCTTGAATTCGTGTGAATTATCTGATCAATAGTTTGCATGTGTAGTTATTCGGCTTGAGACCTAACGGAGATAGCTGTTTAACGGATTCAGGAATGTATGATATAATCTTAACCTTGAGACCTAGCGGAGATAGGTGGATTATAGGGAGCTATTCTTATGAGCTGTTGGGAGTTAGTATATTTTCTTGAGACCTAGCGGAGATAGAGAATGTACTAATCTACGATCGTTGCTGCTCTAGCGAGAGTAATTGATTAATTAAGCGATCTCTCATCATAACTGGATTAAATTTGGTTAATAGGATTAATAGATTTATTATGTGGATTTAGTTGATGAAATTACTACCCTCGGATCAGTTGTTTTTATCATTTGATTTTTCTACGTGATTTTTATTTGTTGATTTTTGAATTTAGTATAATTAAACCTTCTCCATTAGTGTTTGCCTGAATATTACTAAAGTTTGTTTAGGATTATTTAGAGTGATTCGGTTCAATAGTCTCTGTGGATACGATACTCTACTTGCTATTTTTATACTACAATTACACTGTTTAGTTGCAGTTATTGTTGTTAAGAAATTAGCGACCACTTACCCTAATTGACTCGATCGCCGACGATCGGAGCGGCGGCGGTGGTGACTGCAAATTCTCAAAGTCGATTAATCGGCTGTTGTTGTTCGGATCGAAGTTGAAGGTCCAGATTCCTGAGATTAGCAGCTCAATTTCGCCGGCGGATGATCAGTCGTCGAGAAATTTTAGGATCAAGACGCGGAGCTCGCAACTCTTGAGTCCATTCGGAAGAGCTTTCCTCCTCGCTGTCGTCATTATCGTTGTCTTCATTCAGGGAAGGCAGGGAGTCGTCGTAGAATCGGGGGTTCAGCTTTGGATAGAGCAAGCTTTTGTCGTATTTGAGCAATTGCATTTTACACTTTGTGAGTATGGTGTGAGATATATCTGGATTCGACTTTGTTTATAATACTCCATGATCTAGTTGGATGGGGGATAAAAAAAAAGATGAAAATGTTGTATTGAAACTCACAATAGTGTCGTGGAGTTGCAGGTGAAAGTTTGGGATTTCGATATTGCAACAAGAATCGATACAAAATGTATCAAATCAATCAAATTTTCTACTACTCATATAATATAGGAGAATCAATTCATTTTTTAATGGATGGTGGCCTTAAAGTTATGGGATTTTAATTTTGTTTTTGACCTAGAGGGTTTGAATTTGACTCTTACTTAGAAGAGTTAGTGTTTGTTCCTTTTTATTTTTTTATTTGAGGAATTTCTGTGTTTTAAAAAAATGATGAGTAAAATTGATGTGTGATGGTGAATTCCACCCAATCTAATTAATATTTCTCTTATTTCACCATGTTCTTCTTATTTCTCCATTTTAATTTGATTTTACGACCAAATCAATGAATTCACAACTTAATATTCTTGAATTCACAACGAGATCTATGAATTCACAACTTTATGTTTTTAAATTCAGAACTAGATCTATGAATTCACAACCAGCTCGATGAATTCACAGCTTAATGTTCTTGAGTTCACAATGTCGCAGCCCGGTGATTTATGCTTAAATTGCTCTATTTTTAAGGGTTTGTATGTGCGTATTTTAAGATAATCTTCTGGAAATTGGTGCGTTTTATGGTGTATTTTATGCTTTGCAGGAGATTTAGGCTTTCGAGATGGAAGAATGTAGTTTTGGAGAATTTTGGATGAATTTGGCGTTTTCTAGGTGTTCTGGTGTAACACCCCGTATTTAGTTACCTTACAATAGTATCGAAATACTATCGAGAGTTAAGGACTAACATACTAGAGTCGAGAGGAAGTTATCAATGGATGGTGATGTGAGTAAGATAGAGATGATAAGATAATTGAGAATGATGTTAGATTGAGATGGAGATGTTAATTGTTTTCGAGTCGAGACGAAGTGCGAGAGATAGAGTCGAGGTAGTGATCGAGAATCACTATATAGAAGATTAAGCTAGAATGACCATTAGATTAATGACGAGTGATGATCTGTTTATAATGTGATACCTTGCGAGTTAATTGTTTGATGTTATATGATTTATATGATATGTGCGCATTTATATTATTTGAGTCAGTATAATTTTCGAAAATTAGCACAAATGTTTGATTACCGTCGCACACTTCTATTTCACCACCATTATTTTATCCTTTTTCCCACATGTGGAAATAGCCGATTTGATTTGCTGCTAAGGGGAGACAAATTACTATTCAAGCATTAAATGCTACTTATCCTGTGGAATGAGATTCTTGATAAAACCGAAGCGTCTCTCTCTCTCCGTCATTTCTCATCTTTTCGGCCATCAACTTCTTCTCTCTCCCTCACGATATTCTCTTTCTCCTCCATTGGAGACTAAGCTCAAAGCTTCACCAGTTACAACTGAGACCAAATACTCCGCTAAATCGAGCATTAAACACTTTCCACGTTTGTTTCAAGAAGATTTGTTGAATTCTAACCGGAAGAAATCGAGAAAAGACGCCTTTTTCTTGAAACTCTTTGCGTAAGTGTTCTGTTTTTGGAGTCTAGACTTGTGTGAGAAGTATGTGGTGATTTATGTGAGTTTTAAGATGTTTTAAGCATGAGAAACTTCCCCTTCTCCTCTTTTCTTCATTTTTGGAAAACTTGGGTTTGTGCCCTGTAAAAATCCTTCTTTTCTTAAAACAAGATGAGATATATGTTACGTGATGTTTTGTGTGTTATGTGATGATCTGAAGTGGTTAAAGTGTGTTTTACAAAACTTAGGCTTGAGCATGAGTTTTTGCAAAACTGAGTTGGGAGAGGTGAGTTTTTACAAAAATTAGTTTGGTATGTGATTTTGGGGAAAAATCTGTGAAATGATGTCTTGCATGATGTTTTGATGATTGAGTAAGAGCTGGTGATAAGAGTAACATGTTTTGATGATTTTAGAGTTTCAGAGTTCTTGAGTAAGTTATGTTGATGCATGCTAAGTGTTGAGGTTTTTGAGAGTGTTTGATGTTTGAGGATGAAAAAGTTGATGAGTTTCCAAGTTGCTCTTGATTGCAATGTTCTGCCTTGAGCCTTGTTCTCGGAACTGAGAAGTTATTCCTGGGGCATGCCAGAGAAATCGTTTCCCCGCTGGCATGCCAGAGAATTCATTTCCCCGCTGCTTTGTCAGCGAGTTTGATTCCTCTGGAGTTCGATCCCTCTGGAGTTCGATTCCTCTGAAGTTCGATTCCTCTGGAGTTTGATTCCTCTGGAGTTCGATCCCTCTGGAGTTTGATTCCTCTGGAGTTCGATCCCTCTGGAGTTCGATTCCTCTGAAGTTCGATTCCTCTGGAGTTTGATTCCTCTGGAGTTCGATCCCTCTGGAGTTCGATTCCTCTGAAGTTCGATTCCTCTGGAGTTTGATTCCTCTGGAGTTCGATCCCTCTGGAGTTCGATTCCTCTGAAGTTCGATTCCTCTGGAGTTTGATTCCTCTGGAGTTCGATCCCTCTGAAGTTCGATTCCTCTGAAGTTCGATTCCTCTGGAGTTTGTTTCCTCTAGAGTTTGAGTCCTCTGACGATCGAGTCCTCTGACGATCGAGTCCTCTGACGATCGAGTCCTCTGACGATCGAGTCCTCTGACGTTTGATTTCTCTGACATTTGATTCCTCTGGCGACAGAGAGTTCGCCATTCCTCTGGCATTTCTCCGCTGCTCTGCCAGAGAGTTCATGATTTCGCTGCCCGGGCAAGTTGATTCCTCTGCCCTGGCAAGCATTTCTCCGCTGTTTCGCCGAGCTACTCCGCTCTACTCGACTGAGTTTTTCCACTCCGACCACCGAGCATTCCTCTGCTCTGGTCTCCGAGTCAACTTATGTTTCCTTACTTGTGATATGTTTTTGGTTTGAGTTGTATGCTTAAGTGTTTATGCATGCCTATGTGCTTGATTGCTTTTAATCTAGCCTTCTGAGCGTTAAGTTGAGAATAAGATTAGAGTTTTGCCATACAGTCGAGTCATTAGATGGAGATAAGATGGAGAATAGATATGAGGAGTGTTATATAGGAATAAGGCTAAGCTTTTTGTGAGAAAGTTTCTAACATATCCCTCGCAACTACAGAGACCAGTCGAGGACGCAAGTGAAGGTCACATCGAGTACCACCTACAGTAAGCTGAGCACTACAGGTGGGCAGTATGTTGAGATTATGTTGAGAATGAAACTAACGAGTTTTTCTGAAATGATTTATTGATGTCTATGAGCTTATCAAATGATGAATTAAAATGATGTTTATGAATTGTTTGACTTGCCAATATTTCCAATGATGAACTTGTGTGTTACCCTCTACTGATGAGACGAATTCGGATCCTGCCACAAGCAGGGTTGTGTACACAGAGGTGACTGAGAGCCGTCTTCGGGTCGGCCGGTCACGGTGCTTGAGAAGGAGGCCTACTTCTCAGTACCTTGATGATGATAATTTGTAGATGCGGTACATGCATGTTGATTATTTTTGTCTGCAGACACTCCTTTATGATGTTTGATTATGAAAATTTCATACACAGCCTCTTTGACGTTAACTTAATTTTCTGTGTATTGCTGATGATTATGGCAAGCATCAAACATATAGCTCTAAGAGCACTTTTCTTGTCTTTCGGCGCCTGCCCACTGAGTATTATGTACTCACGCCCTGCATATATTTATAAATGTGCAGGTTAAGCATGGACGGAGGATGGCGTGGTGTTGGTGGGGAAATTGTTGTTTCGAGTGATCACCTTTTGATGCTTTTCCGCCTCTATGGCAGCATGATGTTTTTGAAGCTGTTCCTGGCTTATTTAAGAAATAGACTCTCGGCTATATGTCTTCATACATATAGTACGATCACCTTTTGTTGTGTAACTCTGTATATACTAGAATCCCTGTACATATTTGAATTACGACCTTTTGATTGTGTAACTCAAACTCCGATGTTTGACTTTTATGGAAATGCCGATGATTATAACCTAAAAGAATGTTGAAGTTGTTATGAGTTGTCTATGCTTCCGCACAAACGAGTTTAGTTTTACAGCCTTCGATCCTTCTTTCATTTAGTCGTATCGATACCCGGTCTACGCTACCACTGGCTAGGCGGCGGGCTGCGACATCTGGTCTCCAGAGCAGAGGAACCGACATCTCCAGAGCAGAGAAATCACAATTCCTCTGGCGTCAGAGAAATCAAAGACCAGTGCAGCGAAATCAAGAAGCCAGAGCAGAGGAATCACCCATTCCTCTGCAGAGAAGCGCCAACATCAGAGAAGTAAAGTCCAGCGCTCAATAGTCAGGGATGTGAAAAGTCAGAGAAATCACCATTTCTCTGGCGAAGACAGAGCAGAGAAATCACCATTCCGCTGGCGACCCATTTCTCTGGCGAGGTCAGAGAAATCATCCGTTCATCTGGCGAGAGTTGCGAATTCGGCAAGAGTAGGAGTATTTTCCGGAGCGCGCATCCAGCTGGAGAGATGCCTTATTTTACACGATTCTATTACCATTAGAATTCTACTTTGCATGGCAACTTCCATGGTGATCGAAGGAAATCTGAAAACTATAAATAGGTCCTCTTTTGACCTATTCAAAGACACCGAAAAACCCTAGCATTCATATTTTCAGTTTTATAGCTTTAGAATATTTTAGCTTTCTAGTTTTCAAGGCTTGGATCAAGATTGAAGATTCAAGCCGCTACTTCAGTTTTTCATTCGGTTTTTATATAATTTGTTTTTACAATTGCGTTGAATTTAATTATGTTTATGTTTGATTTTATTATGTTTGGCTAGTTCTTTTATTCTGAACCTAGGGTTTGTACATAGCTGATTAATTATGTGTGTATGATTTATTGATATCAATTTGCCTTCCAACTTGTGATTCATGATTCCTGGTGCTTATTTTCTTGTGAATTATCTGATCAATGATTTACATGTTTAGCTGTTCAGTTTGAGTCTTGAATGCGATAATTGTTCAGCCGATTCAGGAATGCATGATATAGTGTTAGCCTTGAGTCTTGAATGCGATAGGTGAAGCTATAGGAAGCTATTCTTTATGTGATATTTGGAGTTAATTTATTCCTTGGAGTCTTGAATGCGAAAAGGGGTTAATTAATCTACGTTCATAGGTGTTCGTTAGAGAAGCTTGTGAATAATATAGTGATCTTTCATCAGGGTTGGATTAAAATTGGTAATTGAATCAATAGGTTGAATGCATGTAGTTGATTAGTGAAAGTACATCCCTAGGGTCAGAGTTTTTCTTACATTTGAGTTAGTTATCATTATTTATATGTTCTTGAGTTTTTATTTGTTTAATCTTAGTTCGTAATTCACCTCTATAATTGTTTTGCCTGTTTACTGTTAGTGTCTGTTTAGGAAATAGATAGAGTAATTTCGTTTTACAGTCTCTGTGGATACGATACTCAGTTACTTATATTTGCTACAATTGCCTGTGTTAGTTGCAGTTTTTGTGGCTAATAAATTAGAGATCAACTTTTTGGCGCCGTTGCCAGGGACTGTTAAGAAGTTGCTTTAATATTTTCGATAGGACTTTATAGTACTACAGGTTTTATTTGTTTTTTTTATTTTTCTTTTCTAACTTTTAAAAGGTGTGTTTCTGTAGGTTGCGTATGAACACTAGATCTCACGGAAATCCTCTTTTTGAGTTGGACCTTGAAATCAACAAGACTTTGCGCGATCTTAAGAAGCAGAACAATCAAGTTGAGACAGATACGATGGCTACTCCTGAGCAAATCCAAATTCAAGTGCGAGCTCTGCAAGAGCAATTGAAGAAGCTGATTGATAAAACGGAGACTGAAGAGGCTCAGAAGCAACCAGCCATCAAGGAAGCATTCATACCACAATATGTGTACCAGGAGCCCCCACGAGTGAACGTAAACAACTTTGAGTTGAAAACGGGTTTGATCACGATGGTCCAACAGAGCCAATATGGTGGACAAGCGATCGAAGACCCTAATGCGCACCTGGCGCATTTCCTGGAGCTGTGTAGCACGGTGAAGATGAATGGTGTCCCCGATGACATTATCCGTCTTCGTCTTTTTCCCTTCTCACTGCGGGATAAGGCGAAGTCGTGGTATCATACGCTGCAGCTGGGAGATAATATCATGTGGGAGGATTTGGCTCATGCGTTCCTACGCAAGTTTCATCCGCCTGGCCTTACATTGAAATTGAAGATGGACATCGTGCAGTTTCAACAGTACGAAGGAGAAACGCTAGCGGAAACTTGGGAGCGATATCAGGAGAATCTCAGAAAGTGCCCAGACCATGAATTTGATGAGGGCACACTCGTGATAATGTTCTATAATGCCTGCGGGGAGCGTACTAGGATGCACATGGATACAGCTGCAGGTGGCTCCCTACTCCAGAAAAGCAGTTCTGACGCATGGAACATTATTGATAGTATGGCTTCTACGAGCTACCAATGGCCGTTTGAGCGAATTCAATTGAAGAAGGTTGCAGCTACGTCAAGTTCTTATCCTATTGCAGCAATGGTGACACAACAAGCAGCGATGGCTACACAGCAGACAACGATGGCTACACAGCTGGCAGAGTTGACTACAAAACTTGGTGAGTTGAATGGTGGACGTCATGAGCAAGTGATAAACACTCATTTTGCATGGTTTTTATGGTTTATATTCTGTAGTTTAAGTCGATTTTACACCCGTTTCATTATCGTTTAGAGTTTATTGACTATTATTTCGTGATTTCACGTTTGGGTGTAGTTTTGACTGTTTGGATGCAAAATTGAGTGATATTGGAGCATGGACTGTAAGGAACATGTTGAAGAGAAGAGTTTTGAGAGAATCGAGCCCAAAAATAGAGAAAAGATGAAGATTCTGGAGTCGGGGCGGAAAAGGAGCAGTTCGGCGGTCAAAGGGAGTTGACCGCCGAATTTCAGCGTTTTAAGGAGTGAAAACGGCGACCAAAACGGCGATCGCCGGCCAGGTCGCCAAAAACCCTGACTGAATTTTGGCCTTCGGTGGACAAAACGGCGGTCACCGTTTTCATGAGGAAAAGAGGCCATTTTCGGCGATCAATTCGGCGACCGCCGAACAGCTCGCCGAATTGACGCGTGTTTTCGTTTCTTCCGCGTTTTTACGATTTTTCAAGTTATTTTCGGTTTAGAACTTGGTTTTTCACCCTAAGACTATAAATAGGTCCTCTTTTGACCTATCTAGGGTTCACAGCTTTAGTTTTTCAGTTCCCAACATTCATATTTCAGTTTTATAGCTTTAGAACTTTTTAGCTTTCCAGTTTTCAAGGCTTGGATCAAGATTGAAGATTCAAGCCGCTACAATCATTTTAATTCGGTTTTATACAATTTGTTTTTACAATTGCGTTCAATTTAATTATGTTTATGTTTGATTTTACTATGTCTGGCTAGTCTTTTAATCTGAACCTAGGGTGTGTACATAGCTGATTGATTATGTGTTTTTGATTTATTGATATCAATTTGCCTTCCAACTTGTGATTCATGATTCCTGGTGCTTAATTTCTTGTGAATTATCTGATCAATGATTTACATGTCTAGCTGTTCAGTTTGAGTCTTGAATGCGATAATTGTTCAGCCGATTCAGGAATGCATGATATAGTGTTAGCCTTGAGTCTTGAATGCGATAGGTGAAGCTATAGGAAGCTATTCTTTATGTGCTATTTGGAGTTAATTTATTCCTTGGAGTCTTGAATGCGAAAAGGGATTAATTAATCTACGTTCATAGGTGGTCGTTAGAGACGCTTGTGAATAATATAGTGATCTTTCATCAGGGTTGGATTAAAATTGGTAATTGAATCAATAGGTTGAATACATGTAGTTGATTAGTGAAAGTACATCCCTAGGGTCAGAGTTTTCCATAATTTTGAGTTAAGTAATTGTTATTTATATGCTCTTTAGTTTTAATTTGGTTAAATTTAGTTCGTAATTCACCTTCATAATTGTTTACTTGCATACTGTGAGAGTCTGTTTAGGAAATAGTTATAGCAATTTCGTTTTACAGTCTCTGTGGATACGATACTCTGCTTGCTATTTGCGTACTACAATTACACTGTTTAGTTGCAGTTATTTGTTGCTATAAAAATAGTGATCAACTTTTTGGCGCCGTTGCCGGGGACTGTTTAGATTTTGCTTTAATATTTCCAATAGGACTTTATAGTACTGCAAGTTTTTTTTGTTTTTATTTTTCTTTTCTAACTTTTATAAGTTGTGTTTTTGTAGGTTGCATATGAACACAAGATCTCACGGGAATCCTCTCTTTGAGTTTGACCCTGAAATCAACAAGACCTTGCGCAATCTAAAGAAGCAGAACGATCAATTTGAGACAGATACGATGGCTACTCCTGAGCAAATCCAAATTCGAGCTCTGCAAGAGCAATTGAAGAAGCTGCTTGATGCACAGGAGACGAGAGAGGCTCAGAAACAACCAGCCATCAATGAAGCGTTCATACCACAGTATGTGTACCAGGAGCCCCCAAGAGTGAACGTTAACAACTTTGAGCTGAAAACGGGTTTGATCACGATGGTCCAACAGAGCCAATATGGTGGACAGGCGATCGAAGACCCTAATGCGCACCTGGCGCATTTCCTGGAGTTGTGTAGCACGGTGAAGATGAATGGTGTCCCTGATGACATTATCCGTCTTCGTCTTTTTCCCTTTTCACTGCGGGATAAGGCGAAGTCGTGGTATCATACGCTACAGCTGGGAAATAATATCGTGTGGGAGGATTTGGCTCATGCATTCCTACGCAAGTTCCATCCACCTGGCCTTACATTGAAGTTGAAGATGGACATTGTGCAGTTTCAACAGTACGATGGAGAAAAGCTAGCGGAAACCTGGGAGCGATATCAGGAGAAGCTCAGAAAGTGCCCAGGCCATGGATTCGATGAGGGCACGCTTGTGATAATGTTCTACAATGCCTGCGGGGAGCGTACAAGGATGCACATGGATACAGCTGCAGGTGGCTCTCTACTCCAGAAAAGTAGTTCTGACGCATGGAACATTATTGACAGTATGGCTTCCACAAGCTACCAATGGCCATCTGAGCGAATACAATTGAAGAAGGTTGCAGCTGCTTCCAGTTCTGATCCTATTGCAGCAATGGTTACTCAACAAGCAGCGATGGCTACACAGCAGACAACAATGGCTACACAGCTGGCAGAGTTGACTACAAAACTTGGTGAGTTGAATGTTGGACGTCCTGAGCAAGCTGTGATAGATCCGTCAGTTATGGAAGATGTCAATTATGTGAATGGCAGAAATTATGGAAATTTCCAGCGAGGACAGCCAGGAATGTATGGCAGAAATCAACAATTTCAGCAGGGTCATCAGCAATTCCAGCCAGGAGCACGCCCGCATCCTAACCTTTCTTACGGCAATCCGAACAATGCTTTGCAGCCTCCACCTGGATTTTCTGTGTCTAGCGGAGGAGTTATCAATGAGCAAAAGAAAGATTCGATGGAAGACATGATGAAGCAGGTGTTGGGAAAGATAGGTGGTTTGGAAACGAATGTAGGTGCGTGGAAGACCAACATGGAGAACCAAGTGAGTCAAATAGGAAATCATGTTTCATCACTGTCCAAACAAGTGCAGATTTTGGAGACTCAAGTTGGTCAAATTGCCAACCAAGCAGCTGCGCAGCACACACCAGGAAAGTTTCCTAGCAACACTGAGATCAATCCTAAAAATCAGTGTAATGCGATTCATCTAAGGAGCGGGACTCAGTATCAGAATCATCCAGAGCTGCAGGATGGAAAGGAAAAAGGTGTAGAGATCATTGAGGAGGATGATTTGGAGACGATTGTTTGCGATTCGCCGCCTACTTCTAAGGCATCGAGTTCTGCTGCTGTGAAGGAGCCCAATCCTACTCCTACGTTTCCCAGGCCAGAGTACAAGCCTGTAGCGCCTTTCCCGCGTCGCCTGGCAAAGCCAAAGATGGATGAGAAGTTAGCCAAGTTTATGGAGGTATTCTCAAAGCTTCACATCAATATTCCTTTACTTGACGCTTTGAGAGATATGCCAGGCTATGCCAAGTTCCTCAAGGATGCAGTCTCCAACAAGAAGAAGTTGGGGAAATATGAGACGATTAATCTTTCCGAGGAATGCAGTGCTGTGCTACAAAGAAAGCTACCATTGAAGCAGAAGGATCCTGGCAGCTTTACTATAGCTTGTGTGATTGGAGGGCATAATTTCTCACGTGTTCTGTGTGATTTAGGGGCAAGCATCAATTTGATGCCTCTCTCTATTTTCAACCGGTTGGAGATTGGAGAAATCAAGCCTACATCTATTGCTTTGCAGATGGCAGATCGTTCCCTTACTTATCCCAAGGGAGTTGTGGAGGATGTTCTAGTGCAGGTGGAGCAGTTTATCTTTCCTGCAGATTTCGTAGTATTGGACATGCCGGAGGACAAGAATACTCCATTGATCTTGGGGCGTCCGTTTCTAGCTACGGGCCGTGCGTTGATAGATGTTCAGGAGGGAGATCTGACTTTCCGTGTCAATGATGAGAAGATGACGTTGTCTATCTATGATGCGATGAAGAAGCCAGCTGAGCCACAAGTTGAGGATTGCAACCTAATTGATACTATGGTGGATTTTCCTGCAGCTGTAGATGATCCTTTGGAGGAGTGCATCACACAGTCCTTATATCCTTATTCCGATCTTGATGAGGCGTGTGATGAGATTTTAGATTATATTGCATAGCTGGAGGCCGTTGAGAGCCATCCCATCGATCCTGTGCCCTACATGGATATTCACAAACCTGTTGATGGGGGAAGCAAGTCCACGGAAAAGGGAGCTGATTTTCCTGCGCCAGCTGCAGCTGCAGCTGCACCCAAACTTGAGCTGAAGCCACTTCCTGAGCACTTGAGGTACCAATTTTTGGGTGAGAATAAAACATTTCCTGTTATTGTGTCTACTTATTTATCTCCGTTGGAGTTGGAGAAGTTGATGCGAGTGTTGATGAAATACAAGTCTACTATAGGATGGTCTATTTCTGACATCAAAGGAATTAGTCCTTCTATTTGCATGCATCGTATTTTATTAGAGCAGGAATACAAGCCTAAGGTGCAGCCGCAGCGACGTTTGAATCCGGCGATGCAAGAAGTTGTGAGAAAGGAGGTGCTCAAGTGGTTGGATGCAGGAATCATATATGCCATCTCTGATAGTGAGTGGGTGAGCCCAACTCAAGTTGTCTCTAAGAAGGGAGGCATGACTGTGGTTAAGGATGAGAGAGATGAGCTTATAGCTACGAGGCTAGTCACAGGATGGCGCGTGTGCATTGACTATCGAGCTTTGAATGCAGCCACACGTAAGGATCACTTTCCTTTGCCATTTATTGATCAGATGCTTGACCGCTTGGCAGGATATGAGTACTATTGTTTCTTGGATGGGTACTCGGGCTACAATCAAATTATGATAGCCCCGGAGGATCATCATAAGACCACTTTTACTTGTCCCTATGGCGTTTTTGCTTTTAGGAGGATATCTTTTGGTCTCTGCAATGCTCCTGCCACTTTTCAACGCTGCATGATGGCGATTTTCCATGGGTTGATTGAAAACATTATGGAGGTATTCATGGATGACTTTTTTGTTTTTGGTTCCTCCTTTGATAATTGTTTGGACAATCTTGCTCAAGTGTTGCAGCGTTGTGAGGAGACGGCACTAGTGCTCAATTGGGAAAAATGCCACTTCATGGTTCGAGAAGGCATTGTTTTGGGGCATAAGGTTTCTGCCCAAGGTTTAGAGGTGGATCGTGCTAAGATCGTGGCTATAGAGAAGTTGCCGCCTCCTACGTCTGTGAAGTCGGTGCGGAGTTTTCTGGGGCATGCAGGATTTTATAGGCGATTCATCAAAGACTTCTCCAAGCTGTCAAAGCCACTTTGTGCTTTGCTAGAGAAGGATGTGAAGTTTGTCTTCACAGATGAGTGCCTCGTCTCCTTTGAGAAGTTGAAAGCTGCACTGACCACTACGCCAGTTTTGATCACGCCGGATTGGAGTGTCCCGTTTGAGTTGATGTGCGATGCTAGCGATTGGGCCGTGGGAGCTGTGTTGGGGCAAAAGAGAGATAAGCTGTTCAAGGTAATTTACTACACAAGTAAAACTTTGGATTCTGCGCAGATGAACTACACTACCACGGAGAAGGAGCTACTAGCTGTGGTGTATGCTTTTGATAAGTTCCGTTCTTATTTGATTGGAACTCATTCAATTGTCTACATTGATCATGCCGCCATCCGCTACTTGTTCACAAAGAAGGACTCCAAGCCCCGCTTGATTCGTTGGATCTTATTACTGCAAGAGTTTGATATGGAGATCCGAGATCGCAAGGGATGTGAGAATGTGGTAGCTGACCACTTGTCTCGATTGGAGAATCCGATTGAGGGGGATGATCCGAAGATGGCCATTAATGAGTCTTTCCCCGATGAGCAGATTTGGGCAGTACTATTTAAGGATCCTTGGTATGCCGATTATAGCAACTACTTGGTTATTGGAGCTCTTCCTGAGGGGTTGTCGCACTATCAAAAGAAGAAGTTCCTCCATGATGTCAAGTTCTATTATTGGGAGGATCCTTACCTATACCGGAGGTGCGCCGATGGCTTTATTCGGCGATGTGTTAGGGAGCATGAATGGCCGAAGATCATTGAGGAGTGCCATAGCTCACCTAGTGGAGGTCACTTTGCTGCCAACCGTACTGCCATGAAGGTAAATCATAGTGGATTCTATTGGCCTTCAATTTTTGCAGACTGCCATGCTTTCGTGAAGTCTTGTGATCGATGCCAACGCATGGGCAACATTACCAAGCGGGATGAGATGCCACAGAACATCATTGTTGAGGTAGAGCTATTTGATGTTTGGGGAATTGACTTCATGGGTCCTTTCCCTCCTTCATGTGGTTTTTCCTATATATTGCTTGAGGTGGAATATGTGTCTAGATGGGTGGAGGTGATCCCGACTGTCACCAATGATTCAAAGGTAGTCATTAAATTCTTGCAAAAGAATATTTTGACTCGATTCGGAGCACCGAGAGCGTTGCTTAGTGATGGGGGTTCGCACTTCAATAACAAGCTACTAGCAAGTGTGTTGGCAAAGTATGGAGTAAAGCACAAGGTGACGACTCCATATCATCCTCAAGCTAATGGGCAGGCAGAGTTGGCAAATCGAGAAATCAAGCAGATTTTGGAGAAGAGTGTCGCCAACAAGAAAGATTGGGCCAAACACTTGGATGATGCTCTTTGGGCGTATCGCACCGCCTACAAGACTCCAATTGGTATGTCTCCCTATCAACTTGTTTTTGGCAAATCCTGTCATTTACCTGTTGAAAGAGAGCACAAGGCATATTGGGCGACGAGGAGAATCAATTTGGAGTTCAAGGAGGCCGGTCATACAAGAAGAGATTTGTTGACAGAATTGGATGAGTGGAGGAATGAAGCGTATGAGAGTTCCCGTATCTACAAGGAAAGGGCAAAGAAGTTCCATGATTTGCGCATTCGCACAAAGGAATTCAAGCCGGGACATGAGGTACTCTTGTATGATTCTAAGCTTCGACTTTTTCCTGGCAAGCTGCAGTCTAGATGGAGAGGTCCATATGTGGTTCACAAGAGCAATTGGAATGGGACTTATGAGTTGCTTGCATCGAATGGGTCCACTTTCACTGTTAATGGACATCGCCTCAAACCGTACTTCAAAGCAGAGTTGGACCACGACGTGGAAGTGGTCAATTTCATTGATCCATGATTAGAGGTATCGTCAAGCTATATACGTTAATTTTAGCACTTGTTGGGAGGTAACCCAATTTTACTTGGTTTGTTAGTTTTTGCTTGTTTTTCCTTATTTTCGTTTGTCGCTTCGTTCTTCTCGTTTTTACTTAGTCTCACCTAGTTAGTTTTTCTTCGTTTTTTATGTTTTTCCTAGTGTGTTTCGTTTTTGCAGCAAAAAAAAAAGGTCGAAAATCAAAAACGGCGACCAAACTCCGGATTCGGCGACCCAGCTCTGAATTCGGCGACCAAGACGGCGATCGCCGGCCAGGTCGCCGAATTCCCTGGATGGATTTTACACTCGAGGCTGAAAAACGGCGATCGCCGAATTCGTTCACAAAAATGCTGAAAAACGGCGACCAACTCGGCGATCGCCGAGTTGGTCGCCGAACTGCCCAGGTTTGTTTTAAGTTGCGTTTTTTCCCCTTATTTCATACCTTACACCTAAAACACACACTCAACACACATAGTAGTATAATTTTCGAAAATTCTTCATCCAATTACTCCCAAACGACTTTGAATCTTCACAATTCCTTCCATACATTCACTACCCACATCATTAGCTTTCATTCCATCCGATTACTTCGGGTTTTAATCCACCACATCGGGAGATTCACGAATTTGGGGTTTTTGCTCAAGAACACTAGAATTTTCGAAAATCACTCCTAAATTCTCAAGGTATGTGCTTCTAACTCTTAATCTAGTGTTATTCCTATGCTACTACTATGTTCCTTTGGTTTGATTGTGAAATTTTTGATGGGTTAGTAGAGCTAGGGTTTATGCTAGAACTTTTTATGAGCTTAATTGTTTAAGGAGTTTGAATCATATGATTTGTGTTGGTGTTTGAGTTTATTGATAGATACTTGTTGGTGTTGATGAGTGGTGGAATCCACAAGAGCATGCTAGTTCTAGAATTGTTAAGTCTCAAGGGGATATTGTCTTTGCTTTGCTTTTGCTTGGTCTTTATTTGATGATTATATGTGATATTGATTGTAGCATTGATGAAATTCATGAGGCTTTGTATCTTTTGAAAGACTTAGCATGATGTGGGGGATTATGATAGACGCAGGAAATTGGTTTTGTCAAGAGAGATGGAAAGGGGGTGCTAGTTAGCTTGTTTTACAATCTTGTACATGTTTAAATGGTCTCTAACTAGCACTTAATCCAGGTACAATGGCCCCAAAGAAGCGTAGAATTGCCGGTGCCTCAAGCTCACGCCAACCGACAGAATACGAACGGGAGGACCCCGAGTTTCATGGGGTAGTCCTGATATCCGACGATGATAGGGTCCGGTTTAAGAAGCTTGCCAGGAAGGGGATCGAAATCACACGATATGCCGATCACGACCTTCTTCGGGAGATGGGGATCTATGAAGACATTCGTGACTTGTTTTACCATGTGGGGTGGACCCACATCTTTAATGGTGGATGGCCCACCTATGAAAGAGCAACGTTGGAGATTCTGAGCTCGTTGGATCAGTCGGTCTTCAGGGAAAACAGACCGAGAACCATCTCTTTCCAGCTCAACAATATTTGGGAGGCAGATATCGCGGTGACCGAGATCACCACGGCACTCAACTGCAGAGTAGGGGGCTACACCGTGCACACAATTGGTACAGAGTTCAATGATGGAGCATTCTGGAGAGAAATAGCCCTGCCTAGCGCTGGTTCATTTGTATCGGGGACGTCGAATGCGGCGGATATCAGAAATCCTGTCCTCAGAATGGTACACCGCATCTTGGCTTATACGGTGCTTGCACGGAAGGACAACACTCATGTGACGAGGCAGGAGCTGTTCATCATGTGGGGGATGCTCACACGCACCCCAATGGATTTGACTTACATCCTCCTCAAGCAGTTGTTTAAGGCATCCAACGCGACCAGAGGAGTGATTACGATTGGAGGGATGCTTACACCCCTTGCCCGACGTATTTGTCCCGCCGTTGCTCAATGGGATGCGTTGGCAGGTGATACGCTACTCAACGGTCGCCGAATGGTCCACATGCGATTCTTGACGAGCGCCCAGCCCCCATTCAAGCTGGTGCAAAGTGATGGAGACCACTTCTCCCTGCCGAACCGGCCTCTCACCCGTGTGACCGGGCGATTCGAGACACAGAACTGGCTCATGAACACTGACACCCATTTGAGGGTTATTGCAGGACAGCGGGTTGATGAGCAAGTCCTTCAGCAGGTGCAGGTGCATGAGGAGGAAGAGGAGCAGGAGGAGCCCGCGGCAGAAGCAGCAGGAGAACAATGGGGACCGGGAGCCCATTTTGATGTGACTGACCTCACCGATCGGATGCAGCGGTTGCAGGCCGTCGCCGAGCAACAGGAGGCGCAGCTCACGGTGATGCGCACTGACGTCACAGCGGTTCGCCTGCAGCAGCAAGCGATGGATGCATATCAGCGCGAGCAATTTGCTCATTATGGCGCTTTTGAGACATACGCCCGGGAGGAGTTCAACCGGCAGGCGACCTTTGAGGCGTGGCAGCGGGCTCAGATAGAGAGGCAGCAACAGGAATACGCTAGGCAGATGGCAATGCAAGAGGAACTCCTACGACAGTTTCAGGAGTTCCAGAGGCGACAGGGAGGACCGCCATCTTGAGTGATTTGTAAGTATGCTAACCATGACTTTTATCTATTTTTCCCTCCAAACTTATTTTCGAGCATACGCTCCTTAATAAGTTTGGGGGAGGGGGATGGAGATTAGTTATGGTTTGCATTTTTAGCCTAGCATATTTTTGATTTTTTTGATGTTTTGAGGAGTTGTTCTTAGTTTTTCATTCGTGGGCCTGTAACTAAATTGATATATTCTCTCAGATACACTCCATAGTTTCTTTGCTATTTGAATGTTTGTTGCTCCATTTAGTTGATTGGTAAGGTGCTTATGACGATTTCTGCGAAAAAGAAGGTAATTCCCAATTTTTCTTGACATGTTGACATGATTTGAACTGATGTGTGTGATTGATAAGTTTATTTTACCTTGACTTTTGACGTTGAACAAGCTAGTGAGGAATTGAGCCTTAACTGCCCATATTTGCAGTTTGTTCTTTGTTTTTGAGTGTTGTCATGCATGTAGTGCGCTTCTAGAACTTGCCATGAGTCTTGGTCGAGGTTGCTTGTTGTGTTCAAGAGTTTGAGATGATCTTAGGCCATTTTTCGTAATCCACGTTATATCCCAAACACTGTCCTGAAAATATTATTCCCTTGTTAACCGTGTTTGAGCCTTTTTAAGCTTTGATTCATTAACCGGATGATAGGGGGTGATGGAGTATATGAGGATCGTCGTGTGATATTGACTGTGGGTTGATTGAAATAAGGGTGAAACATGATTCTAGTCATTCTTATAAGCTCTAGAAAAAGAAAAAGAAAAAAAAAAGAAGGAAATTTTGATGATAGTTGATTGAGAAAGTCGAGTGATAATTGAAAAATTCATGGATAGTCGACTTTGTTGTTATGAGAAAAATGAGAGCATAAAAGAATGTCTAGTTTGATTTATGATGTTTATATCCCTTGGTTTGTGATGATTATGGAGATGTTGTTAGGTGGAAGATGGAATTTATTCCATACTTGAATGGTGAAGTCATAAGGTTGGTGAGAGCAATTTAATTTGAGTCACTTAGCCAAATTTTCCTACCTAATCCAATGTCCCTACATTAGAACCCAAATTTAAGACCTATTTGATCTTACCCTTGACACACTTTTAGCGATGGAGATTTTGAGACAATTGGCAAGCATATGGTAAGTAATCTGCATTTCATGAGTTTCGATGAGTGATACAAGTCCTTTTTCCATCAATTGAGAGTTGAGCGAAACACTTTTATCTTGAGAGTCAATTGTTGGAATGTCGAGGTTGAATTTGCCATTGATTATGCTTGTTGGTGATTATTGTATTCATGTGTTGAGAATTTGAGGGAATTCGAAAGGTTTTATTTTTCTGAGGCATCGATGATCCAATCATCTTACCCATTCGTGTTTATTATTTTGTTCTTCTCGTTGTTCGAGGACGAGCAACATCTTAAGTTTGGGGGAGTTGATAAACACTCATTTTGCATGGTTTTTATGGTTTATATTCTGTAGTTTAAGTCGATTTTACACCCGTTTCATTATCGTTTAGAGTTTATTGACTATTATTTCGTGATTTCACGTTTGGGTGTAGTTTTGACTGTTTGGATGCAGAATTGAGTGATATTGGAGCATGGAGTGTAAGGAACATGTTGAAGAGAAGAGTTTTGAGAGAATCGAGCCCAAAAATCTAGAAAAGACGAAGATTCTGGAGTCGGGGCGGAAAAGGAGCAGTTCGGCGGTCAAAGGGAGTTGATCGCCGAAATTCAGCGTTTTAAGGAGTGAAAACGGCGACCAAAACGGCGATCGCCGGCCAGGTCGCCGAAAACCCTGATTGAATTTTGGCCTTCGGTGGAAAAAATGGCGGTCGCCGTTTTCATGAGGAAAAGAGGCCATTTTCGGCGATCAATTCGGCGACCGCCGAACGGCTCGCCGAATTGACGCGTGTTTTCGTTTCTTCCGCGTTTTTACGATTTTTCAAGTTATTTTCGGTTTAGAACTTGGTTTTTCACCCTAAGACTATAAATAGGTCCTCTTTTGACCTATTTAGGGTTCACAGCTTTAGTTTTTCAGTTCCCAACATTCATATTTCAGTTTTATAGCTTTAGAACTTTTTAGCTTTCCAGTTTTCAAGGCTTGGATCAAGATTGAAGATTCAAGCCGCTACAATCGTTTTAATTCGGTTTTATACAATTTGTTTTTACAATTGCGTTCAATTTAATTATGTTTATGTTTGATTTTACTATGTCTGGCTAGTCTTTTAATCTGAACCTAGGGTGTGTACTTAGCTGATTGATTATGTGTTTTTGATTTATTGATATCAATTTGCCTTCCAACTTGTGATTCATGATTCCTGGTGCTTAATTTCTTGTGAATTATCTGATAAATGATTTACATGTCTAGCTGTTCAGTTTGAGTCTTGAATGCGATAATTGTTCAGCCGATTCAGGAATGCATGATATAGTGTTAGTTAATTTATTCTTTATGTGCTATTTGGAGTTAATTTATTCCTTGGAGTCTTGAATGCGAAAAGGGATTAATTAATCTACGTTCATAGGTGGTCGTTAGAGACGCTTGTGAATAATATAGTGATCTTTCATCAGGGTTGGATTAAAATTGGTAATTGAATCAATAGGTTGAATACATGTAGTTGATTAGTGAAAGTACATCCCTAGGGTTAGAGTTTTCCATAATTTTGAGTTAAGTAATTGTTATTTATATGCTCTTTAGTTTTAATTTGGTTAAATTTAGTTCGTAATTCACCTTCATAATTGTTTACTTGCATACTGTGAGAGTCTGTTTAGGAAATAGTTATAGCAATTTCATTTTACAGTCTCTGTGGATACGATACTCTGCTTGCTATTTGCGTACTACAATTACACTGTTTAGTTGCAGTTATTTGTTGCTATAAAAATAGTGATCAGCAAGCTGGGATAGACCCGTCAGGCATGGAAGATGGCAGAGGTCAACAATTTCAGCAGGGTCAGCAGCAATTTCAGCCAGGAGCACGCCCGCATCCTAACCTTTCTTACGGCAATCCGAACAATGCTTTGCAGCCTCCACCTGGATTCTCTGTATCTAGCGGAGGAGTTATAAATGAGCCGAAGAAAGTATCACTGGAAGATATGATGCAGCAGATGTTAACAGAGATGTCTAGCATGAAGACAACTGTTAATTCAAGGATGACTAATTTGGAGTCTCAAGTGGGAAATATTGGGAATAATTTTTCATCACTGTCCAAGCAAGTGCAGATTTTGGAGACTCAAGTTGGTCAGATTGCTAACCAAGCAGCTGTGCAGCACACACCAGGAAAGTTTCCTAGCAACACTGAGATCAATCCTAAAAATCAGTGTAATGCAATTCATCTAAGGAGCGGAACTCAATATCAAAATCATACAGAGCAGAGGAATCACCATTCCTCTGCAGAGCAGCGAGATCATACAGAGCAACGAGATCGTACAGAGCAGCGGGATGGAAAGAATGGAAAGGAGAAAAATGTAGAGATTATGGATGAGGATGACCTGGAGACGATTGTGTGCGATTCGCCGCCTACTTCTAAGGTATCGTCGAATACCTCTGCTGTTAAGAAGCATATTCCTACTCCTACGTTTCCCAGGCCAGAGTACAAGCCTGTAGCACCCTTCCCGAATAGCCTGGCAAAGCCGAAGATGGATAAGAAGTTAGCTAAGTTCATGGAGATGTTTTCAAAGCTTCACATCAACATTCATTTACTTGATGCTTTGAGAGATATGCCAGGCTATGCCAAGTTCCTCAAGGATGCAGTCTCCAACAAGAGGAAGTTGGGGAAATATGAGACGATTAATCTTTCCGAGGAATGCAGTGCAGTGCTACAAAGGAAGCTACCATTGAAGCAGAAGGATCCTGGCAGCTTTACTATCGCTTGTGTGATTGGAGGGCAGAACTTCTCCCGCGTTCTTTGTGATTAGGGGCAAGCATCAATTTGATGCCTCTCTCTATTTTCAACCGGTTGGAGATTGGAGATATCAAGCCTACATCTATTGCATTGCAGATGGCAGATCGTTCCATCACATACCCCAAGGGAGTTGTGGAGGATGTCCTAGTGCAGGTGGAGCAATTTATCTTTCCTGCAGATTTCGTAGTCTTGGACATGCCGGAGGACAAGAATACTCCATTGATCTTAGGACGTCCGTTTCTAGCTATGGGTCGTGCGTTGATAGATGTGCAAGAGAGAGATCTGACTTTTCGCGTCAATGATGAAAAGATGACGTTGTCCATTTATGATGCAATGAAGAAGCCAGCTGAGCCACAAATCGAGGATTGCAATTCAATTGAGTCTTTAGTGGATTTTCCTACAGCCGTGGAGGATCCTTTGGAGGAGTGCATCACACAGCCATTATACCCTTATTCCAATCTAGATGAGGCGTGTGATGAGATCTTAGATTATATTGCAGAGCTGGAGGCCGTAGAGAGACATCCCATCAATCTTGTGCCTTACATGGATATTCACAAACCTGTTGATGGGGGAAACAAGTCGGTGGAAAAAGAAAAAGAATTCCCTGCGCCAGCGGGATCACCCAGAGCAGAGGAATCCTCCAGAGCAGCGGGATCACCCAGAGCAGAGGAATCCTCCAGAGCAGCGGGATCACCCAGAGCAGAGGGATCATCCAGAGCAGCGGAATCATCCAAAGCTGCAGCCGCACCCAAACTTGAGCTGAAGCCGCTTCCCGAGCACTTGAGATACCAATTCTTGGGTGAGAATGAAACTTTTCCGGTTATTGTATCTGCCTATCTATCTCCGTTGGAGTTGGAGAAGTTGATGCGAGTTTGAAGGAAATACAAGTCTGCTATAGGACGGTCTATTTCTGACATCAAAGGAATTAGTCATTCTATTTGCATGCATCATATTTTATTGGAGCAGGAATACAAGCCTAAGGTGCAGCCGCAGCGACGTTTGAATCCGGCGATGCAAGAAGTTGTGAGAAAGGAGGTGCTTAAGTGGTTGGATGCCGGCATTATTTATGCCATCTCTGATAGTGAGTGGGTGAGCCCAACGCAAGTTGTCTCTAAGAAGGAAGGCATGACTGTGGTAAAAGATGAGAGAGATGAGCTTATAGCTACGAGACTGGTCACAAGATGGCGCGTGTGCATTGATTATCGAGCTTTGAATGCAGCCACACGTAAGGATCACTTTCCTTTGCCGTTTATTGATCAGATGCTTGACCGTTTGGCAGGTTATGAGTACTACTGTTTCTTGGATGGGTACTCGGGCTACAATCAAATCATGATAGCCCCGGAGGATCAGCATAAGACCGCGTTTACTTGTCCCTATGGCATCTTTGCTTTTAGGAGAATTTCTTTTGGTCTTTGCAATGCTCCTGCCACTTTCCAGCGCTGCATGATGGCGATTTTCCATGGGATGATTGAAAATATCATGGAGGTATTTATGGACGATTTCTCTGTCTTTGGATCTTCTTTTGATAATTGCTTGGAAAATTTGTCGCAAGTATTGCAGCGTTGTGAGGAGACGTCTCTAGTGCTTAATTGGGAGAAGTGCCACTTTATGGTTCGTGAAGGCATTGTTTTGGGACATAAAGTTTCTGCCCAAGGTTTGGAGGTGGATCGTGCTAAGATCGAGGCCATTGAAAAGTTGTCGCCGCCTACTTCTGTAAAATTAGTGCGGAGTTTTCTTGGGCATGCAGGATTTTATAGACGCTTCATCAAAGATTTTTCCAAGCTGTCCAAGCCACTTTGTGCTTTGCTAGAGAAGGACGTGAAGTTTGTCTTCACCGATGAGTGCCTTGTCTCCTTTGAGAAGTTGAAAGCCGCTCTAATCTCTACGCCAGTGTTGATCACGCCGGATTGGAGTGCTCCGTTTGAGTTGATGTGCGATGCTAGCGATTGGGCCGTGGGAGCTGTGTTGGGACAAAAGAGAGATAAAGTATTCAAGGTAATTTACTACACTAGTAAAACTTTGGATTCTGCTCAGAGGAATTACACAACCACGGAGAAGGAGCTGCTAGCTGTGGTGTATGCTTTTGATAAGTTCCGTTCCTATTTGATTGGAACTCATTCAATTGTCTACACTGATCATGCCGCCATCCGCTACTTGTTCACAAAGAAGGACTCCAAGCCTCGCTTGATTCGATGGATCTTGTTGCTTCAAGAATTTGATATGGAGATTCGTGACAAAAAGGGATGTGAGAACGTGGTAGCTGACCACTTGTCTCGATTGGAGAATCCGATCGAAGGAGATGATCAGAAGATGGCCATCAATGAGTCTTTTCCCGATGAGCAGATTTGGACGATGCTATTTAAGGATCCTTGGTATGCAATGTATAGCAATTACTTGGTTATTGGAGCTCTTCCCGAGGGGTTGTCGCACTATCAAAAGAAGAAGTTCCTCCATGACGTCAAGTTTTATTATTGGGAGGATCCTTACTTATACCGGAGGTGCGCCGATGGCTTTATTCGGCGATGCGTCAGAGAGCATGAATGGCCAAAGATCATTGAAGAGTGCCATAGCTCACCTAGTGGAGGCCACTTTGCTGCCAACCGCACTGCCATGAAGATAAACCATAGTGGATTTTATTGGCCTTCAATTTTCGCAGACTGCCATGCTTTTGTGAAGTCTTGTGATCGATGCCAGCGCATGGGCAACATTACAAAGAGGGATGAAATGCCACAGAATATCATTGTTGAGGTGGAGCTGTTTGATGTTTGGGGAATAGACTTCATGGGTCCTTTCCCTCCTTCTTGCGGTTTTTCCTACATATTGCTTGCTGTGGAGTATGTGTCTCGATGGGTGGAGGCGATCCCAACTACCACAAATGATTCCAAGGTAGTCATTAAATTCCTGCAAAATAATATTTTGACTCGGTTCGGAGCACCGAGAGCGTTGCTTAGTGATGGGGGGTCACACTTCAACAACAAGTTACTAGCAAGCGTTTTGGCGAAGTATGGAGTAAAGCACAAGGTGACGACTCCATATCATCCTCAAGCTAATGGGCAGGCAGAATTGGCAAATCGAGAAATCAAGCAGATTTTGGAGAAGAGCGTCGCCAACAAGAAAGATTGGGCAAAGCACTTAGATGATGCTCTTTGGGCGTATCGCACTGCCTACAAGACTCCAATTGGTATGTCTCCCTATCAACTTGTTTTTGGCAAATCCTGTCATTTACCTGTTGAAATTGAGCACAAGGCATATTGGGCGACGAGGAGAATCAATTTAGAGTTCAAGGAGGCCGGTCATACAAGGCGAGATATGTTGATGGAGTTGGAAGAGTGGAGGAATGAAGCTTACGAGAGTTCTCATATCTACAAGGAAAGGGCGAAGAAGTTCCATGATTTGAACATCCACACAAAGGAATTCAAGCCGGGACATGAGGTACTCTTGTATGATTCTAAGCTTCGACTATTTCCTGGCAAGTTGCAGTCTTAGAATGGGACCTATGAGTTGCTTGCGTCGAATGGGTCTACTTTCACTGTTAATGGCCATCGCCTCAAACCGTACTTCAAAGCAGAGTTGGACCGCGACGTGGAAGTGGTCAACTTCGTTGATCCGTGATTGAAGGTATCGTCGAGCTCTAGACGTTAAATTAAGCACTTGTTGGGAGGTAACCCAACTGTTTTTCTTTGTTTTGTTTTTCTTTCTTTTAATGTCGTTTTGTTTCGTTTTGTTTCTTTTTGTTTCTTTGTTTGTTTGGGGTTTTTAGTACGGTGTTGAGCTTGGAAGTTGTGAGATCTCGCGCTTTGTTCATGCCACCGCCAGAGGAACAGGTGTTTCTCTGCCAGATTTCTGGAGGTTTTCCTGTCCAGCGCAGCCGCTCTCTTCGCTGCCCTTTCCAGCGCAGCCTTTTCTACTCTTCGCTGCCCTACCCAGCGCCGCCACTCTCCACTTTGCCCAAGGTCACAAACCTCATTTCGCCGCCTCTCACGATGGTTCAGTTTTTCAAAGCCGATAATCAGGGACGTTTTCTACACTTTTCTTATTTCTTTTATGCCCGGAGGACATGGCATGCTTTAAGTGTGGGGGGGGTGTTTTGTTGCTTATATTTTCAAAAATTTGGGTGAGATCAATCTTTCTACGCTTAGTTGTTGGTCTCGAATCTTGCTAATTTTTATGAATTTGTGGAAGAGAAGATGGTTTTCGATGTGCATTTCGGGTTTGTGTTTGTTTGGTGGTTATTCTTATTTTACTTTTAATATATGTTTCTTGATTGTGCAAAGAATTATGAGTTTTGTTGCAACACTTTGGTAAGTTAGTAAAACGTGATTTGTCCGGTAGATGCTAGAAGGAGTGTTGTCATTGTGATTACCTACGATCATATCTTATCTGTGAAAAATGAAAAAGTTGGACGAATTGCCAACTCTGAAATTGCCAGCTTTGAAACATCTGGCCTGTTCTGAAAAAGTGGCAGCTCTGAGTCTCTGCTCCTCTAGTTTAACTATGAGCATGGGAAACCACGTGAAAAGACTTTGGATTACATCCAAATGGTTTTATTTCATGAATTATGGCTCAACTGTCGAAAATTCTAAGCACACAAAGTATGAAAAAATGGTGATATTGATTATAAAGGCGATCACATTAGGGAATTCACTTCTAGCGGAGAATTGGGTCTGATCGAATTACTTGCATTACTCTTTTGTTGCTTCTTAAACTTTGAGTTACTTGCATGACCGAGAGATGTATGTTGATGGCAAAGTTTTGAATTGACTTTGTGAATGTTTGGATGGAAATTAACATTGTTGAAATCAATCTCTTCGTAGGATTCATATAGATTTTGCTTGAGGACAAGCAAAAGGCTAAGTGTGGGGGAGTTGATTTATGCTTAAATTGCTCTATTTTTAAGGGTTTGTATGTGCGTATTTTAAGATAATCTTCTGGAAATTGGTGAGTTTTATGGTGTATTTTATGCTTTGCAAGAGATTTAGGCTTTCGAGATGGAAGAATGCAGTTTTGGAGAATTTTGGATGAATTTGGCGTTTTCTAGGTGTTCTGGTCTCCAGAGCAGAGGAACCGACATCTCCAGAGCAGAGAAATCACAATTTCTCTGGCGTCAAAGAAATCAAAGACCAGTGCAGCGAAATCAAGAAGCCAGAGCAGAGGAAAGCGCCAGCATCAGAGAAGTAAAGTCCAGCGCTCAATAGTCAGGGAAGTGAAAAGTCAGAGAAATCACCATTTCTCTGGCGAAGACAGAGCAGAGAAATCACCATTCCACTGGCGACCCATTTCTCTGGCGAGGTCAGAGAAATCATCTGTTCCTCTGGCGAGAGCTGCGAATTCGGCAAGAGTAGGAGTATTTTCCGGAGCGCGCATCCAACTGGAGAGTTGCCTTATTTTACACGATTCTATTACCATTAGAATTCTACTTTGCATGGCAACTTCCATGGTGATCGAAGGAAATCTGAAAACTATAAATAGGTCCTCTTTTGACCTATTCAAAGACACCGAAAAACCCTAGCATTCATATTTTCAGTTTTATAGCTTTAGAATATTTTAGCTTTCTAGTTTTCAAGGCTTGGATCAAGATTGAAGATTCAAGCCGCTACTTCAGTTTTTCATTCGGTTTTTATATAATTTGGTTTTACAATTGCGTTGAATTTAATTATGTTTATGTTTGATTTTATTATGTTTGGCTAGTTCTTTTATTCTGAACCTAGGGTTTGTACATAGCTGATTAATTATGTGTGTATGATTTATTGATATCAATTTGCCTTCCAACTTGTGATTCATGATTCCTGGTGCTTATTTTTTGTGAATTATCTGATCAATGATTTACATGTTTAGCTGTTCAGTTTGAGTCTTGAATGCGATAATTGTTCAGCCGATTCAGGAATGCATGATATAGTGTTAGCCTTGAGTCTTGAATGCGATAGGTGAAGCTATAGGAAGCTATTCTTTATGTGCTATTTGGAGTTAATTTATTCATTGGAGTCTTGAATGCGAAAAGGGGTTAATTAATCTACGTTCATAGGTGTTCGTTAGAGAAGCTTGTGAATAATATAGTGATCTTTCATCAGGGTTGGATTAAAATTGGTAATTGAATCAATAGGTTGAATGCATGTAGTTGATTAGTGAAAGTACATCCATAGGGTCAGAGTTTTTCTTACATTTGAGTTAGTTATCATTATTTATATGTTCTTGAGTTTTTATTTGTTTAATCTTAGTTCGTAATTCACCTCTATAATTGTTTTGCCTGTTTACTGTTAGTGTCTGTTTAGGAAATAGATAGAGTAATTTTGTTTTACAGTCTCTGTGGATACGTTACTCGGTTACTTATTATTTGCTACAATTGCCTGTGTTAGTTGCAGTTTTTGTCGCTAATAAATTAGTGATCACTCGGTTCCGACACTAGTAATAACGGGGTCCGAGTATCGATACGACTAATAACAAAAAGGGGGAAAATAGAAAGAATACATAGATCAACAGCGGAAGCTCACAAAAAAAAACATGTTAAGGAAAGATCTTCATAGTTCATCAAAAGGGTATATTCGTCAACATCGTCATAACTCGATAAACATCAGGAATCTCAACATGAAAAGCAAAACAAGTATAGCTCAATTTTTATGTAGAGTCAAAATATTCAGAGTGTGATAACAAAAGGTGAACCGACTATATGTATGAAGACACATAATCGTGAGTAAAATGCTTGATTTAATATAACGTAACTTCATAACAAAACTCTATCGACAAAACAGACATACGATAGAGAAAGAAAACGTCAACCCGAAACATTCCCCACCAGCACAGCACTATACTCCCCTCCTCTTATCCTGCACGTTTAGAAATATATGCAGGGCGTGAGTACATAAATACTCAGTGGGCATATCGCCGAAAACAAAGCTGCTCATAGAGCTATAAATTGAACTTGCCACATTTCAGCAATATACAGGTATTATATCATAAAAGAACCTGTGCAAGCAGTTTTAACCATAAACATCATAATTAAGTGTCCGCAGACAAGTACTCGACATGTATGTACCACATCTACCACTCTTCATCATCATCAAGGTACTGAGAAGTAGGCCTCCTTCTCAAGCACCGTGACCGGCCGACCCGAAGACGGCTCACAGTCACCTTAGTGTACACTAGCCCTGGCAGGATAGCTATCAACTGCCTAGGACCCGATCGTCTCATCTCAACTCATCAGTAGAGGGTAAACATACAAGCTCAACATCATCATAAAAAAATATTGGCAAGTCAATAATTCTCAAACATCATCATAATCTCAGAACATCAAAACATCTCATTATTCATCATTATTTAAAACAGTTTTAGAAAAGCTCTTAAATTGTATACTCAAAATAATGCCCACCTGAAGACCTTACTCAAAATCCCCCGTCAAAGCGGAGTTACTTACTTCCTTGCTCTGTTCGTGTCTTCAGGGATCATCATCATCGAAAGTTCATGTCATAAAATGAATCTCGATTAGAAACTCATTGACTAATTCTCAAGTCTTAACTCATGCTCTATCTCATTACTCAATTCTATATAAACTCTCCACTCATCTCAAATCCTTAAGTTCAAGGATAGGTTTCAAGAAAATCATGGTTCTAAGTCTCGATTTATCTCTCATATAAGACTCGTCTAACTTCATTCAAACACATAGGCAACACAATCACATAAGGCACATAAGAAATCACAATCAAACATCATCAAAATATGCTCTGTTTTTTTTACACTGACTCAACTTCAAAATTTAAACTGTTTTGACTCCGACATCTCCTGGACTCGAGACTCATACCGAAAGAAAGATCTTCGAGTCTAGTTTCATTTAATAAAAAGTAGAGTCGAAAACTCCAAGTGGTTTAAGAGATATGACGGTTTTACCACGATCTACCATATCTGGCAGTTTTGTGCAACCGAAGGTTACAATTTTTGAAAAATAGTAAATGTTATCAAACTGGGCTCAACTTTGGTGGATATCTAGCTAACACAATAAGGTTGATACCATAAAAATTTGGAAAGCTAGATCTCATAGGAAGCTACTGAAATGAATGACTCTTTCCCCTGTTCTCTGAAATTCTCGGTAATAATGTGCAGTTTAGGTTTTGCATTTTAAAGAAATATCAAACGAAGTTAAAATGGCTTGAAAGTTTGCCAGGGTACTCAAGACTCACGTAGGGACTTGATATAAAATTTTCAAAGCTATTAGACATCGATAAACCATCGATCACAGTAGGTCAGTAGGCCTACGAAATTTCTCCAATTTGGACTCAAAAATCATATATCTCAAAAACATCTCTAACTTGAATATAACATCATAACTCTCAACAACAAACTCATACCACAACTCATTTCATCACTTCTAATCATCAATCTAAACCATCACTTAACATCATAGCATGCTCAAGAACTCATATAACCATTCAAGTCTTCAAATCAACTCAAGAACTCATGAATTTCCTCCAAACTTTTGAAAATTAAGAAAAACAAAGAGTTGAAGTTTTCATGCTTCAATCTTCCATTTAATCTCACATAGCACATCATAGAAGCTAGATCTATGCAACTAAAGATCACTTACCCCAAGATTAACAAAGATCAAAGTTTTTCTCTTTCATCCTTCATGATCAAGCTCCACGGTTCTCTTGGAAATTTCAAGATTTGGAAGTGTTTAAGCTTGATTTGGTGGATGATTTTGATCTTGATGTGTGTTTAGGAAGCTTTGGAGGTGCATCTATGGTGATCTTTGGAGAAAAATCGGAAGAGGGAAAGAGAGATTGAAGGTGGCCGAGAGTTAAAGTGTGAGGGAGAAGTGAGATGCTTGTCTTGTTAAGGAAGAGTGATTAAGGACAAAGCACTATTCCCAATTAATGCATGGTTCCCTCATAACTCTACACACTAATCCCTTGCCAACCTCCTTATCCACTTGCCATTTAAGATATAAGCATGTGGTAAAAAAAAAAATATCTCAAGTGTAGTATTAGTGGAATTAAAGTAATTATGTATCTCTCTCTTGATAAAATAAAACTACACTTTATTTACTCATGTGATAAAATCAAATAATAGTAACACCAAAAATAGTGTACTCGAAAATATCACATCAAAGCAATCAGTAAACATCTCTTAATTAAATCATCTCTCAGATCGACTCTCCCTTCTATAGGGTTTTTCACTCACTTATCTCAACTCTATTCTTAATCAGATGTTCCTATTAACAATACGACAACTAAACTCACAGATACTCGATCTCAGCTCTGCCACCAGAGCAGAGCAGAGCTAAGAACTCGCCAGAGCAGAGCTAACTGACTCGGCAGAGCAGAGAAATGACTTTTCAGTCAGAGCAGAGGAATGATTTCTCTGTCAGAGCAGAGGAATGAACTCTCCGTCAGAGGAATGAATTCTCTGCCAGGGCAGAGGAATGAATTCTCTGCCAGAGCAGAGGAATGAACTCTCTGCCAGGGCAGAGGAATGAATTCTCTGCCAGAGCAGAGGAATGAACTCTCCGTCAGAGGAATGAATTCTCTGCCAGAGCAGAGAAATGAATTCTCTGCCAGAGCAAAGGAATGAACTCTCCGTCAGAGGAATGAATTCTCTGCCAGAGCAGAGGAATGAACTCTCCGTCAGAGGAATGAATTCTCGGCTGAGTAGAGCAAGGCTCAAGACAGAACAGTGCAGACAAAAGCAAACTCGAAAATTCATCAACTTTTTCATTCCCTAAGTTCATCAAACACTCCCAAACATCAAAATACTATCAGAATCATATTTCCATCTAACATAATAACTCGTCTCATCAAAAGTGTAACTCTAAAGCTCAATATCTCTATTTATCATCATAACTCCATCTCATCTTAATTATAATCTCATATCTCAGTACCGTAGTACTCTCTGTAGTGTCTCGACACTACTACTACTCATAAAAGTACGGGGTGTTACACACAACCAGCTCGATGAATTCACAACTTAATATTGTTGAATTCACAACTAAAATTCAAATTCACAACCAAAATAAATTCTATTTTTAGTCGTGAATTTTTACTTTAAAAACTCAAATTCACAGCTACTTGAATTCACAACTACTTGTTTTGATTAGGTTCTACTGAACTAGATCCTTTTTCTTAAAGGTCTCAAAAAACTTTTCTTTTTTAAAAGGTGCTTACTGCTTTTCCTATCTGTTGTTTTCTGTTATCTCTTTTTATATGGAGACTAACCACAACATAGTATCCTCACTACCGATGTTTAGTATTGAAAAATACGACATATGGAAGTTTCGGCTTGAAAGCTTCCTCACCGCCCAGCATTGCCGAATATGGGAAGTCATCACCAATGGACCCATCATCATCACTGAGATTGTCAGAAGAATTCCTCTAGAACCATCTAGAGATCCATTTGATGATGTCCAAATCAAGCCAAAGGCTGACTTCACCATGGAAGAAAGGAAGCAAGATGAACTCGACAACCTCGCCAAAAGCATCATCTCCGGCACAGTTTCAGACAAGCACATCACCAAGATTATCAAGTGCAGAACTGCAAAGGAGATGTGGGACATTCTTGAAGGAATGTGCATCGGATTCGAGGAGATAAAGGAGAACAAGTTGTCCATAGCTTGTCAAAAATTCGACTCCTTCCTCATGCTCAAGAATGAATCTGTCGACGAGATGGAACTCAAATTCAACCAGATCCTGAACGAAGTTCAATCCATCTCGAAGGACAAGTACACACAATGAGAAATCAACTTGAAGATTCTTCGAGCACTTCCGCGAGGAGATTGGCAAATCTACTCAGTCGCTTATTAGAATAAGCCAAGATTCTGTCGGCTCCCGACAAACAAGCTTTTCTCTGATCTCTTAGCAAATGAGTTGGATATTCAGAGAAATCTTGGAACAAAGAAGGCTGGAGGACCAGACGAAGATAGTCTATCAACCTCAAGAGGAGCAGCGCTAAAAGCCTCAGCAAAAGAAAGCAATAAGTAGTCAAAGGAACCGGCGGAACTCAAACCCAAAGACTTCTTCAGTCAATATGCTCTTTTGACTGAAAGATTCAACAAAATGGAGTCTAAGTTCCGTAAGTACAGGAAGTTCCATAAGAAGCACTACAAAGGAAAAGAAAGAGAAAGCAAGTCCAGATATTCCACCGACAGAAGTGGAGAAAGAAAGTCAACCGCTTTTGACTTGAAAGATGTGGAATGCTTTGGATGCAAGAAGAAATGGCACTATCGATTTGAATGCCCTGAACTGATGCAGTCTGAGCGCAAAGAGTTGAAAGCCAAGAGAGATCGTAATTATGCGAAGAAGAAAGCGATGGTTGCTGACGATGCAGGATCTTCCGAAGAAGCATCAGAATCATCCGACTCCAACTCTACCAGTTCAGATGATGAGAGCCAAGCCTTGATGGCCAACGAAATCGAAAGCGTGGCTGACAATAGCTACGACAACGGAATGAATGGTCTAGAGGTAAACTCTTACTCAAAAACTCCTTATAGTGATAACTCCTTGACTTTTTCAGGAGACCACTTAGAATTTGGATAAAGCTCAGCCGATGAAACTGACGAGTACAATTAGCTCATGACTGATCACTGTCAGTTAAGGAAAATGTTCGAAGATCTCCTCAAGCAGAATCAGAAAATGGAAAAGGAGATCAATGAAGAACGAGTCAAGAATTAGACAATCATCTACTTTCCAAATGAAACTTGTCTTGACGGACTGATTATGGAAAACAGTCGACTGGAAGAAAAGCTCAGAATTTCTACATCAGAGTGTGACAGAGCATCTCATGAAATCAAGAGGCTCAATCACAAATTGAACATACAGTCAAGGACTGCATGATGAAGTCTCCAATGATGACCAACTTTTCTTCAAAAGCCCTTGTTGAAAGCATCGGAGGAAAGGTTGCTCCTACTGATAAAGGAAAGAGTGTCATGATCAAAGAAGCAGTTGACACTTCTGGAGACAACTCTTCAGAAGAATCAAGAGATCATGATATGGAAGAAGTTCGGAAGCGCAGACTGATGGCAAGAAGAAATATTCCTCCTCCACAAAGCTACGGACGAGCCAAGGAGGCCCCCAACCAGTTCAGTCTACTGAGAAGACTGGAAAGCAGATTTCAGTCAAAGATTGGGCAAGGAACATCGGGACTGAAACAGAGTATTCCTCATCAGTCCAGGGGGAAGAACAACAGAAATAGTCAGAAACTGAAACCAGTTCAGTTCCGAAGAGAAGAACATCCATGGAGACAAAGCTATGATAAGTCCAGACGAGCCAAATGTCAACCACGACAGCATGCAACTGGACATCACATGACTCATATTCCACAATATCAGTCAAGTCTTCATCAGTAAAGAATGATTCACGTATCTCAAAGGAAATACCCAATGGAGCTAAGGAGACCTCATTACCTCACCAGACAAAGCTTCTACAAGAGTGAGGTTCTTAAAATGAAAGCTCAACAGAAGATAGCTCATGTGCCGACTGAAGCACCAACTACTTCAGTCAGACAACCAGCAAAGCACAAGAGATCAGCACCAAGACCAGTTCTGAAGCAGATATGGGTTCCAAAAGGAACACGGGCTAACATTGAAGGACCTAAAAATTGATTGGGTACCTAAATTAACTCTTCCTTGCAGGGCAAAACCAGGAAACACAAAAAGAAGGAAGATGTTAAAGCCTTAATCAGAACTTGGTACCTGGATAGCGGCTGTTCGAAGCACATGACGGGCTACAAAGAATATCTAACTCAATATGTCGAGAAAGCTGGATCAAAAGTTGCATTCGGAGACAACTCAATCGGAGAAACAAAAGGTTATGGTGTACTCAACATGGGTAACGCCAGTATCAGTAATGTTAGCTATGTTTCTGGATTAAAACATAATTTGTTGTTTGTGAGTCAATTTTGTGACAGCGGATTCATAGTGAAGATCAAAAAGGATGAATTCACTGCCAGAAACAGTCAGAAGAAGGTGGTTCTTAGAGGGATCAAACAAGGAAGTCTCTACGTCGTCTCATGGGAAGTTAGCCCTCCAGAAACATACCTCATCAGCAAAAGCAGTTCAGAGCTCAACTGGCTGTGGCATAGAAGACTCAACCACCTCAACTTCAAAATGATCAACAAGCTTGCTAAGCATCAACTAGTAGAGAGCTTACTGTTGGGAACCTTGTGGAATCTCTTGATCCTTGTTTTGATGATACCAAAATTCATAGGTCTTAATTGTAATAG
The DNA here is from genome assembly GCF_028751815.1 of Salvia miltiorrhiza. Taxonomy (NCBI): domain Eukaryota; kingdom Viridiplantae; phylum Streptophyta; class Magnoliopsida; order Lamiales; family Lamiaceae; genus Salvia; species Salvia miltiorrhiza. The sequence goes on along the minus strand of NC_080389.1, from coordinate 32,504,041 downwards.
ACTAGAACTATTTTGAACTCAAGTGTCAGAGTTCGTTTCTAGTTTAGCTTGCGGTTTCGAAGACAGAAGACTGAAGATACCAACTGAAGTATCAGTTGAAGAATCAGTTAGGAACTGATTACTTAATGCGTGCCACGTGGACTCAACGGACTGATACTAAAGTCAAGTATCAGTTGAACATTCTTCCTCGGACTGATCTTCCAACGTTCAAAGGAAGCCACGTACTCACAAAAGTACAGCCGCATTAAATGCAGAGATCTCAGGATCTTATCTCTGCAGAGGTCATTCCTATTTGGTGGCTACTTTATCAGAGACGTCACATCTCCTGTCCTTTAAGAGAGCCGTTTCCACCAGACAAGGAACCTCGAAGATTGAAGCCTCAGCCCAAATTCGAATTGCTCTCCAACGGAAGAAATCTTGTGGACGTTCTACGCCAATGGATCTATTCAAGAATTCTCCTACAAATAGTGCTTGAGGATCAACTTCAATCTTGACCGATTCAACAACATAAGCTGAAGGCTCTGGCAAAATCGCTACTCAGCCTAAAGCTTAACCTCTCCAAAGCTTGAATCGAAGAAGGGAATTCCAAATCCAAAATCAGTCACTGCTGATTACATACATTCTCTTAGACCTTAGGCAAACCTCTGTTCATCCAGAAGCCAAGGTCAAACTTGCTACAAAGAACTTGTTCTTTGCAGTATAGTTGGCACCCGTTCAAACCTCCCCTCCCAAAAGAGTGTTTGAGTGATTTGGAGTTCAGGAAGGTACTCTTACTCTAAGAGTCTTAGCGCGGGTTGTGCTAAGCAAGAGAAATCCGACGCGAGTGAAGCGTGGGTACTGAAGAAGGGTTTTCTTTAGTGGTACGGTTGTGTGCACCCGGCAAGCACACGGTTTGGTTTGCAGTGCACCTGTTAAGCACTTGCGAAGTGGATTGTTGGTCTGATCAACCGACCGTAGATGTAGGAAAGGGTTTTTCCGAACCACGTAAAAGTGTTTGTGTTGTTTACAGCTTTCAGTTTTACATTCATACTTGTGTTGTTTCATTTGATAAACTGAATACTGAATAACTGCAAAGAGAAACCTAATATTAAAACGTGCTCAATCGAGGCTATTGCGAAACTAAGTTTAATTTTCGCGGTGTATGATATCAATCTGACTGATCTATCTTTTGATAGTCAGGAAGAGTGATATCATCTCTGTTTTAGCAAACTCGACTGAAGCCCATAAGTGCATCAGTTAAGTTCCAGTAACTTAACTGATAACTCTTTACCAGAAGAGCTTAACATTAACATTAATCTAAGTACCTAACATTAATCTATATGCTTCCAAAAATTATAGTTGGGAGTTGAGAAAATTACATACTGCCATTATATGAAAATGGAGGTTAAACGAAGCCAGAAAGTGGTGGTGCAGGTGCTTGACAAGTGTGATAGCTCTGGCTCATAAATTTATGCTTATCTAGACTATTTGGAAAGAAATTTTAGAAGCATGATTGTTGTTGATATAAAACAAATAATTTGTTGATATACAGCCCATCGTTACCCACCTCCCCTGCGCGCGGCCCTGCCGCCCCCTCTGGCCAGCCTCCCCCAGAACCGGCGTCCCTCCGAACCACAGCGTCATCGTCGCTGCCCAACCCCCTTCCCTCCACGCGCGCCGCCTTACCTCCCCTGCCTCCAGCCTTCCGCCCAAATCACACGACAAGTTTTATGGAAGCAAGAGGGAAATTTCAAGTTGAATTCAAAGGGTAAATTTATAATCTTGAAGGATAATCAATACTACTGTAGAAAGTGTGAAAACATAACTAGGGGTGAGCGTGAGTTGTAATTTCGAAGATCAACAGTGATTGTAATGCGGGCCTTCACTTTTATGCGGGCCGCAGCTAAAATGTGTATTTCCTATCAAACAGTCGAATTACCCGAGAAATATAAATAATCAAGCCTAATATTCCCTAACAAACAGGCCCTAAAGGCACACCCAACTTAGGATTATGGTACCCAGCAGACGACGACTTCAAGCTCACCGGATATTCAGACTCAGATTTTTCTGGATGCAAAATCGATCGCAAATCGACCTCCGGAACCTGTCAATTCCTAGGCAACAAGCTCATCTCTTGGTTTTCAAAGAAGCAGACTTCAGTCGCCACCTCCACAACTGAAGCTGAATATATTGCTGCCGGAAGCTGCTGCTCACAAATCCTGTGGTTAGTCCAACAGTTGAAGGACTATGGGATAGACGAAAATGAAGTCCCAATCTGTTGCGACAGCTGCAGTGCTATTGCAATCTCCCAGAATCCAGTTCATCACACCAGAGTCAAGCATATTGCTATTTAACATCACTTCATTCGTGATCACGTCGAAAAGAAGAACATCTCTGTGGAATGGATTCCAACTGCTGATCAGAGAGCGGACTTGCTGACCAAAGCTCTTCCAGAAGAAAGGTTCAACAATCTGTGTGGAAGGATCGGCCTCATCAACCCTAAAGAGTGATGCTGTGTTTGAAGATCTTCTCAAACAGTCATGCTGACTGGTGGTCAACCAATTGTTGTTCTACGACCGCTGACGTAGAAAGCAATGAAGTCAAGCGCTCATCTGAAGAAAAGCCATCCTGATGAATCAACCAGGATCAAGTGGTATCGACTGGCTACAATGATCAGTCGATCAGTAAGTATTTTTCAAGCTTACGACTTTTAAAATCAGTTATTTCAGTTAAGAGCTTTGAGTATAAAATCTTTCTCTAACTGATTAGTTTCTTTCAAAAACTTTAACTGATTGTTGGAAAATGGAATATCCGAGAAGGACAAGTGTTTTAAAAGGGAAAATCTGTTTTGATTGAACTTGTCTAAAAATCTTTCCAACCTGTTGCCTCTGTGATAAAATTTCTTGAGAACCTCATTGACATGACATAATGCAATGATACCTCTCACCTTTTGAAGCTTCAGTCCCCTGCAGTGACGGCGGACGTGAATTTTTCTTCAAAAACATTTTAGGCACAGTTTTCGAAAAAATTTTCATCTTCTTACTTGGTACAAATTTTGTCTATTTATACCATGTTGTCTTCACTATTGTTCTGCATCAACTAACAACTCTCCACAGCCTTCACCGTGAGAAAAATTTCCAAACTTTCCAAAGTTGCAGAGAAAATTTGTTCCGACGAAAGGAGAAATCAATGACTGCAAAGTCATGGAGTGAGAGAATGACGCTCACATACTTGATCTTCACCGGACACCTTCCACTGGATCTCAACGTCTCTCCGACGTCAAAGTTTGCTCTACCCTCACTTGTATCCAGTGAAGCGAGTGTCTTCCATCCTCATGCCTGGCGCCAAGAAGCTTCACAGCTTCTGGAGGAGATCTTCCTTATCGCAGATATTACAATCCTCCCTGGCTTGCAACAAACAACGAGACTCCTCTCGTTGTTGGCCGGCATCTTCAGCCGCACCAGGTCTATTCTTCAAAGACCCAGTGCTGGCGAATCGACCGTGTTAGTCTTCTCAGCTGCCACCGGTTCGATTCTTCCTTCTCACGCCCCTCTTCACCTCTCTCCTTCTTTCTCTATCACCAGCTCTTCCTTCTCCTTTCAAGGCAGCCTTCTCCCTCTTCCAAGGCAGTCTTCTTCTCTCTTCCGTCTTCTTCATTCTCTCATCCTCCTCCACTTCTCCGTCTCCCTCCTCACCTCACCTAATCACTGGCGTCTTCTTCTTTCTGTATATCTGGACTCACCCTATTCTCAAATCTTCTCACGAGCTTCTGAGACTAGGAGTTGGGTACCGTCTGATCATAGCTTCCATCATCTGCTCTCTTTTTTATGTTGCCAAAAAGGGGGAAAGTTAGAAGTCAGAGAGAAACCTTCCCTAAGGTTGCTCCTGTCCTCTATTTCTTGACTGAAGATGAGATAGCAAAGGATCACCAGAAGTTGTAAGGACGACGTTCTAGTAAAGACCTCAAATCATCGGAAAACAAGTGAGAGTGGAACAAGCTTAGGAACATGAAGACACGAAGACAGAAGATGAAGATCAAGAAGTTCAAGGCGCAGCCAAGCAGACTGCTGGAGTCCATGAGTTTCCCATGATGTTTTTGTTTTTCTTTTTACTCTAATGTAAGTCTTGCTCTGTACCTCGACTGATGGCTTATCAGCCTTCTTTAATGAAAAGAACTTCTTTTTTATCTCAACCTGAAGACAATGACTCTTTGTCTAGGCTCTAATTATGTTTTTCTGTCTTCTCCTTGTTCTGTTTTAGAACTATTTCGTTCTTAACTCTAAGTACAAGTTTATAGGTTCTATTGTTAAGGGGGAACTATTTTCACCCCAGTTTTAGAACTTGTACTGTGAGTTCAGTCTTTTTGTTGTCTAGAACTGCTGTGTGGTTTTGGCATCATCAAAAAGGGGGAAATTGTTGGGAACCTTGTGGAATATCCTGATCCTTGTTTTGATGATACCAAAATTCATAGGTCTTAATTGTAATAGACTAGAACTATTTTGAACTCAAGTGTTAGAGTTCGTTTCTAGTTTAGCTTGCGGTTTCGAAGACTGAAGACTGAAGAACGAAGGACTGAAGACTGAAGACTGAAGATATCAATTGAAGTATCAGTTGAAGAATCAGTTAGGAACTGATTACTTAATGCGTGCCACGTGGACTTAGCGGACTGATACTAAAGTCAAGTATCAGTTGAACATTCTTCCTCGGACTGATCATCCAACGTTCAAAGGAAGCCACGTACTCACAAAAGTACAGCCGCATTAAATGCAAAGATCTCAGGATCTTATCTCTGCAGAGGTCATTCCTATTTGGTGGCTACTTTATCAGAGACGTCACATCTCCTGTCCTTCAAGAGAGCCGTTTCCACCAGACAAGGAACCTCGAAGATTCACTACAAGAATTGAGCTCATAGATAACATAATATAGACAACATGCTTCAAAACCTGTTGTCTAATATAACTATAGACAACGGTGTTCCAAACACTGTTGTCTATTTATGGCGGTCATAGACAACGTATCTGAAAACCGTTGTCTATTATAACTATAGACAACGTTTTTTAAAAACCGTTGTCTATTTAGGGCGGTCATAGACAACACATTTGGAAACCGTTGTCTATTAGAGAATAGACAATGGTTTTGAAACTCGTTGTCTTTGACCGCACTAAATAGACAATGGTTCTCCAAAAACCATTGTCTATTAGAGAATAGACAACGATTTTCAAAGCTGTTGTCTATTACCATACCAGATTTAATAAAAAAAGAAATTTTAATTACATATCAGATTTTACCATCAACATACAAAATTAATTCAAACCCTAACTTAATTCAAACCCTAACTTTTCTACAAAATTGCACCTCCAATGCCTGCCGCTGTAAACCTCCTCTGCCGCTATTCCCTGGAGAGACACGCTGCCTCCGTCGCTGTTCCCGTAAACCTCCTTTGCGCCTCTTCTCTCTGCGGCGCTAGGCGATTCGTCGGCGCCGCCCCTTCTCCCTTTGCCTCAATCGATCCGGCACCGCCTCTTCCCCTGCCCTAACTCTTCTTCTTAAATCTGAAATCGTCGCCGCCGTGGTTCCGAAATATCAGGCGACGTTGTCGCCCCAAGGCCGACGTTGCTCCGCCTGAAAATGCCGCCACCGCCGCGCACAGAGTCGCTGCTGCTGTCTCTCAAATTTAGGGGAGGCCGCTCAAAATTGAGCCTTAATTCTTCCCCTTCCAGATCGAGCCCTAGCTCTTCTCCTGCCGATTCAGTTCGGCCGTTGCCGCCGCGTGTGGAATACCTGCGAATCGGCGTCCTCCATCTCTCTACACACGAAGTCTGAAGTCAAAGCCCGCTGCTCCTCTCTCTCCTGTAACGGACTAATCGCCGCCGCTTCCGCTCCGGTGGTGTCGCCGGGTTCGAGCCACGCCGTTGCTGTTTTTCTCGGACTCCGCCGAGGCAGCAAGAGCTGCCGTTGTCATCTTCGTCCCAGCTCGGCTAAACAGGGCTGTCGGCCTTCCCTCCTCCCAAAGCTAAGTTAATCTATAGCTCTACTGTGCAGTTTCCATTTTTCTATAATTGTTATGCAATAAATAGCACTAAGCACTAAACTCTTGCTACTGTATCAAGGAATTCCTCACTGCATTTAGCTCGTGTGAAAGTCATAGGTTGTTGTTGGTTTTGATGGAAATAAATTGATTATGCAATGGTAATGTTTGTCTATCATGCTTAGATGGAGAATATGCATTATGAGATGTAGCATATTGAGCTCAGTAAATACCTTGAAAATTTGTTGGTAGGCTGCTGTAGTGGTTTTAAATGAACTGGGAAAATTTGATATATTCAAGACCTCAGAGTTTTGGCAGAACAATGAATGAAGCTTCTCCTTACTCATGGTGTAATATAATGGTCCAAGCTTACAAACTCGTCAATATCGAGTTTCAAATTACTCCATGATTTAATTTGTTCGTCTATTATTGTGTTTTTAAATGACATTTTGCTCGTAGTTTTGGATGCGAGCAGTTGCTGCCAGGAAGAGCATTTGATAGTCAGCAACTTTATGATGATTTTTGGGTGAGCAGTTATGTCCCAACACTTTAATTGTAGAACATGGCTTGTGCATTATTCAAGAATTGAAAGAATTGGGGTTTATCTTGTTGATGGAGATAGCTCTCTGCAAATGGGGTTTCAGGTTTCTTCTGTGCGCGTGTGTTGAGTGTGCATACCTGTTAAAGGTTTTTGGTTGTTGCATTGTAGGATGGAACAGAGGTCCAACTGAAATCAGTGAGTGGAAACAAATACGTTTCCGCTGACAATGGTGGGAGAGGGGCCGTTGCGGTTGACAAAGTAAAACTGTTCTATACATCCAAAACTTGTCCGCCTTTATTTGAGCATGAAAGAGTGTATTTCTCATTTGTGAATGTGTTAAATTGAAGAAGTATTCAAATGCTGACATGTTTCTCCTCTGCAAAATCATTAGAACTGCCTTAACTGTAATGTCAATAGAACTGAAGAAGCTACAACACCTATTTCATCTTATTATGGCTGGATTGAAATGTAGGTGATCACCTGCCAAGTTGAGGGTAGTTCAGTTATATGCAGAGTGCTTTTTACTTGGAAAGAAATAACGACAACCGAATTCACATCAAACTCAAGACTGGGATGTATTTGCAGGTATCATATCTGCCATGTAGAGTAGTTTGATTGCAGTTTGTATGGGATATAATCACAGTTGGCTGTGGATCTTGCATAGTTCATTTTAATAACTTTACTGCTATCATTCAAGTTAGTTTGCATGAAAGACAACGAGAGAGTTTCAAACCATAAACATGACAGTATTATGCCCATTTGTTTAGGCTTCAAATTGTGCAGTGTTTGTTGTTTTTGCTCTAAGTTGGAACTTTTGGATTGTATTTCAATTAGGAGATGCAACCATGATGCAACCTAGTTTGATGGGAAGACTTCCATCTTTCGATCTTTTTCCTATTAAAATTCTGCTCATTTCATTTACTAATCTATGGTAATCTTGTTTGATATTTTGCACAAGGGCATGACAGTACTGAAATATCAAGTAGGGCTCAGGTGCAGAAGAGAATTGCTGGGAAAGTCGGGCAAAATACTACCGGAGGTTGACTTGTATGGGGGATTCCAGTCCTGTTACGATTTCTCGGGGCTAAGTAATACGGTGGAACTCCAGCCCTGCATCAAGTCATGACAGCCCTGACCTGGATCTCCCAGCATGTTCCTGCTCTGACCTGGATCTCTCGGCATGTAAATTTCCAGGTTGGATCTAATATGTAATGTTGGATGAAATTTGTTTGAATGTAATATTTAATGAATAATGTTTGAATGAATGTATGGATTTTTAGTATTAATATATGTATTTTTAGTTTTCTATTATGAGTTTTTAGTATTAGTAAATATATATTTAAAAAATCAGGAAATATAAATAAATTAAAAAAAATATTGTAACATAAGAAAAGACAACAAACAGGAAAAGTGTGGTCTATCAATAAATAGACAACGATCAATGAAATCGTCGTCTATATTAAAAAAATTGCGGTCATAGACAACGGTTTAAAAAACTGTTGTCTATATTAGAATAGACAACGGTTTTCGGAACGTTGTCTATTAGAGAATAGACAACGGTTTTCCGATCGTTGTCTATCAGAGAATAGACAACGGTTCCGTCCGTTGTCTATGACCGCCTTCCAATAGACAATACCTTCATTTACAACAGTTGATTTTCTAATAGACAACGAGTTTTGTTCGTTGTCTATTTGCGTTTTTCTTGTAGTGATTGAAGCCTCAGCCCAAATTCGAATTGCTCTCCAACGGAAAAAATCTTGAGGACGTTCCACGCCAACGGATCTATTCAAGAATTCTCCTATAAATAGTGTTCGAGGATCAACTTCAATCTTCACCGATTCAACAACATAAGCTGATGCTCTGCCAAAATCGCTACTCAGCCTAAAGCTTAACCTCTCCAAAGCTTGAATCAAAGAAGAGAATTCCAAAGCCAAAACCAGTCACTGCTGATTACATACATTCTCTTAGACCTTAGGCAAACCTCTGTTCATCCAGAAGCCAAGGTCAAACTTGCTACAAAGAACTTGTTCTTTGCAGTTGGCACCCGTTCAAACCTCCTCCCCCAAAAGAGTGTTTGAGTGATTCGGAGTTCAGGAAGGTACTCTGACTCTGAGAGTCTTAGCGCGGGTTGTGCTAAGCAAGAGAAATCCGACGCAAGTGAAGCGTGGGTACTGAAGAAGGATTTTCTTCAGTGGTACGGTTGTGTGCACCCGGCAAGTAAACGGTTTGGTTTGCAGTGCACCTGTTAAGCACTTGCGGAGTGGATTGTTGGTCTGATCAACCGATCGTAGATGTAGGAAAGAGTTTTTCCGAACCACGTAAAAGTCTTTGTGTTGTTTACAACTTTCAGTTTTACATTTATACTTGTGTTGTTTCATTTGATAAACTGAATACTGAATAACTGCAAAGAAAAACCTAAGACTAACAACGTGCTCAACCGAGGCTATTGCGAAACTAAGTTTAATTTCCGCTGCATATGATATCAATCTGACTGATGTATCTTTTGATAGTCAGGAAGAGTGATATAATCTATGTTTTAGCAAACTCGACTGAAGCCCATAAGTGCATCAGTTAAGTTCCAGTAACTTAACTGATAACTCTTTACTGAAGAGCTTTCAGTATCAGTCGTCAACCCTGTTTTGTCAAAACTATTTTTCAGTTAACAGACGTCTCTGTTTGCGTATAAAGTTTCGTTTAGATCTCTATCTGGAGATCCCTCTGCTTTAGAGGAATTTGTGAAAATATCCCATAGGTGTATTCCCCCCCATACACCTATTCGAGACCCTCAGGACCTAACACTTACCCTCTACTGTGTTCCAGAAGAAGCAAGAATGTGAAGTATGTCAAAGAGGAAAGTAAACCAGGACGTCATTCAAGTCAAAGTCAGGACACTCATCTGGAAGAATCCTTCAACTACTTCACATGGATCTGTTTAGCCTAATCTCTCCCAAAAGTTACAACGGTAGGAAGTATACCTTAGTTGTCGTGGATGATTATTCTTGATATACTTGGGTTATCTTTCTCTACAACAAGAGAGAGACACTGCTGGAATTGCCAAAGCTGCTGAGAAGACTAAACGTTGAAAAGGAAGTCAACATCATTAGCATCAGATCAGATCAAGGGACTGAATTCCGCAATGCCGTTATTCATGACTACTGCGAGGAACGAGGAATCAGTCATCAAACTTCTACAATAAGAACTCCTCAGCAAAACGGAGTAGCAAAAAGAAGAAACAGGTCTTTGAAGGAAGCAGCAAGGACGATGCTAGCTGAATCAAAACTCCCTTTGAAGTTTTGGGCCGAAGCAGTCAACAACACATGCTACACGTAAAATCGCTCATTCCTCACTCAAAGACATAGGAAAACTCCATACGAGCTATGGAAGAACAGGAAGCCTTCAATCTCATATTTTCATGCTTTCGGTTCTCGGTGTTTCATTTACAACAATGACAAAAGGAAATTAAATACATTTGATAGCAAGGTTGATCCAGGAATCTTTCTTGGATACTCTGGAACTGAACGATCCAACAAAGCCTATCGAGTGTCTGATTCTCAAACTCTTCATATTGAAGAAACACCACATGTTATTTTTGATGAGTCTACTGATGATTTCAAGAAACAGGAAACTGCAAGAAGTGTTGAGAACACTGAAGTTCCCAGAACTGAAACGAAGAACACCGAATCTTCTACAGTCTTGGTGTGGGGACCAGGAAAAGAAGAGGATACTGAAAAGCTTCAGTATCAGAAGATCAGTCAAAGGTCTGAAGTCCAGACTGGAGCCACTGCAGATGGTATAAGTCAAGGGGGAACTTCGATAGCCAAAGAACAAGCTGAAAATGCTGAAGCAACACCAGTTCAACACTCCCCTGCTCGAGAAACTGCTGAAGGACTTAGAACCATACTGACTGAAGAACCTCCACCATCGCCAGAAGCGATCAAGAATTATCGAAGATGGTTTGAACTCCACTCAAAGGAGAACATCATCGGAGAACCATCAGATGGTGTTAAGACTCAAAGATCAATGTGCAACCTCGTCTTTGACATCAACCAAAACTGCATCAACGGATATAAGAACTTCAGTTATTTCTTATCATCTATAGAGCCCAAGGACGTTGAAGAAGCTCTGAAGTCCACTCAATGGGTCATCACAATGCAAGAGGAACTCAATGAATTCAACCGAAATTCAGTTTGGGAACTTGTGGATCGACCAGAAGATGCAAAAGTGATTGGTTTGAAATGAATTTTCAAAAATAAGAAAGACGAAGAAGGTAACGTGGTGTCGCAGCCCGATATAGCCAGTGATAGCGTATACCAAGTATCGTACGACTAATAAAAGAAATAGTGAAAAAAATAGAAATACATCTTGTATTAGCGGAAGCATTTGCAATTTACTCATTTTCAAGAAAGGTTTTAAGACCCAAAATAATTACTCGCTTGGGTGAAACACAATAAGCAGTTGAAGCTTAGCAAGGGTTTAAGATGTATTTCCCTTATGGGATATTACAGGCATAAGCAAATTAAATAAAGTTTCATCAGAGTTGTGCAGCGATATGCGTTACTATATGTGTGAAGACATATAGCAGGGAGTTCAAATTCTTATAGAGTCAAAGCATATAAAGATAAATATGAGGTATAGGAAAGACACAGCCAACTGACAATTCCAACAGCCTTCACCCATCCTCGCGCCAAGCCAGACCTGCACATTTAGAAATACATGCAGGGCTGAGTACCAAAAAGCACTCAGTGAACTCATGCCGGAAATAATTGAAATGTTGCTCTTAGAGCTATATGTCAATCTTGCCCTTTTCAATGCATCAACAAGATTTTATGAGATTTGAAATACCTGTTCATGTTTTTCTGTCATAAACTCATTTGCATCATCATAATAATATCATTAGTCTGCAGACATTATATATTCTCGGTATGTGCCAACTATGAGAACTCATATAACATATATATACTAGGTGAAGAAAAGGAGGCCTCCTTCAAATCACCGTGACCGGCCGACTAGAGACGGCTCACGATCACCTCTGCGCACAAAAGCTTTACTGTCATATAAATCAGTTAAAGGCCGATATCTTGCATCATGATCATAATCATGTCTTTCATAGAGGCAACATACCATATCTCATTCTCATCAATAATAAATATGGCAAGTTGACAATTTTCATAATACTCATCAATAATGCTTCAACATGCTTCATTTTCATAAGATTCATCAATAATGCTTCAACATGCTTCATTTTCATAAGAATTTGCATTTGAACTCATTATCATTGTAGCTAGCCATAATAGAGTTAGAATAAAGCCCACCTGTCTCAGGGGTCGATGACTTAACGTTAAGAGTCGTACTAACGCCGGCCGTCACTCGAACCTTTGGTGGCGCATGTGGTTTAGATTGCCATGTGACAAAATAAACTCTAGTTAGAAATTAATCTAATTAATATCTGATACTTATACTTGCATCAATGCTTAATCTCATCTTATAATTTCTCTACTATTTACCCAATTGGACCTCCCAATTTAATTGGATATCTTATCCAATTAAAAGACCCTCAATCCTAGGTAAATAGCATCATATAAATCACATAGTCATTCATGCTTCAAATTACTCAATTAATCCATATAATATATATATATATATATATATATATATATATATATATATATATGAATTATCTCAATACTCAAGTGACTTAAAAGTCACTCTATGAACTGAAATCTTTTCCTTGTAAATAAATACTCAAATATTCATGTAAGCTTTGGAAAATATATAAAATTTTCTAGTAGCATTTTCATGCCATAACATGGTGTATTTATCCACCAAAACTTTGAAATCCTCAAAACAATTTCAAAGTAGAAATTTTCGGACTCTTCCAGTTTACCATTCTGCTTTGCCTCAACTTTAAAGAATAAACTGTTTTGACTCAGAAATCTCCTGGATTCGAGACTTACACCGTTGAAAACCTTTCTGAGTCTAGTTTTATTTAAAAAATGGTAGAGTGAAAAACTCCAAGTGGTTTAAGAGATATGGGTGTTTTCCCACAGTTTACCAGATTCGGCAGCTTTGCACGACTGGAAGTTAAGATTTTTGAAAAATAGTAAACGTTGACCAAATGGTTTGAAATTTTACATGCATCTGTATAACACATGTATCTTTCTACCATAAAATTTTGGGAGGCTGAATATTTTTGGAAGTCACTGAAAAGTATGAATCAAAGGACTGCCCTTCTAGATTTCCGGCGGAAATGTGCAGTAGGTTTACATTTTAAAAAGGTAGTAAACGAAGTCTAAATAACTTGAAATTTTATCAGAGCTTACAAGACACGTATATATACACACTGTAAAATTTTGAAGATTTTTGGACGAGGGAAACCTCGTCGACTCATCAGTCCAGAACGTAAGAAAACTTTCTCAAAATGGTTGAAATTATAACATTTACACATATAATCATAGATCTATAATTTCACCACCATGCTCATGCATTTTCTCACTAATAACTCATCATGCTTCAATTGTCATATCATATAACCCTCTCAAGGGTTTTCAAGAATATAGCTTCCCTTCTCATGCGTCTAACATGTAGAGGTGTATGAGCATATGAGGAGCAGTGGAAAGTTTGAAGGAGTTCATATGCTTTCTTTCACCAACATTTTCGAAAATCATAAGAGTAGAGAGGGGACTATCATGCTTCAATATGCTTCAATATACATGCGTATACATCATAAGAATATATATACGTAACATAAGAGGAGGATTGAGGTTGCTACCAACAAGATCAATGGAGGTGGAGTAGAAGATGATGCGTAGTATGCTTGGAGCTTGTGCTTGAAGATTGGAGCACACTTGATGACTTTAGTGTGAAGGTAGAACACTTTTGGGCTTCCTTAGCTCTTTCCAAAAATGGTGAAACAAGGAGAGAAGTGTGGTGGAGTGAGGAGTGGAGGCTGCCGAAAATAAGGGGGGGGGGGAAAGAAAGAGAAGAGAAGAGCTTGCTTTGATGAGGTGATGTGATGGCATGATTTGCTTCATTAATGCATATCTTGCAATAACTAAGATAATAAATGGTGAGGATGTCATCCTCTTAATGGTGCAGGAGAATGATAAGAGAGAGATCGAGCAAGGGGGGAGGGAGAGAAGCTCGTGCATGTGCATGTGTGAGCTTAAAAATGGGGATTGTGTTGGCTAGATAGGTTAGCCTTTTTAGGGGAGTGGTTAATGGTGCAGGTGAGTCTCATTTAAGGAAGAGAAAGAGAAGAGTGTGAGGGAGAAGTAGAGACCGAGAGAGAGATCGAGTGAGGGAGAGAGGGGGAAGAGGGATCGAGAAGAGAAGAGGAATCGAGAGGAGCAGAGAGATCGAGAGAGACAGAGAGATCGAGAGAGACAGAGAGATCGAGAGAGACAAAGAGATCGTGAGAGACAGAGAGATCGAGAGAGACAGAGAGATCGAGAGGAGTGAGGGGAAGAGAAATCGAGGGGCGTGAGGGGAAGACAAATCGAGGGGAGTGAGGAGCAGAGAAATCGAGGGGAGTGAGGAGCAGAGAAATCGAGGGGAGTGAGGAGCAGAGAAATCGAGGGGAGTGAGGAGAAGAGAGATCGAGGGGCATATATATATATGCTTGAATAATTAACTCTTATTTAATGTGTAGGGATATATCCCAAGAAAATATATCTATTCACGTAGGAGGAAAAATATATCTCAATTATGATATTACTAATATCATAATAACAATGCATCAATAAATCATATGTGAATATTCTACCACGTAAAATATTAATATCACATAGACATTTCAACTAAAAATATAGGGCGAAGATAGGTTTCTCGAAAATAAATTTATAAGACCCGAGAAAATAACATCGCTTCCTATTAAACTCTCAAAATAATTCTTATCTCATTTATTCGCCCACGTGCATAATTCTTCTAGCTACTATTTAAAACTCAATTTAAATACGAGCTAGGGCACAAATAGCTTCTCAAAATACGGGGTGTTACACGTGATGAGAAACAAAGCAAGGCTAGTTGCAAAAGGATACAGTCAAGAAGAAGGAATTGACTACGATGAAACTTTTGCTCCAGTTGCCAGATTGGAAGCAGTCAGGCTCTTCTTAGCCTTTGCCGCTCACAAAGGATTCAAAGTACACCAAATGGATGTGAAGTGTGCATTTCTCAATGGAGTGCTCACCGATGAAGTCTATGTGGAACAACCTCCAGGTTTTGATGTTGCAGGACCAGAAAAGGTCTATAAGCTGAAGAAAGCGCTCTATGGATTGAAACAAGCTCCAAGAGCATGGTATGATACTCTTTCTGAGTATCTTGTAGAACAAGGATTCAAGAAATGATCAGTTGACAGAACCTTGTTCACTCTGAAAGAAGGAGAAGATCTCCTACTTGTTCAGATTTATGTCGATGACATAATTTTCGGATCCAAAGCCGAACGCATGTGCAAGAAGTTTGCTGATATTATGACTAATAAGTTTCAGATGTCCATGATGGGAGAAATGAATTTCTTTCTTGGATTACAAATCAAGCAGACCAGCGAAGGAATACTGATCAATCAGTCGAAGTACGCCAAGGAACTGATCGCCAAGTTCGATATTCAGCACATGAAATCAGCCAAGATTCCAATGAACACAAACTGGAAGGTAGATCCAGGATCAGAAGGAAAATCTGTATCTTCAACCAAATACAGAGAAATCATTGGGTCATTACTGTATTTGACTGCTGGCAGACCAGATAAAGCGTATGCAGTCGGGGTTTGTGCAAGATATCATACAGATCCAAAGGAAGCTCATATGGATGCAGCAAAAAGAATTTTGCGATATCTCAAAGGCACACCCAACTTAGAATTGTGGTACCCAGCTGACGACGACTTCAAGCTCGCCGGATATTCAGACTCAGATTTTGCAGGATGCAAAATTGATCGCAAATCAACTTCGGGAGCTTATCAATTCCTAGGCAACAAACTTGTCTCGTGGTTTTCAAAGAAGCGGACTTCAGTCGCCACTTCCACAACTGAAGCTGAATATGTTGCTGCGGGAAGCTGCTCTTCACAACTCCTTTGGCTAGTCCAACAACTGAAGGACTATGGGATCGAAGAAAAGGAAGTCCCAATCTATTGCGACAACTCCAGTACTATTGTAATCTCACAGAATCCAGTTCATCACACCAGAGTCAAGCATATTGCAATCCGACATCACTTCATTCGTGATCATGTGGAAAAGAAGAATATCTCTGTTGAATGGATTCCGACCGCAGTTCAGAGAGCAGACCTGCTGGCCAAAGCTCTTCTTGAAGAAAGGTTCAACGATCTTTGTGGAAGGATCGGCCTCATCAACCCAGAAGAGTGATGCTGTGTTTGAAGATTTCAATAACAGTCATGATGACTGTTGGTCAACCAACTGGTGGTCTTCAACTGCTGACGTGGAAATCGATGAAGAAAAGTCTTCATATGAAGGGAACTTATTCTGATAAGTCAACCAAAAACAGTGGTATCGACTAACTACAATGATCAGTCGATCAGTAAGTATCTTCAACTTACACTCTGAAAATCAGTTATTTCAGTTATGAGTCTTTGCTTGTTTTCAAAAACTTTCTCTAACTGATCAGTTTGTTTTAAAATCTTTAAGTGATTGTTGGAAAATGAAATATCCGTGAAGGACAAGTACTTTTAAGAGGATTTGAAATTTCAGTTTAACTTGTCTTGATCCTTACTTAAAATCTTTTCAACCTTTTTCCCCTGAATTGAAAATCTTGAGAATCTCATTGATTTTACAAAATGCAATGATCTTTCTCACCTTTTGAAGCTTCCGTCCTCTGCAGTGACGGCGGACGTGAAATTTTTCTTCAAAAAGATTTTAGGCATAGTTTTCAAAAAACTTTTTCATATTCTTTCTTGGTAAAATGGTCTATTTATGCCTCGATGTCTTCATTTGTTGTCTGCATCAACTAATATCTCTTCACAGCCTTCTCTGTGAGAAAAATTTCAATCTTTCCAAAGTTGCAGAAAAATTTCGTTCCGACAAAGGAGAATTCA
Source organism: Salvia miltiorrhiza (assembly GCF_028751815.1). NCBI lineage: Eukaryota > Viridiplantae > Streptophyta > Magnoliopsida > Lamiales > Lamiaceae > Salvia > Salvia miltiorrhiza. The sequence goes on along the minus strand of NC_080389.1, from coordinate 32,487,457 downwards.
ATGACTACAAAGTCATGGAGTGGAAAAATGATGCTCATATACTTGGTCTTCACCGAACCCTTCCACTGGATCTCAATGTCTCTCCGACGTCAAGCTTGTTTCTACCCTCACTTATATCCAGCGACGCGAGTGTCTTCCATCCTCATGCCCGGCGCCAAGAAGCTTCTAAGCTTCCGGAGGTTATCAAGTTTATTTCAGATATCTTGTACACCTCCATGGCATGCAACAACAACGAGCTCTCTCTCGTTGTCTGTCGGCATCATCAGCCGCACATGGTCCTTTCTTCGAAGACCTCGTGCCGGCAAATCGACAGTGTTCGTCCTCACGACTGTCATCGATTCGATTTTTCCTTCTCACACCTTTCTCCCATATTCTCCTTCTTTCTCCATCCCCGTCCCCTCTCTCTTCTTCTTAAGCCTCTCTTTCTCCCTCCAAGGCAGCCTTCTTCTTTTCTAAGGCAGCCTCCTTCATCTTTCCGTCTTCTTCATCCTCTCACTCTCCTTCACCTCTCCCTCCCCACTGGCGTCTTCCTCTTCTGCATCTCTGGACTCATCCTCTTCTCAAGTCCTCTCATGAGTTTTTGAGACTAGGAGTTGGGTATCGTCTGATCATAGCTTCCATCATCAGCTCTCTTTTTGATGATTCCAAAAAGGGGGAAAGTAGAAGTCAGAGAAAAACCTTCTCGAAGGTAGTTCCCTGCATCTTCTCGAAAGACTGAAGATGGTAAAGCAAAAGGATCACCAGAAGTTTTAAGGATGACGTTTCAGTAAAGACCTCAAGTCAATGGAAAGTAAGTGTGAATGGAACAAGCTTAGGAACATGAAGACTGAAGATGAAGATCAAGAAGTTCAAGGCGTAGACAAGCAGACTGCTGGAGTCCATGGGTTTCCCATGTGTTTTCTTTGTTAGTTTTGCTCCTTTGTATGTCTTGCTCTGTACCTCAATTGATTTCACATCAGTTATTTTAAATGAAAAGAACTTCTTTGATCTCAACCTGAAGACAATGACTTTTTGCCCAGGCTCTGATTTACATTTTTCTGTCTTGTCCTTGTTCTGTTTTGTTTGAACTGTTGTGTTCCTCTCTCTAAGTACAAGTTTTAGGATCTATTGTTAAGGGGGAATAGTATTCACCCTGTTTGATAAATTGTGCTTTGAGTTCAGTCTTTTTCTTGCTTAGAACTGTTGTGTGGTTTTGGCATCATCAAAAAGGGGGAAATTATTGGGAACATAATGAAATATCGTAATCCTTGTTTTGATGATACTAAAATCAATAGGTTTATTTTGTAATAGACTAGAATTGCTTGAACTCAACTCTTAGAGTTCTTTTTCTAGTTTAGTTTCTGTTCTGAAGACTGAAGACTGAAAAACGAAGGACTGAAGACTGAAGAATGAAGACTGAAGTTGCCGACTGAAGCGTCAGTCGAAGAATCAGTTTTTGACTAATTACTTGATGCGAGCCACGTGGAATCAGCGGACTGATACTAAAGTCAAGTATCAGTTAAACATTCTTCCTCGTACTGAACCTCCAACGTTCAAAGGAAGCCACGCACTCCAGAAGTACAGCCGCATTAAATGCAGAGATCTCAGGATCGTCCTTTCTCTGCAGAGGTCATTCCTCTTTGGTGATTACCTTTTCAGAGATGTCGTATCTCCTGCTCTTCAACATAGCCGTTCTCACCAAACAAGGAACCTCGAAGATTGAAGCCTCAGCCCAAGTTCAAATTACTCTCTAACGGAAGAAATCTTGAAGACCTTCTCCGCCAAAGGATCTATTCAAGACCTCTCCTATAAATAGCGCTCGAGAATCACTTCAATCTTCACCGATTCAACGACATAAGCTGAACCTCTGCCAACATTATTTCTCAGTTAAAGCCCAGACTCTCCCAAGTTTGAATCGAAGAAGAGAATTCCAAAGTAAAAAATCAGTCACTGCTGATTACATACATTCTTTTAGACCTTAGGCAAACTTTGCTTATCCAAAGCCTAGGTCAAACTAACTCCAAAGAACTTGTTCTTTGAAGTTTAGTTGGCAAGTTTTCAAACCTCCCTTCAACCGACTGAATCGAGTGTTTGTGTTGCTAAGGAGTTCAGAAAGGTGTTCTGTCTCTGTGAGATCCTAGTGCCCAGTGCGTGCTAGGAGTGAGAAATCCAACAAGGTGTGTTGGTACTGAAGATTGGATATTCGGTTGTTTCGGTTGTGTGCACCCGTAAACACATGTTCAGGTTTACAGTGCACCCGTAAGCACTTGCCCAGTGAAGTTGTTGGTCTGATCAACCAACCGTGGATGTAGGAAATATTTTTCCGAACCACGTAAAAATCTCTGTGTTATTTACAGTTTTCAGTATTTACTTTCTTACTTGTGCTCTTCCTTTCGTAAACTGAAAACTGATTAATTGCAAAGAGAAACTTAAGACTAACAACGTGCTTAACTCACAGGCTATTGCGAAACAAAAGTTTTCCGCTGCGTGTGTTATCAGTCTGACTGATCTATCTTCTGATAGTCAGTAAGAGTTATAACATCTCTGTTTATCAAACTCGACTGAAGCCTTACGTGCATCAATTAAGTTCTTTTGACTTAACTAATAACTCCTTACTGAAGAGTATTCAGTATCAGTCGTGAACCCTATTTTGGTCAAAACTCTTTTTAGTAAACATGTGTCTGAGTTTGTGTTTGAAATTTTGTTTTGATCTCTTGTAAAGATCGAAAATAGCCTATAGGTGTATTCCCCCCATACACCTATTCGAGACCTTTCGGAGCTAATAATTGGTATGAGAGCAAGTTGTTCGCAAGAACAATTCTGTTTTGATTAGGTTCTACTGAACTAGATCCTTCAGAGGGTTATTTTCAACTCTTAAAATTTTCTCAAGATTTTTCTTGAGCTTGCATGGTCTGTGTTCTTTTCTCCGTTCCTACGTGTCTCATTTTCTCTTCCTTATGAACAGGATCAGGAAAGACTCCTCGAGCGACTTTGTCAAAACCTTCTTTCGAGGAGTCAACGGACTTGAGATTGGGCCTTTGGATTCAGACATCAACGATAGATTTATCTTTCTAGAAGAGAGCCAGAGTCCAACCCACTCACCTCCAGGAGAAATTTGTGAATATGATCAAGCTCGACAAGAGTATCAAGACCTAAGAATGAGATTTGAAAATCTCCTTAGGGAGCATAGGCAAATCATCAGAGAGATTCTCTATGTGCAAGATGCTAGAAGGAATGTCATGCGCTTCATCTCAGATGAAGACGAAGCTGATAGAAGAAACGTTCAAGAGCGTAGACTGTTCAATAAACTGAAACTTCTACAGTCTCAGAAGTAAGAACTTCTACCTCACCTTGAAGAAACAAAAATAAACTTCAAGAAGACGTCAGAAATATTTGAAGGAGTGATCTATGAAGCAATACTGCAGGCCAGAAGAAAGATGAAACAAGAGAAGCAAGTGCAGTAACAATCAAAATCGGAGTGCCTAAAGAAAAATCAGTCACCAATTAAGGGGGAACTTCCACTGCTCTTAACGTCCAATTCAAAATTGGTTGACGTGTAAATTTATCTCTATGCAGTTTTGCCATCTGGAATTGATATTTCCTCTGATGTCTTCTGTGCAGTTTCCTCAGAGTGTTCTTCGGATTGTTGCTGAGGAGAGTCAAGAAAGATCTTGACTGGAGTTGAAGAACTTTCGAGATTTCTTTTGACTGAGCCTCGAGTTCTATAGTGAACCTCTGTTGTTGAAACAGGGGTTTCATTGATCACACTGGGAATCCCTCTGGTTGAGCTCTTTTGCCCTTCAAAGAGATGAATTGTTGAAGAAACTTTGGTTGTGTTCTTCCAGAAGCATTGAATCTTCTTCATGCTGTGAAGGATCAAGGATGGCACCCTTATCCCTTGTCGTAAATGTCTGTAGGAGTGAGTTTCCCTCTTTTCTTCAGCAAGGATTTAAAGATATGCCATTTCCTAGTTGAATGGGCCTTCTTGCGTCAGTGCGATCAACACAAGTTTGTGCGGTCTTGAAAGATGATCAGGTGATCCAAGAATGCCAAACCAGCATCTCTTGATCATCTTGGCAATGGGTTTGAGATGGAGATGCAGTCTTGACATGCTCAAGACGTTCTTGATATTTGTGTTGGAGGATGCATCATCCATCAGGGTATCTCTCATGAGATTGGTGGCTTCTTCATATGAGAAGATTGGAGCAGGTCCTTCAGCAGGAAGATTGAACAGTTCTCTCGCTGCTTGGGAGATGTTGACAATAAATTTGACCGACTTTGAAAAATCTTCGTTGGTGAAGATGTTGATGTCTGCTGTGTAGTCACCAGTCGACTCGTCAATCTAAATAGTGTCGTAGAACATTTTGATGGTCTCTTCGTCGAGTAGAAATTCTGGTGAACTATGAAGAAACTTTGTCCATCCATGTCGGCTCAAGATCTCATTGATCTTGAAATGTTCAGAAAGTTTCTGAAAAGCCTCAATTGTGACGATGGGCTCGTAACAAACAACTTGTTGAGAGGCGGATTTCGAAGATCTTGCCATGAGTAGATTTTGAGATGAAAGGTTTCTACAAAAATCTTGAAAGTTTCTCATAGAGATTGAACTGTAGATTTCACGATGAGTAGAGAGGAAAGACGATACTTTTTGATTTGAAGCGAATGAGTTCATAGAGATTGAGTAAATCTTTTACAACTGCTGAAATAGAAATTTTATTGAAGAAAAAGAAAAACCCTTGAGAGCACAGGCGCAAACAAGGAGAGTCCGGAAAAACCAAAACCAGAAAAAGACAAAAAACCCAAGCGAAAGGAGAAAGAAAACAACAAGAACGAACAAAATACGGGACGGGACCGCAAAGGGTCACAACCGAGGCCGAGCAAAGTCCACGCCAGAGCCATCCCGGGTAGAGCACTAAATCACAAGTACAAGCGCCAGAGAGATCAAGCGCCAGAGATATCAAACGCCAGAGAGAACAAGCGCCAGAGAGATCAAACGCCAGAGAGATCAAGCGCCAGAGAGATCAAGCGCCAGAGAGATCAAGCGCCAGAGCAGCGAAGTCGCTCCAGAGCAGAGAAGTTGCTCCAGAGCAGCGAAGCACAACGCCAGAGCGGAGCTCACAGCTAGAGCAGGCCTCGATTCCAGAGCAAACCTCAAGCACCAGAGCCAAGCTCAACGCCGCCCTTCGAGCTCTTCACTTATTTCACCACACGAACCTGCGAAACCAAACAACAGGAGAGGAAAGCAGAACAAAGAAGGCAAAAACTGCACAAGAAAACAAACTCTTGCTAACCATGGAAAGCCTCTCCAAAACAGACAGATCAGCCCCAAAAGCGCCCTTAGAAAAGATAGAACATCAGAAGGATCAAACAACCAACAATCACTAACCAAATCTGAATCCAAAAGCTCCAACAGTCACCAACGAAAGGGGGACAATGTGAAGATGAGCCATCGCAAGTAAGACCAGCCAGTCGATCAGACCCAGTTCTCCGCTAGCAGTGAATCTTCTAATGCAATTACTTTTATGATCCATCTTTTACAGAAAATGAAATGATTTTGAAGAGGATGTGGAAGATCGTGCACAAGGCGGTTTCAATGATCTTTTGAAATCCGTGTAAATAGTGACGTGACACGTGTGGATCAGTCCGCTTGTTAGTAAAAAGGGTTGGATCGTGCGAACGTGTGACAACCACATTTAGACGAAAATTCTAAATACCGTTAACCAAAACGAAAGGATATTATCATAACAAATCAGCCTAATAACAGTTTTCAGTGGAGAGTCATAAATGAAAAATAGTCATTTCAACTTATAAACTCATAGAGATAAATTTACACGTCAACCAATTTTGAATTGGACGTTAAGAGCAGTGGAAGTTCCCCCTTAATTGGTGACTGATTTTTCTTTAGGCACTCCGATTTTGATTGTTACTGCACTTGCTTCTCTTGTTTCATCTTTCTTCTGGCCTGCAGTATTGCTTCATAGATCACTCCTTCAAATATTTCTGACGTCTTCTTGAAGTTTATTTTTGTTTCTTCAAGGTGAGGTAGAAGTTCTTACTTCTGAGACTGTAGAAGTTTCAGTTTATTGAACAGTCTACGCTCTTGAACGTTTCTTCTATCAGCTTCGTCTTCATCTGAGATGAAGCGCATGACATTCCTTCTAGCATCTTGCACATAGAGAATCTCTCTGATGATTTGCCTATGCTCCCTAAGGAGATTTTCAAATCTCATTCTTAGGTCTTGATACTCTTGTCGAGCTTGATCATATTCACAAATTTCTCCTGGAGGTGAGTGGGTTGGACTCTGGCTCTCTTCTAGAAAGATAAATCTATCGTTGATGTCTGAATCCAAAGGCCCAATCTCAAGTCCGTTGACTCCTCGAAAGAAGGTTTTGACAAAGTCGCTCGAGGAGTCTTTCCTGATCCTGTTCATCTCTTTTGACAACCAAAGTTTCTTCAACAATTCATCTCTTTGAAGGGCAAAAGAGCTCAACCAGAGGGATTCCCAGTGTGATCAATGAAACCCCTGTTTCAACAACAGAGGTTCACTACAGAACTCGAGGCTCAGTCAAAAGAAATCTCGAAAGTTCTTCAACTCCAGTCAAGATCTTTCTTGACTCTCCTCAGCAACAATCCAAAGAACACTCTGAGGAAACTGCACAGAAGACATCAGAGGAAATATCAATTCCATATGGCAAAACTCCTCATCAACCTCCGTCATCCTCTGCTGATCCTTCTCAACGTCAAGAAGAACAGCCGCCACACAAGTCTCAAGCAGCTGACAAAGAAGAAAGCCCAACAGAGGAATTTCCTCCTCCTCACATTGGATTCTTCCAATTCTGCCTCGAAGGGTTCAACAAGAAGGTCAACTATGCCGAGACTACTAATATCAATGCTGCTTCATCATCCTCAGTGACGCCGCTCAAACTTCTCAAGAACTATCTGACACTTCTTGCTCAACATTGTGTCTCTACCACTTTCCCTCAATCATGGCAACCGAGCATGCTGAAGAGTTCCAAGACCTCATCAGCTACTTCTTCTTCATTTTCGTCAAAACTATGCCGAGATCCTAATTTCATGGAATTGACGAAGTTCTTTCAAACGCTGAAATGGAAGCTCTCGAAGACAGTGTCTTTGATAAATTCAAAGTCACAAATCTCTGGGATGCAATCCATGAATGGTCTCCCAACTTCAGACAGTACCTGATTTCCAAGGGTCTTCTCAAGGAAGAACTCTTCAATGACGATGAAACTCGCCTTGAGTCTGCAAATCGTCAAAATCTTCCATCCGATGAAAATACAGGGAATAAAGACTCGGCTGATGAATTTCTGAAGTCGGCAAGGTCCCTCTCCGACGAAGAAATTCAAATGCTTGATGAATGGTTGCTCATACAAGAAAATGAGACCTATGATCTCAAGTTCAAACTTGCCTTTCTTGAATCGACTGTCATGAATCTTCAACAACAATTGGGAATTCAGACCAAAAGCGAAGCAGTGCCTGAGTCTCACGACAATAAGAAGAAAGAACAAGACAAGAAAGGAAAAGGGAAGAAAGTTGCAGAGACATCCGAAAGTCCATAAAAGAAATCAAGCAAGAAACTTCGCATCAACTCAAAGGAAGGTCCAGGATGTCATTTGTCTTTAAAATTCATATTCTTGTAAATGATGTTCTTGAACTGCTTTGACGACCTCCTTTTGTTCAGTCTTGTATTGCAATTTTTGACTGTTGATGCATTGAAACTGGTTGATCTTTGTTTATGTTTGATTCTCCCGCGATTATCGTTTCAGTCAACCTTTCTTTAGTTAATTGGCTGTCAAACTTAGGGGGAATGGAGTTCTGTTCTAATCAGCTAAAGTTGTCATTCCTGACTGATTGTTGGGAACTTGACTAAAAGATTCTTAACTGTAACTGATAAAAGATGAGATTTTTTTTTGCTGACTGGTGACCATGTTTTCTTGCTGAACAAGATTAATTCAAAATACCTTATCTGAACTTATCTTTTTCTGATCATCTCATGATTTGATCTCCACCCCTTTTTCATGAGTAAGAGATTGCGTCAAAATATTCTTCATCATTTAAAATCTCTTATTTTAAGGTATTTCTTTGACGGGCATTTATTACGGATTTCAAAAATTATTAAATTTGACTTGGCGCGCAGATTTCAAACCGCCGATGTCTTTTCAATTGCCCTAAGTAACTGTTCATCTTCCACGATCACAATTTGTCACCACGTTTGCCTCTCATCTCATCAACACGTTTTCACTCTCTCTCCTGCATTCCATCTAACCCCCACTCCACAGCCATCAACAGTGAGATTTTTCCTGTCCCAAAACTTGTTTTCTACAGAATCACAAAAATGACCAAATCCGATGGAAAGAAGTCTGGCACCAAGGAAATCGACTACATCACCAAAGGAGTCAGATACGAACAGTCGGTAGACACTCCATCCTTTTAGAAGAAGCCGGAGCACTTTGAAGCAGAAGAAATTCTGACTTGACATCGATGGATGACGTTCGTGACCAGAAAAGCAGATTACCTCCTCACTGATGCTGTCAAACAATTCTATCAAAATCTGCGTTTCAATGATTCTGGCGAGCTCCTATCCATAATCATGTCCACAATGCATCAGATCTCTCTGACAAACAAGAAGAAACTCTCAATGTTACAAACATTGTCAGAGATCTGTTCAAACTTTCGAACAGTGGTCCGTCACTCTCATCCCTTTCAGATGAGGAAGCCAATGCCGGTCTCAAATCTGCCATGAAGGAACCAAACGAGTCGACTGTTGGATTTGTATACTGAAAGCAAGAACGTTTTATGCTTGTATACAATGTTTCCTAAGTTTACTATTTTAATCTCCTATCTGATTATGTTCATGATTGCATATGTATGTCCTTTGTCTCTATATAAGTATATTATATGGTGTGTTGTAGATCACAGAAGACCATATAATTGGAATAACCTTAAGAGATATAAACTGATCACAGCCGAGATGACTCTAGGACAAGTCGTTGGTTTAGGCTGCAGTATAGATGGAAGGAGTTTGTCTTGACTACTTGTCTATACTGGTACGTCATAACGTATTGATAGGATCACAGTGAGATGTATTCATCTATCTGACATAAGTGAAGAATCAAGATCTCGGTGACTTAATAGAATCTTAATACTAATAAGATTTTAAATATATATGTTGATTCGTATATCACTTTGACTTACTATGGGTGAGAGTTATATAGTAACTTGAGTACTCTGTATCTTGGGTGATAACGGTCAATATATGATATTTGATTATCTGTATTAGTACCCATATCCGGTATAGGATAATGACATCCCCTTAAGGAGCTCAATAAGGTTTATTGCGTTAAACCCTGCATGTTGATTAAGTTCAGGCGCAATAAGAAAGTTTGAGTGGTACTGCTTAAGGATTACAAAGAGATTAATTAATTTAAGCTGTCAGAGCTCTAATTAATTAATGGATGTCGGATATTTTAAATACAGAGATTTAATAAGTTTAAATAAAAGCCCCGACTCATCACCGGCAATAAAGGAGTAAGTCAGTATTGATTCTCTAGTGGAATGAATTAATACTTATGAATTAATTATGATCTGGGCTGATCATAGAAATTATTTCATTAGAGGCCCGTCTTTATTCCTTGTATCTGATCCCTGGATTGGCCCAATGACTCCTGAGCCCAGGAAGCAGTAATTTTCGTCCACCACCTCCTTGTGCAGCCCTAGATTGTATTTTATTTTAAATATAAATACTGCTATCTGCTCTCAGTATCAAGCTGTACAACAAAAATTAGGGTTTGAGAGAGTAGTAAAAGAGAGGGGGCGGCACTAATGGTGGCGGCTACTACTTCTTGGGAATTCTCATAGCTCGTTGTGCATCCAACGTTGAGAATTGAGCGGGATACAGTTTAGAAGATCTGAGCTGGAGTCAGATTATCGCAGGAAATCAAGTTCTGGCAGTTTCGGGAGAACGGCCATAACTTCCTCCATAGAACTCCGATTCAGGCGAAACAGGCGGCCACGGAAAGCTCTCTCGAAGATGAAGAAGTCGTATTTCTGGGAAAAAATACGATTTGAGGACGCTTGAGGCTTCAAACGAAGGCTTGACGCTGACCGGTCTGTTCAGCTGCGAATTTGACGAATTCTTCTGAATTCTTCTGAATTCTTCAGGTATTTCTGAACTCCAATGTGCAGCACTTATATTCATAGGGGCATGTTAGGGATTAATCGTTGTATGATAAATTAATAATAATCCAAGAAACAATCTTCGGGCAAATCGAGTATTAATTCAGTTTAATATTCCTTCAATTGGTATCAGAGCCCAGGATTAATTTCTTGGCTCTATTATTAATTTATGTATGATTAATAATATGCGTTGTTTTTATCCGCTGTTGTTCTTCGTGGCTTGTTGATTCGTGGAATACGCTGTTTTGAAGTTGTAATCGTTTTTCACTGCGAGAAAATCCGTGGTTAGATTAGGATTTCAAATTGTATTCATTTTTCTGTTGTAAACTGTAAAAATTGAAAATCCAGACGAAGACGACCACGAATCAACATCGAATGAACGGAGGTTGGAGAGCCGGGAAGACGGTGGGCGCCGTGGGCACGAAGGGCTGCGCACTGCGCAAGCCCCGTGCGCCACGGCGCGCGCGCATGCCTCCGGGTTGTGTGGCTGCTACCGGGACCGAGGCAGACGGGAGGCGGCAAGCGAAGGGCTGAGCCGGGGACCGTAGGCCGCTGCCGGGCGTGAAGCAGTGTAGGGCTGAGTGGGGCAGACAGACGTCGGGCACCGCTGTGCGTGTGGCTGCGCCATCGCGCGAGTCACAGCGTAGCTGCGCGCGCGCCCGTGCCCAGGCTGGTGTTGCTGCGCGAGGCGGTTGCTGGACCGAGCCGGGGGCGAGGTCAAGCGAACGGGAGGCGAGGCGTTCCAGCCTCGATCGTGGCCTGCCGGGAGTGAGCACCGGGGTCTGCTAGAGACAGACGGGCGACTGCTGAAGATGCAGATGGGCTGGGCGCTGTGCGCCACAAGCCACTGCTGTCGAGGCATGTGCGGCGGCGGCGCCTAGGGGGTCCCAAACCCTAGGTGGCGTATTTTTCGAGACAAACCCTAGGGGTTCCAAACCCTAGTTTTTCAAAGACGGGCCTGATGGAGCTGCTTCGGGCCGAGTTTTTACGTTTTTGAGTATTTTTTTTCTGTTTTAAATGTAATAGATTAGAATTGGGATTCAACGAATGGGTCACGAAGAACTTTATTTCTTTTATTATGTTCTTTGTATGTCGTGGTGTTAATCCTTTATGCTCTTTGCATGTTGTTTTTGTCTTTGCTTGTTAATATGTGTTTATTAACTGCGCTTAGACGAGCATGCTAGGTTTTTCATTTTCTTAAGTGTATTTTAGAATTCTGCAAGCATGTTTTACATGTTGCGTTCTAGAAAAACATGTTTAGGATTATGTGTTGAGCATGATCAAACCTTTTGAAAGAAAAAGACTAAGCTGTATTAATAATTTTATAGATGATTAAAAATTATTTAGATTTCCACAAGCGGTTTCTAGACAAAGTGATTGGCGATGTGAGTAAACGTCCACACAGCGTGGCTTACTTCATGTTTGTTCTTTCATAAGTTTGTTAGATGAGGTTTCTATAAAAATATTTAAATCTATTAAAGTAGTGGGAGTTATGTAGTAAACGTCCACACAGCGTGGCTTACTTGTATAATTTTCATGAGTACTTTAGAGGATGAAATTAAATAAGATAACTAAGAAATTAAATTGAATGCGGCATGGTCCGAGTGAGTATGTCAAATTCGAGAATTTAATTTCAAAGTTAGATTGTGGTTATTACTTAATAATGTTTATTCTTAAAATTATGTAGACCTCCACAAGCGGTCTCTAGACAAAGTGATTGGCGATATGAGTAAACGTCCACACAGCGTGGCTTACTTCATGTTTGTTCTTTCATAAGTTTGTTAGATGAGGTTTCTATAAAAAATATTTAAATCCATTAAAGTAGTGGGAGTTATGCAGTAAACGTCCACACAGCGTGGCTTACTTGTATAATTTTGACGAGTACTTTGGAGAATGGAATTAAATAAGATAACCAAGAAAATTAAATTAAAAGAGACATGGTCCGAGTGAGTATGTCAATTTCGAGAATTTAATTATCAAGGTTAAATTGTGGTCATTGCTTAGATATCATATCAAGTACAATGTACAACTCCCCGAGGAGTCCCTTCTTGATAATGATATGGTCTAGTTAAGGTCCAACTATTAATTTCTTTTGTCAAAAGGTTAAGTTGACATGGATGGAAATTAAATGACTAGGTGAATAGTCTGGTTGATGAGTTCGTGTGTAAACGTCCACACAGCGTGGCTTGCATATGAGATTCCTTGAGCGGTTGGAGGTTTCAATTAATATTGTTTTAGCAAAAGGTTATAATATTATTGTTACGAATTATGTGCTTCATGTTCTTACATGTTTAATTGTTTACTTTCAGATATGTCTATGTCTCATTCTGTTTATTTTTTCTTGTACAAAGTCTTTTAACCGATCCTTTTTATATGGAAATGTCGTTTGGAGTATATCTTCATCACAAACTTGCACAATTTTTTGTGTTGCTTACTACTCCACATTCTATTTGTTTGAACATGAGACAATTGATGGAAAAAATGAACTGCATAAAAGGTGGCATGTGACGAATAATGTGGCTGAATGCTATATTATGATAATAATGTCACAAATCTTGCAACTCTAACATCAGGGTGTGGGCGATGCTCTTAGCATCATGCTGAATCTCAAGAACTTGTTATTGCCAAAGGATGGTCATCTTCTTCGTCGAAAGACAGGAAGAAGAAAGGTCCAAGGGGCAAGAAAGACAAAGGAAATAGTGGGAGTAGTGGTGTGATAAGATTGAGTATTGGAGAATTTTTCTTTCAATACTCAAGGAAAAGGATTAAGGTACTTCACTTGCTGTAGTAACTGAGACATGTCAGCTCGTTTTCTACTCAGTTGTGAGTAGTGGATAACGAGAAAAACTGATAATGATTGTTGCACCTTGCATGGCTTTTTAAGCTAACAAGGAAGTTGAAAAGTGATGAGATGATTGTCTTCATAGGCAACGCGACTAGAGTCGCAATTGTTGCAATTGGAGACTTGTCTTTAAGTCCTAAAGACATAGTTTAGTTCTTGAGAGTTCCTTATCATGTTCCAAAATTTTGAATAGATGGATCTTATGTCATTTTTGAAAGTAGTGTTTCTATCATAAGAAATGACAAAGTTGTCTATCCTGGTATTTTTGAACATCTCTCTTCATACTATAACTTGTCTACAAAATACCTTTATATTGCATGTACATCATCAAACAAAAGAAAGAGAAAAGTTAAGGCTAATCTCTCATGAGGATATCTTACACATATATTGATACCCTAGATTAGGTCACATCTATCTTAATATGTCGCAGCCCGATATAGCCAGTGATAGCGTATACCAAGTATCGTACGACTAATAAAAGAAATAGTGAAAGAAATAGAAATACATCTTGTTTTAGCGGAAGCAATTTCGAACTTTACTCATTTTAAAGAAGGATTTCAAGACTAAAATATTTTCTTACTTGGGTAAAACATAAATAAGCGATTGAAAACTTAGCAAGGGTTTGAACAGTATTTTCCCTTATGGGATATTACAGGCATACGCAAATTAAATGAAGAGTTTCATCAGAGTTGTGCAGCGAGATACGTTACTATATGTGTGAAGACATATAGCAGGGAGTTCAATTACTTATAGAGTCAAGCAATAAGATAAGTGTGAGACATAGGAAGGACACAGCCAACTGACAATTCCAACAGCCTTCACCCATCCTCGCGCCCAGCCAGACCTGCACATTTAAAAATACATGCAGGGCTGAGTACCAAAAAGCACTTAGTGGACTCATGCCAGAAATAATTGAAATGTTGCTCTTAGAGCTATATGTCAATCTTGCCCTTTTCAATGCATCAACAGGATTTAGTGAGATTAAAAATATTTGTTCATGTTTTTCTGTCATAAACTCATTTGCATCATCATAATAATATCATTAGTCTGCAGACATTATATTCGGGGTATGTGCCAACTATGAGAACTCATATAATATATATATACTAGGTGAAGAAGAGAAGGAGGCCTCCTTCAAATCATCGTGACCGGCCGACTAGAGACGGCTCACGATCACCTCTGCGCACAAAACCTTTACTGTCATATAAATCAGTTAAAGGCCGATATCTTGCATCATGATCATAATCATGTCTTTCATAGAGGCAACATACCACATCTCACCTCTAACGCCGGCCGTCACTCGAACCTTTGGTGGCGCACGTGGTTTAGATTGCCATGTGACAAAATAAACTCTAGTTAGAATTTCATCTAACTAATATCTTAATACTTATGCTTTCATCATATGCTTCATCTCATCTTATAACTTCTCTACTATTTACCCAATTGGACCTCCCAATTTAATTGGATATCTTATCCAATTAAAAGACTCTCAATCCTAGGTAAATAGCATTCGTATAAATCACATAGTCATCATACTTCAAATTAATCAATTATTCCACATAATACATTTTCACAATAATCACAATAGTCAAATGACTTGAAAATCATTCTATGAAACTTGAAATCTTTTTCCCTTGTAAGTAAATTCTCAAATATTCATGTAAGCTTTGGAAAATATATAAAATTTTCTAGTAGCATTTTCATGCCATAACATGGTGTATATCTCCACCAAAACTTTTAAAAATCCTTAAAACAAAATCATGGTAGAATTTTTCGGACACCTACAGTTTACCATTCTGTTCTGCCTCAACTTTAACGAATAAACTGTTTTAACTCAGAAATCTCTTGGATTCAAGACTTATACCGATGAAAACCTCTTTGAGTCTAGTTTTGTTTTAAAAAAATAGAGTGAAAAACTCCAAGTGGTTTAAGAGATATGGGTGTTTTCCCACAGTCTACCAGATTCGGCAGTTTTGCACGACTGGAAGTTAGGATTTTTAAAAATTAGTAAACGTTGTCCAAATGGTTTGAAATTTGACGTGCATCGGTATAATACATGTATCTTTCTGCCATAAAAGTTTGGGAGGCTGAATGTTTTTGAAAGTCACTGATTTGAAATTTTACCAGAGCTTACAAAACACATATATCTATACAGCATAAAATTTTGAAGATTTTTAGACGAGGGAAACCTCGTCGACTCATCAGTCCAGAACGTAATAAAACTTCCCGAAATGGTTGAAATAATAACATTTACACATATCCTTTTAGATCTATAATTCACCATCATTCTCATGCATTTTCTCACTAAGACTCATCATTCTTCAATTATCATAACATATAACCCTCTCAAGGGTTTTCAAGAAATATATCTTCCCTTCTCATGCATCTAACATGTACAGGTGTATAAGCATATGAAAAGTAGTTGAAAGTTGAAAGTTGAAGGAGTTCATAATGCTTTCTTTCACCAAAATTTTTGAAAATTATAAGTAAAGAAGGAACTATCATGCTTCAATATGCTTCAATATACATGCTTATTCATCATGAAAATATATACATAACATAAGAGGAGGATTTGAAGGTTACTACCAACAAGATCAAGGGAGGTGGAGTAGAGGATGGTGCGTAGGATTCTTGAAGCTTGTGCTTGAAGGTTGGAGCACTCTTGGTGGCTTTGGTGTGAAGGTAGAACACTTTTGGCTTCCTTAACTCTTTCTATAAATGGTGAAACAAGAAAAGAAGTGTGGTGGAGTGAGGAGGGGTGGCTGCCGAAAAATAGAGAAGAAGAAGAAGAGAGAGAGCTTGCCTTGATGAGAGGTGACGTGAGGGTGTGATTTCTTTCATAAATGCAAATCTTGTAGTAAATAGGATGATGGTGGTGAGGATGTCATGCTCTTAATTGTGCAGGAGAGTGAGAAGAGAGAGAGAGAGAGAGAGACCGAGCAAAAGGGGGGGGGGGAAAGAAAGGAGTGCATGTGCATGTGTGAGCTCAAAATGGGGAGGATGTTGGCTAGATAGGTTAGCATTTTAGGGGGGTTGTTAATGGTGCATGTGGTCTTCATTTATGGGGGAAGAAAAAGAGTAATGTGGGAGAGGGGAGGGAGCTGCGTGAGGGAGAGAGTGAGAGTGATATAGATATATATATATATATATATACATATATATATATATATATATATGCTTGAATAATTTTATCTCAAATTTTATGTGTAGGAATGTATCCCACGGAAATATATCTATTTTCGTGTGGGGAAAATTTTATCTCAATTATGATATTACTAATATCATAATTACAATGCATCAATAAAGTATATGTGAATATTCCACCACGTAAAATATTAATATCACATAGACATTTCAATAAAAATATAGGGCGAAGATATGTCTCTCAATAATAGGATTTATAAGGTCCAAGAAAATAATATCGCCTCCTATTAAACTCTCAAAATAATTTTTATCTCATTTATTCGCCCACGTGCATAATTCCTCTAGCTACTATTTAGAAAAAACTCAATTTAAGTTCGAGCTAGGGCACAAATAGCTTCTCAAAATACGGGGTGTTACATCCTTACCCCCTTAAAGATATTTCGTCCCGAAATTTGAAATCTCACCTTCGGGAAACAATTCTGGATATTTTTCCTTCATTTTATCCTCCAATTCCCAAGTTGCTTCTTCTTGCCCGTGATGTCTCCATTGTATTTTGACCAAGGCAATTGACTTATTTCTCAATTGTTGGATCTTTCTATCCAACACAGCTTCGGGTCTTTCTTCATATTTCAGGTCCGGTTCAAGAGATATATCCTCTCGATGAATAACATGCTTCGGGTCAAACACGTATTTTTCTCAATTGCGAAACGTGAAAGACATTGTGAACATTCGCGAAATTTGGAGGTAACGCGAGTCTATAGGCAACAGGGCCTACTTTTTCCAATATGTCGTATGGGCCTATAAATCTTGGTTTGAGCTTTCCTTTTATACCGAATCGGCGAATCCCTCAAGAAGGGGAAACTTTCAAAAAGACCTTACTTCCCAGTTCAAATTGAATCTCTGTGCGTCTAGTGTCGGCATAAGATTTTTGGCGATCTTGAGCTTCTTTAATTCGTTGCCGAATTTGTCTCACAGTTGTGATCATTTCTTCCACTGCGTCAGGACCTAACACTTTTCTTTCTCCTACTTCATCCCAATAAAGCGGAGATCTACATTTTCTTCCATAGAGGGCTTCATATGGTGCCATGTTTGATGAGGAGTGATATATGCAGAGTAGGGAAATGATGCAAATCAGAGGAATCGGCCCCACCAGCGGAACAAGTATGGCATAAGAAACACACCTGGCAGAGGAATCATCCTCACCAGAGGAGTCATACTTGCCAGAGGAACCATTCTCACCAGAGGAATCTCATTCACCAGAGACATCTTACCCACCAGAGGAATGGCTCTTGCCAGAGGAATCATGTTGGCCAGAGGAGTCACCCTTGCCAGAAGAGTCATCTCCACCAGAGAAGCTACATCTGGCAGAAGAACCGTTCTCGCCAGAGGAATGCTCTTCATCAGCGAAGTCACTAGAAACACGGGAGAGTTCCCGCGTGAAGACGAAATTACCATCCTATCCTTCAACCACGCAAAGCGCATGCGTGGGCATTGATTTTACTATTTTGCCCCCCTATGTAGTCTATAAATAGAACCTGAGCTCGTGCATTGTAACTACGTTATTTCTCACTCTCGAATACAGCAGCAAATTCTCTCTTGTGTTCTAGCTTTCCGATTGTTTTTCTTCGTCTTCTTCAGCTAATCAAACTAGGTATAATTTATGATTGTCGTTTTAGCTTAGGTGTTGGTCCTTGATTCACCAATGTTAATAGTCGTTTGGAAACTATTATTGTAGGCAAATTCAATCAGGGGTAACACTTGTTCCCATTGAGCTCCTCTATCTAACACTACAGTTCGAATCATATCTTCCAAAACTTGTATAGTTCTTTCAGACTGTCCATCCGTCTGTGGATGAAAAGCTGTGCTAAAATTCAATTTGGTACCCAATTCCTGGTGTAAGCTCATCCAAAAACGTGAGGTGAATTTTGTATCTCTATCGGAGGTAATCGTCATTGGAACTCCGTGTAAACGTACTATCTCACGAATGTATATTTGAGCTAACTTTTCAGAACCATGTGTGATAGGAATCGGTATGAAGTGAGCACTTTTTGTCAATCTATCTATGATCACCCAAACGGCGGTATTCCCTCTATTCGACTTTGGCAAAGCAGTGACAAAGTCCATGGCAATGTGGTCCCATTTCCATTCTGGGATTTCTAACGGTTGTAGTTTGCCATAAGGTCGTTGGTGCAACGCCTTCACTTGCTGACAAGCTAAACATCGTTCTACAAATGAAGCTATGTCTCGCTTCATGCCTTCCCACCAAAATCTTGCTTTTAAGTCTTGGTACATCTTTGTACCTCCCGGATGTGCTGCATAAGGCGTGTCATGAGCCTCGCTCATGATTTCGTTTCTTAATTTCTCGTCATTGGGTACACAGATTCTTCCCTCAAACATCAATGCTTTATCTGTGGCTTCTTGGTATGAATCAAGCTTCTCGGTACGGATTTTCACTCGCAATCTTTCCAATTTCTCATCCTCCATTTGCATACTAACAATCCTTGATCTTAGGTCGGGGGTAACACTGAGTGTTGCCATGATCAAATCTGTGGTTTGTGGTGGAAATACCACTTCCAACCTTAACCTTTGAATTCCCTGACCAAGTCATTTTCCTTGGTTAGGATACATCCTATCTTGGCTCGTTCCATTCTGCTCAAGGCGTCTGCCACGACGTTGGCCTTACCTGGGTGGTAATTGATTCCACAATCATAGTCCTTGACCAATTCTAGTCATCATCTTTGTCTCATATTCAGATCCTTCTGTTCAAAGAAATATTTGAGACTCTTATGGTCGGTGTAAATTTCACACCTTACTCCATAAAGGTGGTGTCTCCAAATTTTCAATGCGTGCACTACTGCTGCTAGCTCCAGGTCATATGTCGGGTAATTTGCTTCGTGTGGCCTAAGCTGTCGTGAGGCGTAAGCTATTACCTTTCCCTCTTGCATCAGTACACAACCTAGTCCTTTCTTTGATGCGTCCGTATAGATAGTATATTCCTTGTTTGCTTTTGGAACGACTAGTACTGGGGCGGTGGTCAACCTCTTCTTCAATTCTTGAAAGCATTGTTCACATTCGTCCGTCCACAAGAATTTGACTTCTTTCTTGAGCAGATGAGTTATAGGCTTGGCTATTTTGGAGAAATCTTGTATAAAATGACGGTAGTAGCCTACTAATCCTAGGAAGCTACGAATCTCGTGAGGTGTCGTTGGTGATCTCCATTCTTGCACTGCTTGAACCTTGGAAGGATCCACTTTGATTCCTTCAGCTAAAATGACGTGGCCTAAGAAATTGACTTCTCGTAGCCAAAACTCACATTTGCTATACTTAACATAAAGCTTTTCAGCTCTTAGCTTCTCTAGCACAGTTTTGAGGTGCTCTTCATGATCCTTCTCATTCTTCGAGTAAATCAAGATGTCATCTATGAATACAAATACGAATTGATCCAAATATTCGTGAAACACTCGATTCATGAGATCCATGAATACGGCGGGGGCATTTGTTAATCCAAAAGGCATCACTATGAACTCATAGTGTCCGTATCTCGTGCGGAATGCTGTCTTGGGAATATCCTCAGGTCGTATCCTCAATTGGTGATACCCTGTCCTTAAATCTATCTTTGAGAAAGCGCGTGCTCCTCGAAGTTGATCAAACAAATCGTCTATACGTGGCAAAGGATACTTGTTCTTTAAGGTCACCTTGTTCAATTCCGGGTAATCGATGCACAATCTTAAACTTCCATCTTTCTTTTTGACAAATAGGACCGGTGCTCCCCAAGGCGAAGCACTGGGTCGAATGAATCCCATATCCAACAATTCTTGTAGTTGCAACTTCAGTTCTTGCAATTCTGCTGGTGCCATCCTATATGGTGCTTTGGATATTGGTGCTGCTCCAGGTTCCAAATCGATCGTGAATTCCAATTGTCGGTTCGGCGGTAGACCTGGTAGAACATCAGGGAAAACATCTTGATACTCCCGTACTATAGGTACATCTTCAATCTTTATTTGTGCTTCCTCTTCTTGGCTCAAGTATACTAAATATGTTGTCGCACCCTTTTTGATGCAGCCCGAACAGAGCTAAATTCGCTCCAGAACAGAGCTAAGCTAGCCAGAGCTGAAGTCGCTGTGCCAGAGCAGAGGAGTCCGCAGAGCAGAGCAGCGGGGCCGAGCAGAGCAGCGGATCCAAGCAGAGCAGTGGAACCGAGCAGAGCAGCGGAGCCGAGCAGAGCAACGGAGCCCGAGCAGAGAAGCGAAGTGCCAGAGAAATCAAAATGCCAGAGGAATCTTGATTTCGCTGCGCTTTGCCAGGGCAGAGGAATCGTCCCGCCAGAGGAATCTTGATTTCGCTGCAACTTGATTCCTCTGCGCTTTTCCGGAGCAGATGGATTTCTCGCTAGGGTTTTTTTGATTTACGGAACAAGTTTATTTATTTTCTTTGTTTTCGTTATTTCCTTATTTAAATTAGGGTTTTATTTTGCCTATATATATGGCGGCTGTATGGAACGAAAAAACAACTTATATCTTTTATCAATCAAATTTGTGAGATTATTCTCTCTTGAGGACTTCGAGTCTTCCTGAATTTTGCCCAAGCCAAATTCAACCTATCGGCGTATCGGTGGGTGCATCATCCCTCGTCGTGTGTCATTCAGCGTCTCCGAGTTGCTGTATCAATCGTACGTTGGGGTTAGGGATCCGCTCTCTAGAAACAACGTAGATTAGGTCAGGGGTTTTGGGACACCATTCCATACTTCCATTTGTCATTCAACGTCTCCAAGTTGCTGCATCAATCACATCGTTGGGGTTTAGGGATCCGTTCTCTAGATAACTTCGTAGATTAGATTCAGGGGTTTTGGGACAAACTTCCACCCTTTATCTTTATTTCGATTCTCGTTTCAAGGTCTAGAGATCTAGAGATATTTTTATCATATCATCTGGCACTTCGCTTCTCTGCTCGGGCTCCGCTGCTCTGCTCGGCTCCGCTTCTCTGCTCGATTCCGCTGCTCTGCTCGGATCCGCTGCTCTGCTCGGCCCCGCTGCTCTGCTCTGCAGACTCCTCTGCTCTGGCACAGCGACTTCAGCTCTGGCGAGCTTAACTCTGTTCTGGAGCGAATTTGGCTCTGTTCGGGCTGCATCACTTTTCTTTTAGTATCTTGTTCGCTTGCACTGCAGAGATGATAGGTGTCTTTTTCCATTTTCTATTGATGGCATAAAAACATGTAGGTTCCTGGCCAGGTGGCTGGAATGATATCCGTCTCTGCTCGCATTGTATCACCGCATAGTGTTCTGCCAACCAGTCCATTCCCAAAATGATGTCTGTGCTCCACATGCGCATATGTCTCAACGTCTTAGCCTTAAGCTTAAGAGGTCCTAATTCGAATTCCAAGTTAGGACACACATGTGTAATGGTGGTGACCTTCCCTAAGGGAGTGGCTACCCTTAAGTGTAGCTGGGCTGGTTCTACATTCAGCTCTAACGTATCCATACAGGTATACGAGATGAAAGAATGTGATGCGCCTGTATCAAAGAGAATAACAATGGGTACACCTTTCAGTTCCCCAATACCTGTTAAGTTTCCTTGATTCCTATCTTGATTCTTCTGGGTAATAGCATACATCCTTTGATATTGTGGTGGTCTACCTGCTTGCGGTGCAGGTAGCTACTTATGAGGCTGATTTGGACGGCGAAAAGGTTGTTGTTGTAGTGGTTGGGGTAGAGGAAGAATTCCTTCCATTGCCCTGAGCTGTGGGGTTGGAAACTGATTGGGCCTTCCTCCATTCATCCCCTGCTGTCGATTGGGGCACTGGCTCGAGTAATGCTCTGGTTTTCCACAAGTGAAACAATTTGGGTTTCCAGCTCTGCACACTCCTGCGTGTAACTTGTTGCACTTAGGACAAGGGGGTATCCCTTGGTGTCCGGGGTATGATGTCGCTAGTCCACCATAAAATGATTTATCGCCTTTCACGAATGGAGGCTGAACATTCTGACCTTGCCATGGCTTTTTACCCTCGTTTCCACGATTTTCCCATTTGCGTTTTCCTTTTTGTCCTTGGTTAGAGTAGGGAGTGTTTGATACTTGAGTGTATTGGGTTGATGGAGGCACTGGTGCATGTCCCGCTTTCTCTGGCTGCATTGCTAGCTCCATATCTAGAGCTCTGTTCAAGGCTTCGGCGTAGGAAAGTGCCGTTTGACTTGCCAATACAACTCTTATCTCTTGTCGCAGTCCGGCGCAAAACAACTCGGACATCTTCTCATCCGTATCCACTCTATATAGTGCATAGCGGGCCAGATCGCAGAATAGTCGATCGTACTCCACTACAGTTTTATTCCCTTGCTTCAAGGTGGTAAACTCCATCTCATTCTTTTTCCTATAGCTTCTGGGTATGAACTTTTCACACAGAACAGTCTTAAAATGATCCCAAGTGATTTCATCTAACTGCTCCGGGGCCATAGTTTTCTGCTTTGCTTCCCACCAATAGTCGGCGGTTTCTTTCAGCTGGTAAGACATGCACATAAGACGTTCTGCGTCATTGCATCTCAGAAATCGAAAGATTCGTTCCATAGCACGAATCCATTCCTCCGTTTCAGCAGGGTCTCCCGTGCCTGCGAAAGTCGGTGGGTTCTGTCTTAAGAAAAGTTCTTCCACTCTCCTATCTTGAGGTGGAGGCAGCGGCGTAGGTTCTCTGGGTTCTTCCTCATTCACGGGTTGATCACTAATTTCTTAGCAACAAATACCGCAACTAACACGGTGCAATTGTAGCAAATAATCAGTAACCGAGTATCGTATCCACAGGGACTGACACAACGAAATCACTCTAGCTATCTCCTAAACAAACTATAACAGTAGACAGGCAAACGAAAGTAGAGATTTGATTAGCACTAAATTCAAATAACAACAAATAAAATAAGGTAAAAACTCAAATAATAAAAGACTCTGACCCTAGGGATGTACTTTTACTAATTAATTACATGCATTTAATCTATTGATTCAATTACCAATTTAATCCAACCCTGATGAGAGATCACACAACTATTCACAAGCTTCTCTAACGAACACCTATGAAAGTAGATTAATTTACCACCCTTCACATTCAAGACTCCAAGGAATAAATTAACTCCCAAGCGTACACAAAGAATAGCTCCCTATAGTTTCACCTATCCCATTCAAGTGTCAAGGCTACTACTATAACATGCATTCCTGAATCGGCTGAACAATTATCGCATTCAAGACTCAAACTGAACAGCTAGACATGTAAATTATTGGCCAAATAATTCACAAGAAATTAAGCACCAGGAATCATGAATCACAAGTTGGAGGACAAATTGATATCAATAAATCATACACACATAATTAATCAACTTTGTACAAACCCTAGGTTCAGATAAAAGAACTAGTTGGACATCATAAAATAAAATAAAAGCATAAATAAAAGAAAGCAATTGAAATAAATAAAATAAATAAAACTCGGAAGAATGTTGAATGACAGCTTGAATCTTGTAGGAAAATAAAGCTAATCTATGAAAACAATAAAATTCTAAGTCTAAAACTGAAAAGATGGATAAATGAGGTAAAGAGATGTAAAGATATGTGTCTAATAGGTCAGGGAAAGGACCTATATATAGGCACAGGAGATAAATACAGTGTAGAACTCGAAAATATAGATATAATCCGAAAATCCCGAAAATTCCCGAAAATTCGGAAATTCCCATCGGACACTATTCACTGCTGCGCACGACTTTCTTGTTTCGGCTATAACTTTCTCGTTCGAACTCCGATTTATGATCCGTTTGTGCTCACGAACTCCCCTCGAGACGAACTACAACTTCTATTTCAGACAAGTTTTCCAAATTCGAATTCAATAAACCCGAAATTTCCTTCAAAGTTCGAGTAAGAATCATGTTTCACAAGATAAAGCAAATTAAGCACAAAACAATCATCCAACACTCAATTTCCTATAAAATTATCATCATATGAACATTAAAAACCATGAAAACATGAGTGTTATCACGGATACATTTCGGTACACTCTTCGTGGAGGCATTATGACAATCTACAAGTTTGATCAAAAGATAAGTTCCTCTATGTGACAAGCCTTCTCATACTCTAGTCTCATAGCTGAGAAATTCACAACATATCATGCATCTCATATATATATATATATACATATACATTATCACATAGAATATACTTAATGCGTCAAAGTACGCTATTTTCAATCAATGTATACAAATTGACAATTACTTCATAACAATGCATCAAAACAAGTAATCCACATTTCTCATTTAGTCAAAATGGCCGCTTTGGCCAATCGTGTATATACCGTGAAAATTGCCTCAACGAGGACTTCTTTTGTACAAAAGTGTATACTATGATCTATATACTGCTATAGGTCAGTACAAAGTACTACTCTGTTAAAGACCTAGCTACTGCATATATACTGCGTCTATGTACAAACAGCCCTACAATTGGGTACAGATACTATCTGTTACCCGAGTACTATAGAGGCCTAATAAAATAAGTACAAGCCCTGGTCTGGGATGGAACTATCCATTTCCAGCCAAATCTAAGGGCTATCTAGACAAAGCTACTATATATATGCATCTCTACTCAATACTAGCATATCAAAACCATATCCACCCATGACCTCTACCATCATCTCTGCTACCATCGTCACTCTCATCCTTTATAGCATCATCACCGTCATCCTCTCGAGCGTCACCCAATCGAGGCACATAAGGTACGCCGTCCTCACTGTCAGAGTCGGCACGGTGGAACGGGTCATAAGCGGCTCTCTCCCGAATCAGGTCTCCTCGAGGAACGTCCGTCTCGAAGGCCAAGCCCATGCTAAGAAGATCCAAGGGCTGTGAGGTGAGAGTCCCAACAATCGGGACTGATCCTGTGTCGTCCTCCGTGTCTCTAGCTATCCCCTGGGGTCGTGAAGGCCCTGGTGCGAATGGATCAATATCAGCCATAGCAATCTCACCCTATCCAACAGTAGGGAGGGGAGGAACAGGGAGGGTCTCACGGATGGGGCTCATCAACTGCTCAGTAGTATCGATGGCCTCAGTAGTGTCGATGGTCATCGGCGTAACATATGATAAATATCCAAAAGTCGGGGAGTACATCCCGGGAGAATACATGGGGTAATGTGGGTCCAATACATCAATAGGATGAATCTCCTCTTCGGGCAGAGTGCCCTGAGGAAGTGAAGGAAGAGGTTCATAAATCGGCTGGGAGCTAAGGAGGTCTAGTCCCAATGCCATAAAAGGATCCTCAGTTTCAGGAAGACCCTGAGGCTGGCTCTCTGCCTCCCCCTCTCGGGTGTCACTCTCCGTCAGATAAAAGTATGGTGGGTTCGCATTAATCACGAACCGGCTCATCAGAATGGCTAGGTACTCTGGAAATCGTACCTCGAAACCTCCCGGTGCCAACGGTTCACAGAAGTCAGGGGCTACGAAATGACACCAAGCCTGCCAATGGGGTGGCATCCTATGCGGCAGTATCTGCTGAGCCGTGACCCCGTACTCTACGGCATCAATCCACCTGTGGTGGAAGCGAGCCAAGAACTCTCCTATAGTCTCGTGGTGCTCCAAAGTACAGTCATAGAAGGCCTGCACTATGGCGAATCCGTCTGCCATGCTATAAATAAAATAACAACTTGTGTTACTCAAACTAAGTCAAGAATGACTTACTCATTTATTACTCAATAACATACTCGTTTGTCGGTGTTCCTCTAGGATTCTTGTAGTGCATTGGTATCAAGATTGATTCCGATAAAAATTCCACCATCTCACTTATCCAATGAACCAAAACAAGATATCAATAAAATTGCATTATGCACTAATCATGCTTCTTTCTCAACTTATAAATATCATTTCCTCATCAACTTGATCAATTGCATGTAAATAACTCATGCTCATAAGTAACTTTAAAACTTTAACTTCTGCTTACCTCATCAAGCTGGCGGAGATGGGGTGTTGGCTCTTGTCAGTGACTTAACTCTTTTAGTCTAAGACTCTCGCTTTAGACTAATAGACTCAATCAAGAAGAGACTCTGTAAGAGATTACACTCAGAGCAGACGAGCTGCTCTGATACCACTCTGTCGCAGCCCGATATAGCCAGTGATAGCGTATACCAAGTATCGTACGACTAATAAAAGAAATAGTGAAAGAAATAGAAATACATCTTGTTTTAGCGGAAGCAATTTCGAACTTTACTCATTTTAAAGAAGGATTTCAAGACTAAAATATTTTCTTACTTGGGTAAAACATAAATAAGCGATTGAAAACTTAGCAAGGGTTTGAACAGTATTTTCCCTTATGGGATATTACAGGCATAAGCAAATTAAATAAAGAGTTTCATCAGAGTTGTGCAGCGAGATACGTTACTAAATGTGTGAAGACATATAGCAGGGAGTTCAATTACTTATAGAGTCAAGCAATAAGATAAGTGTGAGACATAGGAAGGACACAGCCAACTGACAATTCCAACAGCCTTCACCCATCCACGCGCCCAGCCAGACCTGCACATTTAAAATACATGCAGAGCTGAGTACCAAAAAGCACTCAGTGGACTCATGCCGGAAATAATTGAAATGTTGCTCTTAGAGCTATATGTCAATCTTGCCCTTTTCAATGCATCAACAGGATTTAGTGAGATTAAAAATACATGTTCATGTTTTTCTGTCATAAACTCATTTGCATCATCATAATAATATCATTAGTCTGCAGACATTATATTCAGGGTATGTGCCAACTATGAGAACTCATATAATATATATATACTAGGTGAAGAGAAGGAGGCCTCCTTCAAATCACCGTGACCGGCCGACTAGAGACGGCTCACGATCACCTCTGCGCACAAAACCTTTACTGTCATATAAATCAGTTAAAGGCCGATATCTTGCATCATGATCATAATCATGTCTTTCATAGAGGCAACATACCACATCTCATTCTCATCAATAATAAATATGGCAAGTTGACAATTTTCATAATACTCATCAATAATACTTCAACATGCTTCATTTTCATAAGATTTTGCATTTGAACTCATTATTATGGTAGCTTGCCATAATAGAGTTAGAATAAATCTCACCTGTCTCAAAGGTCGATGACGTATCGCTCAGAGTCGTACTAACGCCGGCCGTCACTCGAACCTTTGGTGGCGCACGTGGTTTAGATTACCATGTGACAAAATAAACTCTAGTTAGAATTTCATCTAACTAATATCTTAATACTTATGCTTTCATCATATGTTTAATCTCATCTTATAACTTCTCTACTATTTACCCAATTGGAGCTCCCAATTTAATTGGATATCTTATCCAATTAAAAGACTCTCAATCCTAGGTAAATAGCATTCGTATAAATCACATAGTCATCATACTTCAAATTAATCAATTATTCCACATAATACATTTTCACAATAATCACAATAGTCAAATGACTTGAAAATCATTCTATGAAACTTGAAATCTTTTTCCCTTGTAAGTAAATTCTCAAATATTCATGTAAGCTTTGGAAAATATATAAAATTTTCTAGTAGCATTTTCATGCCATAACATGGTGTATATCTCCACCAAAACTTTTAAAAATCCTTAAAACAAATAAACTGTTCGGACACCTACAGTTTACCATTTTGTTCTGCCTCAACTTTAACGAATAAACTGTTTTAACTCAGAAATCTCCTGGATTCAAGACTTATACCGATGAAAACCTCTTTGAGTCTAGTTTTGTTTAAAAAAAAGTAGAGTGAAAACTCCAAGTGGTTTAAGCGATATGGGTGTTTTTCCCACAGTCTACCAGATTCGGCAGTTTTGCACGACTGGAAGTTAGGATTTTTACAAATTAGTAAAGGTTGTCCAAATGGTTTGAAATTTGACGTGCATCGGTATAATACATGTATCTTTCTGCCATAAAAGTTTGGGAGGCTGAATGTTTTTGGAAGTCACTGATTTGAAATTTTACCAGAGCTTACAAAACACATATATCTATACAGCATAAAATTTTGAAGATTTTTAGACGAGGGAAACCTCGTCGACTCATCAATCCAGAACGTAAGAAAACTTCCCGAAATGGTTGAAATAATAACATTTACACATATCCTTTTATATCTATAATTCACCATCATTCTCATGCATTTTCTCACTAAGACTCATCATTCTTCAATTATCATAACATATAACCCTCTCAAGGGTTTTCAAGAAATATATCTTCCCTTCTCATGCATCTAACATGTAGAGGTGTATAAGCATATGAAAAGTAGTTGAAAGTTGAAAGTTGAAGGAGTTCATAATGCTTTCTTTCACCAAAATTTTCGAAAATTATAAGTACAGAAGGAACTATCATGCTTCAATATGCTTCAATATACATGCTTATTCATCATGAAAATATATACATAACATAAGAGGAGGATTTGAAGGTTACTACCAACAAGATCAAGGGAGGTGGAGTAGAGGATGGTGCGTAGGATTCTTGAAGCTTGTGCTTGAAGGTTGGAGCACTCTTGGTGGCTTTGGTGTGAAGGTAGAACACTTTTGGCTTCCTTAACTCTTTCTATAAATGGTGAAACAAGAAAAGAAGTGTGGTGGAGTGAGGAGGGGTGGCTGCCGAAAAATAGAGAAGAAGAAGAAGAGAAAGAGCTTGCCTTGATGAGAGGTGACGTGAGGGTGTGATTTCTTTCATAAATGCAAATCTTGTAGTAAATAGGATGATGGTGGTGAGGATATCATGCTCTTAATTGTGCAGGAGAGTGAGAAGAGAGAGAGAGAGAGACCGAGCAAAAGGGGGGGGGGGGGGGGAAGAAAGGAGTGCATGTGCATGTGTGAGCTCAAAATGGGGAGGATGTTGGCTAGATAGGTTAGCATTTTAGGGGGGGGTTGTTAATGGTGCATGTGGTCTTCATTTATGGGGGAAGAAAAAGAGTAATGTGGGAGAGGGGAGGGAGCTGCGTGAGGGAGAGAGTGAGAGAGATATAGATAGATATATATATATATATATATATGCTTGAATAATTTTATCTCAAATTTTATGTGTAGGAATGTATCCCACGGAAATATATCTATTTTCGTGTGGGGGAAATTTTATCTCAATTATGATATTACTAATATCATAATTACAATGCATCAATAAAGTATATGTGAATATTCCACCACGTAAAATATTAATATCACATAGACATTTCAATAAAAATATAGGGCGAAGATATGTCTCTCAATAATAGGATTTATAAGACCCGAGAAAATAATATCGCCTCCTATTAAACTCTCAAAATAATTTTTATCTCATTTATTCGCCCACGTGCATAATTCCTCTAGCTACTATTTAGAAAAAACTCAATTTAAGTTCGAGCTAGGGCACAAATAGCTTCTCAAAATACGGGGTGTTACATCCTTACCCCCTTAAAAAAAATTCGTCCCGAAATTTGAAATCTCACCTTCGGGAAACAATTCTGGATATTTTTCCTTCATTTTATCCTCCAATTCCCAAGTTGCTTCTTCTTGCCCGTGATGTCTCCATTGTATTTTGACCAAGGCAATTGACTTATTTCTCAATTGTTGGATCTTTATATCCAACACAGCTTCAGGTCTTTCTTCATATTTCAGGTCCGGTTCAAGAGATATATCCTCTCGATGAATAACATGCTTCGGGTCAAACACGTATTTTCTCAATTGCGACACGTGACAGACATTGTGAACATTCGTGAAATTTGGAGGTAACGCGAGTCTATAGGCAACAGGGCCTACTTTTTCCAATATGTCGTATGGGCCTATAAATCTAGGCTTGAGCTTTCCTTTTATACCGAATCGGTGAATCCCTCGAGAAGGGGAAACTTTCAAAAAGACCTTACTTCCCACTTCAAATTGAATCTCTGTGCGTCTAGTGTCGGCATAAGATTTTTGGCGATCTTGAGCTTCTTTAATTCGTTGCCGAATTTGTCTCACAGTTGTGATAATTTCTTCCACTGCGTCAGGAGATAACACTTTTATTTCTCCTACTTCATCCCAATAAAGCGGAGATCTACATTTTCTTCCATAGAGGGCTTCATATGGTGCCATGTTAATAGTCGTTTGGAAACTATTATTGTAGGCAAATTCAATCAGGGGTAACACTTGTTCCCATTGAGCTCCTCTATCTAACACTTTTAGGGGGGGTTGTTAATGGTGCATGTGGTCTTCATTTATGGGGGAAGAAAAAGAGTAATGTGGGAGAGGGGAGGAAGCTGCGTGAGGGAGAGAGTGAGAGAGATCGTGAGGGAGAGAGTGATATATATATATATATATATATATATATATATATATATATATATATAGGGTTGGGATCTATAAAGAAGTAACTATATTTCGTTCTGAATAAGTCAATAAATTTACTGAATAAATCACGCGACCGCACGAATAGTTATTTTATTGAATAAACACGTACATTTTTCGTTCATGCGCTCGCGTGATTTATTCAGTAAATGTATTGAGTTATTCAGTCTTCGTTGTTTCCTTCTACATTTAGCATTCTTCATTGATCCCTTCCCTATATATATATATATATATATGTTTGAATAATTTTATCTCAAATTTTGTGTGTAGGAATGTATCCCACGGAAATATATCCATTTTCGTGTGGGGAAAATTTTATCTCAATTATGATATTACTAATATCATAATTACAATGCATCAATAAAGTATATGTGAATATTCCACCACGTAAAATATTAATATCACATAGACATTTCAATAAAAATATAGGGCGAAGATATGTCTCTCAATAATAGGATTTATAAGGCCCGAGAAAATAATATCGCCTCCTATTAAACTCTCAAAATAATTCTTATCTCATTTATTCGCCCACGTGCATAATTCCTCTTGCTACTATTTAAAAAAAACTCAATTTAAGTTCGAGCTAGGGCACAAATAGCTTCTCAAAATACGGGGTGTTACATAATAGGATCCAAAGGCTCGTGTCTAAGTAGTACATTGGATTCAATCTAGGTTGTACCATTTGGAACCTGTGAATCCTGTATAGAGTAAAAGATGGAGACCGGGTCATTCATGGCAAAGGGGATAAAGGGCCAATAATGTGTTAGGGATTATATTTTCTGATTCATTATCAGAGTTTGGGATTCCAAGCCAGTTTACTACACCGTGTAATCCCTATATAAGATGGTGTGGTGGAGAGAAGAAATAGATCACTCTTGGAAAAATATGTTCGATGATGAGTTATGCATCTTTGCAATTAGTCCTAAAGAATCAGAAGATGGTTATTAGCAATAACAAACGATTCTTAGAAGTGGACTATGTGAATAATAATTCATCCAAGTCAGATATTGTGCTTCAAGAAATTGAAGGCAATAGACAGGCGATTCCATAACCCAAGCCAAGTGTGCACGAGCTGGTGCCACAAGACACTACACACACTGTTGACATATACGTGCCACCACAACTCCATCGTAGTGGGAGGGTTATGGGACAACCCGATCGATTTATGTTCTTGGAAGAATCTTTAGATTCGGTCCCTGGTAGTGAATATAAGAAAATCGACCCAGATATCTACTTAGAATTAGTGGGAGACGAGAATATAGATTCCTGGCACACCTCAATGGAGTAATCCATTAATACTATGGGTTGTATACTAGAAAAATCTTGCTACCAAAATGCCGTAAAGCTATAAGTTGCAAGTGAGTATACAAGAGAATGATAAGTCCGAATGAGCAAGGTCGTAGCTTTTAAAGCTAGACTGGTTGCGAAAGGTTATATCTAGTATGAGGGTATAGATTATGATGATGTTCTTTCGCCAGTTTTATGCTCAGGAATTCAGACCATTTTACTCATAGCAGCTCACTTAAACCATCAAGGTCTGGCAAATGGATGTCAGATTTGTTTTTCTAAAACTATTACCTTGGAGAAGGTAGGGCATCTATGTGCAGCAGCCTTAAGGTTACGTGGGGGAGGAAGAGAAGCATCTCGTGTCATCGGTGACGTGGTTTACCTTGCATTTTATGTAGATAGTACCCTCCGAATTGGCGATAATATGGAGTTATTATCAGACATAAAGTAGTGGTTATCCGAACAGTTTCAGATGAAAGACTAAGGAGGTATAGTATACATCTTTGCGATCAAGGTTATAAGGGATCACTAGAAAAGGATGTTGGGCTTATCTCGAGTGTCTTACATTGATACTGAGAATACTCGTTTTAGTATGCATACCGCCAAGAAAGGATTGCAACCTTTGAGCTATAGCGTTCCTTTATCTAAAGACATATATCTTAAGATGCATATTAAGGTTGAGGAAAGGAAGGCAGTATTCTACGTTTCCGCAGTAGATAGCTTCATGTATGGATTGCTATGTACGAGATCTTATATTTGCTATGCAGTTAGCATGGTTGTAAGATATCAGTATAGTCCTAGTTAGACAGTTTAGTTCTATGACTAGAGAATAAGGATAGTTTACCAGATAGACAGTTTAATTCCTTTTTGGACTATACGATTTCGGATTTCCAGGCTGACCGGAACAAAGAATAATTACCTCGAGCTATGTGTTTTTTCTTGGGAGGTAAAACCTGTTGGTTTGACCACTACCTCCAGGATCTAAGAATGATTTCTAGTTTGCGTGAAAAGATCACCTTCGTGATAACTCAAGTGTAGTTGCAAACTCTAAGGAATCCATGAACCACAAGGGGTCAAACACATGGAGAGTAAGTACCAAATTATACGATTATTCGTAAATCGAGGTTTTGTGTTCATAGAATAAATTCTCACATATTGGAGAAACCTACTAATCTTTTCACAAAAGGCTTATCGCAAATGGTCATTGAAAGATGGGAATGCGATTGATGCCACCCACTTAGGAAAATTTAAGTATAAATGGGAGAAGTGTTAGGTGATTGGTAAATAGACGCATTGTATACTAAAAGTTTGCTTTAGTATAAGTGGGAGATTGTTGGATTTGTATACTGAAAGCAAGAACGTTTTATGCTTGTATACAATGTTTCCTAAGTTCACTATTTTAATCTCTTATCTGATTGTGTTCATGATTGCATATGTATGTCATTTGTCTCTATATAAGTAGATTATATGGTGTGTTGTAGATCACAGAAGACCATATAATTGGAATAACCTTACGAGATATAAACTGATCACAGCCGAGATAACTCTAGGACGAGTCGTTGGTTTAGGCTGCAATATAGATGGAAGGAGTTTGTCTTGACTACTTGTCTATACTGGTACGTCATAACGTATTGAGAAGATCACAGTGAGATGTATTCTTCTATCTGACTTAATAGAATCTTAATAATAATAAGATTTCAAATATATATGTTGATTCGTATATCACTTTGACTTACGATGGGTGGGAGTTATATAGTAACTTGAGTACTTTGTATCTTGGGTGATAGCGGTCAATATATGATATTTGATTATCTGTATTAGTACACGTATCCGGTATATGATAATGACATCCCCTTAAGGAGCTCAATAAGGTTTATTGCGTTAAACCCTGCAGGTTGATTAAGTTCGGGCGCAATAATAAAGTTTGAGTGGTACTGCTTAAGGATTACAAAGAGATTAATTAATTTAATCTGTCAGAGCTCTAATTAATTAATGAATGTTGGATATTTTAAATACGGAGATTTAATAAGTCTAAATACAAGCCCCGACTCATCACCGGCAATAAAGGGGTAAGTCAGAAGTTTTTGAGAAATGATAGAAAAGAGAAGGATGGGGACCGAATGTTTTGATGAGCATGAGTAAGTTTTGAGCTTTTTGAGTTGGCATGTGAAATTCAACTCTGCCGAGTTGGTTAGCTCTGGCGTGTGATTTTCAGCTCTGTCGAGTGGTCAGCTCTGGCGTGTGATTTTCAGCTCTGCCGAGTGGTCATCTCTGGCGTGTGATTTTCGGCTCTGCCGAGTGGTCAGCTCTGGCGTGTGATTTTCAGTTCTGCCGAGTGGTCAGCTATGACGTGTGATTTTCAGCTATGCCGAGTGGTCAGCTCTGGCGTGTGATTTTCAGCTCTGCCGAGTGGTCAGCTCTAGCGTGTGTTTTTCAGCTTTGTCGAGTTTGTCAGCTCTGGCTGGCAAGTTAGCGCTGGCAGGGCAGTAGAGTTAAAATTGTTAAGTTTTAATTCCTTATTTGAGTTGAGATTAATAAATGAGTTTTCTTTTATAATGACCCTTCTTCTCATCGATTCTTCATAGCAATGAAGGTCCTTTTGGGAAGTAAAGACGTGGGGAGAGAGTGATATTCCCCGTTGATACGAGACGCAACGAGGTGGGCTTTTCTATGCTAAAATCAAGATGTTTATGCGTTTTATGTATTGATGTATGATTGAATTGAAAATCTATTTTTGAAGTTATTGCATTACCAAAATATTTGAGATTTTAGTATGTTATTTATCTGTCTGAGCATAATGATATCGGTTCTACGCGAGGTAGAATTAGTGTACACGGTAATCTTGACTCAGCTTTCAGGTTGGCCGATTACAGTGCTGCAGAGGGAGGCCTCCCTCTCAGTACATGAGTTAACAGATACGATACTTACTTGATGAGAAAGTCTGCGCAGACAACTTTGAGAAATGAAAATGAGATTAGCGAACATAAGACTTTTTAGATAAATGCCTTATGTTTTGCATGAGAATGGCAATGACAATATTTATAGCTTTATAAGCATGAGATGTTTGGCATGTGTTCACTGAGTGCTTTTGTACTCAGCCCTGCATATGTTTTCTAAATGTGCAGGTTGAGCCGATGTGGTGATGGTGCTGCAATGAGCGGAGTCTCCAGTGTTGTTAATAAATGAAGTTAACCTGTCTAGAATATATCTTCATACATATGTCTAGCTACTTTTCACTGCAAAATATTTATGATGTTATATTATGTTATGTCGTATCTTGAGTCTTAAGAGAATGGTTTCTTATGATGTATAACTTGAATTAATGATATTAATTAAGTTTTTATGTTGTCTTTCATAGACTGTTTAAATGAGTATTAATGAGAAATTATGACGAGTTTTCTTAAATTGAGTAAATTTTACAGTTCTAAATGACGCCCCTTTCTTCCCCTTATTCTTTAATCCCATCCCTAGTCGTAGGTCACTCGACTTAACTATCCTTAGTTAAGGCGGGCTGCGACACTGGGAGTCTTCGGCCATCGAGAGAATGGAGTGCCCTCTGGAAAGGCACTGGCGTTGGGAGTTTGAGCGCCGGTTGGAAAAGAAATCGAGCGAGGTCGCTGGGAAAAACAACGCTGGCTAGAATCGACCCCGCGCTCGCTAGGAATGTTGAGGAGCGGCCGTTGGGTGATGCTAGAGTTGTGAGCGAGCGTTGGGTAGCGCGGGTGAGAGTGGGGCGGCCGTTGGGGACCCAGCGGACTGCACTGCCCGATGTTTTTGTTTCGGCCCGTTCTCCCTCGTTATAAGTTAGATTTTGGATCCGTTTTCGCCTACGAACTCGTATTGAGACGAGCTACAATTATTTTTAGGACCAATCAACCAAATTCGAACTTCATATTTGTCCACTAATTAATCAATTAGAGTATCAAATCCTGAAATAATAAAATAAGCACATAAGCTCAAATCAATCAACTACTGAGTGAACGAGACAAAAATATAAACCCATATAAAATCTATATAAAAGTGGATTTATAAAATTAAAATTGATATTTTGATTTTATGATACTCTTTTCAGTTTGTAACCTAAACGAAAGTAAACATTTTATGTAATTTTTATTAAACAAATTTTGAATCCCAGATCATTTTTTCATAAAGCTTTAATTTACAAAATGAACATATAAACTAAAGTGTATAGTTTGTAATCTTTTAACTAGAGTTTTAAATTACAAATAAATTTTTCATTAGACATCATAAATTAAAATCTAAATAAAATAATACAATTTAAATTTCAGGTCAAATTTTTTTATTTTATTAAAATATAACATAATATATTTGTTTACGTAAAGTAAATTAATTTTTATACGCGTATTCTATCAATCATTTAAGTAAATTTGACGAATTCCATACTAGTAATATATTGAAAAGATAGTCATTTGTGGATAGGTCACTTGGGGCCCGTTTGATTTCCCTTGATATGCTTAGCCCATTTAACACAACCCAAGGAAATAGCAAGGCCGATGGGCCTGTAATGTTTCATTAGTACTCGTTTGAAATCCATTAAAGTGATCCAAGATATATGGCTTGTGTGTTTGATAACATCCTTTCAGCTTATTTTAATTTGTGAAAATGACAATTATAACCCCATATTTTTTTGTTAATCCCAAGCGTGTCCTTTGTTATCTCCCGCCATAGAGATGATTTTGGGAGGGAAAAAAAATCGGCCTTTATATAATAGCCTTTACAGGCGACGGTATGCCTTCCTTACGATTCACTTGCTCATATCTGTGGGCTGAAATTACAGGCGATTGTGAAGAGATTGAACGTAAGGTGCAAAAATGAATTCGGAGCAACAAGGTACGTTCATCATTACTCGTTTTCATCCTCTGATAGATAGGGTTTAGCTCAGATTTAGACACATTTATTTGCCGGAATCTGCGTTCTGTTCTTCCATTACTTAAATAGTGAAATATTTTAGTTTTGCCGAAATTTGATTATGGTGTATGTGTTGGATACCAATCTATATACTTTCGAAAGGGGATTACTGATCTTGTTTGATTGAATATTGGATGTGTGTTGTTTGTGTGTAAAACAGAGAGCAGTGAGGCGGTCTCTGCCCGTGTCAACAAAACAGATAAGACTCGCCGGACTTGGGCTATCAAAGAAGAGGAGACTCTCCTTAGCTCGTTGAAGGAATTAGTTGCTCAAGGCTGGAAGTCAGATAACGGCTTCAGAGGAGGTTATCTTCATAAGCTCGAGGAAGCGATGAGGCGCGTGTACCCAGGCACAGACTTGAAAGGAGTTCCACACATCAATTCAAAGTTATCTGCCTGGAAGAAAAACTACAACAGCCTTTTGGGAATTTTACGAGTCACCGGTGCTGGGTTCAACGTGCATGGAAACCACATGGTAGATGTTACTGACGAGCAGTGGGCGGACATCATGAAGGTCTGTGTCTATGCTTTTACTTTGTGGGTTTTTTGCGGTAAAATTATAGCTTATTGTTGATATATGTGCAGAAAGATGTGAACGCGAGGGGAATGAGGTACAAGTCGTGGCCTATGCTTGATGCATGGAAAGAAGTGTTTGGTAAGAACCGTGCGACTGGTGACAATGCGGAGGACCTTATGGACGTTGTGACTGATATGTATCGCAGCGGGAATGCGGCGCTGAACACTCCTGCAGGGAGTTACCACGTTAACGTTGAAGATGTGCTGGAAAACGACGTTGTTGAGGAGAGCGCCCGTCAGTGCATTCAAAGCGAAGGGACTACTAGCGGTGCTAAGAAGAAGCGCAAACAGAGGGACGAATCAGCTAGTCTAATGGAGTTTATGGGGGAGATCAGCCGGAACACTGCGCAGAGGCTGGAGATGTTGGCAAATCGTACCGGTTATGAGTTTGATCTCGCACAAGCAAGGAAGGCTGTATTTGAACAGGTCATGCTCATCCCGGGTCTCTCTCTCGAGGAGACATTTGACGTGACCGAGCTCCTCGCTTATAAGGTGGAGCGATTGGAGATATTCATGGGCCTGCCAACCAATGCTCGCATTGCCTATGCGATGCGACTCTTGCAAGGGAAGAGTAAATGAATATGAAGCAAATATCCTTGGTCTTTTGTACTGATGTTGTTGCTATGGGGATTATATGATGCATATATAATGTAATTAGGTAGTATGATGGCTATGTCCGTTGCTAGTCCATAGTTCTTTTGGTGTGTAGGACATGGCATGCCCAAGTATGAATAGTGGTTCAGTGTCAATAGTGGTTCATCTGTAATTAGGTACTGGCGTATATAATATTCTACTATGTTTGTTTTTTAACCAGATCTTATGTTCCATTTACTTGTTTTAAGATCATTTTACTGCATAT
Organism: Salvia miltiorrhiza; assembly: GCF_028751815.1. NCBI lineage: Eukaryota > Viridiplantae > Streptophyta > Magnoliopsida > Lamiales > Lamiaceae > Salvia > Salvia miltiorrhiza. Next base: position 32,449,345 of record NC_080389.1, on the reverse strand, counting down.
ATATAAGCATGAAAGCTCATCATTTTTCCATATGTTGCAACATATAAAGTGCATTAATAAGCATGAAAGCTCTAGCATATATCATCATAAAAGTTACTTCATTACAGCCTACTGCACTTATGCCCCTGACCACATATATATACTGGGCATACTTCAAAACGTTGTTGATCTTACACATACCACAACCCAAATGGAGATGCGTCGAAACTATGATAAAAAGGGCCACCATTCATATAACTAGTTCAATGGGCTGGACGAGGCACACGAACTATCATCAACCGCCGGCGATGTAACTTCCTCATCGGACGAACTGATGTTGATGATGTCCCTCACTGGCTCGTGCTTTATGTCATCTATTCCAAACACTGCACACATCTTGTAGTACTCCGGCTCCCCTTGGTGGTAGTAAGCCTTTGCGAGGTGATTTGCCTTGTCGTTGGAATGAAGAATAACATGTAATGAGAAGACATGATAAAGCATTAAAACTTTGTGAGCTCAAACGTGTATACTAACCTTGAAGATTCGCTCCCAAACTTCGTCAACGGCCGTGAGTATATTTGTCTCGCGGCACTCGGGATTTTGGTACCTCCTCTGACCACATGCTTCCATCCCAGCTACAAAATAAATCCCAACATTAATCAGTATAATGTATTCATTAATAACAAGGCAAACAAATACATCAGATGAGTGAGATTCTGAAGCAATTATGGCAGAAAGCTCACATTCTAGAAGAACTAGTTGAAATCAGAAATGAGAAGATGTATATAAACATATAAACGAACAAAAAATATCAATGCATCGCAGACCTCAGTGTTGCAATATATATTCCTGCCACATACTCTGTGCAATAGCATCCCTATGTACTGTCCATTCAGCACTAGGTTCAATGGTATCAATGTGTTCACTGTGATCACCATCTAAGAATTCGTTTTCATTGGGCAAATTGTCGAAGGCTTGCTCGATTGGATCAACTGCCATTTCTGATCTTATGAAGTTGTTTATTACAAAACATGCCATTATGAGTCTGACCTGAACCTTAATAGGGTAATAGGTGGTGCTACGTAAAACCCCCCACCTCATCTTCATTATCCCAAAAGCACGTTCTATCACATTACGTGCACGAGAATGACGAAGATTGAACAATTCCTCCCTATTTTGTGGACGAACAACATTAGGTCCCCATTCCTTAAGGTGGTACCTAACACCTTTGTATGGTGTTAGGAAACCTTCAGAGTTGGCGTATCCATTATCGCACAAATAATACGAACCTACATTATTTCAATAAAACATGGAGTTCAGATATGGATATATACTAATTCATTGCAGATAAAAGCTAATAAGGTCATATTCTAAGCAACTAATGCATACCCCTCGGCACTTTCAGCCCATTAACTCGGCTAACAGCATCACGAAGAATCCGAGAATCAGCTGCAGAACCCTCCCACCCGGGCAAGACATATACAAACTTCATGTGTTGGTCACAGATGGCTAGGACATTAGTTGAAATTTGCCCTTTTCGAGTTCTGTATCTCGGTTTATCGGTGTTTGACACCATCACGTTGATATACGTTCCGTCCAATGCACCTAGACAACCCTATAACAACAAACGATACAAGAGGAAAGCATTAATCAGCAACAATCAGGACAGATTCAGTATAAATCATTTATTTGAAGTTGTAATGTACCTTGAACCATTTCCATCTTCCATCAGTTGAATCATCAGCCACTGGGGTCGGTTTGACCATCAAAATAACATGCAGCCTTAGAATTGCCTTTAACACGACATGTATGTAATGTGAAACCGTTTGACCGGACCTCCAAAAGTCAAATTTAACGACTCTATTCTTTTTATGATGTGCGAGGACAGAAAGAAACATCGCGACATGTTCCTCCACGGTCACAAACCTACTGTCGGTGAGACCCCCTAGAACCCTCAATAAATTGCTCAGTCGGCCAAATGTATTCCGGTCCATTCGAAGATTTAGTATGCAGTCCATATCACTAAAACCAATAATCCTATTCAAATGCTTAGTTTGGTCTGGAATTCTACGAATCATTCCATATGGCTCTACCAAGGTTCTATGCTTACGCTTTCATTTTTTTGACTTCTCAATAAAATCAATCACCAGGACGAAGTGCATTAGTTCCTCAAACAAAATCTCTTCTACTGCCATGCTTACATATGCATTCCGTTTCCTCAATTGCCGTAAAGTATCTATTTTTCGAAATGAAACACAATTTATTTGTCAATGAACCGACCGACACGAACAGGGCAAACCTGTTTTTGATCTATACTAACACAGGCTCATCTTACATATTGCAAATACCCTATGAAACACAACTAACTCACATACTTCAAGAACACTATAGCTCAACAAAATTCAATGCAAATTAAGTGCAACGAGTACAACGCAAACGGCATATTACCAGCAACCAAATGACACTACCAATTTCACCACACGTAAGGAGGACGCACGTCGGAATACAGGGCAACAAGCAAAGAACTCATCGGGCATTCAACATAAAAGGTGCTCGAAATTTTCACTTCAGTTGTTGAAAATAGAATTCAAGAGCAATTGCGAAATTGATACTTACCAGTCTTGCAAATCCCTAGCCAGACGCAATTTCCACAAATTTCGACCGCAATGCCCGCCTAGATCCACAGTCTGAGAATTTTTAGATAAAGGATAAATACATCACAATGAGGTGGTGGATTGATTCCCTAATAAATTCGAGAATGATAATCAAGAACAAACACAATAGTGTCCGCCTATCGAAAATCTACTGTAGAAGGAAAAAAAATTAAAAGAGAATTAAAAAAAAAAGAAATTTCCAGATCTATTTTTGCGAAAAACATATTGCCGGCTAAATCGACGATTACATGATGGAAAGGATGCGACGGCGTTGTTGGAAGAAGTTCTTCGTCTCCTTGTTGGCAAAAGCTTGTGAAGACTGAAGAATGGGCGGTGGATAAAAAGTTTTCGAATTTTGTAAATGTAAAAGATGGGCAATTTTGGTAAAATATATTATAGATGTATTAACTGTATTTTAAACTTATGTACACCCCCTTATCCAATTACTTGGTGGAATAGTGGATTTGTGGTCGGGGCCAACTCCACTAACGGGCTTCCCATGTTATATTTATTAGATTTCAAACGCAAGCATTATGTTAATAGGTGCCATTAAGAGGCATTACAAGGGAAATCAAACGGGCCCTTGGTGTCAAAAATAAATTTAGACAATTTACTGCCTTCAGGGAAAACATGGCACGAACTACGAAGTTTATTGTTGGCAATAGTTTGGTGTTCATTACTGTCAGTTGTAACAATTTTGGGTCACCAACCACCTGAGACGCATCTTGCTAATTACCTCAAACTACTGAATCAATTTTTTGGGCTTCTTTCTTTTACAAATAGTAAAATTCAACCCCTTCTCTTCCATTAATAACATATTCACCTAATATTTATTAAAACTCATGCCAATAACAATCATGCACACTCTTATAGGATGAACATAGTACGAAAAATATGTTTTAATTTAATTCTTTTATGCAATCTATACTATGTCAAAAAGACAGTTTTCAGTTTGAAATCAATTTCAAAATTCAGTGGCACTTTTGTAGTTATAATAAAATTGAAGGTTGTTGTTTAGACTATATTTGTCCTTTTATTTTCCATTTCTTTAACTTCTTATTTGTTGTTTTATTTATTTTCAAAATTGTGAAATTCGATTAATTATAAAATATTTAATATGCATATCAAATTAAAGATCACGATAAGACCTTTAATTTGATATATTTTATGTAAATTAAAAATTAAAATTTTATAAATTTTTCTCTCTTCTCTCATCTTTTTGAAAAAAAAATGTATTTTAATTATTTTTCATTAGTATTTTTTTTTATTTTTTTTAACATTTTTTTGCTTCGCATAATATCAAATTTTATGATTATAAATTAATTTTTATTTTTTTAATTTTTAATATTCAATTTAATTTTATCTAGTTAAAATTAATTTTTATTATTTATTAAATTAATTTTTATTAAGAAATAAAAAAGAAAAAGCCTAAGGAACCCTTGAAAACACAGAGAAGCAGACTAAGAGTCGAGCCTCATTAAAACATTTTTAAGGAAAACCCAATGGGAAAAACCTTACAAAGGAAAAAGAGTACCCGTCTAAAACACAAGCCCGAAGGCAGAGAAAAAACAAGAAGAAACCACGCACATGAAAAAAGGAATTTACTTCGTGCATTGCACGGGAAGCAAATGCTAGTTAATTATATAATGGTTAAAAATAAAATTAAATTATTATATATAATATTTTGATTGGGTGGTAATTGGAAATGTGGCTCGATTAAAAAAATTTGAGAATAAAAAATAGACATAAATTAATTAAATATGAAAAAAATTGAATAGCTGAAGTGATTACTAGTTTATGTACATAATCTTGATCTTTCCGATAGAAGGGCACCTATTGATGGGTTTAACCACATTTATTTTGCTCAATTATGTAGATAATGCAATGACGTCGATTCAAAATCGATGTGTTGTTCGCTTGTTCTACCAATTGACATCTCAACAAAATTGGACAATAGCGTCAGAATTGCTTGTGCATGTGTCGTGCTTCAATTCTCGACTTGGAAAAATTCCAACTTTACAGTGGTCCACATGGACCACAGCCCTATCGCGAAGTCATCGGTGGTACATAACTTTTGTCACTTGTATACATTGTCATGCTGATTTCTGAATGATATCGTAAGGAAAGTTGAACGTCCCTAAAATATATACATCAATGGACCCCCTTATCATTATTCGGTGTTAGAAAGGCCACGTAGTAAGTAATAGTGACATACGATTTAATTATTGTAGTGCAAAGCTTTCCGCTGGTGAGATAAACGTGAAAAATGAAGTATATATTTAATTATTGTAGAGCAAAGCCTTTCCGATGGTGAGATAAACGACAAAATAGAGTCCTATATTAATAGTAAGATATTTTTCCGTGGGTGGGAAAAACGAGAAAAATGAAGTCCGATACAATAATAGCAAGTTATTTAACGTGAGTGATTTTGAAAATGGTTATTTTAAAATAATAAAAATAAAAATTACTTCATTCGTTCAGAAAATATTGTTATAATTTGTTATTTTGGTCCGTTCTAAAAGTTTATCTTATTTTTTTCTTAATAATAATTTGTGGATCATTTTCTTCACTTAAAATATGTGGGTGGGTCTCCACTCAGTAACTTAATTAATTTTTTACACTTTTCTTTATTTGTGGGTCCATTTCTCCAGTCAATAAATAAATAATAATTTTTTTTAAAAAAACTCATGGTTCGCTCCCTAAAGACAATATTTCATGGATGGAGGGAGTATTTATTAAGATAAAATTTTTTAACATTTACCACACCCATCATTTTACCCTATCATTTTATTCTTCACATAAAAAAAATAAAAAATTATCCATTGAATTCGAATTCACAACGAAAGACTATTCGTAATTGTGAATTCTAGCTTTAAACTCAAATTCATAACTAGCACTAATTTTAGTTGCGAATTCAAGCTTAAAACTCGAATTAACAACTGAATAGCTAGTATTGGTTGTGGAATTGAGTTTTAAATCTTGAATTCACAACTAAAAATAGTGTTAGTCGTGAATTCAAGGTTTAAAACTTGAATTCATAACTAGTTTTATTTCCATTTGTGAATTCAAACTTTAAAACTTAGATTCACAACTAGCACTAATGTTTTCAACTGTGAATTCAAGAACATTAACAATAATGTTGGTTGTGAATTCGAATTTTAAAGCTTGAGTTCACAACCAGTGTTGGTTGTGAATTCAAGTTTGAAAACTCAAATTCACAACCAACACTAAAAATTCAAATGTGAATTCATCGAATTGATTGTGAATTCAAGAACATTAACAACACAAACTCACCTCAATTTTTTCCCTAATTAAAAAACACTTCAAATATGCATTTCTCACCAAAACAATTCTCTAAATCGTTTATAATACTTGATCATCATTAAGGCTGCTCGGCTGATTTAAATATTCATGAGCTCCAGCTCGGCTCGAGTTTCACTCGAGCTCGACTCATCATCCACTTATCAAGCTCGAGCTCGGTTTGAGCTCGGCTCAGGCGATGCTCGATAATATCGAATTCGAACTTGAGCTCAAGCTCGACTCGTTAGATGTTCGTGTATATGATGTTCGAGCTCGAATTCGTTATAAATTTTAGAAAAAAATTTAATTAACATGTTACTCGAGCTCGAGTTTGACTCATTTAAGGCTCATGCACTAACTCGATTGAAGGCTCAGTTGAAGGTTCGTGAACAGGCTCGCAAACATGTTTGCGAACAATCGAATTCCAACATGTTCGCGAGCTGAATGAACCGAGTACTGTAAGGCTCGAGCTAGACTCAATAAAAATCTCGAATTTGAAATCAGGCTCGAGCTCAACTCGTTTACTATCGAATCAAGCTCTGAACGAATTTTTTTCAAGCCGAATCTCGAATAATTTGCGAATAGCTCTGTTCATTTACAACCCTAATAATCTTCATTCTACGAATTTTCACTCAAGTTCAACTCCCTCAAATTACAAGACAATTGTGTTGGAATAAATAACTAATTAATGCCATAATTACTTTGGTAATTAATGGAATTAAATGATATCTTTGGAATCTACATATTGAGTAGATTAATTTGATATTTTTACTTGTTCAAATCTATTAAGAATTGAATGAGTAATTAATGCCCAAAGAGACACCTCTTTGAACCAGTGCACCACTTCGGACTGAAGAGACACCTCTTCGAACTAGTGCACCACTTCGGACTGAAGAGACACCTCTTCGAACCAGAAAGGTGCCTATTCAGCCAAGAGTCTTCATTTCGTCTGCAGTCACATAGGTTCAAGGAACCCCCTACAAACTATAAATACTCCCCTACAAATGGTGATTAAATGCACACCAAAAATTAATTCAGATAATTAATTTACTCATTCTTCATTCTAGCTTTAGATTTCATACTCAAGTCCTGAGTATTCAGTAGTTCGCCCAGAGTTCGAGTTCCTAGTACAAGGCCTCGCACTTGTAGATAAACCATTGTATCTTGGGAACATTTTCCGTTCAACCGTGTGTACTGTGCGGGACAATTTTATCTTACAGAGAGTAAGTTTAACTCTTGCTTCGGTTTATGCATAAACGTTGATATTTTGTCCATTTTCTACATTCATAAATAACAATCGTAAGATAAAATTTTGTAGAAGATGGCGTCGTCAAGCAGCAACGTTCATGCTCCTGCCCATGCCGAGAAACCCGAGAAATTTTTTGGTCCTAATTTCTAACGTTGGCAATCGAAGATATTATTTTATCTTACCACTCACAACTTAACCCGCTTTCTGTCTGAGTCTCCTCCTACTGTGGGGGATGATGAAATCGACACCCCAAAAATGCACGGCGTTGGATGCATGGAATCATAGTGATTTCCTAAGTCGGAATTATATTTTGAATGGCCTGGACAACACACTTTACAGTGTTTTCTCCACCGCCAAAACGTCCAAAGAGTTGTGAGACTCATTGGAGACAAAATATAAAACCGAAGATGCCGGTTTAAAAAAGTTCATCGTAGGTCGTTTTCTCGACTTCAAGACGGTGGACAACAAAACCGATCTTGAGCAAGTGCAAGAGATACAACTATCCTTTCAAGTTGCCGCCATAATTGAAAAGTTTCCCCCAATGTGGAGGGATTTCAAATATTACCTCAAGCACAAACGCAAACAGATGGGCCTTGAAGATATCATCGTATGGTTGAGGATCGAAGAAGATAATCGAAATACTAACGTCAAGATGAACAAATCATCTTTGGAGGCAAAAGCAAATCTTGCCGAGTCAAGCCACAACAAAAAGCAAAAATTCAATGGAAAGAGGCAAGACTCGCAGAATAATAAGAAAATCAAAGGAGATTGTTTCAACTGCGAAAAATCTAGACATATGGCGAAAGACTACTGTAAACCAAAGAAGGAGAAGAAGAATGAACGCCACCAAGCCAACATTGCCGAAGAAAAGTACGTGTTAGGTCCGGAGGGTCTCGAATAGGTGTATGGGGGGGAATACACCTATGGGCTATTTTTCTCCTCTAAAACAGAGGGATCTCAAGATAGAGATCAAAATGAAACTTTACAAGTAAACTATGACACCTGTTAACTGAAATGAGTTTTGACCAAACAGGATCGACGACTGATACTGAAAACTCTTCAGTAAGGAGTTATCAGTTAAGTTACTGTGCTTCAGTCGAGTTTGCTAAAACAGAGATGATAACACTCTTCCTGACTATCAGAGGATAGATCAGTCAGACTGATATCATACGCATCAAAAATAACTTTGTTTCATAATAGCCTCGATTGAGCACGTTGTTAGTCTTATGTTTCTCTTTGCAGTTATTCAGTATTCAGTTTATCAATTGAAACAACACAAGTAAAAATGTAAAACTAAAAGTTGTAAATAACACAGAGATTTTTACGTGGTTCGGAAAATACTTCCTACATCCACGGTCGGTTGATCAGACCAATAATCCACTCCGCAAGTGCTTAACTGGTGCACTGCAAACCGAACTGTGTGCTTGTCGGGTGCATACAACCGTACCACTGAAGATTCCACTCTTCAGTACCCACACTTCACTCGTGTCGGATTTCTCACTCCTAGCACAACCCGTGCTAAGATCTCACGGAGTCAGAGTACCTTCCTGAACTCCTAAACACTCAAACACTCGATTCTATCTCTCGAAAGGAGGTTTGAAAACTTGCCAACTATACTTCAAAGAACAAGTTCTTTGGAGCAAGTTTGACCTAGGCTTCTGGGTAAACAGAGGTTTGCCTAAGGTTTAAGAGAATGTGTGTAATCAGCAGTGACTGATTTTTAGCTTTGGAATTCTCTTCTTCGATTCAAGCTTTGGGGAGGTTAAGCTTTTGGCTGAGAAACTATTTTGGCAAAGCTTCAGCTTATGTCATTGAATCGGTGAAGATTGAAGTGATCCTCGAACGCTATTTATAGGAGAGGTCTTGAATAGATCCGTTGGCGGAGAACGTCTTCAAGATTTCTTCCGTTGGGGAGCATTTCGAATTTGGGCAGAGGCTTCAATCTTCGTGGTTCCTTGTTTGGTGGGAACGGCTATGTTGAAGAGCAGGAGATGTGACGTCTCTGATAAAGTAGCCACCAAATAGAAATGACCTCTGCAGAGAGGAATGATCCTGAGATCTCTGCACTTAATGCGGTTGTACTTTGTGAGTACGTGGCTTCTTTTGAACGTTGGAAGTTCAGTCCAAAGAAGAATGTTTAACTGATACTTGACTTTAGTATCAGCCCAGTGAGTCCACGCGGCTCGCATTAAGTAATCAGTTCTGAATTGATTCTTCAACTAATACTTCAGTTGGTATCTTCAGTCTTCAGTCCTTCGTCCTTCAGTCTTCAGAACCGCATGCTAAACTAGAAACGAAGTCTAACACTTGAGTTCAAACAGTTCTAGTTTATTACAATTAAGACCTATGGATTTTGGTATCATCAAAACAATGATTAGGATATTCCACAAGGTTCCCAACAATTTCCCCCTTTATGATGATGCCAAAACCATACAGCAGTTCTAGACAAACAAAAAGACTGAACTCATAGCACAAGTTCTAAAATGGGGTGTATACTATTTCCCTTAACAATAGAACCTAAAAACTTGTACTTAGAGTCAAGGACGCAACAGTTCTAACACAGAACAAGGAGAAGACAGTAAAATATTAATCAGAGCCTGGACAAGGAGTCATTGTCTTCATGTTGAGATCAAAAAGAAGTTCTTTTCATTAAAAATTGAAAACTGATAAGACATCAGTTTGAATTGCATGTTAAAGCAGAAAAGAACATCGCAGGTAAAGAAAAGACAATAGACTCAGGGTTTCTGACCATACAAGTTGAAGACGACTTTCCTTATCTCATTTGCATCGTCTGGATGGGTGTCTGGAGTCACATTCCAGATCTTGTAGATGGCATTGATCTCCATCTTGATTTTCTCCCTATTGACTCCGTTCTTGATTATTGGCGGAGTCACCGTCTTCTTCATGGGGTCAGGAATGCCAGTTCTGAGTTTCCTTTGAGCATCTTGCATCCTCATAACCAGTGCTCGTTCTGACCAGTGCAACAGTAAGTATTTCCAAGCTTCATTCCGGAAATCTCTGTCTCCTTGGATGTTGGCAAAGACCATCCACTTGGTGTAACATTCCTTCAGTTTTTCCCACCAGTCATTCAAGTTAGACGGTATCCATTGATCTTGATGCTCAAAATTTTCTTTGTAGGACACCATCAGGCCTTCGCTGACATAGTGATGAAGCTTTTGTTCTTCCTGAAGACTCTGTAAGAAGGAGAGTCTCTTGTCTTCATCCAAATGAAGAGCCTTCTTGGCCATTGGTTCTGATTCTCTTGAGGAGCTTTCGTCTCTGGACCTTTTTCTGCTAAATTCTTCTGTGGCAGAGGGTGGAGCTTGAACAGAAGACTTGGTAATCTTTGAGATAAGGTCTTTAGACTTGGCAAAGTCCTTTTTCAAGGATGCAGGAATATCGAAACTTATCTCTCGCTTCTTGATATCCTCTTCCCCCTTTTTGGCATCATTAGGAGGGAGTCGACTTTTGAGCTCTTGGAGATCGTTAAGCATCTTCTGAAGGAGCGCAGAGTCAGGGGACTCTCGGGTAAGTTGAAGTTGATGTTCAACTTTGGCAAGGCGACCAAGAATAGGACACATCTCCTCTGCAACAAGCATTTTGGCATCGGATGAAAACATGAAATCTTGCAGGAACTCAAGCCGCAGTTTGTCAAATTGAGTGTGGAACTCTTGAAGTTGCTGCTTGGTCTTGATTTCTGTTTCCAGCACATACTGATGCAGCTCGTGATGATCTTTCCTGACTTTGGGAAAGCCTTTGGCAGGATCATTCACGTTCTTCTTGAACGTGATAAGGTCGATTTCAGCCTTCTTTAAGTCAATCCGAAGATCATGGATCAATTTAGACTGATGAATCATATCATCTGTCGCTTGTTGTTCAACATCAAGGAGATTCTTCAGAAACTTGGAACCATAGATTTCTTGACGTTCGAGTTCATGTCTGAGCGTTTCAATTTCATACTGCTGGTTGGAGATATGCTCAAGTAGGACAGCAACTGGATCTGCTGTACCTTCAAGGATCAGAAACTGAGTTTTGAGTGGTCTTCTACTATTCCAGACTGTGAGGTGCTCATCAATTTCTTCGTCAGAATCAAATAGAACAGGTTCAGTTGGTCGAGGGAGTTCAACGTATTCTATTGGAGTTTCTGAATCAGCAGGAGGAGCCTCAGCTTGCGGATCGGCAATGGGAGCTCCTCGAGATGAGGTGGAGGCCTCGGCGATGCTCGGAGTAGCAGAGGGAACATCTTGAACAGTTGGTATGGGAGGAGAGGGATCATTGACAACTTCAATATATCCGTCCATGGTGGATGGATCCTCATTCTTCTCTGATGACTTTTCTTTAGTTTGACTGCAATCAGCTGTATTTGTACCAATGAGCTGATTCTCTTCATGAATAGGACAAGGTGTAGGCTTACTTGTCCGTGGGGTTAATGGAGCTAAAGATGAAACGGGTTCAGCAGTCGGAGAGGTTCTGATGACCTCATCTCCCTCTGGAGCAAGAGTGTGTTTGAGCTTGTAGATCTTTGACTGCTTGAGCCTGAGCTGTTCCCCCTTGACTGATGCCATCTGCAGTAGCTTCAGTTTGAGCCTCGGAGGAAGGTGTAGCTTCAGTAATGTCTGCCGCAGATTTGGTGTTCGAAACAGTTGGAGACTGATTCAGTAAGTTCTGTTCTCTAGGCTGGTCTAGAGAGATAGGAGAATCAAGTTCATGAAGAGTGTCAATGAGTGGTTCTTCATGAGTTGCAAAAGAGGTTCCTGTTTCATTGACAGTTCTGGGGGATCCTCTTGAGTAGCAGTAGGTTTTGATGTAATCCAGAGCAAACTGATCAAAACCATGGATGACATTCCATACTTTGGGAAAATCAAAAATACTGACCAGAGTGGATTCTTCCAGTTCAAGCCAATCTTCATCATCCAAATGTCGAAGATTCTTGATTCTAGGACAAGAGGCTGTTTTGATGAAGGTGAAGGTCAGAAGTATATGAAGATTCTGATAGACTTCTTGATCAATATCGATATCATTTCCATGAAGAGATTGCAAGTGAGCAGTTGCATCATTTTTCGCCTTAAGTTGCAACTTTTCAGCCTCACGAATTTGTTCTAAAAAGTCAGAACTGAAATTGGTAGAGGGATACTATAAAACAACTTTTCCCTTAGTTTTGGGTGAAAGACGTGGGGTGGGTGTAGGGGTGGTTTTTGGGAGAGATGAACGGTAACGTCTAGGAACTTTTAGGGTGACTGCTGGCTGTTCAGGAGAGGAGTGTTCAGCTGACTGATAAGGAGAAAGAACAATTACCTTTTCCTTCTTCGATGGTTTGGGTCCACCTTTAGTAGTCTTGAAAAGTCGCAGACTGTCCGTGAATTTAATCATCTTCGGCCAGTACACATTGCGGTGATATTTGATATGAACCTCGCCGGTAACCTCTTGAACTTCACCGGAATGAACAAATAAATACGTGCGGAAGACTTGAAACGAGAACTAAAGTAAAGATAAAGGGTGGAAGTTTGTCCCAAAACTCCTGACCTAATCTACGTAGTTTCCTAGAGAACGGATCTCTAGACCCCAACGATGTGATCGGTACAGCAACTCGGAGACGTTGATTGACACACGATGAGGGATGATAAACTCGCCGATACGCCGATAAGTTGAATTTGCTTGGGCAAAATTCAGGAAGAACTCGTAGTTCTCTAGAGAGATTAACTCACAAATATCATATATCAAAATTAGTTAGGTTTTTTGTTCACATGTAGCCATATATATAGGCAAAATAAAACCCTAATTTAAATAAGGAAATAACGTAAAAACAAGGAAACTTAAAAACAAGGAAACAAAAGAAACTTGATCAGCAAGCTAAAATAACCCTAGCGAGAAATCCAGCTCTGTACGCTCTGCATTGCACGTCCGCTCTGCTTTGTGCCGTCTGCTCTGTTCTGGAAGTTCGCTCTGTCGGGACGATTCCTCTGCTCTGGCAAAGCTGAGGTTCCTCTATCGGGACGATTCCTCTGCTCGGGACGATTCCTCTGGCAAAGCCGAGGTTCCTCTGTCGGGACGATTTCTCTGCTCGGGATGATTCCTCTGGTAAAGCCGAGGTTCCTCTGTCGGGACGATTATATGTTTGATCCCGGCAAGATGAATGATGGACACATATAAATTGAGTAAAACGTATAATAAGGATAAATGTTATATGCAACGTTATAACCCCAACTTAACCTTTCTTGTGCAAAAACTCGCAGTTAAATAATTAAGTCTCGCGTGCCGTTCCTAAAATGAATTATGAAATCACAATTAAAATATGCTTAATGAATGCACATGAAGAGAAATTTAAAAATAAAATCTTTGTCTATTATTACTAATAATTTACTAATCAAAAAAATATATACAATATTTACAATACGTATTTGATAGAATAATAATAATTTCAACTTACTAACATAAATAAACGAGAAAGAATATAATTATTATTATTTAAATAAATAAAATTAGAATACTTAAACATAGATAAAAATTAAGAACACATATATACGTAGGCAGAACGCAAGTTGGAAACAAATATTATTAACTATACAGATTTCATTAATATATATATATATATATAGAACATATATAATGATTCATCAATCTTATAAATCTTAAGTAAAATCATCTACTTAGCTAACATATATATGTACACGTATATAATACATATTGGAACATAAAATGCATTGAAAGCACTTTTAAGCAAACATATGTCATCCCCCTTAGAAACTCAATATATATATATATATATATATATATAGCTTCTCAAAAGAAAAGAAATCTCTGCACATCAATCCTATATATATGCATACCTATATATGAGTATCTACAACTTTTAAAAAACACAATTGAAAAGGTGGGCCATAAGTTAAAAATAAAAGAGAATCACACACTCATATACGTAACCTTATATACATCAAACTACACTCGTATATATAAATATTAAAGGAGATAGGAAAAAAAAGAAAAAGAAAAGGACAATTGTTGCACACTCACAGTTGTCGAAAAAGTGAGAGGGAGTAAGTAGAGAGGATTTCCAGAGAAGACGGAAATTGTTGTGAGAAAAAGAATGAAGAGAGGTACTATTTATACTAGGAGCTGGGGATTTATTTTTGGTAGAGAAATCAATCAAGAACAAATCACACCAAAATTTAGATTTAATAAGAAAGGAAATATGAATTAGGGCAAATCTTACTTAAAATAATAATAATAATAATAATAATAATAATAATAATGATAATAATAATAATAATAATAATAATAATAATAATAATAATAATAATAATATTAATAATAATAATAATAATAATAATAATAATAATAATAATAATATCAATAATAATAATAATAATAATAGTGAATGCTTAGAATTTATTGTAATTAAAATGCTCATGCTCATGCAATATCTAGGCGCGACTTATAAGACTTAAAAATTTAATTAGTAAAAAAAACTAATTAAAGAAATTAAAATTTTAATAATTTGAAGTTAAAATATTTTGGGTCACTACATCCTTACCAACTAAAAAAAAAATTTGTCCTCGAAATTACTTACCCGAGTCAAACAAAAGAGGGTATCTAGATCTTATGTCATCTTCCTTTTCTCATGTAGCACTATTATGGTCATGCCTACTCCATTGGACTTAACTAGAGGGATTTCTTTACTTCTTAACTCACGAACTTTTCTATCCAAAATAGCTGTCAGGTGCTCATCATAAGTTAGGCCTCTATCTAGTTCTAGCTCGATGTGATTCACAATGTTGCCCGGGTCGTGGACGAATTTTTTCAAAGACGAGACATATAAGACGTTATGTATCGAAGTCAAGCTTGGCGGCGACACTAATCGATATCCTACCTCACTAACTCTTTCGAGACTATCAAAGGGCCTGATGTAACGAGGTCTTAGTTTTTCTCCCTTGTCAAACGATCTATTCCCACCACCTTTCCTGAGGGAATTCTTACCTTCAAGGGTTGTATCAGCTTTTCGTAAAATCTCCTTGCGATAAATGAATGCGAAGCACTGGAAAGAAATAGAGCAGTCTTGTTCGAAACGGGTAAGATACCTGATATAGTCTGAGCCTCTCCATCCATCTCTTCCTGGTTCATGGCATAAACTCGTGCCTCTCCCTTGCGGGCACCATTGTTGTTGTAATTTTGGTTCCTTCCCCTATTGTTGTTGTCCTAATTTCTTCCCCAGTTATTGTCTCTATTCCGCCAAGTCGGGACATTGTTGTTGTTCGAGGCATTCGTACTTCGTGTTTCTGGGCAGTTCATCGCCATGTGTCCTTCTTTGTGACATCTGAAGCATACGTTCTCGCCAGATTTGCACTCTCCGAAATGGTAACGCTGACAACGTGGACAAAGAGGTTTGTGCGGCGCCAATTCTTGGTCGTCTCCCACATTACTCCTTGGTTTCTTTTCTGGCTGGGAGTTCCTCAATTTGTCTCGAACATCCCAGTGCCTCTTTTCTCCAGTATGTTGAGGTAGAGCCACAGAGTTGTCCAGTTTCAGGCGTGATGCGACTGCTTGGGCTCGTTCTAAGATTTCCGAGTATGATGTGATGTTTAGAGCTGCTAAGTGCCCTCCAATCTCAGGGCGTAACCCATTCTCAAATCTCCAAGCCTTCTTTTCATCGGTGTCCACCAAGTGGGGAGCAAAACGGCCTAGTTGGGTAAATTTCCGCTCGTATTCCAAAACGGTCATGTTTCCTTGCTCCAAGTTCATGAGCTCTATCTCCTTTTGTTTGCGAAAAGTCCTTGGGAAATACTTTCCCATCACTTTCTCCTTGAACGTTCTCCAAGTGATGGCTCTCATCTGCTCTTCAGTAAGGGCAGCAGTTTCCGACTCCCACCAGTGTCCTGCATCGTCTGTTAGTTGGAAGGCTACACATGTCACTTTCAAGTCATCCCTACAACGCATGTAGTTGAAAATGCGTTCCATCTGGCGCATCCACTCCTCGGTCCCTAAGGGTCCTTCATTCCCTCTTAGAATTGGCGGTGCCATGCTTCGAAATTGAGCTACTACTCCATTTTCACCTTCTGCTTGAGGTTGATGCGGTTGCTGAGGCAATACTCCTCTCAGTGCTTGTAACACCCCGTATTTAGTTACCTTACAATAGTATCGAAATACTATCGAGAGTTAAGGACTAACATACTAGAGTCGAGAGGGAGTTATTGATGGATGGTATGATGAGTGAAATAGAGATGTTAAGAGGATCGAGAATGGTGATAGAACTAAGATGGAGAGGTTATTTATCTTCGAGTAAAGACGAAGTACGAGAGATTGAGTCGAGGTAGTGATTGAGAATTTTCTATAGAGAGGATTAATCTAGAATGACGATTAGAGTAATGACGAGAGCTGATCTGTTTTTATATGATTGTTTGATGTTATGTGATTATATGATATGTGCGCAATTATATTATTTGAGTCTGTATAGTTTTCGAAAATTAGCACAAATATTTGATTTCCGTCGCACACTTCTTATTTTCACCACCAATATTTTATCCTTTTCCCACATGTGGAAATAGCCGATTTGATTTGCTGCTAAGGGGGAGACAAATTACTATTGAGCATTAAATGCTACTTATCCTATGGAATAAGAATATTGACAAAACCGAAGCGTCTCTCTCTCTCCGTCATTTCTCATCCTTTCGGCCATCAACTTCTTCTCTCTCCCTCACGATATTCTCTCTCTCTTCCATTGGAGACTAAGCTCAAAGCTTGACCAGTCACCACTGAGACCAAATACTCCGCTAAATCTAGCCTTAAACACTTTCCATCCTGGTTTCAAGAAGATTTGTTGAGATATAACCTGAAGAATCGAGAAAAGACGCCCTTTCTCTTGAAACTTTTGGAGTAAGTGTTCTGATTTTTCGAGTCTAGACTTGTTTGTGAGAAGTATGTGGTGATTTGTGTGAGTAATGAGATGTTTAAGCATGAGAAACTTCTCCTTCTCCTTTCTTCTTCTTTTTCGAAAACTTGGGTTTGTGCCCTGTAAAAAAATCCTCATTTTCTTAAACCAAGTTGAGATGTGTGTTACGTGATGTTTCGTGTGTTATGTGATGATCTGAAGTGGTTAAAATGTGTTTTACAAAACTTAGGTTTGAGCATGAGTTTTTGCAAAACTGAGTTTGGAGATATGAGTTTTTTTTTACAAATTAGTTGATATGTGATTTTGGGAAAAATCTGCGAAACGATGTCTTGCATGATGTTTAAATGTTTGAGAGTGTTTGATGTTTGAGGATGAAAAAGAGTTGATGAGTTTTCGAGTTGCTCTTGATTGCAATGTTCTGCCTTGAGCCTTGTTCTCGGAACCGAGAAGTCATTCCCCGCTGGCATGCTAGAGAAATCGTTTCCCCGCTGGCATGCCAGAGAATTCGTTTCCCCGCTGCCCTGCCAGCGAGTTCGATTCCTCCGGAGTTTGTTTCCTCTGACGATCGAGTCCTCTGGAGTTCGATTCCTCTGGAGTTTGATTCCTCTGATGATCGATTCCTCTGACGATCGAGTCCTCTGGAGATCGAGTCCTCTGGAGTTTGATTCCTCTGACGATCGATTCCTCTGACGATCGAGTCCTCTGACGATCGAGTCCTCTGACGTTTGATTCCTCTGGCGACAGAGAGTTCGCCATTCCTCTGGCATTTCTCTACTGCTCTGCCAGAGAGTTCAGGATTTCGCTGCCCGGGCAAGTTGATTCCTCTGCCCTGGCAAGCATTTCTCCGCTGTTTCGCCGAGCTACCCCGCTCTACTCGACTGAGTTTTTCCACTCTGATCACCGAGCATTCCTCTGCTCTGGTCCCCGAGTCAACTTATGTCTGTTCACTTATGACATGTTTTGTTAAAGTATTTATGCATGCTTATGTGCTTGATTGCTTTTAATCTAGCCTTCTGAGCGTTATGTTGAGAATAAGATTAGATTTTGTTTATCATAGAGTCGAGTGAGTAGAGGGAGATAAGCTGGAGAATAGATATGAGGAGTGTTTTATAGGATTAAGGTTAAGCTTTTTGTGAGAAAGTTTCTAACATATTCCTCGAAACTACAGAGACCAGTCGAGGACGCAAGTAAAGATCTCTCTGAGGTACCACCTGCAACACGCCAAGTTACTACAGGTGGGCAGTATGTTGAGAATATGATGAGTATGAAATTTCCGAGTTTTTCCAAAAAGATTTATTGATGTTATGAGCTTATCAAATGTTGAATTAAAATGATGTTTATGAACTGTTTGACTTGCCAATATTTCTAATGATGAACTTGTGTGTTACCCTCTACTGATGAGATGAATTCGGATCCTGCCACAAGCGGGGTTGTGTACACAGAGGTGACTGAGAGCCGTCTTCGGGTCGGCCGGTCACGGTGTTTGAGAAGGAGGCCTACTTCTCAGTACCTTGATGATGATAATTTGTAGATGCGGTACATACATGTTGATTATTTGTCTGCAGACACTTTTATATGATGATTGATTGTGAAAACTGCATACACAGCCTCTTTGACGTTAACTTAATTTCTGTGTATTGCTGATGATTATGGCAAGCATCAAACATATAGCTCTAAGAGCACTTTTCTTGTCTTTCGGCGCCTGCCCACTGAGTATTATGTACTCACGCCCTGCATATATTTCTAAATGTGCAGGTTAAGCATGGACGGAGGATGGCATGGTGTTGGCGGGGAAATCGTTGTTTCGAGTGATCACCTTTTGATGCTTTTCCGCCTCTATGGCAGCATGATGTTTTTGAAGCTGTTCTTGGCTTATTTAAGAAATAGATTCTCGGCTATATGTCTCCATACATATAGTTCGATCACCTTTTGTTGTGTAATTCTGTATATACTAGAATCCCTATACATATTTGAATTACGACCTTTTGATTGTGTAACTCAAACTCCGATGTTTGACTTTTATAGAAATGCCGATGTTTATAACCTAAAAGAATGTTGAAGTTGTTATGAGTTGTTTATGCTTCCGCACAAACGAGTTTAGTTTTACAGCCTTCGATCCTTCTTTCATTTAGTCGTATCGATACCCGGTCTACGCTATCACTGGCTAGGCGGCGGGCTGCGACAGTGCTTGTGTAAGCACATGGGCCAGCGTATTAACATCATTTCGATTTCGATTCCTATTCCCCATCGATTGAGTGGCTGCGCTATCAGATTCTTCGTCTGCCGGAGGTCTCCTGTTACCCCATGTTCTGGCCATAATCTAAAAATAATGCGGTATATAGTAAGAGTTATGCGATAAAAACAACGATAGTTACTAATTCTCATTGATTCTAAGAGATTCGTCGTCCCAATTCTTGTACACGTGTTGGCACCGCTGTACTTATTCTACAGGTTTTGCATGTTCTAATCATCTAGATAAGTAATCTCGAGGACATGAGAAGAAAAAAAATGAAATAAAATCTAACTTCATCAAAAAAAACTTAAAGCATCATAAATATACTTTTGACTTTTACCTCACTCGGTAGCGATGTGGCGGTTGCGATGATGGTCATTTTTCTTTTTATTGCGAGTCTACAGAAACGTAGACCTGCTCTGATACCATACTGTGACACCCCAATTTTCTTATTAAATAAAAAGAAGTACTTTGATTGAAAATAATAAGATTTCACTATTTAAAATAACTAAAACCTAAATCCAACAGAGAAAAGTAAATAAACATCATAAACTGAGTCTTTATTCTAATTGAATACAAAATATTATTTCTTCTTTTATCTTGACCATCACTCGCCCTGCCTCTCATCGCCCGAGTCATCTCCTGAAAAAGATATTGTTTTGGGGTGAGTACAACAAACTCAGTGGGGTGCATTTATCCATATTATAAGAATCACAACAAAATATAAGTGCAATAAAAACTGTCTGCTCTTTCATATTGCCCGAAAGCAATAACTTTCTGTCTCTTAGCCCGAAGGTTATATAACCTTCTGTCTCATATAGCCCGTAGGCTATAACTTTCTTTCTCATATAACCCGTAGGCTATAACTTTATGTCTCATATAGCCCATAGGCTATAACTTTCTTTCTCATATAACCCGTAGGTTATAACTTTCTGTCTCATATAACCCGTAGGCTATAACTTTCTGTCTCATATCCCGGAGGCTCTGCCTGCTTCTCACACATATAAATTGAGTAAAACGTATAATAAGGATAAATGTTAAATGCAACGTTATAACCCCACCTTAACCTTTCTTGTGCAAAAACTCGCAGTTAAATAATTAAGTCTCGCGTGTCGTTCCTAAAATGAATTATGAAATCACAATTAAAATATGCTTAATGAATGCACATGAAGAGGAATTTAAAAATAAAATCTTTGTCTATTATTACTAATAATTTACTAATCAAAAAAATATATACAATATTTACAATACGTATTTGATAGAATAATAATAATTTCAACTTACTAACATAAATAAACGAGAAAGAACATAATTATTATTATTTAAATAAATAAAATTAGAATACTTAAACATAGATAAAAATTAAGAACACATATATACGTAGGCAGAACGCAAGCTGGAAACAAATATTATTAACTATACAGATTTTATTAATATATATATATATATATATAGAACATATATAATGATTCATCAATCTTATAAATCTTAAGTAAAATCATCTACTTAGCTAACATATATATGTACACGTATATAAGACATATTGGAACATAAAATGCATTGAAAGCACTTTTAAGCAAACATATGTCATCCCCCTTAGAAACTCAATATATATATATATATATATATAGCTTCTCAAAAGAAAAGAAATCTCTGCACATCAATCCTATATATATGCATACCTATATATGAGTATCTACAACTTTTAAAAAACACAATTGAAAAGGTGGGCCATAAGTTAAAAATAAAAGAGAATAACACACTCATATACGTAACCTTATATTACATCAAACTACACTCGTATATATAAATATTAAAGGAGATAGGAAAAAAAAAGAAAAAGAAAAGGACAATTGTTGCACACTCACAGTTGTCGAAAAAGTGAGAGGGAGTAAGCAGAGAGAATTTCCAGAGAAGACGGAAATTGGTGTGAGAAAAAGAATGAAGAGAGGTACTATTTATACTAGGAGCTGGGGATTTATTTTTGGTAGAGAAATCAATCAAGAACAAATCACACCAAAATTTAGATTTAATAAGAAAGGAAATATGAATTAGGGCAAATCTTACTTAATATAATAATAATAATAATAATAATAATAATAATAATAATAATAATAATAATAATAATAATAATAATAATAATAATAATAATAATAGTGAATGCTTAAAATTTATTGTAATTAAAATGCTCATGCTCATGCAATAATTAAAATGCTTAAAATTTATTGTAATTAGGGTATCTAGATCTTATGTCATCTTCCTTTTCCCATGTAGCACTATTATGGTCATGCCTACTCCATTGGACTTAACTAGAGGGATTTCTTTACTTCTTAACTCATGAACTTTTCTATCCAAAATAGCTATCAGGTGCTCATCATAAGTTAGGCCTCTATCTAGTTCTAGCTCGATGTGATTCACAATGTTGCCCGGGTCGTGGACGAATTTTCTCAAAGACGAGACATATAAGACGTTATGTATCGAAGTCAAGCTTGGCGGCGACACTAATCGATATACTACCTCACTAACTCTTTCGAGACTATCAAAGGGCCTGATGTAACGAGGTCTTAGTTTTTCTCCCTTGTCAAACGATCTATTCCCACCACTTTTCCTGAGGGATCCCTTCAAGGGTTGTATCAGCTTTTCGTAAAATCTCCTTGCGATAAATGAATGCGAAGCACTGGAAAGAAATAGAGCAGTCTTGTTCGAAATGGGTAAGATACCTGATATAGTCTGAGCCTCTCCATCCATCTCTTCCTGGTTCATGGCATAAACTCGTGCCTCTCCCTTGCGGGCACCATTGTTGTTGTAATTTTGGTTCCTTCCCCTGTTGTTGTTGTCCTAATTTCTTCCCTAGTTATTGTCTCTATTCCGCCAAGTCGGGACATTGTTGCTGTTCGAGGCATTCGTACTTCGTGTTTCTGGGCAGTTCATCGCCATGTGTCCTTCTTTGTGACATCTGAAGCATACGTTCTCACCAGATTTGCACTCTCCGAAATGGTAACGCTGACAACGTGGACAAAGAGGTTTGTGCGGCGCCAATTCTTGGTCGTCTCCCACATTACTCCTTGGTTTCTTTTCTGGCTGGGAGTTCCTCAATTTGTGTCGATCATCCCTGTGCCTTTTTTCTCCAGTATGTTGAGGTAGAGCCACAGAGTTGTCCAGTTTCAGGCGTGATGCGACTGCTTGGGCTCGTTCTAAGATTTTCGAGTATGATGTGATGTTTAGAGCTTCTAATTGCCCTCCAATATCAGGGCGTAACCCATTCTCAAATCTCCAAGCCTTCTTTTCATCGGTGTCCACCAAGTGGGGAGCAAAACGGCCTAGTTGGGTAAATTTCCGCTCGTATTCCAAAACGGTCATGTTTCCTTGCTCCAAGTTCATGAGCTCTATCTCCTTTAGTTTGCGAAAAGTCCTTGGGAAATACTTTCCCATCACTTTCTCCTTGAACGTTCTCCAAGTGATGGCTCTCATCTGCTCTTCAGTAAGGGCAGCAGTTTCCGACTCCCACCAGTGTCATGCATCGTCTGTTAGTTGGAAGGCTACACATGTCACTTTCAAGTCATCCCTACAACGCATGTAGTTAAAAATGTGTTCCATCTGGCGCATCCACTCCTCGGTCCCTAAGGGTCCTTCATTCCCTCTTAGAATTAGCGGTGCCATGCTTCGAAATTGAGCTACTACTCCATTTCCACCTTGTGCTTGAGGTTGATGCGGTTGCTGAGGCAATACTCCTCTCAGTGCTTGTGCAAGCACATGGGCCAGCGTATTAACATCATTTCGATTTCGATTCCTATTCCCCATCGATTGAGTGGCTTCGCTATCAGATTCTTCGTCTGCCGGAGGTCTCCTGTTACCCCTTGTTCTGGCCATAATCTAAAAATAATGCGGTATATAGTAAGAGTTGTGCGATAAAAACAACGATAGGTACTAATTCTCATTGATTCTAAGAGATTCGTCGTCCCAATTCTTGTACACGTGTTGGCACCGCTGTACTTATTCTATAGGTTTTGCGTGTTCTAATCATCTAGATAAGTAATCTCGAGGACATGAGAAGAAAAAAAATGAAATAAAATCTAACTTCATCAAAAAAACTTAAAGCATCATAAATATACTTTTGACTTTTACCTCACTCGGTAGCGATGTGGCGGTTGCGATGATGGTCATTTTTCTTAAAAAGATTTTTATTGCGAGTCTACAGAAACGTAGACCTGCTCTGATACCATACTGTGACGCCCCAATTTTCTTATTAAATAAAAAGAAGTACTTTGATTGAAAATAATAAGATTTCAATATTTAAAATAACTAAAACCTAAATCCAACAGAGAAAAGTAAATAAACATCATAAACTGAGTCTTTATTCTAATTGAAAACAAAATATTATTTGTCTTTTATCTTGACCATCACTCGCCCTGCCTCTCATCGCCCGAGTCATCTCCTGAAAAAGATATTGTTTTGGGGTGAGTACAACAAACTCAGTGGGGTGCATTTATCCATATTATAAGAATCACAACAAAATATAAGTGCAATAAAAACTGTCTGCTCTTTCATATTGCCCGAAAGCAATAACTTTCTGTCTCTTAGCCCGAAGGTTATATAACCTTCTGTCTCATATAGCCCGTAGGCTATAACTTTCTTTCTCATATAACCCGTAGGCTATAACTTTCTGTCTCATATAGCCCATAGGCTATAACTTTCTTTCTCATATAACCCGTAGGTTATAACTTTCTGTCTCATATAACCCGTAGGCTATAACTTTCTGTCTCATAGCCCGGAGGCTCTGCCTGCTTCTCACACATATAAATTGAGTAAAACGTATAATAAGGATAAATGTTAAATGCAATGTTATAACCCCACCTTAACCTTTCTTGTGCAAAAACTCGCAGTTAAATAATTAAGTCTCGCGTGCCGTTCCTAAAATGAATTATGTAATCACAATTAAAATATGCTTAATGAATGCACATGAAGAGGAATTTAAAAATAAAATCTTTGTCTATTATTACTAATAATTTACTAATCAAAAAAATATATACAATATTTACAATACGTATTTGATAGAATAATAATAATTTCAACTTACTAACATAAATAAACGAGAAAGAATATAATTATTATTATTTAAATAAATAAAATTAGAATACTTAAACATAGATAAAAATTAAGAACACATATATACGTAGGCAGAACGCAAGTTGGAAACAAATATTATTAACTATACAGATTTCATTAATATATACATATATATATATATATATGTATATAGAACATATATAATGATTCATCAATCTTATAAATCTTAAGTAAAATCATCTACTTAGCTAACATATATATGTACACGTATATAATACATATTGGAACATAAAATGCATTGAAAGCACTTTTAAGCAAACATATGTCATCCCCCTTAGAAACTCAATATATATAGCTTCTCAAAAGAAAAGAAATCTCTGCACATCAATCCTATATATATGCATACCTATATATGAGTATCTACAACGTTTAAAAAACACAATTGAAAAGGTGGGCCATAAGTTAAAAATAAAAGAGAATAACACACTCATATACGTAACCTTATATACATCAAACTACACTCGTATATATAAATATTAAAGGAGATAGGAAAAAAAAGAAAAAGAAAAGGACAATTGTTGCACACTCACAATTGTCGAAAAAGTGAGAGGGAGTAAGCAGAGAGGATTTCCAGAGAAGACGGAAATTGGTGTGAGAAAAAGAATGAAGAGAGGTACTATTTATACTAGGAGCTGGGGATTTATTTTTGGTAGAGAAATCAATCAAGAACAAATCACACCAAAATTTAGATTTAATAAGAAAGGAAATATAAATTAGGGAAAATCTTACTTAAAATAATAATAATAATAATAATAATAATAATAATAATAATAATAATAATAATAATAATAATAATAATAGTGAATGCTTAGAATTTATTGTAATTAAAATGCTCATGCTCATGCAATATCTAGGCGCGACTTATAAGACTTAAAAATTTAATTAGTAAAAAAAACTAATTAAAGAAATTAAAAATTTAATAATTTGAAGTTAAAATATTTTGGGTCACTACATCCTTACCAACTGAAAAAAAATTTCGTCCTCGAAATTACTTACCCGAGTCAAACAAAAGAGGGTATCTAGATCTTATGTCATCTTCCTTTTCCCATGTAGCACTATTATGGTCATGCCTACTCCATTGGACTTAACTAGAGGGATTTCTTTACTTCTTAACTCATGAACTTTTCTATCCAAAATAGCTATCAGGTGCTCATCATAAGTTAGGCCTCTATCTAGTTCTAGCTCGATGTGATTCACAATGTTGCCCGGGTCGTGGACGAATTTTCTCAAAGACGAGACATATAAGACGTTATGTATCAAAGTCAAGCTTGGCGGCGACACTAATCGATATACTACCTGATTTATGCTTAATTTACACTATTTTTATGGGTTTGTTTGTGCGTGTTTTAAGTTAATCTTCTGGAATTTGGTGCGTTTTATGGTGTATTATATGCTTTGCAGGAGATTTAGGCTTTCAAGATGAAAGGATGCAATTTTGGAGAACTTTGGATGAATTTGGCGTTTTCTAGGTGTTCTAGTCTTCAGAGAAGAGAAATCACCATTCCTCTGGCGTCAGAGGAATCGACGCGCCAGAGGAATCGAAAGCCAGAGGAATCAAAAGCTAGTCCAGAGAAATCCGCGAATACTAGAGGAGCCGACATCTCCAGAGCAGAGAAGTCACGCCAGAGAAATCACTTCGCCAGAGCAGAGAAGTCACGCCAGACAAATCACTTCGCCAGAGCAGAGAAGTCACGCCAGAGCAGAGAAGTCACGTCAGAGGAATCGACGCGCCAGAGAAGTCATCACCAGAGGAGTCCTCGCTGCCAGAGGATTCACTTCCCCGCTGCCAGAGCGGAGGAAGGCCAGAGCGGAAGACATTCCGCTGGCGACCCATTCCGCTGACGAAGTACCTGAGATATCACCCGTTCCTCTGGCGAATGCCAGAGAGATCATCATTCCGCTGGCAAACCATTTCTCTGGCGAGGTCAGGGAAATCATCCATTCCTTTGGCGAGAGCTGCGAAGTTGGCGAGAGTAGGAGTGTTTTCCAGAAGCGCGCATCCAGCTGGAGAGTTGCCTTAATTCGCACGATTCTATTACCATTAGAATTCTACTTTGCATGGCAACTTCCATGGTGATCCGAAGGAAAGCTGAAGCTTATAAATAGGTCCTCTTTTGACCTATTCGAGAGAGCCCCGACACCCAGACTTATATTTTCAGTTTTATAGTTTTAGCTTTAGAATATTTTAGCTTTCTAGTTTTCAAGGCTTGGATCAAGATTGAAGATTCAAGTCGCTACAATCGTTTTTATTCGGTTTTTATAAAATTCAATTTTTACAATTGCATTCTCTTTAATTATGTTTATGTTTTATTTTACTATGTCTAGCTAGTTTCCTTTAGCTGATTCTAGGGTTTGTAAATAGTTGATTGAATTTATGTGTTTTATTTGTTAATACCTTTGTGCCTTCCAGTTTATGATTCATAATTCCTGGTGCTTAATTTCTTGTGAATTATCTGATCAATAGTTTGCATGTTTAGCTATTCGGTTTGAGACCTAGCGGAGATAACTGTTTAGCGGATTCAGGAATGTATGATATGATTTTTAACCTTGAGACCTAGTGGAGATAGGTGGATCATAGGGAGCTATTCTTAGGAACTATTGGGAGTTAGTAGATTTTCTTGAGACCTAACGGAGATAGAGAATTTACTAATCTACGATCGTTGCTGCTCTAGCGAGAGTAATTGATTAATTAAGTGATCTCTCATCATAACTGGATTAAACTGGTACATAGGATTAATAGATTTATTGCATGGATTTAGTTAATGAATTTACTACCCTAGGATCAGTTGTCTTTTAATACTTGATTTTTCCTACGTGATTTTAATTATTGTTATTTGCGTTTTAGTTTAAAGTTAATTAAACCTTCCTTCTTTCGTTTGCCTGAATATTACTAGAGTGTAATTAGGATTACTTAGAGTAATTCGTCATAATAGTCCCTGTGGATACGATACTCGGTTACTTAATTTGTGCTACAATTGCACCGTGTTAGTTGCGGTAATTTGTTGCTAATAATTTAGTGATCAACTTTTTGGCGCCGTTGCCGGGGACTATTTGGCGCCAACTTTTTGGCGCCGTTGCCGGGGACTATTTAGAATTTACTTTAATATTTCTGATTAGACTTAAGCATTAGTTCAGGCGTTATAAGTTTTTATTTTATTTTATTTTTTTAGTTTTTAAATTTCTGTTTTTGTTTGTTGTCTCAGGCGTGTATGATCACGAGATCCAAAGGAAAGGAACATCTAGTACCTTTGAACTTGGAAATCGAAAAGCAGTACAAAAGAGACAACCGCGACAAAATGAAGCAAGTAATGGCAGAGCAACAGAATAACATGGACCTTGAAACTCTTGTGCGAGCCGTGACACACCTTCAGAGGCAGCTAGACGAAGAGAGAGAGCGCAACCGGACTCCTCCACCAGAGCCACCACTGAATCACATGTATCAGCCTCGGGTTGATCAATTTCAAGGAGGCAGATGGGGACCAACTGTGCAGGCTAACACGTTCGAGCTGAAGCCGGGATTGATAAACATGGTGCAAGCTGAACAGTTTAGTGGAGCGGCTTCTGAAAATCCGCATGCTCACATCACTCAGTTTCTAGATATCTGCGACACTATTAAGCAGAATGGAGTGCCACCTGATGCCATCAGAATGAAGATGTTTGGATTCTCTCTCAGGGACAGAGCGAAGGAGTGGTTCAAGAGTTTGGACAGAGGTGCTATTACTGGATGGGAGGATTTGTGTAGAGCTTTCCTGGCAAAATACTTTCCTGCTTCTAAAGCTCAGAAAATCATTGCGGAGATTTCTCACTTTTCCCAGCTAGGAGATGAGACCATTCATGATGCCTGGGAAAGATTTCGTGAGCTGCTCAGGAACTGTCCACAACATGGTTTTACGGAGGATCAGCAAATCATTCACTTTTATAATGGTTTGACTGGTCTGACAAAAAGTATGGTGGATGCTACTGCAGGTGGATGTCTTCTCCATAGAAATACAAAGGAGGCTTATCGTGTGATAGAAGAGATGGCCTCCAACAGTTATCAATGGCCAAATGACCGAAATCCTACGAGAAGAATTGCAACTGTAAACGAGGAGAAAGATGATTTTAAAGAGAAATACGAAGCTCTTCAAAAGCAGTATGAGTTGGAGAGAAAAGCACTGCTAGCCAAAATCCCTCAGCAGCCGATTTTATCCGATGTGGCACAGTCTGAAGATGCTAATTTTGTCCAGCGGCAATACCAATTCCATAGGCCAAACTATCAGGGACATCCGGGTGGAAATCCCCTGTATCATCCAAATAATAGGAATCATCCAGATTTTTCCTATTCAAATCCCAACAATGCTTTGCAACCTCCACCGGGATTTTCTGTGTCTAGTGGAGGAGTCATCAATGAGCCGAAGAAGGATTCACTAGAGGAGATGATGAAGCAAGTGTTGGTGAAGGTGACCGGGATGGAGGCAAACTCGGCAAACCTGGGGACCAAAATTTCCAACATGGAGCAAAAATTTTCAGCACTGTCTAAGCAAGTGCAGATGTTGGAAACTCAAGTTGGTCAGATGGCCAACCAAGCAGCTGCGCAGCACACACCAGGAAAGTTTCCTAGCAACACTCAGTTCAATCCGAAGAGCCAACATCAACAGCCTCAGCAAAATCAGCAATGTCATTCCATACGGGTGGTTGATAATTCAGATGAGGATGAAGAGCAGCGGGACCATATAGAGCAGAGGAATCACCATTCCTCTGCAGAGCAGCGGGATCGTGAAGAGCAGCGGGATCGCGAAGAGCAGCAGGATGGCCACAATGGAACCTCTGCTGTTAAGAAGCCTATTCTTACTCCTACGTTTCCCAGGCCAGAGTACAAACCTGTAGCACCTTTTCCTCCTACATTCCCGAGGCCACGATTAGATGAGCAAAGCTCCAAATTTTTGGAGACATTTAAGAAGTTGGCCGTGAATATTCCTTCCGTGGAGATCTTGAGAAATAAACCAAATGAGGTGCAAATTGTGAAGTCTGTAATGGAGAAGAAGAATGCATTCAATGAATTTGAGGAGGTTCTCGCAGTAAAGGAGTATCAGTTGCCTCCAAAGAGAGAAGATCCGGGCAGCTTCAATATTCCTGTGAAAATTGGAAAGTCATTGTTTGAGAAAGTAATGTGTGACACAGGAGCAAGCATAAATGTCATGCCTCTCAAAGTTTATAGGAAGTTGCAGCTGGGGGATTTGAAGCCAACTAACAAGACAATTCAGCTAATTGACAAGTCTTGCTCTAAACCTCTTGGAGTTGCGGAAGATGTGCTTGTGAAGGTGAGTAATTTTTTCTTCCCAGTCGACTTTGTAGTGTTGGATATCCCGGAGGATCCAAAGATGCCTTTGCTGTTAGGGAGACCTTTCCTTGCCACGTGTGGAGCAAAGCTAGATCTGCAAAGGGGGACAATGACATTGGGAGCCTATGGGGAAACTGTGATTTTCAAGAAACCTCCACCAAAGGAAGTTCCCCAGAATAAAGAGGTTAATTTGGCTGACAGTTTTCTAGCAAATTCGGAGGATGAAGAGGTTGAGAAAAATGAGCTGCCCACGTATGAAGCCAAGAAAAAGACTCCAAAACCAAAAGAAGTTTTGACTTTTGAGATGTGTTTGTTCTTGGAGCATGATGGGGGGTCTTTGAAAACCCATACCCCCAAGAAGAAGAAAGTGAAATTCCGGATTTTTCGGAACAAGAATGAGAAAGGGGCAATGCTTGTGGAGGATGTTAGGGCCAAGAGAAGTGTTTTGGTGGAGAAAGCACCCAAGAGTAGAAAAGCTTTCCAATGGTTAGAGTGCTGTTTCCGACCTCCATGAGCCATGAGGTATCGTCGAGCTCTAGACGTTAAATTAAGCACTTGTTGGGAGGTAACCCAACTGTTTTTCTTTGTTTTGTTTTTCGTTCTTTTAGTATAGTTTTGTTTCGTTTTGTTTCTTTTTGTTTTGTTTGGGGCAGGTGTGTCTCTGCCAGTTTTCTGGAGGTCTTCATGTTTCCAGTGCAGCCGCTCACTTCGCTGCTCTGTTCAGCGCAGCCACTATTTACTCTGCCGAGGCCGCAAAAACATAAACCTCATTTCGCCACCTCTCACGATGGTTCAGTGTTCCAATGCCAATAATCAGGGACGTTTTTTATACTCTTTGTATTTCTTTTATGCCCTGAGGACATGGCATACTTTAAGTGTGGGGGGGTGTTTTGGAGCTTATATTTTTCAAAATTGGGCGAAATTGATTTTTCTATGCTTAGTTTTTGGTCTCGAATCTTGCTAATTTTTATGAATTTGTGGAAGAGATGATGGTTTTCGATGTGAATTTCGGGTTTGTGAATGAATGGAGGATATTCTTATTTTACTTTTAATATATGCTTCTTGATTGTGCAAAGAATTATGAGTTTTGTTGCAACACTTTTGTAAGTTAGTAAAACGTGATTTGTCCGGTAGATGCTAGAAGGAGTGTTGTCATTGTGATTGCCTACGATCGTATCTTATCTGTGAAAATGTTGGACGAATTGCCAACTCTAAAAATTGCCAGCTCTGAAACATCTGGCCTGTTCTGAAATGTGATAGCTCTGAGTCTCTGCTCCTCTAGTCTAACTATGAGCATGGGAAACCACGTGAAAAGACTTTGGATTACATCCAAATGGTTTTATTTCATGAATTATGGCTCAACTATCGAGAAATCTCAAGCACACAAAGTGTGAAAAAATGGTGATATTGATTATAAAGGCGATCACATTAGGGAATTCACTTCTAGCGGAGAATTGGGTCTGATCGAATTACTCGCATTACTCTTTTGTTGCTTCTTAAACTTTGAGTTACTTGCATGATTGAGAAATGTGTGTTGATTGGAAAGTTTTGAATTGACTTTGTGAATGAGTGGATGGAAATTTACATTGTTAAAATCAATTTCTTCCTAGGATTCATATAGATTTTGCTTGAGGACAAGCAAAAGGCTAAGTGTGGGGGAGTTGATTTATGCTTAATTTACACTATTTTTATGGGTTTGTTTGTGCGTGTTTTAAGTTAATCTTCTGGAATTTGGTGCGTTTTATGGTGTATTATATGCTTTGTAGGAGATTTTGGCTTTCAAGATGAAAGGATGCAATTTTGGAGAACTTTGGATGAATTTGGCGTTTTCTAGGTGTTCTGGTCTTCAGAGAAGAGAAATCACCATTCCTCTGGCGTCAGAGGAATCGACGCGCCAGAGGAATCGAAAGCCAGAGGAATCAAAAGCTAGTCCAGAGAAATCCGCGAATACTAGAGGAGCCGACATCTCCAGAGCAGAGAAGTCACGCCAGAGAAATCACTTCGCCAGAGCAGAGAAGTCACGTCAGAGAAATCACTTCGCCAGAGCAGAGAAGTCACGCCAGAGAAATGACTTCGCCAGAGCAGAGAAGTCACGCCAGAGAAATCACTTCGCTAGAGCAGAGAAGTCACGTCAGAGGAATTGACGCGCCAGAGAAGTCATCACCAGAGGAGTCCTCGCTGCCAGAGGATTCACTTCCCCGCTGCCAGAGCGGAGGAAGGCCAGAGCGGAAGACATTCCGCTGGCGACCCATTCCGCTGACGAAGTACCTGAGATATCACCCGTTCCTCTGGCGAATGCCAGAGAGATCATCATTCCGCTGGCAAACCATTTCTATGGCGAGGTCAGGGAAATCATCCATTCCTTTGGCGAGAGCTGCGAAGTTGGCGAGAGTAGGAGTGTTTTCCAGAAGCGCGCATCCAGCTGGAGAGTTGCCTTAATTCACACGATTCTATTACCATTAGAATTCTACTTTGCATGGCAACTTCCATGGTGATCCGAAGGAAAGCTGAAGCTTATAAATAGGTCCTCTTTTGACCTATTCGAGAGAGCCCCGACACCCAGACTTATATTTTCAGTTTTATAGTTTTAGCTTTAGAATATTTTAGCTTTCTAGTTTTCAAGGCTTGGATCAAGATTGAAGATTCAAGTCGCTACAATCGTTTTTATTCGGTTTTTATATAATTCAGTTTTTACAATTGCATTCTCTTTAATTATGTTTATGTTTTATTTTACTATGTCTAGCTAGTTTCCTTTAGCTGATTCTAGGGTTTGTAAATAGTTGATTGAATTTATGTGTTTTATTTGTTAATACCTTTGTGCCTTCCAGTTTATGATTCATAATTCCTGGTGCTTAATTTCTTGTGAATTATCTGATCAATAGTTTGCATGTTTAGCTATTCGGTTTGAGACCTAGCGGAGATAACTGTTTAGCGGATTCAGGAATGTATGATATGATTTTTAACCTTGAGACCTAGCGGAGATAGGTGGATCATAGGGAGCTATTCTTAGGAACTATTGGGAGTTAGTAGATTTTCTTGAGACCTAACGGAGATAGAGAATTTACTAATCTACGATCGTTGCTGCTCTAGCGAGAGTAATTGATTAATTAAGTGATCTCTCATCATAACTGGATTAAACTGGTACATAGGATTAATAGATTTATTGCATGGATTTAGTTAATGAATTTACTACCCTAGGATCAGTTGTCTTTTAATACTTGATTTTTCCTACGTGATTTTAATTATTGTTATTTGCGTTTTAGTTTAAAGTTAATTAAACCTTCCTTCTTTCGTTTGCCTGAATATTACTAGAGTGTAATTAGGATTACTTAGAGTAATTCGTCATAATAGTCCCTGTGGATACGATACTCGGTTACTTAATTTGTGCTACAATTGCACCGTGTTAGTTGCGGTAATTTGTTGCTAATAATTTAGTGATCACTACCTCACTAACTCTTTCGAGACTATCAAAGGGCCTGATCTAACGAGGTCTTAGTTTTTCTCCCTTGTCAAACGATCTATTCCCACCACCTTTCCTGAGGGAATTCTTACCTTCAAGGGTTGTATCTGCTTTTCGTAAAATCTCCTTGCGATAAATGAATGCGAAGCACTGGAAAGAAATAGAGCAGTCTTGTTCGAAACGGGTAAGATACCTGATATAGTCTGAGCCTCTCCATCCATCTCTTCCTGGTTCATGGCATAAACTCGTGCCTCTCCCTTCCGGGCACCATTGTTGTTGTAATTTTGGTTCCTTCCCCTGTTGTTGTTGTCCTAATTTCTTCCCCAGTTATTGTCTCTATTCCGCCAAGTCGGGACATTGTTGTTGTTCGAGGCACTCGTACTTCGTGTTTCTGGGCAGTTCATCGCCATGTGTCCTTCTTTGTGACATCTGAAGCATACGTTCTCGCCAGATTTGCACTCTCCGAAATGGTAAAGCTGACAACGTGGACAAAGAGGTTTGTGCGGCGCCAATTCTTGGTCGTCTCCCACATTACTCCTTGGTTTCATTTATGGCTGGGAGTTCCTCAATTTGTCTCGATCATCCCAGTGCCTCTTTTCTCCAGTATGTTGAGGTAGAGCCACAGAGTTGTCCAGTTTCAGGCGTGATGCGACTGCTTGGGCTCGTTCTAAGATTTCCGAGTATGATGTGATGTTTAGAGGTACTAAGTGCCCTCCAATCTCAGGTCATAACCCATTCTCAAATCTCCAGGCCTTCTTTTCATCAGTGTCCACCAAGTGGGGAGCAAAACGGCCTAGTTGGGTAAATTTCCGCTCGTATTCCAAAACGGTCATGTTTCCTTGCTCCAAGTTCATGAGCTCTATATCCTTTTGTTTGCGAAAAGTCCTTGGGAAATACTTTCCCATCACTTTCTCCTTGAACGTTCTCCAGGTGATGGCTCTCATCTGCTCTTCAGTAAGGGCAGCAGTTTCTGACTCCCACCAGTGTCCTGCATCGTCTGTTAGTTGGAAGGCTACACATGTCACTTTCAAGTCATCCCTGCAACGCATGTAGTTGAAAATGCGTTCCATCTGGAGCATCGACTCCTCGGTCCCTAAGGGTCCTTCATTCCCTCTTAGAATTGGCGGTGCCATGCTTCGAAATTGAGCTACTACTCCATTTCCACCTTCTGCTTGAGGTTGATGCACATGGGCCAGCGTATTAACATCATTTCGATTTCGATTCCTATTCCCCATCGATTGAGTGGCTTCGCTATCAGATTCTTCGTCTGCCGGAGGTCTCCTGTTACCCCTTGTTCTGGCCATAATCTAAAAATAATGCGGTATATAGTAAGAGTTGTGCGATAAAAACAACGATAGGTACTAATTCTCATTGATTCTAAGAGATTCGTCGTCCCAATTCTTGTACACGTGTTGGCACCGCTGTACTTATTCTACAGGTTTTACGTTTTCTAATCATCTAGATAAGTAATCTCGAGGACATGAGAAGAAAAAAAATGAAATAAAATCTAACTTCATCAAAAAATCTTAAAGCATCATAAATATACTTTTGACTTTTACCTCAATTGGTAGCGATGTGGCGGTTGCGATGATGGTCATTTTTCTTTTTATTGCGAGTCTACAGAAACGTAGACCTGCTCTGATACCATACTGTGACACCCCAATTTTCTAATTAAATAAAAAGAAGTACTTTGATTGAAAATAATAAGATTTCAATATTTAAAATAACTAAAACCTAAATCCAACAGAGAAAAGTAAATAAACATCATAAACTGAGTCTTTATTCTAATTGAATACAAAATATTATTTCTTCTTTTATCTTGACCATCACTCGCCCTGCCTCTCATCGCCCGAGTCATCTCCTGAAAAAGATATTGTTTTGGGGTGAGTACAACAAACTCAGTGGGGTGCATTTATCCATATTATAAGAATCACAACAAAATATAAGTGCAATAAAAACTGTCTGCTCTTTCATATTGCCCGAAAGCAATAACTTTCTGTCTCTTAGCCCGAAGGTTATATAACCTTCTGTCTCATATAGCCCGTAGGCTATAACTTTCTTTCTCATATAACCCGTATGCTATAACTTTCTGTCTCATATAGCCCATAGGCTATAACTTTCTTTCTCATATGACCCGTAGGTTATAACTTTCTGTCTCATATAACCCGTAGGCTATAACTTTCTGTCTCATATAACCCGTAGGCTATAACTTTCTGTCTCATAGCCCGGAGGCTCTGCCTGCTTCTCACACATATAAATTGAGTAAAAATGTATAATAAGGATAAATGTTAAATGCAACGTTATAACCCCACCTTAACCTTTCTTGTGCAAAAACTCGCAGTTAAATAATTAAGTCTCGCGTGCCGTTCCTAAAATGAATTATGAAATCACAATTAAAATATGCTTAATGAATGCACATGAAGAGGAATTTAAAAATAAAATCTTTGTCTATTATTACTAATAATTTACTAATCAAAAAAATATATACAATATTTACAATACGTATTTGATAGAATAATAATAATTTCAACTTACTAACATAAATGAACGAGAAAGAATATAATTATTATTATTTAAATAAATAAAATTAGAATACTTAAACATAGATAAAAATTAAGAGCACATATATACGTAGGCAGAATGCAAGTTGGAAACAAATATTATTAACTATACAGATTTCATTAATATATATATATATATATATATATATATATATATAGAACACATATAATAATTCATCAATCTTATAAATCTTAAGTAAAATCATCTACTTAGCTAACATATATATGTACACGTATATAATACATATTGGAACATAAAATGCATTGAAAGCACTTTTAAGCAAACATATGTCATCCCCCTTAGAAACTCAATATATATATATAGCTTCTCAAAAAAAAAAGAAATCTCTGCACATCAATCCTATATATATGCATACCGATATATGAGTATCTACAACTTTTAAAAAACACAATTGAAAAGGTGGGCCATAAGTTAAAAATAAAAGAGAATAACACACTCATATACGTAACCTTATATACATCAAACTACACTCGTATATATAAATATTAAAGGAGATAGGAAAAAAAAGAAAAAGAAAAGGACAATTGTTGCACACTCACAGTTGTCGAAAAAGTGAGAGGGAGTAAGCAGAGAGGATTTCCAGAGAAGACGGAAATTGGTGTGAGAAAAAGAATGAAGAGAGGTACTATTTATACTAGGAGCTGGGGATTTATTTTTGGTAGAGAAATCAATCAAGAACAAATCACACCAAAATTTAGATTTAATAAGAAAGGAAATATGAATTAGGGCAAATCTTACTTAAAATAATAATAATAATAATAATAATAATAATAATAATAATAATAATAATAATAATAATAATAATAATAATAATAATAATAATAATAATAATAATAATAATAATAATAATAGTGAATGCTTAGAATTTATTGTAATTAAAATGCTCATGCTCATGCAATATCTAGGCGCGACTTATAAGACTTAAAAATTTAATTAGTAAAAAAAACTAATTAAAGAAATTAAAAATTTAATAATTTGAAGTAAAAATATTTTGGGTCACTACATCCTTACCAACTAAAAAAAATTCGTCCTCGAAATTACTTACCCGAGTCAAACAAAAGAGGGTATCTAGATCTTATGTCATCTTCCTTTTCCCATGTAGCACTATTATGGTCATGCCTACTCCATTGGACTTAACTAGACGGATTTCTTTACTTCTTAACTCACGAACTTTTCTATCCAAAATAGCTATCAGGTGCTCATCATAAGTTAGGCCTCTATCTAGTTCTAGCTCGATGTGATTCACAATGTTGCCCGGGCCGTGGACGAATTTTCTCAAAGACGAGACATATAAGACGTTATGTATCGAAGTCAAGCTTGGCGGTGACACTAATCGATATACTACCTCACTAACTCTTTCGAGACTATCAAAGGGCCTGATGTAACGAGGTCTTAGTTTTTCTCCCTTGTCAAACGATCTATTCCCACCACCTTTCCTGAGGGAATTCTTACCTTCAAGGGTTGTATCAGCTTTTCGTAAAATCTCCTTGCGATAAATGAATGCGAAGCACTGGAAAGAAATAGAGCAGTCTTGTTCGAAACGGGTAAGATACCTGAGATAGTCTGAGCCTCTCCATCCATCTCTTCCTGGTTCATGGCATAAACTCTTGCCTCTCCCTTGCGGGCACTATTGTTGTTGTAATTTTGGTTCCTTCCCCTGTTGTTG
This sequence comes from Salvia miltiorrhiza, assembly GCF_028751815.1. Lineage (NCBI taxonomy): Eukaryota > Viridiplantae > Streptophyta > Magnoliopsida > Lamiales > Lamiaceae > Salvia > Salvia miltiorrhiza. Next base: position 32,411,891 of record NC_080389.1, on the reverse strand, counting down.
TTGTCCTAATTTCTTCCCCAGTTATTGTCTCTATTCCGCCAAGTCGGGACATTGTTGCTGTTCGAGGCATTCGTACTTCGTGTTTCTGGGCAGTTCATCGCCATGTGTCCTTCTTTGTGACATCTGAAGCATACGTTCTCGCCAGATTTGCACTCTCCGAAATGGTAACGCTGACAACGTGGACAAAGAGGTTTGTGCGGCGCCAATTCTTGGTCGTCTCCCACATTACTCCTTGGTTTCTTTTCTGGCTGGGAGTTCCTCAATTTGTCTCGATCATCCCAGTGCCTCATTTCTCCAGTATGTTGAGGTAGAGCCACAGAGTTGTCCAGTTTCAGGCGTGATGCGACTGCTTGGGCTCGTTCTAAGATTTCCGCGTATGATGTGATGTTTAGAGCTGCTAAGTGCCCTCCAATCTCAGGGCGTAACCCATTCTCAAATCTCCAAGCCTTCTTTTCATCGGTGTCCACCAAGTGGGGAGCAAAACGGCCTAGTTGGGTAAATTTCCGCTCGTATTCCAAAACGGTCATGTTTCCTTGCTCCAAGTTCATGAGCTCTATCTCCTTTTGTTTGCGAAAAGTCCTTGGGAAATACTTTCCCATCACTTTCTCCTTGAACGTTCTCCAAGTGATGGCTCTCATCTGCTCTTCAGTAAGGGCAACAGTTTTCGACTCCCACCAGTGTCATGCATCGTCTGTTAGTTGGAAGGCTACACATGTCACTTTCAAGTCATCCCTGCAACGCATGTAGTTGAAAATGCGTTCCATCTGGCGCATCCACTCCTCGGTCCCTAAGGGTCCTTCATTCCCTCTTAGAATTGGCGGTGCCATGCTTCGAAATAGAGCTACTACTCCATTTCCACCTTCTGCTTGAGGTTGATGCGGTTGCTGAGGCAATACTCCTCTCAGTGCTTGTACAAGCACATGGGCCAGCGTATTAACATCATTTCGATTTCGATTCCTATTCCCCATCGATTGAGTGGCTTCGCTATCAGATTCTTCGTCTGCCGGAGGTCTCCTGTTACTCCTTGTTCTGGCCATAATCTAAAAATAATGCGGTATATAGTAAGAGTTGTGCGATAAAAACAACGATAGGTACTAATTCTCATTGATTCTAAGAGATTCGTCGTCAATTCTTGTACACCTGTTGGCACCGCTGTACTTATTCTACAGGTTTTGCGTGTTCTAATCATCTAGATAAGTAATCTCGAGGACATGAGAAGAAAAAAAATGAAATAAAATCTAACTTCATCAAAAAAACTTAAAGCATCATAAATATACTTTTGACTTTTACCTCACTCGGTAGCGATGTGGCGGTTGCGATGATGGTCATTTTTCTTAAAAAGATTTTTATTGCGAGTCTACAGAAACGTAGACCTGCTCTGATACCATACTGTGACGCCCCAATTTTCTTATTAAATAAAAAGAAGTACTTTGATTGAAAATAATAAGATTTCAATATTTAAAATAACTAAAACCTAAATCCAACAGAGAAAAGTAAATAAACATCATAAACTGAGTCTTTATTCTAATTGAAAACAAAATATTATTTATTCTTTTATCTTGACCATCACTCGCCCTGCCTCTCATCGCCCGAGTCATCTCCTGAAAAATATATTGTTTTGGGGTGAGTACAACAAACTCAGTGGGGTGCATTTATCCATATTATAAGAATCACAACAAAATATAAGTGCAATAAAAACTGTCTGCTCTTTCATATTGCCCGAAAGCAATAACTTTCTGTCTCTTAGCCCAAAGGTTATATAACCTTCTGTCTCATATAGCCCGTAGGCTATAACTTTCTTTCTCATATAACCCGTAGGCTATAACTTTCTGTCTCATATAGCCCATAGGCTATAACTTTCTTTCTCATATAACCCATAGGTTATAACTTTCTGTCTCATATAACCCGTAGGCTATAACTTTCTGTCTCATATAACCCGTAGGCTATAACTTTCTGTCTCATAGCCCGGAGGCTCTGCCTGCTTCTCACACATACAAATTGAGTAAAACGTATAATAAGGATAAATGTTAAATGCAACGTTATAACCCCACCTTAACCTTTCTTGTGCAGAAACTCGCAGTTAAATAATTAAGTCTCGCGTGCCGTTCCTAAAATGAATTATGAAATCACAATTAAAATATGCTTAATGAATGCACATGAAGAGGAATTTAAAAATAAAATCTTTGTCTATTATTACTAATAATTTACTAATCAAAAAAATATATACAATATTTACAATACGTATTTGATAGAATAATAATAATTTCAACTTACTAACATAAATAAACGAGAAAGAATATAATTATTATTATTTAAATAAATAAAATTAGAATACTTAAACATAGATAAAAATTAAGAACACATATATACGTAGGCAGAACGCAAGTTGGGAACAAATATTATTAACTATACAGATTTCATTAATATATATATATATATATAGAACATATATAATGATTCATCAATCTTATAAATCTTAAGTAAAATCATCTACTTAGCTAACATATATATGTACACGTATATAATACATATTGGAACATAAAATGCATTGAAAGCACTTTTAAGCAAACATATGTCATCCCCCTTAGAAACTCAATATATATATATAGCTTCTTAAAAGAAAAGAAATCTCTGCACATCAATCCTATATATATGCATACCTATATATGAGTATCTACAACGTTTAAAAAACACAATTGAAAAGGTGGGCCATAAGTTAAAAATAAAAGAGAATAACACACTCATATACGTAACCTTATATACATCAAACTACACTCGTATATATAAATATTAAAGGAGATAGGAAAAAAAAAGAAAAAGAAAAGGACAATTGTTGCACACTCACAGTTGTCGAAAAAGTGAGAGGGAGTAAGCAGAGAGGATTTCCAGAGAAGACGGAAATTGGTGTGAGAAAAAGAATGAAGAGAGGTACTATTTATACTAGGAGCTGGGGATTTATTTTTGGTAGAGAAATCAATCAAGAACAAATCACACAAAAATTTAGATTTAATAAGAAAGGAAATATAAATTAGGGCAAATCTGACTTAAAATAATAATAATAATAATAATAATAATAATAATAATAATAATAATAATAATAATAATAATAATAATAATAATAATAATAATAATAATAATAATAGTGAATGCTTAGAATTTATTGTAATTAAAATGCTCATGCTCATGCAATATCTAGGCGCGACTTATAAGACTTAAAAATTTAATTAGTAAAAAAAAACTAATTAAAGAAATTAAAAATTTAATAATTTGAAGTTAAAATATTTTGGGTCACTACATCCTTACCAACTAAAAAAAAAATTCGTCCTCGAAATTACTTACCCGAGTCAAACTAAAGAGGGTATCTAGATCTTATGTCATCTTCCTTTTCCCATGTAGCACTATTATGGTCATGCCTACTCCATTGGACTTAACTAGAGGGATTTCTTTACTTCTTAACTCACGCACTTTTCTATCCAAAATAGCTATCAGGTGCTCATCATAAGTTAGGCCTCTATCTAGTTCTAGCTCGATGTGATTCACAATGTTGCCCGGGTCGTGGACGAAATTTCTCAAAGACGAGACATATAAGACGTTATGTATCGAAGTCATGCTTGGCGGCGACACTAATCGATATACTACCTCACTAACTCTTTCGAGACTATCAAAGGGCCTGATGTAACGAGGTCTTAGTTTTTCTCCCTTGTCAAACGATCTATTCCCACCACCTTTCCTGAGGGAATTCTTACCTTCAAGGGTTGTATCAGCTTTTCGTAAAATCTCCTTGCGATAAATGAATGCGAAGCACTGGAAAGAAATAGAGCAGTCTTGTTCGAAACGGGTAAGATACCTGATATAGTCTGAGCCTCTCCATCCATCTCTTCCTGGTTCATGGCATAAACTCGTGCCTCTCCCTTGCGGGCACTATTGTTGTTGTAATTTTGGTTCCTTCCCCTGTTGTTGTTGTCCTAATTTCTTCCCCAGTTATTGTCTCTATTCCGCCAAGTCGGGACATTGTTGCTGTTCGAGGCATTCGTACTTCGTGTTTCTGGGCAGTTCATCGCCATGTGTCCTTCTTTGTGACATCTGAAGCATACGTTCTCGCCAGATTTGCACTCTCCGAAATGGTAACGCTGACAACGTGGACAAAGAGGTTTGTGCGGCGCCAATTCTTGGTCGTCTCCCACATTACTCCTTGGTTTCTTTTCTGGCTGGGAGTTCCTCAATTTGTCTCGATCATCCCAGTGCCTCATTTCTCCAGTATGTTGAGGTAGAGCCACAGAGTTGTCCAGTTTCAGGCGTGATGCGACTGCTTGGGCTCGTTCTAAGATTTCCGAGTATGATGTGATGTTTAGAGCTGCTAAGTGCCCTCCAATCTCAGGGCGTAACCCATTCTCAAATCTCCAAGCCTTCTTTTCATCGGTGTCCACCAAGTGGGGAGCAAAACGGCCTAGTTGGGTAAATTTCCGCTCGTATTCCAAAACGGTCATGTTTCCTTGCTCCAAGTTCATGAGCTCTATCTCCTTTTGTTTGCGAAAAGTCCTTGGGAAATACTTTCCCATCACTTTCTCCTTGAACGTTCTCCAAGTGATGGCTCTCATCTGCTCTTCAGTAAGGGCAGCAGTTTCCGACTCCCACCAGTGTCCTGCATCGTCTGTTAGTTGGAAGGCTACACATGTCACTTTCAAGTCATCCCTGCAACGCATGAGGTTGAAAATGCGTTCCATCTGGCGCATCCACTCCTCGGTCCCTAAGGGTCCTTCATTCCCTCTTAGAATTGGCGGTGCCATGCTTCGAAATTGAGCTACTACTCCATTTCCACCTTCTGCTTGAGGTTGATGCGGTTGCTGAGGCAATACTCCTCTCAGTGCTTGTGCAAGCACATGGGCCAGTGTATTAACATCATTTCGATTTCGATTCCTATTCCCCATCGATTGAGTGGCTTCGCTATCAGATTCTTCGTCTGCCGGAGGTCTCATGTTACCCCTTGTTCTGGCCATAATCTAAAAATAATGCGGTATATAGTAAGAGTTGTGCGATAAAAACAACGATAGGTACTAATTCTCATTGATTCTAAGAGATTCGTCGTCCCAATTCTTGTACACGTGTTGGCACCGCTGTACTTATTCTACAGGTTTTGCATGTTCTAATCATCTAGATAAGTAATCTCGAGGACATGAGAAGAAAAAAAATGAAATAAAATCTAACTTCATCAAAAAAACTTAAAGCATCATAAATATACTTTTGACTTTTACCTCACTCGGTAGCGATGTGGCGGTTGCGATGATGGTCATTTTTCTTAAAAAGATTTTTATTGCGAGTCTACAGAAACGTAGACCTGCTCTGATACCATACTGTGACGCCCCAATTTTCTTATTAAATAAAAAGAAGTACTTTGATTGAAAATAATAAGATTTCAATATTTAAAATAACTAAAACCTAAATCCAACAGAGAAAAGTAAATAAACATCATAAACTGAGTCTTTATTCTAATTGAAAACAAAATATTATTTCTTCTTTTATCTTGACCATCACTCGCCCTGCCTCTCATCGCCCGAGTCATCTCCTGAAAAAGATATTGTTTTGGGGTGAGTACAACAAACTCAGTGGGGTGCATTTATCCATATTATAAGAATCACAACAAAATATAAGTGCAATAAAAGTTGTCTGCTCTTTCATATTGCCCGAAAGCAATAACTTTCTGTCTCTTAGCCCGAAGGTTATATAACCTTCTGTCTCATATAGCCCGTAGGCTATAACTTTCTTTCTCATATAACCCGTAGGCTATAACTTTCTGTCTCATATAGCCCATAGGCTATAACTTTCTTTCTCATATAACCCGTAGGTTATAACTTTCTGTCTCATATAACCCGTACGCTATAACTTTCTGTCTCATATAACCCGTAGGCTATAACTTTCTGTCTCATAGCCCGGAGACTCTGCCTGCTTCTCACACATATAAATTGAGTAAAACGTATAATAAGGATAAATGTTAAATGCAACGTTATAACCCCACCTTAACCTTTCTTGTGCAAAAACTCGCAGTTAAATAATTAAGTCTCGCGTGCCGTTCCTAAAATGAATTATGAAATCACAATTAAAATATGCTTAATGAATGCACATGAAGAGGAATTTAAAAATAAAATCTTTGTCTATTATTACTAATAATTTACTAATCAAAAAAATATATACAATATTTACAATACGTATTTGATAGAATAATAATAATTTCAACTTACTAACATAAATAAACGAGAAAGAATATAATTATTATTATTTAAATAAATAAAATTAGAATACTTAAACATAGATAAAAATTAAGAACACATATATACGTAGGCAGAACGCAAGTTGGAAACAAATATTATTAACTATACAGATTTCATTAATATATATATATATATATATATATATATATAGAACATATATAATGATTCATCAATCTTATAAATCTTAAGTAAAATCATCTACTTAGCTAACATATATATGTACACGTATATAATACATAATGGAACATAAAATGCATTGAAAGCACTTTTAAGCAAACATATGTCATCCCCCTTAGAAACTCAATATATATATATAGCTTCTCAAAAGAAAAGAAATCTCTGCACATCAATCCTATATATATGCATACCTATATATGAGTATCTACAACGTTTAAAAAACACAATTGAAAAGGTGGGCCATAAGTTAAAAATAAAAGAGAATAACACACTCATATACGTAACCTTATATACATCAAACTACACTCGTATATATAAATATTAAAGGAGATAGGAAAAAAAAGAAAAAGAAAAGGACAATTGTTGCACACTCACAGTTGTCGAAAAAGTGAGAGGGAGTAAGCAGAGAGGATTTCCAGAGAAGACGGAAATTGGTGTGAGAAAAAGAATGAAGAGAGGTACTATTTATACTAGGAGCTGGGGATTTATTTTTGGTAGAGAAATCAATCAAGAACAAATCACACAAAAATTTAGATTTAATAAGAAAGAAAATATAAATTAGGGCAAATCTTACTTAAAATAATAATAATAATAATAATAATAATAATAATAATAATAATAATAATAATAATAATAATAATAATAGTGAATGCTTAGAATTTATTGTAATTAAAATGCTCATGCTCATGCAATATCTAGGCGCGACTTATAAGACTTAAAAATTTAATTAGTAAAAAAAAACTAATTAAAGAAATTAAAAATTTAATAATTTGAAGTTAAAATATTTTGGGTCACTACATCCTTACCAACTAAAAAAAAAAATTCGTCCTCGAAATTACTTACCCGAGTCAAACAAAAGAGGGTATCTAGATCTTATGTCATCTTCCTTTTCCCATGTAGCACTATTATGGTCATGCCTACTCCATTGGACTTAACTAGAGGGATTTCTTTACTTCTTAAGTCACGAACTTTTCTATCCAAAATAGCTATCAGGTGCTCATCAGAAGTTAGGCCTCTATCTAGTTCTAGCTCGATGTGATTCACAATGTTGCCCGGGTCGTGGACGAATTTTCTCAAAGACAAGACATATAAGACGTTATGTATCTAAGTCAAGCTTGGCGGCGACACTAATCGATATACTACCTCACTAACTCTTTCGAGACTATCAAAGGGCCTGATGTAACGAGGTCTTAGTTTTTCTCCCTTGTCAAACGATCTATTCCCACCACCTTTCCTGAGGGAATTCTTACCTTCAAGGGTTGTATCAGCTTTTCGTAAAATCTCCTTGCGATAAATGAATGCGAAGCACTGGAAAGAAATAGAGCAGTCTTGTTCGAAACGGGTAAGATACCTGATATAGTCTGAGCCTCTCCATCCATCTCTTCCTGGTTCATGGCATAAACTCGTGCCTCTCCCTTGCGGGCACCATTGTTGTTGTAATTTTGGTTCCTTCCCCTGTTGTTGTTGTCCTAATTTCTTCCCCAGTTATTGTCTCTATTCCGCCAAGTCGGGACATTGTTGCTGTTCGAGGCATTCGTACTTCGTGTTTCTGGGCAGTTCATCGCCATGTGTCCTTCTTTGTGACATCTGAAGCATACGTTCTCGCCAGATTTGCACTCTCCGAAATGGTAACGCTAACAACGTGGACAAAGAGGTTTGTGCGGCGCCAATTCTTGGTCGTCTCCCACATTACTCCTTGGTTTCTTTTCTGGCTGGGAGTTCCTCAATTTGTCTCGATCATCCCAGTGCCTCTTTTCTCCAGTATGTTGAGGTAGAGCCACAGAGTTGTCCAGTTTCAGGCGTGATGCGACTGCTTGGGCTCGTTCTAAGATTTCCGAGTATGATGTGATGTTTAGAGCTGCTAAGTGCCCTCCAATCTCAGGACGTAACCCATTCTCAAATCTCCAAGCCTTCTTTTCATCGGTGTCCACCAAGTGGGGAGCAAAACGGCCTAGTTGGGTAAATTTCCGCTCGTATTCCAAAACGGTCATGTTTCCTTAGAATATAATTATTATTATTTAAATAAATAAAATTAGAATACTTCAACATAGATAAAAATTAAGAACACATATATACGTAGGCAGAACGCAAGTTGGAAACAAATATTATTAACTATACAGATTTCATTATATATATATATAGGGGGCGGTTATTCAATAAACCACCCTTATTTTAAGAATTACGAACCAACAAAAATGCATGAATTTTATGTATAACATGCATGAATAAACTGTATAAAGGTATGAATATCGAAAAAATAATTTTTTGCTACCTTTGGGATTCGAACTCATGACCATGAATATATCCAACAAGGTGATGAATCAACCGTAGATCTTGATGATCTAAGGGTTGAAAATGGTTCTTAATTTATATTTTAATAAGCGTTCTTATTTTAGCCTTCCCCTATATATATATATATATATATAGAACATATATAATGATTCATCAATCTTATAAATCTTAAGTAAAATCATCTACTTAGCTAACATATATATGTACACGTATATAATACATATTGGAACATAAAATGCATTGAAAGCACTTTTAAGGAAACATTCATCCCCCTTAGAAACTCAATATATATATATAGCTTCTCAAAAGAAAAGAAATCTCTGCACATCAATCCTATATATATGCATACCTATATATGAGTATCTACAACTTTTAAAAAACACAATTGAAAAGGTGGGCCATAAGTTAAAAATAAAAGAGAATAACACACTCATATACGTAACCTTATATACATCAAACTACACTCGTATATATAAATTTTAAAGGAGATAGGAAAAAAAAGAAAAAGAAAAGGACAATTGTTGCACACTCACAGTTGTCGAAAAAGTGAGAGGGAGTAAGCAGAGAGGATTTCCAGAGAAGACGGAAATTGGTGTGAGAAAAAGAATGAAGAGAGGTACTATTTATACTAGGAGCTGGGGATTTATTTTTGGTAGAGAAATCAATCAAGAACAAATCACACCAAAATTTAGATTTAATAAGAAAGGAAATATGAATTAGGGCAAATCTTACTTAATATAATAATAATAATAATAATAATAATAATAATAATAATAATAATAATAATAATAATAATAATAATAATAATAATAATAGTGAATGCTTAGAATTTATTGTAATTAAAATGCTCATGCTCATGCAATATCTAGGCGCGACTTATAAGACTTAAAAATTTAATTAGTAAAAAAAACTAATTAAAGAAATTAAAAATTTAATAATTTGAAGTTAAAATATTTTGGGTCACTACAAATACAGATAATCAGATATCATATATTAACCGCTATCACCCAAGATACAGAGTACTCAAGTTACTATATAACTCTCGCTTATAGTAAGTCAAAGTGATAAACGAATCAACATATATATATCTGACAACTTATTAGTATTAAGATCTTATAAGTCACCGAGATCTTTAGTTCTTCACTTACGTCAGATAGAAGAATATATCTCACTGTGGTCCTATCAATACGTATAATGTACCAGTATAGATAAGTAGTCAAGACAAACTACTTCCATCTATACCGCAACCTAAACCAATAACTTGTCCTAGAGTTATTTCGGCTGTGATCATATTATATCTCTTAAGGTTAATCCAATTATATGGTCTTCTGTGATCTACAACACACCATATAATCTACTTATATAGAGATAAAGAACATACATATGCAATCATGAACCCAATCAGATAGGAAATTAAATAGTGAACACAGGAATCATTGTATACAAGCATAAAACGTTCTTGCTTTCAGTATACAAATTCAACAATTAGTGACTTTGAATTTTTCAAAGACACTGCTCTCTAGAGCATCCATTTCCTCATCAATGAGAACTTCATCAATCTCTTGAAATTGTGACTTGGGCATTGTCTTGACAAAGATGAAGAAGAAGTAGTTGACGAGGTCCTAAAACTCTTCAGGATTCTTGGTTTCCATGAGTGCGGGAAATGTGGTTGTGACACAGTGTTGAGCCAGAAGTGTCACATAATTTTTGAGAAGAGCGATTGGAGTTACAGAGGATGAGGATGCAGCATTGATATCAGCAGGCTCTACAAACTTCACTTTCTTGTTGAACCCGTCAAGACAGTAGTGGAAGAATCCTGTGAGAGGAGGTGGAGCAGATTCTTCTGTATCAATTCTTTTATTATCAGCTGCTCGTGGCTCCTTCGGCTGTTGTTCTTCTTCACGTTGTGGAGGAACAGTGGATGGCGGTTGTTGAGAAGTTTCAGTGTCTGGAATCTGCACTTCTTCTATATCCTTTTGTGCAGCTTCTTTAGAATCCTCATTGAGTGATTTTTGAGGAGAGTCAAGCAAGATCTTGACTGGAGATGAAGAACTGTCAAGGTTCGTTTTGATTGAACCTCGAGTTCTGTAGTGTGCTCCAGTAGTAGAACCAGGAGTTTCACTAACCAGGCTGTGATCCCTTTTGATGAACTCTTCTGTCCTTCAAAAAGGCGGATGGTGGAAGACACTTGAGTGGTGTTCTTCCAGAAGCATTGAATTCCTTTCACGCTGTGAAGGATCAATGATGAAACTCTTGTTCTTTGACGAAGATGTTTGGTGGAATGAGATTCCTTCTTTTCTTCAGCAAGAATTTGAAGATAGGCCCTCTCCTAGTTGAATGGGCCTTTTTAAAGCAAGGCAATCAACACCAGTTTGTGTGGTCTTGAGAGATGACCAGGAGATCCAAGAATGCCAAACCAGCATCTCTTGATCATTTTGGCGATTGGTATGAGATGATGATGCAATCTTGACAAGCTCAAGACATTTGTGATATTGGAATCGGCAGGTGCGTCACTCATCAGTGTATCTCTCATGAGATTTGTGGCTTCATCATCAGCAAAGAATGGCGCTGGTCCTTCTGTTGAAAGGTTGAACAGTTCTCTTGCCGCTCGAGAGACGTTGATGGAAACCTTCGTTAATTCTGAGAATTCTTCGTTGGTGAAGACATGGATTTCCGTTGTGAGATCACTAGTTGACTTATCAGTCTTGATGTTGTCGTAGAATACTCTGATGGTCGGCTTGTCGAGAAGGAACTCCGGTGAGCTTTGAAGAAACTTCGTCCATCCATGGCGTTCCAAGATTTCATTAATCTTGTCGAACTCAGCGAGACTCTGAAGTGTCTCAGATGTTACAATGGACTCGTAACATATTGCCTGTTGAGAAGTGGATTTTGCCATGTGGATTTTGAAAGGGAAAGATTTCTGCAAAAATCTGTAAATTTGTTCTCACAGAGATTGAACTGTGGAATTTCACTATTAGTCTTGGAATGAAAGCACACTCGTTGATTTTGGCACAAAAGATTTCTCTGAGAATGAGTAAATCTTTTTCAGAAGATGAAATGATTTTGAAGAGAATGTGGAAGATTGTGCACAAGGCGGTTTCAATAAACTTTTGAAATCCGTGCAAATGGAGACGTGACACGTGGATCAATCTGCTTGTTAGTAAAAAGGGCGGGATCGTGTGAACGTGTGTCATCCATATTTGAACGAAATTTCTACGTGTCATTAATAAGAAAATGAGAAAGTAAATTTTAATGACACATCAGCCAAGAGCAATTTTCAGTCGAAATAAGTAAAGAAATTCAGTCAATAAAACAACTGAATTTGTTGAGAGAAGCTTACACAATGACTAGCACTAGATTAGTCGTCGACTGTAGTGGAAGTTTCCCTTTAAATGGATGACGGGTTCTCCTTCAGTTGCAAACTTGTCGACTATTGTTGCACGTTCTTCTCTAGTTTCATCATTCTTCTGAATTGAAGTGTTTATTCATGAATCACTTCTTCAAGTACTTCTGACGTCCTTTTGAAGTCTGTCTCTGTTTTCTCAAGACGTGGCATAAGTTCTTGTTTCTGAGACTGAAGTAGTTTCAATCTGTTGATCAGTCTGCGCTCTTGAACATTTCTTCTATCAGCTTCGTCTTCGTCTGATATGTACCGCATGATGATCCTTCGAGCGTCTTGCATATGATTGATCTCTCTGATGATCTGTCTGTGCTCCCTAAGGAGATTTACAAATCTCATTCTTAGGTTTTGATACTCTTGTGGACTTTGATCAAATCTGCTTGTTCCTTCTGACTGTGAGTGTGTTGGACTCTGATTTTCTTCTGGAAAGATGAATCTATCGTTGTGGTTAGAATCCAATGTCCCAATCTCAAGTCCGCTGACTCCTCGAAAGTATGTATGAACATAATCACTGGAGGAGTTTTTCTTGATCCTGTTCATGATAAGAAAAAGAGAAAACACACAGGGAACAAGAAGGAATCACCGAACATGCAGTCTCAAGAAGATTCTTGAGAGAAATTTTGATCAAAGAAAAATTACCCTCAGTAGGATCTAGTTCAGTTAGAACCTATTCAGAAATAGAGTGTTCTTGCGAACTACTTGCTCTGATACCAATTGTTAGGTCCGGAGGGTCTCGAATAGGTGTATGGGAGGGGGGGAATACACCTATGGGCTATTTTTCTCCTCTAAAACAGAGAGATCTCAAGATAGAGATCAAAACGAAACTTTACAAGCAAACTATGACACCTGTTAACTTAAATGAGTTTTGACCAAACAGGGTTGACGACTGATACTGAAAACTCTTCAGTAAGGAGTTATCAGTTAAGTTATTGGAACTTAACTAATGCACGTAAGGGCTTCAGTCGAGTTTGCTAAAACAGAGATGATAACACTCTTCCTGACTATCAGATGATAGATCAGTCAGACTTATATCATACGCAGCAGAAATAACTTTGTTTCGTAATAGCCTCGGTTGAGCACGTTGTTAGTCTTATGTTTCTCTTTGCAGTTATTCAGTATTCAGTTTATCAATTGAAACAACACAAGTAAGAATGTAAAACTGAAAGCTGTAAATAACACAGAGATTTTTACGTGGTTCGAAAAACACTTCCTACATCCACGGTCGGTTGATCAGACCAACAATCCACTCTGCAAGTGCTTAAATGGTGCACTGCAAACCGAAACGTGTGCTTGCCGGGTGCACACAACCGTACCACTGAAGAATCCACTCTTCAATACCCACACTTCACTCGTGTCGGATTTCTCACTCCTAGCACAACCCGTGCTAAGATCTCACGGAGTCAGAGTACCTTCCTGAACTCCTAAACACTCAAACACTCGATTCTATCTCTCAAAAGGAGGTTTGAAAACTTGCCAACTATACTTCAAAGAACAAGTTCTTTGGAGCAAGTTTGACCTAGGCTTCTGGGTAAACAGAGGTTTGCCTAAGGTCTAAGAGAATGTGTGTAATCAGCAGTGACTGATTTTTGGCTTTGGAATTCTCTTCTTCGATTCAAGCTTTGGGGAGGTTAAGCTTTTGGCTGAGAAACTATTTTGGCAGAGCTTCAGCTTATGTCGTTGAATCGGTGAAGATTGAAGTGATCCTCGAACGCTATTTATAGGAGAGGTCTTGAATAGATCCGTTGGCGGAGAACGTATTCAAGATTTCTTCCGTTGGAGAGCATTTCGAATTTGGGCTGAGGCTTCAATCTTTGAGGTTCTTTGTTTGGTGGGATCGGCTATGTTGAAAAGCAGGAGATGTGACGTCTCTGATAAAGTAGCCACCAAATAGGAATGACCTCTGCAGAGAGGGATGATCCTGAGATCTCTGCATTTAATGCGGCTGTACTTTGTGAGTACGTGGCTTCTTTTGAACGTTGGAAGTTCAGTATGAGGAAGAATGTTTAACTGATACTTGACTTTAGTATCAGTCCGCTGAGTCCACACGGAACGCATTAAGTAATCAGTTCCGAACTGATTCTTCAACTGATACTTCAGTTGGTATCTTCAGTCTTCAGTCTTCAGTCTTCAGAACCGCATGCTAAACTAGAAACGAACTCTAACACTTGAGTTCAAACAGTTCTAGTCTATTACAATTAAGACCTATGGATTTTGGTATCATCAAAACAAGGATTAGGATATTCCACAAGGTTCCCAACAGTACGTGCTCCTTAAACTGTCCAAGCTTGATCTAACCGCAATTGTCGCAGCCCGCCCTAACTAAGGATAGTTAAGTCGAGTGATCTACAACTAGGGATGGGGTTAAAGAATAAGGGGAAGAAAGGGGCATCATTTGGAACTGTTAAACTTACTCAACATAAGAAAACTCGTCATAATTTCTCATTAATACTCATTTAAACAGTCTATGAAAGACAACATAAAGCTTAATTAATATTATTAATCAAGTTGTACATCATATGAAACCATTCTCTTAAGACTCATAGTATGACATAACATACTATAACATCATAACATTTTGCAGCGGAAAGTAGCTAGACATATGTATGAAGACATATTCTAGACAGGTTAACTTCGTTTATTAACAACCCTGGAGACTCCGCTCATTGCAGCACCATCATCACATCAGCTCAACCTGCACATTTAGAAAACATATGCAGGGCTGAGTACAAAAGCACTCAGTGAACACATGCCAAACATCTCATTCTTATAAAGCTATAAATATTGTCATTGCCATTTCATATGCATAATACAAGGAATTTGTAGAAAGGCCCTGTATTAGCTAAACTCATTTTCATTTCCTCAAAGTTGTCTGCGCAGACTTTTCTCATCAGGTAAGTATCATATCTGTTATAACATCAAGTACTGAGAGGGAGGCCTCCCTCTGCAGCACTGTGATCGGCCAACCCGCTCGATGACTCACGACCACCTCAGTGTACACAAATCCTTACTAGTATCTACACTAGCATAGGACCGAATTCTTCATCTCAAGCAGATAGATAACATACCAAAACATCAAAAATTTGGTAATGCAATAACTTCAATATAACATCCTTCATATAATAATTCCCTTCATTTCATTTCATTTCATAAAGAACCATTCATCATTTGATCATTTTCATAAAATCGAAACTTAACAATTATATCATGTCATTCATTTCATTTCGTATAAGAGGCCTGTATGCAGGGGATCTCTATATACGTGTTTAAGAAAGCCCACCTCGTTGTGTCTCTGTATCAATGAGTAACGTCACTCTCTCCCTCAAGTCGTTACTTCCCAAAAGGACCTTCATCGTTATGAAGAATCAGTGAGAAGTTATAAAAGAAAACTCGATCAATAATCTAATCTCTTTTATTAAACATTAGTATCTCTAATGTTCATCTTTCTAGGTTGTTAATCAATATAACCATTATTCTCTCTTGTCATTACTCATTAATTATAACATCCTTATGTTATAATTAGCAACGCTTCAATTAAAAGAAATAGCTAACTCATCGAAAAGTCCACTTTCTTAGCAGATCAATTCGCTCACATCTCATCTAATAAACCAATTAGAAAGTTAAACTTTCCATTAGGCACGTATTTGAGTCACGGGTCAACAAGAATTGACTATGCTCAAATCCTAATTTCACTAAGAAATTATAATGATTATTTGATGATATATCAAAGTATTCACTAAAAATTTCGGCATGACCTATTCATACATAATGTCAGCCACGAGATTTCAACGCGTGAATCTCACTACGTGAACTCGTCTCTCGACTCAAAACTTAACATCTTGACATCTCTTCAACGCAAACCAACAATTCAAAAATCATCTAAACTCTTTATCAGTAAACTATCATTTATACTCGAAACCAAATGTTCGAGTGTCAGATACCAACATTTATGTGCGTTAATCATAACTCTCACACTCACTCCAATTAGACACATAATCGATATTAACTAAAATAATAAATTATATCTTAACAATTTAACATGCTCATAATTCTCAATTAAATCTACAACTTAGTAATTAAATACTAAATTCCAACTTTAATTAATTAACATACTTCTCTAATTTATTTATCTCATTGAAACACAATATATCTAACATGCTATCTTCTCATACTTGGTCATTTTATATGCATTTCTCATGCAACTCAAAAAGCTCAATAACTTACTAATCATCATCTCATAAATACTCAAATAATTCATATAGTCTTACTAACATAGCATTAACTCATATGCAGTGCTAGTTCACTTACATGACTTCACATACTCCACATATCTCAACTTAATAAATCATCGAATAATTAGAAAATTTGTATTTAATGGAAATAAATTCCAAAATTTAAATACAAATATTTTTAATTATTCTAAACACATTGGCATACTCAAATTAACTCAATTAAAATCGAGCATCGCTCGTCTCTGGCCTTATGACTCGCGGCCTTCATCAAATTTGAACCTCGGTGTTCAAATTAATCTAAGTAAATTATACGTGCAATATTTAATAAATATAAACACATATATAAACTCAAATCATTCAAATAAAAATCAAATATTCACATCCGGGCATCAAACCATTCGGTCCTCATGCTTCTCGTTTCTAACATTTCTCGAAAATTCCCAAATTAATCTAGCATGCTCATGTGACATCGTAGAACACATATACGCAATAATATTCATCATGCAACGTCCCAAACTTCACGAATTTAAATAATCATGCTCTAAAAACTCATATAATTTTCGTGCTTGGAAAAAATACGAATTTAATATATAACGATCCTAGCATATCCCTAAGCACAATTATCAAGTCAAAACGATCAAACAAAAATCGAAAGACGAGCTAACGAACGAAAAACGGGGCTGCCCTCATGAGTTTCATAGCTACGGTTCATTCCGTTCTTACTCTCTTCATTAAACATGCTCAACATCTAGCCAAGAACAACATACTAAAATTTCACGACGATCCGACGTCGTTTCAAAATAAAGTCGAGAATCGACGTTTTTCGACGTCAACGAAAATCGAAAAGAAAACCATCAAAACGTAGGTAGAGATCTTACCTACTTAGATACGTGATCGAAAAGATGATCGGCGCTCGTCTCGGTGCTCAAAACTTCAAGCTCCGTCCAAGCTTAAAATGAAAATGGCGTGAAGTGTGTGTGTGTTTTAGGTGTTGTGTGTGTGAATGTGTTTGATTTGTGTGAGTTGGCTGAACAAGCCGTGTAATATGTGTGAGTGGGTGGGTTTGGGCGGTTCGGGGGGTGGTTAGGGGTAGGGTAGGTTAGATATTTAGGATATTAATCCTTTTAGTCGTTAAATATCTCGTTTCGTCTCGTTTTAACGACTAACTACCCATACTCTTCGTTACTCACCCTCTCAACTCCTACTCACTTTCATTACACTCGTAATTCTATATAAATATAGAAAACGCAAGCTCGTTCTCGAAATTCTGATAAACGAGCTCAGTTCGTTTATCGAGAAATCCCGATTTACTATTCACTCATCGTCCAAAAATAAAAACTTTCATTATTGGACTCGTATCGAAAAACTAAGAATATTTCTCGACGACGTGCACGTAAGATTTTGAAAGTCGACAAAAAGACGAAATAGCAGTATTTTACTATTCATCGTCAAAAAGTCAAAAATTTTAAAAACGTCTTAACGAACTCAGATTTCACTTCCGAGTTCACCGTTCTCGTTCAAATAATTATCTCGAATTATTCAAATACTCAAACTCAATTACGGATATAAA
This sequence comes from Salvia miltiorrhiza, assembly GCF_028751815.1. Lineage (NCBI taxonomy): Eukaryota > Viridiplantae > Streptophyta > Magnoliopsida > Lamiales > Lamiaceae > Salvia > Salvia miltiorrhiza. Next base: position 32,393,957 of record NC_080389.1, on the reverse strand, counting down.
ATCCCACATCATCCTCACATCATCAAAAGAACATCTCAACATCTTTAAAATAACAAGAAAACTTCATATAACTCCTCATCTCTTTACAAAGTAAATCAAACAAGGGATCTAAACCCTAATTACTCAAACTCAAGCAATTAAACACGTCATCAAAAGCCCGGGTATTACAGCAATTGTAGATGAAGCCACCATGGTTGGTAACCTAGTTGGTTGGAAGGTTGACACCGGCGCAACTCGACATATTTGCGCAGACAAAGCCATATTTTCTTCCTACGAGCCCGTCACCGAGAAAAAGAAGTTGTATATGTGAAACTCCGCTACTTCCAACATCGTCAGGACTGGTGAAGTGATCCTCAAGATGACCTCGGGATTGAAAGTAACGCTCAAGAATGTGCTGCATGTTTCAGACATCCGCAAGAATCTCGTATCCAGCTCTGTCTTAAGCAAGGCCAAATTTAGACTAGTGTTTGAAGTAGACAAAGTTGTAATGACCAAGAATGGTCACTTTATATGAAAAGACTACTTAGATAATGACCTTTTCAAGCTTAATGCTATCAATGTACTTTGTGAAAATGAAATCAACGACAAAGCTACTTACTTGGTTGAGACTCCTAATTTTTGGCATGATAGATTAGGACATGTTGATCTAAATACACTACGCCGTTTAGTAAATTTAGACTTATTGTCAAAAATGACTTTCAATCAACAAAAAAAATGTGAAATTTGTGTTGAAGCAAAATTGGCAAAATCTCATTTCCATTCAGTAGAAAGATGAACGAAACCTCTTGAATTGATTTACACCGATCTATGTTATTTAAAACTTGTACAAACAAGAGGTGGAAAGAATTATTTTATAACATTTATAGACGATTGCACAAGATTTTGGTATGTGTATCTTTTGAGAAGCAAAGACAAAGCATTCGAAGCATTCAAAACATACAAAAATGAAGTTGAAAATCAACTTAACACCAAGATCAAAATGATTCGAAGTGATCGAGGTGGCGAGTATGTTGCACATTTTGAAGAATTTTGTCGTGAAAATGGCATTATTCATCAGACGACTGCATCTTATTTTCCACAATCAAATGGTGTTGCGAAACGAAAGAATAGAACATTAAAAGAAATGATGAATGCTATATTGATAAGCTCGGGCCTATCACATAACATGTCGGGGGAAGGTATTCTTTCGGCTAATAAAATTTTGAATAAATTACCCCCAAAGAAACAATATAAAACTCCATATGAATTGTGGAAAGGAAGGAAGTCGTCCTATAAATATACAAAAGTGTAGGGGTGCTTAGCAAAAGTTGAAGTACCAAAACCCAAACAAGTAAAAATAGGACCGAAAACTGTTGATTGCATCTTCATAGGATATGCAAACAATAGTAGTGCGTACCGATTCTTGGTACACAAATCGAAAGTGCCCGATATTAATGAGGGAATGATTATAGAATCAAGAAACACTATATTTTTTGAAACTATATTCCCTAAGAAAGAGAAGAATAATACAAGTTTGAAAAAGAGAACTTATGATGAAATTTTGCTTAAGAATAATGGACCAACACGTGAACCAACACCGCAACCAAGGCGCGAAAAGCGAACAAAGACTGCTAACACCTTTGGTCCAGATTTCGTAGTTTATACTTTAGAAGACGAACCAAAGATAATCAAGGAAGCATTGTCTGGTCCTGATGCCGATCTATGGCGTGAAGCTATCAATAGTGAAATTGAGTCAATCTTAAACATCAAACTTGGCATGTTGTTGATCTTTCTCTGGGAAATAAACCTTTGGGTTGCAAGTGGATTCTTAAGAAGAAATACAAAGCCGTTGGAACTATTGATAAGTACAAAGCACGTTTGGTAGTTAAAGGCTACAAACAAAAGGAAGGGTATGATTACTTTGATACATACTCTCCAGTTACTCGAATTACATCCATTAGAATCCTACTTGCTATAGCCGCATTATATAATCTTGAGATACACCAAATGGATTGAAATTTATTAAATTGGAGAAAAATGCTCTCTACTCGGCGCTTTCTCTTAGTAGGGTTTTCCGCCGCCGCTGCCTAGGCGGCTCTGTTCGGGCTGAAGTTTGGCCGGCCGACTTTGGTCTTCTCCGGCCGGCACCATGTCTTCTTTTTCTCTGTCTGATTCCCCCCCCCTTTTGGTTACTTCTGCTGCGCAGCCTAGGGTTTCCCATGTCCAAAACCCTAGAGATCTTGCGCAATCGGCTGGGACTGTTCCGTCGATGGTCTCGTCTGTTGTCACGATGCATGAAGCTTTAGCCAATCAGTCCGAGGTGATATTTGATTGGAGTTTCTTTTTGGCTTCAGTTAATGGTAGGGCTCAGCCTTCTTCGTTGGAGGCGGCGCATATTTTTGCTAGGGTTCCGACTTCTCTTCCCTCAAATTGCGATAGAGTTGGATCTGTGTAAGATCGTTTCAGTCTGCCTGCGGCGGCTGCGGTTACGGAAGGGATCCCCGGTGGTTTTTCAACCACGGACTCCTTATTGATGGCTTCTTCATCTTGTCATGGCTTTCAGGTTCGTAATGATAGAGGTTTAGTTTCGGTTTCTACCCTAATAGGTTCTTCAATGCCACCGGTTATTGTGAGGCTCCCAGCCACTACTATCGGTACTTCGATGGTGTTTTCGGGTTCGTCGGCGTCGGCTTTGGCTTGGTGACCGGAGCAGGCTCTCCCCGGTGGTTAGAGCAGCACCTAGTTCAAAGGACAAAGCAGAGCCATCGCGGAGGTCAGAGCTGCTTCTGCTATGATGCCAGAGCAGTCACACCTCATGCTCACTAGCCAGAGCAGAGATTTTACGGAGTCCAGAGCTGATTTAGCTCTGGAGCACGAACAAACACACCTCGGGATCCAGAGTAGTTCCAGCTCTGTGTTTAGAGCTGAGTCTGCTCAGAGGCCAGAGCAGAACCAGCCCTTTGATCAGAGCAAGGTCTTCACGGAGGCCAGAGCAGAACCAGCCCTTTGATTAGAGCAAGGTCTTCACGGAGACCAGTGCTACTTCTACTCTGGAGTCTGAACTACAACAGTACAAAGACCAGAGCTGCTTTTGTTCTGGGTCTGGGGGCTCAGCTGTTATTCAGTTCTTTCTTGGAGTTGGTTTCTTCCCCAGCGGGATTTGCAGTCAAGGACAGTTTCCTCCGTTATTGCCCTCGGTGGCTTCGGATCACTTTCCTACGAGTTCTTCGGCCAATTTCTTGGGAGGGCAGCCGGTTTTTGCCCCTACCGGTCTCTCTACTGGTTTTCCGGTTGTCTCTTTCGATGGTACAGTTGCTGTTTCTTCTTCTGATTTGATGGCAAAGGACCGTGCACCTCTTCCTAGAGGAAAGTCATTTACTGACTTCCTTAGAGCTGGCTCTGGGCGTCCCGCTGATGTTCCTGCTCACAATTTTACAGTTCTGAAGCCTAGCATATTGGCGGACCGCCCGTGCCTGTCGATTTCATCTGCTTTTCGACAAAGGCAGGTTAAGTCTTTCCAACATGCTATTCATGGTCGGATGTTTCTCAGGAAAGGTGAGGTGCCGCGGTTTGCTGCGGACCTTTTTTCGGAGCTTTCGACCATTTGGAAACCGTCGTCTGAATGGGAGGTTATCCCTCTTGGCAAGGGATATTTCACGCTGAAGTTCACCTCTCCAGAGGACTTTGCTGTTGCTTTTGCAAAAACTATCTAGGAGTGGTGCCTAATTTGCCTAAGAGTATCATAATTTATTGTGATAACTCGGGTGCAGTGGCAAATTCTAAGGAACCCAGGAGCCACAAGGCGACCAAACACATAGAGAGAAAGTACCACATCATACGAGAAATCGTAAGCAGAGGAGATGTGCTAGTTGAGAAGATTGATACATTGGAGAACTTAGCTGACCCTTTCACGAAGAGCTTGCCGCAAAAGGCCTACGAGAAGCATGCTCGAGGGATAGGATTGCGGTTCATGCCACCCACTTAGAGAAAAACTTTCAGTATAAGTGGGTGAAGAAGTGAAGTGTTGTTGTAATTGTCGCAGCCCGATTCCGACACTAGTAATAGCGGGGATCGAGTATCGATACGACTATTTTAAAGAAATAAAAGACAAGATGTATAGGTCAAACATCAAGCGGAAGCTCACATCAAAAGGTGTTAAGGAAATCATCATAAATGAATCCAAGGGTAAAATCGTCAACATCGTTATATCTTTTTGATTATCAGGAATTTCACGAACAAAAACAAAACGGGTATAGCTCATTTTTCATAATGAAGAATAATATGCAGAGTATCGCAGCAAAAGGCGAATCGATTATATGTATGAAGACATATAACCGTGAGTGTATTGCTTGATTTTCAAAGGAAATTAAGTATCTTAAACATCAAACTCTATTTAACATAACTTCATATCAAAACTCTATCGACAAAACAGACATACGATAGAGAAAGAAAACGTCAACCCGAAACATTCTCCACCAGCACCGCACCATACTCCCCCTCCGCTTATCCTGCACGTTTAGAAATACATGCAGGGCGTGAGTACATAAATACTCAGTGGACATATCGCCGAAAAACAAAGCTGCTCATAGAGCTATAAATTGAACTTGCCACAATTCAGCAATACACATGAATTATATCTTAAAAGAACCTGTGCAAGCAGTTTTAACCATAAACATCATAATTAAGTGTCTGCAGACAAGTACTCGACATGTATGTACCACATCTACAACTCTTCATCACCATCAAGGTACTGAGAAGTAGGCCTCCTTCTCAAGCACCGTGACTGGCCGACCCGAAGACGGCTCACAGTCACCTCAGTGTACACTAGCCCTGGCAAGATAGCTATCAACTAACTGCCTAGGACCCTATCGTCTCATCTCAACTCATCAGTAGAGGGTAAACATACAAGCTCAACATTATCATAAAAATATTGGCAAGTCAATAATTCTCAAACATCATCATAATCTCAAAACATCAAAACATCTCATAATTTCATCATTATTTAAAACAGTTTAGAAAAGCTCTTAAACTGTATATTCAAAATAATGCCCACCTGAAGACCTTACTCAAAATCTCCCGTCAAAGTGGAGTTACTTACTTCCTTGCTCTTCTCGTGTCTTCAGGGATCATCATCATCATCGAAAGTTCATGTCATAAAATGAATCTCGATTAGAAACTCATTGGCTAACTCTCAAGCCTTAACTCATGCTCTATCTCATATTCTATCTCCTTACTCAACTCTATATAACTCTCCACTCATCTCACATCCTTAAGTTCAAGGATAGGTTTCAAGAAAATCAAGGCTCTAAGTCTCGATTTATCTCTCATATAAGGTTTGTCTAATCTCATTCAAACACATAGGCAACACAATCACATAAGGCACATAAGAAATCACAAACAAACATCATCAAAACATGCTCTGTTTTTACACTGACTCAACTTCAAAATTTAAACTGTTCTGACTCCGACATCTCCTTGACTCGAGACTCATACCAAAAGAAAGATCTTCGAGTCTAGTTTCATTTAAAAAAAAGTAGAGTTGAAAATTACAAGTGATTTGAGAGATATGATGTTTTTACCATGATCTACCATTTCTGGCAGTTTTGTTCAACCGAAGGTTACAATTTTTCAAAAATAGTAAACGTTGTCAAAATGGGCTCATCTTCGGTGGATATCTAGCTAACACAATAAGGTTGATACCATAAAAATTTGGAAAGCCAGATCACATAGGAAGCTACTGAAATGAAAGACTCTTTCCCCTGTTTTCTGAAATTCTCGGTAATAATGCACAGTTTAGGTTTTGCATTTTAAAGAAATATCAAACGAAGTTGAAATGACTTGAAATTTTGCCAGAGTACTCAAGACTCATGTAGAGACTTTCTATAAAACTTTCAAAGATATTTGACATCGACAAACCGTCGATCACAGTAGGTCAGTAAGGCCTACGAAATTTCTCCAAAATCTCATTTCAAACTCTTTATATGCTCAACCACATCAAAACGATCGAGCGATTCAAAAAAAAAAAATATACTCAACCTCGAATCTTCTCATCTCATATCACTCTCGAACATCAACTCAAAGCAAAAGCAAATCTCACTTTAACTCAATTAAATTCCCATGGCAAACCATAGCCAATATCCTCAACATATACTTATTTCATGCTCAAGATTATATACTTAAATGATTTCACACAATTAATCACATAGATTTATTAATCACCCTAGTTTTTATTAAACTAAAACTTTTGAAATACCACCAATCATGTATAACCTATTGATCAAATCATATGTTAGGTCCGGGGGGATCTCGAATAGGTGTATGGGGGGGGGGGGAATACACCTATAGGCTATTTTTGGTCCATCTACCAACCTCAATCAGAGGGATCTCAGTCAGAGATAGAAAAGAAACTTTACAAGCAAACCAAACACCTGTTTAACCGAAATTAGTTTTGACCAACAGGGTTGACGACTGATACTGAAAGCTCTTCAGTAAAGAGTTATCAGTTAAGTCACAAGAACTTAACTGATCCACGTAAGGGCTTCAGTCGTGTTTGCAAAGATAGAGATGATATCACTCTTCCTTACTATCAGAGGATAGTTCAGTCAGATTGATATCACACGTAGCGGAAATTAAACTTAGTTTCGAATAGCCTCGGTGGAGCAGATAGTTGGATTAAGGTTTCTCTAGCAGTTAGTCAGTGTTCAGTTTTATCAATAGAAATAGCACAGTTAAGAATGTAAAACTGAAAGCTGTAAATAACACAGAGACTTTTACGTGGTTCGGAAAAACTCTTTCCTACATCCACGGCTGGTTGATCAGACCAACAATCCACTCCGCAAGTGCTTGCCTGGTGCACTGCAAACCATGAACTGAAGATAAACTCTCTTCAGCACCTACACACCTCGCGTAGGATTTCTCCACCTACACAACTCGTATAGGATTTCAGCACCTACACAACTCGCGTAGGATTTCCCTGCTAAGCACACCTCGTGCTCAGACTTCTCTTTCAGAGTTCAGAGTACCTTCCTGAATCTCCGAATCACTCAAACACTCTTATGGGGGAGAGGTTTAAACGAGTGCCAACTATACTTACAAAGAACAAGTTCTTTGAAGCAAGTTTGACCTTTGGCTTCTGAGTACACAGAATATATGCCTAGGGTCTAAGAGAATGTATGTAATCAGCAGTGACTGATTTTGGCTTTGGAATTCTCTTCTTCGATTCAAGCTTTGAGCGGTTTAAGCTTTGGGCTGAGTAGCTATTTCGGCAGAGCTTCAGCTTATGTTGTTGAATCGGTGAAGATTTGAAGTGATCCTCGAGCGCTATTTGTAGGAGAATTCTTGAATAGATCCGTTGGCGTAAATCGTCCTCAAGATTTCTTTCGTTGGAGAGCAATTCGAATTTGGGCTGAGGCTTCAATCTTCGAGGTTCCTTGTCTGTGTGGAAACGACTCTCTTTGATCGATAGGAGATGTGACATCTCTGAAAAGTAACCACCAGATAGGAATGACCTCTGCAGAGATAAGATATTGAGATATCTCTGCATTTAATGCGGCTGTACTTGAGTGTACGTGGCTTCCTCTGAACGTTGGAAGATCAGTCCTAGGAGGAATGTTCAACTGATACTTGACTTTAGTATCAGTCTATGGCGCGCATTAAATAATCAGTCTTCAACTGATTCTTCAACTGATACTTCAGTTGGTAACTCCAGTCTTCAGTCTTCAGTCTTCATTCTTCAGTCTTCAGTCTTCAGTCTTTGACACCGCAGCTAAACTAGAAACGAACTCTGACACTTGAGTTCAAAACGATTCTAGTCTATTACATCTAAGTCCTATGAATTTTGGTATCATCAAAACAAGGGTTAGGATATTCCACAAGGTTCCCAACAATTTCCCCCTTTTTGATGATGCCAAAACCACACAGCAGTTCTAGACAATAAAAAAGACTGAGCTCTCAGTATAAGTTCTAGACGAGGGGTGAAAACAGTTCCCCCTTAACAATAGAACCTAAACAACTTATACTTAGAGCAAGAACGAAAACAGTTCTAAACACAGAACTTAAAGAAGACAGAAAAACCATAAATCAGAGCCTGGACAAAGAGTTATTGTCTTCAGGGTGAGGTCAATAAGAAGTTCATTTTATTAATAGGACTGATAAGCCATTAGTCGAGGTACAGAGCAAGACTTACATTGGAGTAAAACGATAAACAACAAAAAACATCATGGTTAAACCTTGGACTCCAGCAGTCTGCTTGGCTGCGCCCTTGAACTTCTTGATCTTCATCTTCTGTCTTCGTGTCTTCATGTTCCTAAGCTTGTTCCACTATCACTTGTTTTCCGTTGAATTGAGGTCTCTTCCGAAACGTCATCCTTTTAACTTCTGGTGATCCTTTGCTGTTCCATCATCAGTCAAGAGTTAGAGGACAGGGAGCAACCTCAAGAAAAGGTTTCTCTCTGACTTCTGACTTTTCCAACTTTCCCCCTTTTTGGCAACATCAAAAAGAGAGATGACGATGGAGGCTATGATCAGACGGTACCCAACTCCGAGTCTCAGAAGTTTGTGAAAAGATTTGAGAACAGAGTGAGTCCGGATAAGCAGAAGAGGAGGACGTCAGTTGTGGGGTGAGGAGATGAGGGAGACGGAGAAGTGGAGGAGGACAAGAAAACGTAGAAGGCGGAAGATAGAAGAAGGCTGCCTTGGAAGAAGGAGAGGGCTGCCTTATGAGGAGAAGGATCAGATTGGTGAATTGGAAAGAAGGAGAGAACGGAGGGAAGGGTGTGAGAAGGAAGAATCGAAGCGGTGGTAGCTGAGAAGACTAACACCGTCGACTCGCCGACCCAGGGTCTGTGAAGAATAGACCCGGTGCGGCTGAAGATGCCGGCCAACAACAAGAGTGATCTCGTTGTTTGTTGCAAGCCAGGGAGGAGCACGAGATATGCGATACGGTATATCTCCTCCACAAGCGGTGAAGCTTCTTGGCGCCAGGCATGAGACTGGAAGACGCTCGTTTCGCTGGATATAAGTGAGGGTAGAGCAAACTTTGACGTCGGAGAGACATTGTGATCCAGTGGAAGGGTCCGGTGAAGACCAAGACTATGAGTGTCATTCTTCCACTCCATGACTTTGCAGTCATAGATTTCTCCTTTAGTCGGAACAAATTTTCTCTGCAATTTGTAAAAGAAATTGAAACTTTTTCTCACAGTGAAGGCTGTGGAGAGTTGTTAGTTTATGCAGAAAAGTCGTGAAGACAGCATGGTGTATAAATAGACAAGATGTGAACCATGTAGAAGATGAAAAGGTTTTTCGAAAACTGTGCCTAAATTGCAATTGAAGAAAAATTTTGCGTCTGCCGTCACTGCGAAGGACTTTGAAAAGCATCATTACATATGTCATGTCAATGAGTATTTCAAGAAATTTTATTGCAGAGGCAAAAAGGTTGGAAGGATTTTTGGCAAAAAGATCAAGACAAGTTCAATCAAAACAGATTTTCTCTTTATAAAAATCTTGTCCTTTTCGGATATTCCATTTTCCAACAATTCCAACAATCAGTTAAAGTTTTTTTTGAAGAAAACTGATCAGTTAGAGAAAAGGTTTTGAACGAAACACTTAAAGCTCTAAACTGAAATAACTGATTTTTGAAAAGGTAAGCATTTAAAATACTTACTGATCAACTGAACATTGTAGTCAGTTGATACCACGTGATCCTAGTTGAATCATCAGGATGACTTCTTCTTCAGATGAGTATTCGGACTTCATTGCATTCCACGTCGGCGATCGTAGAAGCAGCAGTTGGTTGACCACTCGTCAGCAAGACTGTTTGAGAAAATCTTCAAACACAGCATCACTCTTCAGGGTTGATGAGGCCGATCTTTGCACATAGATCATTGAACCTCTCTTCTGGAAGAGCCTTGGTCAGCAGGTCCGCTCTCTGAATAGCAGTGGGAATCCATTCCACAGAGATATTCTTCTTTTCGACATGATCACGAATGAAGTGATGTCGAATCTCAATGTGTTTAACTCTGGTGTGATGAACTGGATTCTGGGAGATTGCAATAGCACTGGAGCTGTCGCAATAGATAGGAACTTCCTTTTCCTCGATCCCATAGTCCTTTAGTTGATGGACTAACCACAGGATTTGTGAGCAGCAGCTTCCGGCAGCAACATATTCAGCTTCAGTTGTAGAGGTGGCGACTGAAGTCTGCTTCTTTGAAAACCAAGAGATGAGCTTGTTGCCTAGGAATTGACAAGTTCCGGAGGTTGACTTGCGATCAAGCTTGCATCCACCGAAGTCGGAGTCTGAAAATCCGGTAAGCTTGATGTCGTCGTCTGCTGGGTACCACAATCCTAAATTGGGTGTGCCCTTGAGATATCTCAGAATCCGCTTAGCTGCATCCAAATGAGCTTCCTTAGGATCTGATTGATATCTTGCACAAACCCCGACTGCAAATGCGATATCTGGTCTGCTCACAGTCAAATACAGCAAAGATCCAATGATTTTTCTGTACTTCTTCGAAGAGACAGAGCTTCCTTTTGAACCTGGATCAACTTTCCAGTTTGTGTTCATTGGGATCTTGACTGATTTCATGTGCTGAATACCGAACTTAGCTATCAGCTCCTTGGCATACTTGGACTGACTGATCAGTATTCCTTCTTTGGTCTGCTTGACTTGCAATCCGAGAAAGAAATTCATTTCTCCCATCATGGACATTTGGAATTTGTTCGTCATGATGTCAGCAAACTTATTGCACATGCGTTCGGATTTGGATCCGAAGATTATGTCATCGACATAAATTTGAACAAGCAAGAGATCTTCTCCTTCTTTGAGAGTGAACAAGGTTCTGTCCACAGATCCCTTTTTGAAGCCTTGTTCAATCAGATACTCAGAGAGAGTATCATACCACACTCTTGGTGCTTGCTTCAATCCATAGAGCGCTTTCTTCAGCTTGTACACCTTTTCTGGTCCAGCAACCTCAAATCCGGGAGGTTGTTCTACATAGACATCATCTGTGAGCACTCCATTAAGAAATGCACACTTGACATCCATTTGGTGTACCTTGAAACCTTTGTGAGCTGCGAAGGCTAAGAAGAGTCTGACTGCTTCCAATCTGGCAACTGGGGCTGTTTAGCCCTATTTTGTGATGATTTTGTGAGTTTGTACGTCTTATATTGACTTTTATTTTGGTCTCTTTCACTGAAGAGTTGATTGATTTGAGCTTTTGTGCTAATTTTGTTGTCTCAGGATCTTATGCTCAAATTGATTGATATGTTGGCAAACATAAAGTCAGGATTTAGTTGAATGGTCTGAAGGAGAATCGAAGTTCGTCTCGATACGAGTTCGTAGGCGAAAACGGATCTAAAATCCGCCGTGCCCATTCTGCGAAGGGCATAGGCGGCGGCGCCGCCGAGCGGCGGCCGCCGCCTGGGCGGCCATGGCCGCCTGCGCGGTCTGGCAGTTACGTTTTTTTAGGGTTTAAAACCCCTTTTTTTTGGGGTTTCTTCCCCCACTCTCGACCCCAGCAGCCTCCAGACGATTTTCCCTTGTTTTTCCTTAGTTTTAGAGTAGTTAAAACATCATCAAACATCTTTAGCTTTGTGGATTGAAGATCAAGTTAGTTTTCTTCACATCGGATTGAAGTTTTGAATCGTTCTCGCTGTAAGAACTTTGTTTATGTTTTCTTTAGAATTGAAAGGTAGTTTATTTCCTCTGCATAGATTATTGTTGCTTCGTGTTTATTCAATGAATTGCTTGTTCGTTTATCTCGCCTAGATAACTAGTGTTTATGATTGTTGATTTACTATTGCTTTCTAGATTGCTAGTTCAGAGCCCTAGGTTTATTGGCTTTCCTGCATTCTTAATCTGCTTCCTATCGTTCACCTAGATAGATTTATATGCTTTCTGTTGATTCGGCATTAGATAATTCACAAGCTTTATTTAATTACGCCTAGATTTAAAGAGAGAGTGTCAGACCCAATCTACCCGATTAGAGTGTTTAGGTTTTATTTATGTTTCTTGTGAGTAGCACAGTTAAAGCCCTGCTAAGCCTTCCTTGAGAGACAACTTGAGTCACCTTACCGCCCTAGGACGACCTCGTATAAATTCGAGTCCATCCGCTAGGTGTTTTTGGATGAGTCAAATTTTGGCGCCGTTGCCGGGGAAGGCTTTAGGCATTTGATTGTGTTGCATTTGTTTTCCGTGTTTATTTTTGTTCTTTCTGTTAACTCGGTTATTTTTCTCCCTCCGGTGCGTTTGATTTGTTTGTTCGTGTTGTGTATGCAAGGACGTAGAAGCTTGAAGAGAAAGCTTGCACCTTACTACGACAACATTCACCGACCTCGTGAGGTCCTCTTAAGCTTGGAGCTAGAGTCCGAGTCCAGTTCGAGAACCCTTGTGGAATCACAGTCTCGTGAGGGAGACCGTGAAGAGAGAATCGCTTCCAACCCCATTCTGGAAGCCGTTGAGGATACGCCTTCTTTGCACTCTGACGGAGAAGAAGAAGCTCGGCCAAATCCTGATCAAGAAACTATGGCGGAGCAGAACGTACAGTACATGGGAGATTTCTCCAGACCGGTCATCGGGAACACTAGCACCTCAGCGATAGTGCTTCCCACAGCAGTCCGGAATTATAATCTGAAGCCCAACGACTCAAACCTGCTGCCGCTCTTTCATGGGATGCCCAGTGAGGACGCCTTACAGTTCATCCGTGAATTCTGCACTCAAGTGTAGACCTTCCCACTGTTGGAGCTCACCGAAGAGCAGTTGAGACTCAAGTGCCTACCCTATGCACTCAAGGACCGGGCGAGAACGTGGTTATTGTCCTTGCCGCCGAACTCCATCACTACATGGGGAGAGGCGTGTGAGAAGTTCATGCTCAAGTACTACCCTAATCACAAGACACAGGAGATTAGGAGCCAGATAATGAACTTCCTGCAAGGAGCTGACGAGCCTCTCCACGAGGCCTGGGAGAGATTCCAAGAGCTCCTCAGCCAGTGCCCGCAGCACCAGTTAGCACCCGTCATGTTGATGCAGTTCTTCTATGACGGATTGATTCAGACGGCACAGTTCATGGTGGACAGTACAGCAGGGGGCAACATTGCCCGGAAGACGGCTGATGAGCTTAAGGAGATCTTCGTAACACTTGCCGCGAGTTCTCAACAGAAATCAGTTAGAGGAAGGAGGGTTGAAGCCAATGCAGTTGCTCCCAACAATGAGCTTCAGAAGCAAGTGGCGGACTTGATGAGGCAAGTACAACACCTCAGAATGAACCAAGCAGAGACCCCACCAGTTCACGCGCCACCAGCAGAAGGATGTGACATATGTGGCGATTTTGGTCATGGAACCAACTCGTGCCATCGAATGGGGGAATTCACACCTGAAGGAGGAGCAGAGGTCTATGCTGTTCAGGGCTATCCGGGGAGGCCTCAATTTGAACAGAGGCCCATCTTGAATCAAGGGCAACAAAGCTCCAACTCTGGTTGGAGAAATGAGCAGAATTCGGGATGGAGAAACCAAGGCTCTGGCCAAGGGTCGGGATCAAACCAAGGCAATCAGTTCCCCCGACCTCCACAGCAATTGGGGTATCAGAACCAGCAGCAGTTCTACCCATCTCAACAACAGCCCTCATTCCCTCAGCAGCAGTATTACCCTCAACCACATCAGCAACAGCAACCACAACAGCAACTCTACCCACCTCAACAACACCAACCTCCAGCCCCCTTATTTGAAGATCAAATGCAAGCTTTCATGCAAGCTAGCAAACAGGCGATGGAGGCTCAGAGTGCCACTATCAAGCGCCTCGAGACTACAGTTGGGCAGCTAACTGGAGCATTGAATCAGCTGCAGCAAGACCAGCCGAGTGGGAAGTTCCCAAACCAGGATCAACAGCCGCATCAAGCTCACGCCGTGACGGTGATCAAGGAAAATGCCCCAATAACCATGGGGAAATGGAGGAGCAAAACCGTGCAAGCAATCAGAGCTACCCAATGCCCCAGTGAGCCACTGCCATCTGTCACTGCTGCACCAGAACAACCACCACCTAAGCAAGGAGATCCAGGTAGTTTTATTTTTGATATTAGCTTAGGTGGGGTTGAAAAGGCCTTAGGAATGCTTGATTTGGGCGCGGCAGTCAATTTGATGCCGCTTGATATTTTTGAGAAATTGGGAAATAAAGAGCTGAAATGCACGAATATTAAGATAGAGCTAGCTGACGGGTCCATTAGCAGCCCACGAGGCCTTGTTGAGGATGTTGAGGTGGTTGTGAGGGGAATTAATGTTTTAGCTGATTTTGTTGTACTTGATGTGGGAAAAGGGATTAGAGGCGAGAATGGGCATCTCGTGCTACTTGGCCGACCTTTTATGGCCACCACCCAGACTCGCATCGATGTGAGTACGGGAACTGTGAGTATGGCAGGGGCAGGTAGAGCGGTAACATTCTCAACTTTTGATGAAAAACCTACTCCTTCCACTTCCTTAATTCAAAGTTGCTCTTATGTTGAAACTTTTGATGTTTTGGATGAGGACTGTATTGTGCAGGATTTTCTTGATAAGTTACAGGAGGAGGACGAGATTGTGGAGGAATTCCTTGCTAATTTGCAGGACGAGGCTGACATTGAGCAGGAATTTCTGGATAAGCTGCAAGAGGAAGATGATAAAGAGCAAGGCCTTCTGTGTGCCTTGTTATTTGAAGAAAAGCTTGATGAGGTTGAGTCACTCAACTCCGTTGGATGTGTGGATAGAGGGCCATTCCAGGATATGAGCATGGAAGACTCATTTGGAGGACCCGCAGCTGCAATTCAAGAAGATGTGTTTACAAGGGCGCTAAGGCAGCTGGAGCTTCAATCGGATTTTGGTTAAGGGGTTCTCTTAGTCGGGCTGGCGACTTAAAAACTAGCGCTGCATGGGAGGCAACCCATGTTTTCTTGCTTTTTCTTGTTTCATTTTTCTTTCGTTTTGTTTGTGTTGTGTTTTGTTGTTTCTGTTGTTGGTGCATGTTGTTGCGTTGGAGACTGCCTGTTCTTGGGATGAGAGTTGGGCAGACATCGTGGGACACTACAGACTCACCATTGGATCGGTATTTAGGGAAGTTTCCTCTTTCACCCCTCTTTTTGTTTGCACTGAGGACAGTGCCAGATTTTAAGTGTGGGGGGGTGTTTGTTGGTATTTGTAAATCCTGTGGGTGTTTTCTTGTTGTGTTCTTGGGCTTTCTTGTGTTGGGGCGAATGGTACCCTTGTCTTGTTTTCTTGCTTGTTTTTAAGTGCATCGCATGTTGATAGTGGTTCATTGGCGATTCTGGATTGTGTCTGTGTGGTTTGTTATCCTTGTTTTTCTTGATTGATTTGTTCCCAATGAAGTGTAATTAGTTTAAGGTTTTGGTGCAACACCCTGATGAGCAACTCTTGACGTGATTTGTCCGGTAGATGCTAAGGGGAGTGTTTTCAGTGCAATTTCCTAATATCTGTCTCTGTTTTGAATTGTTTGGTTGGTTGTTGAGTTTCTGATAGTCTGGGTCTCTGCTCCTCTAATGATTTCATTATGAGCATGGGAAACCACACGAGAACATTTTGGATCACCTCCAAAAGTGCAATCTCGTGATTTATGGCCCATCTATTAAGAGCGAAAATAACTTGACCCCAAAAAGAAAAGAGAGAAATGTAACATGAAAAGTGAAAGAATATGAAAAAGGAATGAGACATGATTGTAAAGGAAATTGCATTAGGAAATTCACCCTTAGCGGAGAATTGGGTCTGATCGGATTGAGTTGTATCACCTTGTTGTTGATTTTTTAAATCTTAGCTTTGAATACTTGTTTGGGGGACATTGATATCTTGAAGGACTTGGATTGGTTGTGTTTGCTTGGTGAGAAGAATCGCTGGAGGATTTTCTGTCGATGCTGTGATTGTTGCTTGAGGACAAGCAAGGAATTAAGTGTGGGGGGGTTGTTTAGCCCTATTTTGTGATGATTTTGTGAGTTTGTACGTCTTATATTGACTTTTATTTTGGTCTCTTTCACTGAAGAGTTGATTGATTTGAGCTTTTGTGCTAATTTTGTTGTCTCAGGATCTTATGCTCAAATTGATTGATATGTTGGCAAAAATAAAGTCAGGATTTAGTTGAATGGTCTGAAGGAGAATCGAAGTTCGTCTCGATATGAGTTCGTAGGTGAAAACGGATCTAAAATCCGACTTGAAATGAGGGAGAACGGATCAAAACAAAAACACTGCGCAGTGCAGTGGCCGGCGCCCGCCGTGCCCATTCTGCGAAGGGCATAGGCGGCGGCGCCGCCGGGCGGCGGCCACCGCCCGGGCGGCCATGGCCGCCTGCGCGGTCTGGCAGTTACGTTTTTTTAGGGTTTAAAACCCCTTTTTTTTGGGGTTTCTTCCCCCACTCTCGACCCCAGCAGCCTCCAGACGATTTTCCCTTGTTTTTCCTTAGTTTTAGAGTAGTTAAAACATCATCAAACATCTTTAGCTTTGTGGATTGAAGATCAAGTTAGTTTTCTTCACATCGGATTGAAGTTTTGAATCGTTCTCGCTGTAAGAACTTTGTTTATGTTTTCTTTAGAATTGAAAGGTAGTTTATTTCCTCTGCATAGATTATTGTTGCTTCGTGTTTATTCAATGAATTGCTTGTTCGTTTATCTCGCCTAGATAACTAGTGTTTATGATTGTTGATTTACTATTGCTTTCTAGATTGCTAGTTCAGAGCCCTAGGTTTATTGGCTTTCCTGCATTCTTAATCTACTTCCTATCGTTCACCTAGATAGATTTATATGCTTTCTGTTGATTTGGCATTAGATAATTCACAAGCTTTATTTAATTACGCCTAGATTTAAAGAGAGAGTCTCAGACCCAATCTACCCGATTAGAGTGTTTAGGTTTTATTTCTGTTTCTTGTGAGTAGCACAGTTAAAGCCCTGCTAAGCCTTCCTTGAGAGACGACTTGAGTCACCTTACCGCCCTAGGACGACCTCGTATAAATTCGAGTCCATCCGCTAGGTGTTTTTGGATGAGTCAGGGGCGAATGTCTTGTCGTAGTCAATTCCTTCTTCTTGACTGTATCCTTTAGCCACAAGCCTTGCTTTGTTTCTCACAACGTTTCCTTCTTTGTCTTCCTTGTTCTTGAAAATCCATTTCAAGCCAATCACCTTTGCATCGTCTGGTCGATCCACAAGCTCCCAAACTGAATTCCGGTTGAATTCATTGAGTTCCTCTAGCATTGCGATGACCCATTCAGTGGACTTCAGAGCTTCTTCAATATCCTTGGGCTCTGTAGTTGATAAGAAACAGCTGAAATTCTTATCTTCGGTGATGCAGTTCTGGTTGATGTCGAAGACGAGGTTGCACATTGATCTCCGAGTCTTGACGCCATCTGATGGTTCTCCAATGATGTTCTCCTTAGAGTGGAGTTCAAACCATCTTCGATACTTCTTGATCTCTTCAGGGGATGGTGGAGTTTCTTCGGTCAGAATAGCTCTGGGATGTTGAGCACCTTTTGGAGCAGGGGTGAGTTGAGCTGGGGCGGCTTCTGCGCGTTCAACTTGAACTTCAGCAAATGGAGTTCCCCCTTGACTGATGCCATCTGCATTGACTCCAGTCTGAACTTCAGACCGTTGGTTGATCTTCTGATACTGAAGCATCTCAGTATCTTCATCTTTGCCAGGTCCCCACACCAAGACAGTAGAGGGCTCGACAGTGTGAATTTCAGCTTTGGAACCTTCAGCGATCTGAACAACCTTTTCAGCATCTTGTTCCCTGAAACCATCTGTAGACTCATCAAAGATCACATGAGGTGTTTCTTCTACACAGAGAGTTTGAGTATTGAACACTCGATAGGCTTTGCTTGAACGTTCTGTTCCAGAGTATCCAAGGAAGACTCCTGGATCAGCCTTGCTATCGAAGGTGTTCAACCTCTTCTTATCATTGTTGTGTATGAAACACTTAGAACCGAAAGCATGAAAGTAGGCAATCGAAGGCTTTCTGTTCTTCCATAACTCGTATGGAGTTCTTCCATGTCTCTGAGTGAGGAAGGAGCGATTCTGCGTGTAGCATGCGTTGTTGACTGCTTCGGCCCAAAACTTTAAGGGAAGTTTTGACTCGGCTAGCATCGTCCTGGCTGCTTCCTTTAGAGACCGGTTTCTTCTTTCTGCGACTCCATTCTGCTGGGGAGTTCTTGCTGCAGAAGTTTGATGACTGATTCCTTGTTCATCACAATACTCACGAATGACAGTATTGAGGAACTCAGTCCCACGATCTGATCTGATGCTGATGATGTTGACTTCCTTTTCAACGCTCAGTCTTCTCAGCAGCTTTGGCAGTTCCTCCAGTGTCTCCTTCTTTTTGAAGAGAAAGATAACCCAAGTATATCGTGAGTAATCATCCACAACTACCAAGGTGTACTTTCTACCGTTGTAGCTTCCTGGAGTGCTCGGGCCAAACAGATCCATATGAAGTAGATGCAGAATTCTTTCAGAGGAGTGTCCTGTCTTATACTTGAATGACGTCCGCGTCTACTTTCCTCTGAGGCATGCTTCACATTCTTGCTTCTTCTGGAATATAATAGAAGGAAGACCTTCTACCAGTTGATGTTTAGCAAGTTTGTTGATCGTCTTGAAGTTGAGATGGTTGAGTCTCTTGTGCCAGAGCCAATTGAGCTCCGAGCTGCTCTTGCTGATGAGGCACGTTTCTGGTGGGCTGTCTTCCCAAGAAACAACGTAGAGACTTCCTTATCTGAATCCCTTCAGAACCACCTTTTTCTGATTGTTTCTAACAGTGAATTCATCCTTTTTGATTTTCACTGTGAAACCACTGTCACAAAATTGACTCACAGACAACAGATTATGTTTAAGACCAGAAACAAAGCTAACATTACTGATACTGGCGTTACCCATGTTGAACACACCGTAGCCTTTTGTTTCTCCAATCAAGTTGTCTCCGAATGCAACTTTGGATCCAGCTTTCTCGACATACTGGGATAGATATTCTTTGTAGCCCGTCATATGCTTCGAACAGCCACTATTCAGATACCACGTTCTGATTGAAGCTTTGGCCTCTTCCTTCTTTTTATGTTTCCTGACATTGACCTGCAAGGAAGAGTTGCTTCAGGCACCCAATCAACCTTTGGGTCCTTCATTGTTAGTTCGAGTTCCCTTTGGAACCCAAATCTACTTCAGAATTGGTCTGGCTAATCTTTTGCGCTTTGTTGGATGTCTGATCGATGTCGTTGGCGCTTCAGGTGGCACTTGAGCATTCTTCTGTTGAGAAAACTTTTTGAAGGCCTCACTCTTGTAGCAGTTCTGTCTGATGAGTGGTTGAGGTCTTCTTTGCTCGGTGAAGTATCTTCCATGAGATACTTTAGTCTTTGCAGACTTATGGAGATTTGTCTGTCGTCCAGTGACTTGTCGTTGAGGAATTGGCATAGGTCGTCTGGACTCAGCAATGCTTGATCTCCATTGATGTTGTTCGTTCTGAAACTGAACTGAGGATGTCAGTTTCTGACTGATGTGGCCTTTCTTCCCCCTGGATTGATGAGGAAGATTCTTCTTGACTCCTGATGTTCCTTCCCGGATCTTTGACTGAAATCTGTTTTCCAGCCTTTTCAATAAGATGATCTGGTTGGGAGCCTCCTTAGCTCGTCTGTAGCTTCGTGGAGGTGGAACATTTGATCTGGCCATCAGTCTACGCTTGTGAACTTCATCCACATCATGGTCTCTTGATTCTTCCGAGGTTATGATTTCAGAAGGATCATTCTTAGAGATGATCATGATTTTCTTTCCTTTGGCAGCTGCAACCTTTCCTCCGATGCTGTTGACCAATCTTTTCGATGGAAAGTTGCTCATCATGGGAGACTGCATCATGCAGCTCTTGACTGTTTCTTCCAGCTTGTGATTGAGCCTCTTGATTTCATGAGATGCTCTTTCACATTCTGAGTTGGAGACTCTGAGCTCTTCTTCCAGTCGGCTGTTCTCCATGATTAGCTGATCAAGACAAGTTTCATCCGGAAAGTAGATGATTGTCTGATGTTTAGCTCGTTCATCATTGATCTCCTTATCCATTTTCTGATTCTGCTTGAGGAGATCTTCGAACATTTTCCTCAGTTGACAGTGATCAGTCAGGAGCTGATCAAACTCGTCATTTTCAACGGATGAGCTATCTCCAGATTCTGAGTGGTCTCCTGAAAGCATCAGGAAGTTATCAGTATATGGAGTTTTTGTGAGAGATTTTACCTCTGGGCCATTCATTCCATTGTCGTAGCTGTTATCGGCTACACTTTCTGATTCATTGGCCATCAGGGCTCGGCTCTCATCATCTGAGCTGGAACTGTCGAGGTCGGATGATTCTGAAGTGTCGTTGGATGAATCAGCATTATCAGCAACCATAGCTTTCTTCTTCAAAGATCTGCAATCTTTCTTTGCTTTCAGTTCCCTGCGCTCAGCTGGAGTCAATTCAAGGCATTCATTTCGAAAGTGCCCTTTCTTTCTACATCCAAAGCATTCCAATTCTTTGATGTCGTAAGCGGCTGACTTCCTTTCTCCGCTTCGATCTGTGGAATGTCTGGAGTCCTCTTCTCTTTCTTTTCCCTTGTAGTGCTGCTTGTGGAACCTTCTGTACTTCCGGAACTTGGACTCCATCTTGTTGAATCTGTCAGTCAATAGGGCATATTGACTGAAGAAGTCCTCAGGGTTGAGTTCCGTTGGCTCCTTGATCTGCTTCTTGCCTTCTCTGATCGAGGCCTTCAGTGCAACTCCTCTTGAGGTTGATGGACCATCTTCGTCTGATCCTCCAGCCTTCTTGTTACCAAGATTTCTCATAAGGTCGAACTCATTTGCCATGAGATCGGAGAAAAGCTTGTTTGTCGGGAGCTGACTGAATCCTGGCTTATGCTGATGAGCGACTGAGTAGATCTGCCATTCTCCACGTGGCAGTGCTCGAAGAATCTTTAGATTGATTTCTCGTTGAGTGTATTTGTCTTTGGAAATGGATTGAACTTCATTCAATATAAGATTGAATCTTTGTTCCATTTCCTCGACAGATTCATTCTTGAGCATGAGGAAGGAGTCGAATTTCTGGCAAGCTATGGATAGCTTATTCTCCTTGATTTCCTCAGAACCTACGCACATTCTTTCCAGAATGTCCCACATCTCCTTTGCTGTGTTCTGCACTTGATAATCTTCATGACATACTTGTCAGGAACGGTGCCGGAGATGATGCTTTTGACGAGGTTGTCTAACTCATCTTGCTTCCTTTCTTCTGTGGTGAAGTCTGCCTTAGACTTGGGCTGGTCCTCATCGTAAGGTTCCTGATGGATGTCAGTAGGAACCCTTTTTACAGTTTCGGTAATGATGATCGGACCGCTGGTGATGACTTCCCACATTCTGCAATGTTGGGCGGTGAGGAAGCTTTCAAGCTGAAACTTCCATATGTCGTATTTTTCAATACTAAACATAGGTAGAGAAGATAATCTGCTGTGGTTAGTCTCCATCAAAAAAGAGAGAACAGATAACAGCAGATAGAGCAAATAGTAAGCACAAAAATAAGAAAGAGTAAAACTTCTTCGAGACCTTTAATAAAGGATCTAGTTCAAGTAGGAACTAGTCAGATACAGATAGTTCTTGCGAACAACCTGCTCTGATACCAATTGTTAGGTCCGGGGGGGTCTCGAATAGGTGTATGGGGGGGGAGGGAATACACCTATAGGCTATTTTTGGTCCATCTACCAACCTCAATCAGAGGGATCTCAGTCAGAGATAGAAAAGAAACTTTACAAGCAAACCAGACACCTGTTTAACCGAAATTAGTTTTGACCAACAGGGTTGACGACTGATACTGAAAGCTCTTCAGTAAAGAGTTATCAGTTAAGTCATAAGAACTTAACTGATCCACGTAAGGGCTTCAGTCGTGTTTGCAAAGATAGAGATGATATCACTCTTCCTTACTATCAGAGGATAGTTCAGTCAGATTGATATCACACGCAGCGGAAATTAAACTTAGTTTCGAATAGCCTCGGTGGAGCAGATAGTTGGATTAAGGTTTCTCTAGCAGTTAGTCAGTGTTCAGTTTTATCAATAGAAATAGCACAGTTAAGAATGTAAAACTGAAAGCTGTAAATAACACAGAGACTTTTACGTGGTTCGGAAAAACTCTTTCCTACATCCACGGCTGGTTGATCAGACCAACAATCCACTCCGCAAGTGCTTGCCTGGTGCACTGCAAACCGTGAACTGAAGATAAACTCTCTTCAGCACCTACACACCTCGCGTAGGATTTCTCCACCTACACACCTCGTATAGGATTTCAGCACCTACACAACTCGCGTAGGATTTCCCTGCTAAGCACACCTCGTGCTCAGACTTCTCTTTCAGAGTTCAGAGTACCTTCCTGAATCTCCGAATCACTCAAACACTCTTATGGGGGAGAGGTTTAAACGAGTGCCAACTATACTTACAAAGAACAAGTTCTTTGAAGCAAGTTTGACCTTTGGCTTCTGAGTACACAGAATATATGCCTAGGGTCTAAGAGAATGTATGTAATCAGCAGTGACTGATTTTGGCTTTGGAATTCTCTTCTTCGATTCAAGCTTTGAGCGGTTTAAGCTTTGGGCTGAGTAGCTATTTCGGCAGAGCTTCAGCTTATGTTGTTGAATCGGTGAAGATTTGAAGTGATCCTCGAGCGCTATTTGTAGGAGAATTCTTGAATAGATCCGTTGGCGTAAATCGTCCTCAAGATTTCTTTCGTTGGAGAGCAATTCGAATTTGGGCTGAGGCTTCAATCTTCGAGGTTCCTTGTCTGTGTGGAAACGGCTCTCTTTGATCGACAGGAGATGTGACATCTCTGACAAGTAACCACCAGATAGGAATGACCTCTGCAGAGATAAGATATTGAGATATCTCTGCATTTAATGCGGCTGTACTTGAGTGTACGTGGCTCCCTTTGAACGTTGGAAGATCAGTCCTAGGAGGAATGTTCAACTGATACTTGACTTTAGTATCAGTCTATGGTGCGCATTAAATAATCAGTCTTCAACTGATTCTTCAACTGATACTTCAATTGGTAACTCCAGTCTTCAGTCTTCAGTCTTCATTCTTCAGTCTTCAGTCTTCAGTCTTTGACACCGCAGCTAAACTAGAAACGAACTCTAACACTTGAGTTCAAAACGATTCTAGTCTATTACATCTAAGTCCTATGAATTTTGGTATCATCAAAACAAGGGTTAGGATATTCCACAAGGTTCCCAACATCATAGATCTAACATCCTAGGTTACCAATTAGCACAAATCAACATCATAAAACAAGATCCCATATAGATACACATATATGTCATCTTCTTCCTCAACTAACACTTTCATTTTTCACTTCTCAACCTCAAGCTTCAATCTCATCCATTATTAATCATCTAGATCATCTCATAAACTCAAATCCATCATCATATAGCTCAAGCCAATTCAAGAAAATAAACAACAAAATTCGTAGGGTTTCAAGCCCCTAATTTTCGAAAATTTCCTAGGAATAAGTTTGGTGATTTTCTAGCTCATTGATGATCATATACTCATTCACATATCATTAATATGATCAAATAAATAATCTAAGATCACTTACTCAAGGATTTAAAAGGTGATCAAGACTTTGCTCCAACTTTGATCTTAGCTCTAGCTTCTTGAATTTGATGAGATATGATAGTGTTTGATTGGATTGGATGGTGGATTATCTCATAGTAGTGTTTGATGAAGCTTCTCTAAGCTTTCTTCAATGGACATCAATGGAGGAAAAGAGAGTATAGAGAGAGAGAGGGGAGGCCGAGAATGGGGAAGAGAAGGGAGGGGGTGTGCGTGAGTTATTTGTAGAATTAGGATGAATACTTGATCAAATATCTCAACCCACTTGTATCAAAGTATTATCCCAACATTTTTACTTTATAATTAAAGCATGTCCCCCTTAACTCCTACCTCCTAATCCACTTGCCATTTAAGATAATGAGCATGTGGTAAAAACAAAATATCTCAAGTGTAGTATTAATGGAATTAATACACTCGATCTCGATCTCAGATACTCGATCTCAGCTCTGCCACCAGAGCAGAGCAGAGCTAAAAGACTCGGCCAGAGCAGAGCTAAAAAGCTCGCCAGAGCAGAGATGGAAACTCGCTAGGGCAGAGCTAACTGACTCGCCAGAGCAGAGCTAACTGACTCGGCAGAGCAGAGCTCACTGACTCGGCAGAGCAGAGCTAAATGACTCGGCAGAGCAGAGCTCCCTGACTCGGCCAGAGCAGAGCTAACTGACTCGGCCAGAGCAGAGCTAACTGACGCGGCAGAGCAGAGCTAACTGACTCGGCAAGCAGAGCTGACTGACTCGGCCAGAGCAGAGCTAACTGACTCGGCCAGAGCAGAGCTGACTGACTCTGCAGAGCAGAGCTGACTGACTCGGCAGAGCAGAGCTTGATTTCAGCTCTGTCACCAGAGCTGAGCTCAGGTTTTCAGCTCTGTCGTCAGAGCAGAGCAGAGCTCGGCTCAACATCAGCTCTGCTTCCAGAGCAGAGCTCGGTTCAACTTCAGCTCTGCCTCGGTTTTCAGCTCTGCCTCCAGAGCAGAGCTCAGCTACGCTTGAGCTGCTACAATTTTATCGAAAGCAAAGGAATTTTTAACCTCATCAAAAAAATACAATAGCTCAAACTATTGGAATATCTCATCTCATCATAAACTTATTTATATATATCTCAGTAAAATATTTCTCATAAAAAAAAACTGATATGCAAAATAATAATAGCTGTATGCCATTTCCCAATTTAAAAATAATCTCGTTCTCCAAAATCTCGAAAATAATCCGTGTTAAGATAACACAAAACAAATCACACTCACATCATCGTAAACAAATAGTCACGTAGAAAATCACTCAAACCATCTCAGATAAAACACGGATACAATTCTTATTAAAGCAATCAGCAATCATCTCTCAGATCGACTCTCCCTTCTATAGGGTTTCTCACACACATATCTCAACTCTATTCTTCTTCAAAAGTTCCTATTAGCAATAGGACAATCAATCTCACAGATACCTCTGTATCCGTCATCGGGAAAAATAAATTATGCTCTTTTCTCAATTCAATCAGCATCTCTATCTTCATCATTGATTCTATCAGACTCATATCTCCATCTAGAATAATAACTCGTCTCATCAAAATAATGTAACTCTAATACTCAATATTTCTATTTATCATCATAACTCCATCTCATCTTAATTATAATCTCATATCTCAGTACCGTAGTACTCTCTGTAGTGTCTCGACACTACTACTACTCATAAAAGTACGGGGTGTTACAGTAATAGCTAGTATTTAGACGCATTGTATACTAAAAGTTTTGCTTTAGTATAAGTGGGAGATTATTGGATTTGTATACTGAAAGCAAGAAATTTTTATGCTTGTATACATTGATTCCTGTATTCACTGTTTTATCTCCTATCTGATTGTGTTCATGATTGCATATGTATGTTCTTTATCTCTATATAAGTAGATTATATGGTGTGTTGTAGATCACAGAAGACCATATAATTGGATTAACCTTAAGAGATATAATATGATCACAGCCGAAATAACTCTAGGACAAGTTATTGGTTTAGGTTGCGGTATAGATGGAAGTAGTTTGTCTTGACTACTTATCGTTTTGGGGATATACCTTGGAAACAGCGGTTTATTTGCTAAATCGGGTACCGTCCAAATCGGTTCCTAAAAACTCCTATCGAGTTACGGTCAGGGCGTCAGCCCAGCTTGAACCATATAAAGGTATGGAGTTGTCCTGCATACGTGCTAGACAAGGAAGCGAAGAAATTGGAGCCTAGATGCGAGTTAATGCTGTTTATAGGATACCCTAAGGAACGAAAGGTAGTTATTTTTATAATCCTAAGGATCAGAAAGTGGTTGTTAGCACCAACGCACGATTCTTGGAACATGATTATATAAATGAACACAAGTCAAAGTCCGAGATTGTCCTTCAAGAAATCGAAGGCAATGGACAGGCGATTCCATCACCCCAGCCAAGTGTGCAAGTGAATGCACCGCCGGATACTGCACAAACCATTGTCACAGCTGTACCACCACCGCTTCGTCATAGTGGGAGGGTTATAATTCAACTCGATCAATTTATGTTCTTGGGAGAGTCTTCGGATCTTCTTCATGTTGATGAACAAAAGGATGTCGACCCTAATAACTTTAGACAAGCGATGGAAGATCTGGATGCAGATTCTTGGTACGACGCCATGGTTTCTGAAATAGAATCCATGACTCCTATGGATGTATACGAGAAAACTGAACTACCTGATGGCTTCGAAGCTATAGGTAGTAGGTGGGTATACAAGAGAAAGCGAGATTCGGATGGCGAAGTCGCAGCTTTTAAAGCTAGACTGGTGGCGAAAGGATATACCCAGGAACAGGGTATAGATTATGATGAAACCTTTTCGCTGGTTGCCATGCTTAAATCTATCTGAATACTCCTTGCCATAGCAGCCCACATGAACCTTGAGGTTTGGCAAATGGATGTCAAAACCGCTTTTCTAAACGGTTTCCTTGAAGAAGGAAGGGACATCTATATGCAGCAACCCGAAGGGTTTGTGAAAAAGGGCGAAGAGCATCTTGTATGGAAGCTGAAGAAGTCCATTAATTTATGGACTTAAGCAAGCTTCGAGGTCATGGAACAAGCATTTTGACGAGGTCATTAAATCCTATGGATTTACTCGTTGTGAAAATGAAAGTTGCGTGTACCGTTTAGATGCCAATGGCGATGTGGTTTTCCTTGCACTTTATGTAGATGATATCCTCCTCATTGGCAACAATGTTGAGCTATTATCGGACATAAAGAAGTGGTTACCCGAACAGTTTCAAATGAAGGACTTAGGAGATGCAGCGTACATCCTGGGGATCAAGGTTATTCGTGATCGCCAGAAAGGGATGTTGAGCTTATCTCAAGCGTCCTACATTGATACTGTGATTGCTCGTTTTAGCATGCAAACTGCCAAGAAAGGCTTGCTACCTTTCAGACATGGCATTCCTCTGTCTAAGAACATGTGTCCTAAGACGCCTAGTGAGGTTGAGGAAATGAGGAAGGTACCATATGCTTCCACCGTAGGTAGCCTCATGTATGCAATGCTTTGCAGGAGACCTGATATTTGCTATGTCGTTGGCAAGGTTGCAAGATATCAGTCGAACCCTGGACCAGAACACTGGACTGCGGTAAAGCATATTCTCAAGTACCTGAAGAGGACTCGAGATTATAGGCTAGTTTACCAATCAGACAGTCTATCTCCTTTGGGTTATATCGATTCGGATTTCCAGGCTGACCGGGATGAGAAGAGATCTACCTCAGGCTATGTCTTTACCTTAGGAGGTGGATCCGTATCATGGCGGAGTGCAAAGTAGATATGTATTGCAGACTCCACCATGGAAGCCGAATATGTAGCTGCTTCTGAAGCTACTAAGGAGGCTGTATGGTTCCGGAACTACCTCTTGGATCTAGGAGTGGTGCCTAATTTGCCTAAGAGTATCATAATTTATTGTGATAACTCGGGTGCAGTGGCAAATTCTAAGGAACCCAGGAGCCACAGGGCGACCAAACACATAGAGAGAAAGTACCACATCATACGAGAAATCGTAAGCAGAGGAGATGTGCTAGTTGAGAAGATTGATACATTGGAGAACTTAGCTGACCCTTTCACGAAGAGCTTGCCGCAAAAGGCCTACGAGAAGCATGCTCGAGGGATGGGATTGCGGTTGATGCCACCCACTTAGAGAAAAACTTTCAGTATAAGTGGGTGAAGAAGTGAAGTGTTGTTGTAATAGCTAGTATTTAGACACATTGTATACTAAAAGTTTTGCTTTAGTATAAGTGGGAGATTATTGGATTTGTATACTGAAAGCAAGATCTTTTTATGCTTGTATACATTGATTCCTGTATTCACTGTTTTATCTCCTATCTGATTGTGTTCATGATTGCATATGTATATTCTTTATCTCTATATAAGTAGATTATATGGTGTGTTGTAGATCACAGAAGACCGTATAATTGGAATAACCTTAAGAGATATAATATAATCACAGCCGAAATAACTCTAGGACAAGTTATTGGTTTAGGCTGCAGTATAGATGGAAGTAGTTTGTCTTGACTACTTATCTATACTGGTACGTCATAATGTATTGATAGGACCACAGTGAGATGTATTCTTCTATCTAACTTAAGTGAAGAATCAAGATCTCGGAAACTTATATGATCTTAATACTAATAAGATTTCAGATATATATGTTGATTCGTTTATCACTTTGATTTACTATGAGTGAGAGTTATATAGTAACTTGAGTACTCTGTATCTTGGGTGATAGCGGTTAACATATGATATTTGATTATCTGTATTAGTACTTGTATCCGATAGAGGATAATGACATCCCCTTAAGGAGCTCAATAATATTTATTGCGTTAAACCCTGCAGGTTGATTAAGTCCAGGCGCAATAATAAGGTTTGAGTGGTACTGCTTAAGGATTACAAAGAGATTAATTAATTTAAGCTGTCAGAGCTCTAATTAATTAATGGATGTCGGATATTTTAAATACGAGGATTTAATAAGTCTAAATACAAGCCCCGACTCAACACCGGCAATAAAGGGGTAAGTCAATATTGGTTCTCTAGTGGAATGAACTGATATTTATAAATTAATTATGGTCTGGGCTGACCATAGATAAATTAATTTATTTGAGGCCCATCTGTATTCCTTGTATCTGGTCCCTGGACTGGCCCAATGTCTCCTAGCCCAAGTAGGGCTAGAAATCGCCCCACACACAGAAAACTGGTGCCCCCTCCTTTCTTCTGTATTATAAAATACAGCTGTCAGCTCTCAGGAAATACACACTGATAAAATTAGGGTTTTTGAGAGCTGTGGGAGGCGCAGGAACGTGTAGGAGGTTTCTAGCTTGGGACTTTCATAGCTCGTTGTCCATCCAACGGTGAAAGCTGAGCGGGATACAGTTCAGAAGATCAGAACTGGAGTCTTTCGACACGATCATCAACGACCTCTGCATCCGCTTTACAAGTAAGTAATTTCTAACACCTAGGTGCAGCTGTTAAATTCATATGAGCATGTTTAAGATTAATCGTTGTGTGATAAATTAATAATAATCCAAGAAACGATCATCGGGCAAACGGAACGTTAATTCAATTTAATATTCCTTCGTATTGATGTGCAATGCGATGAGGATGTTTTTGAAATTGAGTTTAGATATGAGGATTTACCTTCTTTTTGTTGTCTTTGTTCTACGCTTGGCCATTCTACTGAGATTTGCAGGAAACTCAATTCAGAGATGGATCCTTCTAGCACGGAGCCGTCTTCTCCGACTCAGCTGGCAGAGCAGACTAATGGTAGGCGTGGTAGGCAGCGCAGGAACAGGTCTCGGCACAGGCGTGCTAGGAGCCAGTCTGTTTGGCAGCTTCGATCTGTGGGGCCTTCAGATAGTAGAGTGGGGCCGCTTGATACGCCGAGGGACTCGTTGGGGGTGACGGAGAAAGCTACCTCGTCTTCTGGGCTTCCCTCGGAGGCGACCCCTCACACTCCGGTGGCTGTTTCCTCGGGCATTTCGACGTTCAATTCCTTTGAGGCTCTTGAGGATGGGATGAAGATAGATTTAGGGAAGGGGCCGAATGATATGAGCATAACCAGAGACTCTAATCTGGTTCCTTTGGATAGCTCTTCGGTTGATGTGTGTCCCCTGAACAAGAGTTTAGATGCTGCGCTGGTGGCAGCGGTTTCCTCTAGCTCGGACACTTTGGTTTGTTCTTCTCCTCAGAAGTACTCTTGCGTCCGGCTCTCAGTGCAGTTTGGGCCCGCCTTTTCCTCATCCGAAGAAGGTCTTGGCTGCTCGGCCCCCTATACCTCAGAGTCGTGGTGGGCGGGGTGGACGGTCATCGTCGGCTTCGAACTCTGGCAGGTATAGCTATGTTTCATTCAGGAGCTCTTCCCTGACAGGAGGAGTTTATATCGATCCTCCTGGGAAGAAGGGAGGGACCAAACCTTTAATGGCGGCATGGCGTGGTTGTTCTCCCGAGCCAGTGGAATTCTTGGAGAAAGTTGCTGCTGCCCAATCGCCTGGCACCGTGATTCAGAATTTCACCATTGATTCCTCATCTTTTGGAGCCTTTCAGCGGATGTCTGATGTCTCTGCTAAAGCCCTTCCGCGGAGATGGGGGGATGATGCGATTGATATTGCTGTTGATCCTCTTCAGGAGGATGGCCTTCTTCTGGATTCTCATTGAATGTGTTGTGTTGGAATATCAGAGGCATCTCTTCCTCTATGGCTCTCCTTTCCCAGTACTTCAGCACTTATAGACCGAGTTTCCTAGGTGTTCTTGAGCCTAAATCTCGGTTTTCTGGTATCTCGAGTTCTTATTGGAGTTATTTGCATCTCTCACTGGTTCATCAGAATGTTTGTAGCAGACGTCGTTCTAATATCTGGGTTTTTGCTGATCTCTCTTTGACTCCGGATGTGATTTTCTCTTCTTCTCAGGTTGTAGTCCTTAGATGCTCTATCATGGGGACTGTCTACACGTTGGCTTTCACTCATGCTTCCTGTGATTACACTGAGCGTCGTCAGCTCTGGCTGGATGTGGATCATTTCATTGTAGGTCCTTTTCTTATGATTGGTGATTTCAATTCTGTCTTGGGTGCTCATGAGCGTCGGGGTCGTAGGACTCCAGCTTCTAGACCTTGTACTGAGTTTCGTGCTTTCATTGAGGATCACGATTTGATTCAGCCTGATTCCTTCGGTCCTTTCTTCACTTGGACGGATCGGCGGAAGTTTCCTTCTCCGATTGAGTCGGTACTGGATAGAGCTCTTTTCACTCAAGACTTCTCTGATATCTGATTTTCTTCTTCTGTGCTGGTTCTCCCTAGGCTTGGTTCCGATCACTCTCTGTCGCAGCCCGCAGACCCGACACTAGTAATAGTGGGGTACGAGTATCGATACGACTATTTTTAAAGAATGAAAGATAAGAAGAACTAGGTGAACGTCATGCGGAAGCTCACGTCAAAACATGCTAAGGAAAATCTTATAAAATTAGCCCAAGGGTAAAATCGTCAACATTGTCATAACTTTTTAATTATTAGGAATTTCACGAACAAAAACAAAACGCGTATAGTTCATTTTTCATAAGGAAGCATAATTTGCAGAGTATCGCAGCAAAAGGCGAACCGATTATATGTATGAAGACACATAACCGTGAGTGTATTGCTTGATCTCAAAAGAAACTAAGTAATTCAAACATCAAGACTCTATTATCATCGAGGCAAAATAGTAATTTAATTTACATCATTTGAAACTCTCCCCCATCAGCACCAGTCCAATCTCACTCCCAGCTTAGCCTGCACATTTAGAAATATATGCAGGGCGTGAGTACATAATACTCAGTGGGCAAAAGCCGAAAAACAAGAAAGATGCTCTTAGAGCTATAGGTTTGAAACTTGCCACATCTCAGCAACACACAGAAATAAATTAGCATTAAAAGAATCTGTGCATGCAGTTTTCATAATTATGACATCATAAGTAAACGAATGAATGACAGCTGTCAAAGATCTCAACATGCATGTACCACATCTACAACTCATCATCATCAAAGGTACTGAGAAGTAGGCCTCCCTCTCAAGTACCGTGACCGGCCGACCCGAAGACGGCTCACAGTCACCTCTGTGCACAAAATCCCGCTTGTGGCAGGACCGAACTCGTCTCATCAGTAGAGGGTAACACACAAGCTCAACATCAAAAATTGGCAAGTCAAACAGTTCTCAAATATCATTTATCTCAAAACATTTGTTAATCTCATAACATCATTATATCATTAAATCATTTTAGAAAGCTCGGATAATATTTGTATACTCAAAATATTGCCCACCTGAAGTCCTTCGCTTAATCTGGAAAGAAATCAGGCAACTTACTGCTTCGTCTCGCTCGGGCCTTCATATGTCATCATCACATCGTCATCGTCATCGAAAGTTCATGTGATAAAACAAACCTTAGTCAGAAACTCAAATTCTAAATCCAATCTCTTCTTTACTCTAACTTCTCACTCAACATCTATTTACCCGTTAAAACTCAATCCCTAGGTATACTCGGCTTCTAAGGATTCACACATCCAATACTCGACTTAACTCTCAACTCGACTCAAACTTATAGCAAACAAGCACATAAACAAGTATAAACACTTAGGCATATTAAAAACACACATAGACAAGTCAAAAACAAGCTTTACACTGCACTGACTCAACTTTAAAACCTCACCAGACTCTGTACAGACCTCTCCTGGGGTCGTAACTCATACCAAAAGAAACCTCTTCGAGTCCAGTTTCATTTAAAAAAAAGTAGGATCAAAAACTCCAAGTATTTTAGGAGATATGACTGTTTTACTACAGTCTACCATATTCGGCAGTTTTTAGCAACCGAAAAGTTTGATTTTTGAAAAATAGTAAACGTTGTCAAAACGGTCTGAAATTTTGTGGGTACTTAGCTAAGACACTAAGGTCTCAACCATAAAAATTTGGGTTCCAGAATGCTAAGGAAAGCTACTGGAAACGATGACTCTATTGGCTACTCACCGAACAATTCGGCAGAATGTAGCAGTCTTAGTTTTACATTTTATAAAAATAGCAAACGAAGTCCAAATGACTTGAAATTTTACCGGTGTGCTCAAGACTCTCAAATATACCTACCATAAAAGTTTCAGGGCATTTGGGTATCAAGAACCCCTCGAAAACAGTAGGTCAGTGGGTCGTGAAAAACGACTCCGAAACATACACACAAGTAAACATGCTCAACTCAACAATTAAACAAAGCAAAAACATCAAAACTCATTTTAAGCACTTAAAGCACTTAAAAACATTCAAATACATCAAAAACATCAAAATACTCGTAATACTCAATCTCGACTCTTTTCTTTCGTCATCCACTCAAATCTCATAGAAAACACATCAACGAACATATCTAACAAATTCCTTCTCAATTTCATGCTCGAAAATTCTCAAATACTCAAATATGATCATTTTCATCATATATCTCATTATTCTCATATTTACTCTCTTTTTATCATAAAAACTATATTTATTACATTTTTATGAAAATCCATGTATCAACATAAAACTCTTAGCAAAACATGGATAAAATTTCTCATAATGATCATAGAGCAAATAAACCTCATTTTATCAAGCATCAAAATCACATCATATAAAAACTCAAAAATCATACCAACTAAACTTAGCCAAAATTTTATTTAGCCTACCAAAGACTTAATCAAAAATACAAAGACACTACAAACATGCTTAAAAACATATATTCCAAGCAAAAACACTTAAACATCACATAGACTAAAAAGTCCTAATT
This sequence comes from Salvia miltiorrhiza, assembly GCF_028751815.1. Classification (NCBI taxonomy): domain Eukaryota; kingdom Viridiplantae; phylum Streptophyta; class Magnoliopsida; order Lamiales; family Lamiaceae; genus Salvia; species Salvia miltiorrhiza. The sequence goes on along the minus strand of NC_080389.1, from coordinate 32,360,593 downwards.
TTTACTAACTAACTCTTTGAAATTTTTACAAACACAAACCAATCTTTAATCTACTCCAAGATCCTTCATTTTTAACCAATTATTCTCACATCAAAACCATCAATTGACAAATAAGGGCATATATACACATAACCCTAAATTTTAACAAACTAACTCACATCAAAAACTCCAATTGACATCATATACTTAAATTAATCCATCAATCATTATCATTTACACCTCATAGACTCATTTATATCATCAATTCATCATTTAACTCATTAACTCAAAAGTTACCATTTTTAGGGTAAACTAACTTCCATCAAAAATTTCACATCTCAAGACACATATTTCACAACATATATCAAACATCCATATACATCACATAACTCTCATTTTTCACCTCCAAACAAGAAAAGAAAAGGAAAAATTTTGAAAGGGTGGAGACCCTATTTTTTCGAAAATTTGGAAAAGAAAAGGAGGGGTGATTTTCTTGCTCATCCTTCAAGAATACACTTACACAATCATCTTTCAAACAAGATTTTAAGAAAGACATGATTACTTACCCAAGTTCTTACCAAAATTTTCTCACTTTCTCACTCTACTTTGGAGCTTCTTCTTCAAGGATTTTCTTGATCAATTGAAGGTAGATAGTGTTTAGGGAAAGTTTTAGAGTGATGTGAGGTGTTTAGTAGTATTTTTTTTGTAAGCTTCGAAGGTTGCTCTAATGGAGGAAAATGGTGGATATGTGAGGTGAAGAAGATGATGAGTGTATGTATGTGTTGGGTGAAATTTTTAGTGAGGGAGAGAGGGGTGATGGCCGAAAATTTAGTGAGGGAGAGAGAGGTTTGGATTTTGCTAGATTTATTTTGATCTTGCATATCTTATGCAATATATGGTAATTAATGATCTTCTCTCTCTAATCTTTCCTCTTCTCTCTCTAATCTTTTCTCTCTCTCTCTCTAATCTCTCTCTAATCTCTACACTCTCATCTCCACTCTCTCATCCTCTATACTCTCAATCTCTACTCTCTTAATTCCATACTTAGTCATTTAAGCATATAACATATAGTATGGGAAAATTAAATAAAGTGTGAAGGGTGATTAAATAAAAATCACAAAACTATGGTAAAGTCACTCATTAATAAAATACCATAGTATAATTATTCATGTGACCAAAATAATGATCATAGCACTATTATTAGTGCACTCACTCAATCATAATATTCCTCTTCGTAGGAAAATAATTTTAAAAATATTATGCCCGGAAAAATTTTCATAAACCGGCGTCATTCGATTTCTCGATAAAAATAACCCATACTTGCTTTGGAAACTCAATCAAAATTCCAAATGCTAAGGTCTCGAATAAAAAATCATAATAACCCGGTCACAGTGACACACATCACGAGAATCACATAATCGATTAGTCACGTAATTTCACATAATGTCACATCAAAGCAGTCGGCAAACAAACAAACTAGACATCTCTCAAACCGACTCTTTCCATCAGGGTTCTCGCTCTTTCTTTCTTGACTCTAAGTCAGACTCATTATACCTATTCTCTTTAATAGGTCAGTCAAACTCTGATAACTCAGTATCTGTTAAATCTATTCCCGGTAGTCGGAAATAAAATAAAATCTCAACTCAATTCAATCAGCATCTCTTTCTCAGCTCATTTCTCGAATCTCATCATTCTAACTCTATTCTCGGTTTAGTCACTCGTATCTCTATTTAAAAGACAATCTGTCTTATCTAATCATAAAAAAAAAAGTAATCTCGCATCTCGACATCTCAGTTCTCTCATTAGTGTTAAGACACTATCTCACATCATAGGAAAAGTACGGGGTGTTACACTCTCCTATTCTGTTGAGATGCCAGGATACGGCCTCTACCCCGACTGGCTGACGGTTTCTATTTCTGAATATGTGGTGCTCTCATGAGGGGTTTTTGGATCAGATCCGTGTCTCTTAGTCTTCGCCGCTCGATTCTCTCTGTCCGATGGTTCGTGTTAAGAAAAAGTTAAAATGTCTCGCTCGACTCTCAAGGCCTGGAACAGGGATACCTTCAGAAACTACTCCCTCCGTCCCAAACGAAATGTCTTGTTTTCCTTTTTGGGCTGTCCCAAACGAAATGTCTTGTTTCCTTTTTTGGCAATACACTCTCTCTCTATACTTAATATTTAAATAATTTCCACTAACCCACTTTATCTACTTTATACACATTTCTTAATCTCCGTGCCGAAAAGAAATAGGCCATTTCATTTGGGACGGAGGGAGTATAATATTAACTTGGCTGAGCTACAGCAGGACTTGAGCTCCCTCTCAAGAGGGGATTGATGAGCAGGGTTACACGGATGATCTTTTTGATCAGGAGGTTAGTTTGTAGGCTCGCATTGGCACAATCCTCTTGTGTAAGTCTGAACATCTGCAGCAGCAAAGTCGGGTTTCTTGGCTTTCTGATGGTGATAGGAATACCCATTTTTTTTCATTCTATGGTGAAATGGCATCGTTTCAACCAAATCATCAAGAAGCTTAGTATTGATGGTGTTATCTCGGAGGAACCGGCCACCATGGCGGCTCATGTGATTTACTTCTATGAGGATCTTTTTTCTGAGCCGATTTCTGGTGTTTTGGATAAATCATTGATTTCTGGTTACATTCCATCTTCTATCTCCTTGGCCGAGTCTGAGTTGCTTTCTGCGCTCCCCTCTACTGAAGATATTCGCTCGGTGGTCTTCTCCATGGATGGGAATAGCGCCCCTAGCTCTGATGGGTTTAATTAATGGTGCATTCTTCCAACATTCTTGGGAGGTGATGGAGGAGGATATGGTCGCCGCCATGAGACGTTTTTTCTGTCATGGCTATCTTTCTCATGGGCTCAACTCCGATCTGCTCTGCCTTCTTCCCAAGAAGGCTGATGCTGTTCTTATTTCGGATTACCGCCCTATTGTGCTTGGTAATTTCTTCTTCAAAGTCATCACCAAAATTCTAGCCTCTCGGTTGAACGTGGTGGCGACAGAGATTATTTCGGCCAATCAGTTCGGTTTTATTTCGGGTCGTTCTATTCAGGAGTGTATTCTGCTTTCTTCTGAAAGCGTCAACTGGATGGAACGCTCGATTCAGGGGAGGAATATGGCCCTCAAGGTTAATATCCGGAAGGCCTTTGATACATTGAGTTATGAGTTTGTGGATGTTGTTCAGGATAGTTTTGGGTTCCCTCCTCTTTTCCGTTAGTGGATCAGCGTCATCTTTCAGTCGGCCCAGATCTATGTCCTCTTTAATGGGGAGCAACATGGGTTCTTTAGCTGCTCCCGTGGGGTTTTGCAGGGTGATCCTTTATCTCCAATTTTGTTTGGTTTGGCTGAGGAGGTTTTAAGCCGCCTTCTTTTGGATGCTGCGGATAGGGGCTTCATCGTCCGTATGCGGATGTCCCGTTCACTGCTTTTTCCTTCCCATCTCCTGTACGCCGATGATGTTCTTTTATTTTGTAAAGTTGACACACGCAGTTGCGGGATGATCGAGTCTATTCTTCAGATTTATGTTAATATCTCTGGTCAATTCTGCAATAAAGCCAAGTCCACAGTTTATTTTGGCAAAGGGGTTCCCCTTCAGTTGCGTCGTCGGCTTCAGAGGGATTTGGGCTTCTCCTCTGGTTCCCTACCTTTTGTCTATTTGGGCGTACCGGTCTTCACTGGCCGAGTCTCTTCTGTTCGACTGGTTTGCATCCGGGACCGCATTATTACTCAATTTCCTCAATGGCAGGGCATGCAGCTATATATGGCAGGCCGTATTTGTCTGGTCACCTCAGTCATTCACAGCGCGGCTATTTATAGCATGTTGATTTACAAGTGGCCGGCTAAGCTGCTGCATGATCTAGATCGTGCTTGTCGGTCCTTTATTTGGACGGGCAGCACCGCATCCAAGCCAAGGTCTTCGGTGGCTTGGAATAGAGTCTGTGCTCCTAAGGCCCAGGGTGGGTTGAACTTTAAGTCTTTCTCTCACATAAGTCAGAGCTTCATGCTTAGGTTGGGGTGGTTGTTGATCACTTCGGATTCATTGGGTTTTCAGTTGTTCCGACAACGTTATTTGGACTCCTGTTTGCGGCCTCCCTCTCCTTAGTTTTCTTCTACGATTTGGTTGGGTTCGCGTGATTCTATTCGTTTTTTGGTCAGTGACACGCATTGCTCTATTGGCTCTGGTTCCTCTATTCTCTGTTGGATGGATAGCTGACTTGGCTACCGACTCGTTGATAGGATTGGGATCCCGGCCGTGGAACAGCAGCTTCTCATGCAGCCAATTTCAGACTATTATTTTGATGACACTTGGCACTTCACTCTGAACTTTTTGCAGGCTTTTTCGGACATTGCTGTTGGCATAGTGTCTGTTCCTATCAGTGGTGGGGAGGATTGCCGGGCTTGGACTCATTCTCATTTTGGAGAAGTCTTCTCTTCGCTTGCCATGGATCATGTTCGTCCTAGCTACCCGGCTGTGTATTGGGGCAAGTGAATTTGGGCGCCGTTTATTCAGATATGCCGGTCCATTATGACTTGGCGCGTTATTCTAGGCCGGCTCCCTACGGCCAGTTCTATGCGTCGCTCTGGTTACATTGGTCCGGATTGGTGTCCTCTTTGCAGGAATGCGAGCGAGGATATTGGTCATCTATTTAGGGAGTGTGCTATTTCTATACATGTTTGGGGCTCCCTCTTCACTTGGTTCAGGGTGGATGGTTCGTCGATCCAGGAGATTGGGAGTTTGATCATTTGGGCGATGAAAAGGCCTGCGAGCAAGCAGGTGAACAATCTCTGGCGGGTTGGTGTTATGTCTTCCATTTGAAGCCTTTGGAATCTCCGGAACAGAGCTATTTTTGATGAGGCTCCGGTTTCTGCCACTACTAGAAAAACGCTCATAGATAACGAATTTTTTCCGTTATCTATGAGCAAAAAAACCGTTGTGTATAGTGGTGTTATCTATGATACGTATCATAGACAGCGGTTAAAAAACCGTTATGTATGTGAGAATAGATAACGGTACGAGACGCTCATACATAACGGTATGAAACCGTTATCTATAATGATTATACATAACGGTTTATACCGTTATGTATGAGGATTTTTCCGTTATGTTTTGTGTTTTTTTTGTTTTTTTTCCTATCATAGTTAACAGTTTTTTTTCTATACATAACGGTATGAAACCGTTATCTATAATGCTTATACATAACGGTTTATTACCGTTATATATGAGAATTTATCCGTTATTTTGTATTTTTTTTTGTTTTTTTCCCATCATAGTTAACAGTTTTTTTTACTTCTTATAACGGTTTTGACCGTTATTTTTGATAGAAATAAATTACGATTTTTTTGTACTTTTTATACTGTTATGTATTTCAACTACAACTAGCATATTTAATATTTTTTCTCGATTTTTATGTTATTTATCTCAAGAAATAAATAAATAACTTTAAAACAACAAAATGATAAAATCAACAATAACAATATTATATATCATCCAAAAAATTCATCCATTATCATCTAAATGAACCAAGTATCAAGTATACATCATCATTGCATATTTCGATTCAAAATTGAAACTACCAACTATGTTATAGCTAAAATGAAAATCTATCATACTATATGTTCTAGCACCAAATCCTCAAGAACTAGTTGATCAACCTGCTATGATAAATCTGCAACAACTAACTCAGGAGAGAACCCGACACACAAGCTCAACCTGCCAGCAGAAAAATAATGTCGCAGCCCGCCGCCTAGCTAGTGATAGCGTAGACCGGGTATCGATACGACTAAATGAAAGAAGGATCGAAGGCTGTAAAACTAAACTCGTTTGTGCGGAAGCATAGACAACTCATAACAACTTCAACATTCTTTTAGGTTATAATCATCGGCATTTCCATAAAAGTCAAACATCGGAGTTTGAGTTACGCAATCAAAAGGTCGTAATTCAAATATGTACAGGGATTCTAGTATATACAGAGTTACACAACAAAAGGTGATCGTACTATATGTATGAAGACATATAGCCGAGAGTCTATTTCTTAAATAAGCCAGGAACAGCTTCAAAAACATCATGCTGCCATAGAGGCGGAAAAGCATCAAAAGGTGATCACTCGAAACAACGATTTCCCCACCAACACCACGCCATCCTCCGTCCATGCTTAACCTGCACATTTAGAAATATATGCAGGGCGTGAGTACATAATACTCAGTGGGCAGGCGCCGAAAGACAAGAAAAGTGCTCTTAGAGCTATATGTTTGATGCTTGCCATAATCATCAGCAATACACAGAAATTAAGTTAACGTCAAAGAGGCTGTGTATGCAGTTTTCATAATCAAACATCATAAAGGAGTGTCTGCAGACAAATAATCAACATGTATGTACCGCATCTACAAATTATCATCATCAAGGTACTGAGAAGTAGGCCTCCTTCTCAAGCACCGTGACCGGCCGACCCGAAGACGGCTCTCAGTCACCTCTGTGTACACAACCCTGCTTGTGGCAGGATCTGAATTCGTCTCATCAGTAGAGGGTAACACACAAGTTCATCATTGGAAATATTGGGAAGTCAAACAATTCATAAACATCATTTTAATTCATCATTTGATAAGCTCATAGACATCAATAAATCATTTCAGAAAAACTCGTTAGTTTCATTCTCAACATAATCTCAACATACTGCCCACCTGTAGTGCTCAGCTTACTGTAGGTGGTACTCGAAGTGATCTTCACTGGCGTCCTCGACTGGTCTCTGTAGTTGTAACATCGGAGTAGTGCATGTGACAAGTGAGGAACTAGTTAGAAACTTTCTCACAAAAAGCTTAGCCTTAATCCTATATAACACTCCTCATAAACATTCTCAGCTTATCTCCGTCTAATCACTCGACTCTATGATAAAACTCTAATGTTATTCTTAACATCGCTCGGAAGGCTAGATTAAAAGCAATCAAGCACATAAGCATGCATAAACACTTAAGCATACATCTCACTCAAAAACATATCACAAGTAAGGAAACATAAGTTGACTCGGGGACCAGAGCAGAGGAATGCTCGATGGTCGGAGTGGAAAAACTCTGTCGAGTTGAGCGGGGTAGCTCGGCGAAACAGCGGAGAAATGCTTGCCAGGGCAGAGGAATCAACTTGCCCGGGCAGTGAAATCATGAACTCTCTGGCAGAGCAGCGGAGAAACGCCAGAGGAGTGGCGAACTCTCTGTTGCCAGCGGAATGGCGAACTCTCTGTCGCCAGAGGAATCAAACATCAGAGGACTCGATCGCCAGAGGACTCGATCGCCAGAGGACTCGATCGTCAGAGAAAACGAACTCCAGAGGAATCGAACTTCAGAGGAAACGAACTCCAGAGGAATCGAACTTCAGAGGAAAACGAACTCCAGAGGAATCGAACTTCAGAGGAAAACGAACTCCAGAGGAATCGAACTTCAGAAGAAACGAACTCCAGAGGAATCGAACTTCAGAGGAAAACGAACTCCAGAGGAATCGAACTTCAGAGGAAACGAACTCCAGAGGAATCGAACTTCAGAGGAAAACGAACTCCAGAGGAATCGAACTTCAGAAGAAACGAACTCCAGAGGAATCGAACTTCAGAGAAAACGAACTCGCTGACAGAGCAGCGGAGAAATGAATTCTCTGGCATGCCAGCGGGGAAACGATTTCTCTGGCATGCCCCAGGAATGACTTCTCGGTTCTGAGAACAAGGCTCAAGGCAGAATATTGAAATCAAGAGCAACTCGGAAACTCAACAACTTTGCCATCCTCAAACATCATCAAACTCATTTGGTAAAAACTCTTATCTCCAGACTCAGTTTTGCAAAATCTCATGCTCAAGCCTAAGTTTTGTAAAACACACTTTAACCACTTCAGATCATCACATAACACACAAAACATCACGTAACACATATCTCATCTTGTTTTAGAAAAGAAGGATTTTTACTGGGCACAAACCCAGGTTTTTTTTTCGAAAATGAAGAAGAGAGGAGAAGGGGAAGTTTCTCATGCTTAAAACATCTTATTGCTCACACAAATCACCACATACTTCTCACAAACAAGTCTAGACTCGAAAAGTCAGAACACTTACTCCAAAAGTTTCAAGAAAAGGGCGTCTTTATCGGTTTCTTCAGGCTATAACTCAGCAAATCTTCTTGAAGCAAGCGTGGAGAGTGTTTAAGGCTAGATTTAGCGGAGTATTTGGTCTCAGTGGTGACTGGTGAAGCTTTGAGCTTGGTCTCCAATGGAGGAGAGAGAGAAATTCGTGAGAGAGTGAAGAAGTCGAAGGGCCGAAAAGATGAGAAATGACGGAGAGAGAGAGAGACGCTTCGATTTTATCAAGAATCTCATTCCACAGGATAAGTAGCATTTAATGCTTGAATAGTAATTTGTCTCCCCTTAGCAGCAAATCAAATCGGCTATTTCCACATGTGGGAAAAAGGATAAAATAATGGTGGTGAATATAGAAGTGTGCGACGGTAATCAAACATTTATGCTAATTTTCGAAAATTATACTGACTCAAATAATATAAATGCGCACATATCATATAAATCATATAACATCAAACAATTAACTCGTAAGGTATCACATTATAAACAGATCAGCTCTCGTCATTACTCTAATCGTCATTCTAGATTAATCTTCTATATAGTGATTCTAGATCACTACCTCGACTCTATCTCTCGCACTTTGTCTCAACTCGAAAACAATTAACATCTCTATTTCACTCATCATACCATCAATCAATAACTCCCTCTCGACTCTATCGATACTATTGTAAGGTAACTAAATACGGGGTGTTACATCCTAGCCCCCTTAAGAAAATTTCGTCCCGAAATTTGTAGTACTCACCTTCGGGAAAAAGCTCGGGGTATTTCTCTTTCATCTTTTCCTCAAGTTCCCATGTTGCTTCTTCTCTGTTGTGATGTCTCCATTGTACTTTCACCAAGGAAATTGCTTTGCTTCGTAGTTGTTGAATCTTCTTGTCCAGAATGGCTTCGGGTCTCTCTTCATAGCTCAAGTCTGGTTTAAGAGATACTTCTTCCTGGTGGATAACATGTCTGGGATCAAACACATACTTCCTCAATTGTGAAACATGGAAAACGTCGTGGATATTCGCGATACTCGGCGGTAACGCAAGTCTATAGGCTACAGGGCCTACTTTCTCTAGTACATCATACGGTCCAATATACCTCGGTTTCAGTTTCCCCTTTACTCCAAAACGGTGCACTCCTCGAGATGGGGAAACTTTGAGAAAAACCTTATCACCCACATCGAAATAAATCTCTGTTCTCCTGGTGTCCGCATAAGACTTCTGGCGGTCTTGTGCTTCCTTAATCCTCTGCCGAATTTGTCGGACAACAGTGATCATCTCATCTATGGCCTCGGGACCCAATATCTTCCTTTCTCCTACTTCGTCCCAATATAGTTGATTGGAAGCTGTTGTTGTATGCAAACTCAATTAGGGGCAAAACTTGCTCCCATTGGACTCCTCGGTCCAACACAACAGTTCGAAGCATATCCTCTAAGATTTGTATGGTTCTCTCTGATTGTCCATCCGTTTGCGGATGAAACGCCGTACTAAAATTCAATTTAGTACCCAACTCCTTCTGCATGCTCGTCCAGAATCTCGATGTAAACTTTGAATCTCTATCCGACGTGATCGTCATCGGTACTCCATGCAATCGCACTATCTCGCGAATATAGACCTGAGCTAGCTTGTCAGATCCATAAGTAATTGGAATTGGGATGAAATGTGCACTCTTCGTCAATCTGTCAATGATCACCCAAATAGTTGTATTCCCTCTTTTCGACTTCGGCAATCCAGTCACAAAATCCATCGCAATATGGTCCCATTTCCACTCGGGAATCTCTAGTGGATGCAACTTCCCATAGGGTCGTTGGTGAAGTGCCTTCACCTGTTGACATGCTAAACATTTCTCAACAAAGGATGCTATCTCTCGCTTCATGCCCTCCCACCAAAACTTTGTTTTCAAGTCTTGGTACATTTTCGTACTTCCTGGGTGTGCAACGTAGGGGGTGTCATGAGCTTCGCTCATGATTTCATTCTTTAACTCTTCCACATTAGGCACACACAAGCGTCCTTCAAACATGATGGCGTTGTCTGCCGCTTCATGATATCCATCCATCTTCTCAACTCGGATCTTTGATCGTAGCTTCTCAAACTTTTCATCTTCCCTCTGCGCTGTGACTATCCTCGATCGTAGGTCGGGGGTAATACTTAGCATAGCAATCATGCTTTCTGCCGTCTGGGGTGGTATTACTACCTCTAATTTCATCTTCTCGAACTCTCTGATCAAGTTCTTCTCTCGAGTAAGGAGAAATCCTAACTCCCCTTGATTCTTCCTGCTCAACACATCGGCGACGATATTGGCTTTTCCCGGGTGGTAATTGATTCCACAATCGTAATCTTTTACCAACTCTAGCCATCTTCTTTGTCGCATGTTCAGATCCTTTTCCTCAAAGAAATATTTGAGACTCTTGTGATCTGTGTAAATCTCACACCTAACTCCATAGAGGTGGTGTCTCCAAATCTTCAAGGCGTGTACTACTGCTGCGAGCTCTAGATCGTGCGTCGGGTAATTCATCTCATGTGGTCTTAGTTGTCGTGAAGCATATGCTATTACTTTTCCTTCTTGCATAAGCACGCATCCTAGACCATTCTTCGACGCGTCCGTGTAAACAGCATACTCCTTATCTGCCTTGGGTACGGATAACACCGGGGCAGTGGTGAGTCTCTTTTTCAGCTCCTGAAAACTTCGTTCACAATCATCCGTGCACTCGAACTTAACTTCCTTCTTTAGCAAGTGCGTCAATGGCTTGGCAATTTTTGAAAAGCCCTCAATAAATCGTCGATAATAACCTGCCAATCCTAGGAAACTTCGGACCTCATGTGGCGTAGTCGGCGATCTCCACTCTTGTACTGCTTGTACTTTCGCCGGATCTACCTCAATCCCTCTCGCCGAAATGATATGGCCGAGAAAATTTACTTCTCCGAGCCAAAACTCGCATTTGCTGAACTTAGCATAAAGCTTTTCAGCTCGCAGTCTCTCCAAAACAATCCTCAGATGCTCCTCATGCTCTTGTTTACTCTTTGAGTAAATCAAGATATCGTCTATGAACACTAACACGAACTTATCCAAGTATTCGTGGAAGACTCTGTTCATAAGATCCATAAATACTGCAGGGGCATTCGTTAGTCCGAAAGGCATAACTGTGAACTCATAATGTCCATATCTCGTGCGAAAAGCCGTCTTCGGAATGTCATCTGCTCGTACCTTCAATTGATGATATCCCGTTCTCAAATCGATTTTTGAAAACGTGCATGCTCCTTGAAGTTGGTCGAATAAATCGTCGATCCGGGGCAACGGATATTTATTCTTCAACGTTACTTTGTTTAGCTCTCGGTAGTCGATACACAACCTCAGGCTGCCATCTTTCTTCTTGACAAAAAGGACCGGCGCTCCCCACGGGGAAACACTAGGTCGAATGAAACCCATGTCTAGGAGCTCCTGGAGTTGCAGCTTCAATTCTTGCAACTCTGCAGGGGCCATCCTGCATGGCGCTTTCGACATCGGTGCGACTCCAGGTTCGAGATCTATCGTAAACTCGAGCTGTCGATCAGGTGGTAAACCTGGCAAAGTTTCAGGGAAAACATCTTTGTACTCTTGCACTATTGGTACGTCATCAATATCCGCTTGGGATTCTTCCTTCTGGTTCAAATACACAACATATGCAGTCGTGTCCTTCCTTCGCAAAAGCTTCTTGGCTCGCAAAGCCGAGATAATCGGCGTCTTCTTCCATTTTCCTTCAATGCCAATGAAGGCAGTAGGCTCTTGGCCAGGTGGCTGGAATGATATTTGTCTCTCCTTGCATTGTATCTTTGCATGGTTCTCTTCCAACCAGTCCATTCCCAAAATTATAGCTAAGTGCCACATAGGCATCACCCTCAGATTCTTAGCCTCGAGCTTCAACGTTCCTAATTCAAATTCTACGTTAGGACAAACGTGTGACACCATAGTAGTTCTGCCTATAGGTGTAGTCACTCTCAAACATTGTGGAGCAGACTCTACTTTCAGTTCTAAAGTATCTACACACGTGTGAGAGATAAAAGAATGTGACGCTCCAGTGTCGAACAAAACTACTATGGATACGCCTTTCATCTCGCCTATACCTGTCAAATTTCCCCGATTCTGGTCTTGAGCTTTCTGATTGATCGCGAACATTCGTTGATGATGTTGCTGTTGATTCGCCTGCGGCCCAGTTGGTTGTCTTCCCGGCTGCTGTTGTCGGTGCATTGGCTGCTGGCGTACTGGCTGTGGTAGCGGTAGGACTCCTTCCATGGCCTTGAGCTACGGCTGGAACGGTCTCTGTCTTCCACCGGTTCCACTTTGCTGTCGGTTCGGGCATTGGTTGGAGTAATGCCCGATTCTGCCACAGGTGAAGCAGCTGTTCGTTCCCATTCTGCATTCTCCCAAATGTAGCTTATTGCATTTGGGGCAGGGAGGTACTCCTCTTGGTCCTTGTGCTGCTGCCGCTGGGGCTGCATACTGTCGTTTCTCTTTGCCTTGAGAAAAAGGTGGCGCATTTTGACCTTGCCACGGCTTCTCGGGACCTTGGTTTCTCTCGTCCCACTTCCTTTTTCCCTTCTGCCCTTGTCCATGAAAGGTTTGACTCCCCGATTGAACATTCGGGTTTGAAAGGGGGACAGAGGGTTGACTCGTCTTCTCTGGCTGCATTGCCAGCTCCATGTCTAGTGCTCGGTTTAGTGCTTCGGCATACGTGAGTGCGCTCTGACTTGCTAAGACAACTCGAAATTCTTGCTTTAAACCGGCACAGAACAACTCTGACATCTTTTCATCCGTATCCACTCGATATGGTGCATATCGAGCCAAGTCACAGAAACAACGGTCATATTCAGCTACCGTTTTATTTCCTTGCTTCAGACTCGCAAACTCCATTTCTTTCCTTCTGCGATAGCTACGCGGTATATATTTCTCGCAGAGAGCTGTTTTGAATTGCTCCCACGTAAGCTCATCTATTTGCTCTGGGGTCAAAGTCTTCTGTTTGGCCTCCCACCAAAATCTGCGGACCCCTTCAGCTGGTAAGTCATGCACATAAGGCGCTCAGCATCATTGCATCTAAGGAACCTAAAGATCCTTTCCATACTTCTGATCCATTCTTCTGTTTCAGCGGGGTCTCCGGCTCCACTGAAAGTAGGTGGATTTTGTCGGAGGAAGAGCTCTTCTACTCTCCTCTCTTGCTGTGGAGGAGGTGGAGGTGGTGGCGTAGGGTCTCTCTGTTCTTCCTCCTCCTCTTCTACTCGATTCCGATTTGCCTTCTCGGGGGCATACTATAAGGAAAGGAAAATTCGCATCAACCTCAGAAACAAACTCTCTATGCTACAGTGCAGAGCAGAGAAACGATTTATATAAAAAGTCAGAGGGGGCATGGTCCATCAGAGGAAACAACATATCAGAGCAGAGGAATCCCTCCTCAGCGGAATCAATCATCAGCGGAATCGTTCAACAGCGGGATCACTAGTCAGTGCAGCGAAATCAAAAAGCCAGAGGAACGGTCTCGCCAGAGGAAATCACTTTTCCAGCGAAGTCTTTTCGCCAGTGGACTTACTTCGCCAGCGGACTTGTTTTGCCAGCGGACTCGTTTTGCCAGCGGACTCGTTTCCGCTCTGGCGCAGATATCTCGGCGCTCTCATCTCATCTAATTTCTTTCCTCTAACGTAAACTCTCTTTACCTCTACTCTATCGTGTTCTCATCATCTCAAAACTCTCATTTATTGATTACTCAATTCTATCATCGCTCATTAAGTCAAGCAACATTATCATCAAATCAGGCGACATCAAGTAGAACATATACATACATAGAAAATTGCCTCTTTGAGGTCTTTTCACAAAAGTTGGGATCTATTTACATCCAAAACAATCCCTATTTTTACAATGATACCCCTTCTACACAGGCATCATTATACTAAGCATTTATAAATGCGTACTTCTATACTATTTCGTCTATGTTCATCATCAAGCATCTCAAAAGGCATAATAACATCTATGCTAATCAGTACAATCATCGCCCACCATCAGCTCCGGGCGCTCCACTCTCTACTTCATCACCTTGTCTGTCTTCTCTCAGCTCAGCCTCTCCATCCTCATATTCATCAATTAAGCGAAAAACGCTATCATCGTCCGTCTCATCTTCCACGTCAGTATCCATCATTGGCCCGTACACAGGTATCTCGGGAACAGGCACCCACGTCTCTTCGCCATTAGCGGCAGTCTTCCGCTGCAGTGGCCGAGTCCGACCGTAGCCAACCGTCATCGCAGGAGTTTCCTCCTCGGATTCTTCTTCATCACTATCAAGTCGGGCAGGGCGTGATCCTCCCTCCTGGGCATCTCGCGATGGCGAAAACAGAATCGCGTGCATCATCGTCTGAAAAGCCAAGGTGCCCAGCTCAGGCAAAGGAGCAACCCTTGGATATGGGTTAAAGGGGACAATCTCAATTGGCTTCGTAGAAACAATTGGCTGCTCGGCAACCACAACAGTCGGTGTCGTTTCAGAGGGCGGTAATGGCAGAGGTGCCGTCACCGTAGAAAAATCCCATGATGGGAAATTTGCATTGGGAAATGGCATGAATGTTAAAGATGAGAATGGATCATGATCCCTCACAGGGGAATAAGTTTTAAAAGCAATCGGCGCTGAGACAACAGGCTCAGACGTAACGGAAATAGGATCAGCTGGAGGTGGAGGAATAATTGGATAGGGCTCTGTTGGCAGTGGGGGTGCCTCTTCTGCTCCTCCTGGCGCTGGTCCATTCAAGTTCCCATAAGGCGGTGAAGGTGGATCACCGAAAGCAAAGTAGCGATAACTAATCATCGCAATGAACCCACGGAAGTCGACGCCCAAGTAGCGCCTGAAATCATTCCAGAAGATGTAGTGGGGTACTAGGGAAGTTACCCATTCTTGCCACTCCCCAGGGAGCTGCGGAATCAGGTGCGTAATGGCCTCAGCCTCGCCGATGCCACAAGATGTAGCCTCCATCCAGCGGCTATGGTAACGCACAAGGAATTCTCCGAGTGTATCACCCTCTTGAGGTCCAGTAGTCCTGAACCAATTTCGCATCGCCTCGCGATATTGCCTTTGCGTCGCTGTATTCTCTCGACTCTGCATCCTGTAATATTAACATTGTGTTCATAAAAAGTGAACGTAGCACCCGTCTGGTATTCCTCAATCAACAACATACTCGTTCTCTTTTGGTACGGTGGTGCCACGGCTACACTAGCCTCAAAATCTCCCCATAAAAGGGACAAGTGTTGCCTCTTGTCATACTCCATCTCCTCAAGCATTTTCATCATTAAGCCATTTCATTAACTCATTAGCAGATACAAGCTCGAAACTTATCATAGAAGCAGTAAAGAACATCAAAACATCAAGATCATCAAAACATCAAAACATCAAAAACATCATGAACATCAAAACATCAAAACTCTTACCTCGATAAGCAGGCGGAGATGGGGTGTTGGGGTGTTGTTGCTAGTCTAAGATTCAAATTTAGACTAGGACTCCTTTTAAGGATAGGTGTTAGCAATGTCCGACTTAGTCAAGAAACATACTCAGAGCAGACGATCTGCTCTGATACCACTCTGTCGCAGCCCGCCGCCTAGCCAGTGATAGCGTAGACCGGGTATCGATACGACTAAATGAAAGAAGGATCGAAGGCTGTAAAACTAAACTCGTTTGTGCGGAAGCATAGACAACTCATAACAACTTCAACATTCTTTTAGGTTATAATCATCGGCATTTCCATAAAAGTCAAACATCGGAGTTTGAGTTACGCAATCGAAAGGTCGTAATTCAAATATGTACAGGGATTCTAGTATATACAGAGTTACACAACAAAAGGTGATCGTACTATATGTATGAAGACATATAGCCGAGAGTCTATTTCTTAAATAAGCCAGGAACAGCTTCAAAAACATCATGCTGCCATAGAGGTGGAAAAGCATCAAAAGGTGATCACTCGAAACAACGATTTCCCCACCAACACCACGCCATCCTCCGTCCATGCTTAACCTGCACATTTAGAAATATATGCAGGGCGTGAGTACATAATACTCAGTGGGCAGGCGCCGAAAGACAAGAAAAGTGCTCTTAGAGCTATATGTTTGATGCTTGTCATAATCATCAGCAATACACAGAAATTAAGTTAACGTCAAAGAGGCTGTGTATGCAGTTTTCATAATCAAACATCATAAAGGAGTGTCTGCAGACAAATAATCAACATGTATGTACCGCATCTACAAATTATCATCATCAAGGTACTGAGAAGTAGGCCTCCTTCTCAAGCACCGTGACCGGCCGACCCGAAGACGGCTCTCAGTCACCTCTGTGTACACAACCCTGCTTGTGGCAGGATCCGAATTCGTCTCATCAATAGAGGGTAACACACAAGTTCATCATTGGAAATATTGGCAAGTCAAACAATTCATAAACATCATTTTAATTCATCATTTGATAAGCTCATAGACATCAATAAATCATTTCAGAAAAACTCGTTAGTTTCATTCTCAACATAATCTCAACATACTGCCCACCTGTAGTGCTCAGCTTACTGTAGGTGGTACTGGAAGTGATCTTCACTTGCGTCCTCGACTGGTCTCTGTAGTTGTAACATCGGAGTAGTGCATGTGACAAGTGAGGAACTAGTTAGAAACTTTCTCACAAAAAGCTTAGCCTTAATCTTATATAACACTCCTCATAAACATTCTCAGCTTATCTCCGTCTAATCACTCGACTCTATGATAAAACTCTAATCTTATTCTTAACTTCGCTCGGAAGGCTAGATTAAAAGCAATCAAGCACATAAGCATGCATAAACACTTAAGCATACATCTCACTCAAAAACATATCACAAGGAAGGAAACATAAGTTGACTCGGGGACTAGAGCAGAGGAATGCTCGGTGGTCGGAGTGGAAAAACTCTGTCGAGTTGAGCGGGGTAGCTCGGCGAAACAGCGGAGAAATGCTTGCCAGGGCAGAGGAATCAACTTGCCCGGGCAGCGAAATCATGAACTCTCTGGCAGAGCAGCGGAGAAACGCCAGAGGAGTGGCGAACTCTCTGTTGCCAGCGGAATGGCGAACTCTCTGTCGCCAGAGGAATCAAACGTCAGAGGACTCGATCGCCAGAGGACTCGATCGTCAGAGGAAACGAACTCCAGAGGAATCGAACTTCAGAGAAAACGAACTCCAGAGGAATCGAACTTCAGAGAAAAACGAACTCCAGAGGAATCAAACTTCAGAGGAAAACGAACTCCAGAGGAATCGAACTTCAGAAGAAACGAACTCCAGAGGAATCGAACTTCAGAGGAAAACGAACTCCAGAGGAATCGAACTTCAGAGGAAACGAACTCCAGAGGAATCGAACTTCAGAGGAAAACGAACTCCAGAGGAATCGAACTTCAGAAGAAACGAACTCCAGAGGAATCGAACTTCAGAAGAAACGAACTCCAGAGGAATCGAACTTCAGAGAAAACGAACTCGCTGACAGAGCAGCGGAGAAATGAATTCTCTGGCATGCCAGCGGGGAAACGATTTCTCTGGCATGCCCCAGGAATGACTTCTCGGTTCTGAGAACAAGGCTCAAGGCAGAATATTGAAATCAAGAGCAACTCGGAAACTCAACAACTTTGCCATCCTCAAACATCATCAAACTCATTTGGTAAAAACTCTTATCTCCAGACTCAGTTTTGCAAAATCTCATGCTCAAGCCTAAGTTTTGTAAAACACACTTTAACCACTTCAGATCATCACATAACACACAAAACATCACGTAACACATATCTCATCTTGTTTTAGAAAAGAAGGATTTTTACTGGGCACAAACCCAGGTTTTTTTTTTCGAAAATGAAGAAGAGAGGAGAAGGGGAAGTTTCTCATGCTTAAAACATCTTATTGCTCACACAAATCACCACATACTTCTCACAAACAAGTCTAGACTCGAAAAGTCAGAACACTTACTCCAAAAGTTTCAAGAAAAGGGCGTCTTTATCGGTTTCTTCAGGCTATAACTCAGCAAATCTTCTTGAAGCAAGCGTGGAGAGTGTTTAAGGCTAGATTTAGCGGAGTATTTGGTCTCAGTGGTGACTGGTGAAGCTTTGAGCTTGGTCTCCAATGGAGGAGAGAGAGAAATTCGTGAGAGAGTGAAGAAGTCGAAGGGCCGAAAAGATGAGAAATGACGGAGAGAGAGAGAGACGCTTCGATTTTATCAAGAATCTCATTCCACAGGATAAGTAGCATTTAATGCTTGAATAGTAATTTGTCTCCCCTTAGCAGCAAATCAAATCGGCTATTTCCACATGTGGGAAAAAGGATAAAATAATGGTGGTGAATATAGAAGTGTGCGACGGTAATCAAACATTTATGCTAATTTTCGAAAATTATACTGACTCAAATAATATAAATGCGCACATATCATATAAATCATATAACATCAAACAATTAACTCGCAAGGTATCACATTATAAACAGATCAGCTCTCGTCATTACTCTAATCGTCATTCTAGATTAATCTTCTATATAGTGATTCTAGATCACTACCTCGACTCTATCTCTCGCACTTCGTCTCAACTCGAAAACAATTAACATCTTTATTTCACTCATCATACCATCCATCAATAACTCCCTCTCGACTCTATCGATACTATTGTAAGGTAACTAAATACGGGGTGTTACAAATAATCCAAATAAATTATGTGGAATAAAAGAGTAGCTCCAAGAGCTCAATGGTCAAGTCCACCTTCAATCAAGAACATTACAAAGTACAAAAAATTAAAAAAAAGGTAACGCAGACAACCATATAACACATTCTATCATGATAATTCATATAACCTTTGCGACAAAACCATGTAACACATTCTATCATGATAATTCATATAACCTTTGCAATCACTTGAGCAGTCCATGGTGACAACACACCACAACACAGATCAATAAGAACACATGATGCTTTGAGCTGTCAACGCCATGAAGTGCAAGTATTTCATTATTATACAAAGAAATCGAGTAAAAAAGAAAGAAAGAAAAAAAAAGCCTGTTCCTCAAAAAACTCATGCACAAGCAGTTTAGTAAGTATACTATGAAGCATCAGAAACATCAATTCTAAAAAGTGTAGGCTTTCCACATAGACGCAGCAAGCAACTGAACTTTAAACATATTGAGTAGCAAGTAACAGGCACAGCTCCACTTAGTATAAACCTCAATTCTAAAACCTAAGTGGAAAGATTTCTACAATATCTAGTCACTCATGATATTATAAACTATTTCTATCAATCAAACTCAACAATGCCTGCATCATATCTACTCTCTCAATCAAGGTCTTCAATATAAAACTTGTTATACCAATTTGTCACGTGACACATACCAGATCTTGGCTGTCAGATAACAACTTCAAACTCCTTCAATAAGAAATTAAGGAAGACCAATCATCTTAGTCTAGGAAAAGCTATTATAGTGCAGATAGGATAAACAATTCACATATCAAATTATTAAAAAGTTAACTACAAATGTCCAGATGCCTGCTTCATATGGTGGCAAAATAATTGTGAGCGATTGGATTTCTCGTACTATTATAAACTGCAGCTAAAGCAAATCTAACAAAACCTATACTAAAAATTATACCACAGTGACATACAATAGCAGTTTTTGGAAGATTTCAGCCACAAATCCCATAAAACTCAAGCATAAAGGACTATCTTCTTAACTCAAAATTTGAAACCATATGCAGCGGAATCCTTACCACTCAATCAAACATACATCAGCATATAACAAATCATAACGTAATCGGTGCTATTCGATTAACAAATATCACAGACATTATATGTGGATTTATTCTCACGATGATTATATTCAGAGTTACAACAGAAGACATCAATATATTTCCAGAGAGAGGTACAATGAGGAAAGCGAAGAATTTACTGTAACACCCCGTATTTTGAGAAACTATTTGTGCCCTAGCTCGTATTTAAATTGAGTTTTAAATAGTAGCTAGAGGAATTATGCACGTGGGCGAATAAATGAGATAAGAATTATTTTTGAGAATTATAGAAGGCGATATTATTTTCTCGGGCCTTATAAATCGTATTATTGAGAAACCCATCTTCGCCCTATATTTTTATTGAGATATCTATGTGATATTAATATTTTACGTGGTAGAATATTCACATATGATTTTTGATGCATCGTTATTATGATATTGTAATATCATAATTGAGATAAGTTTTTCCCGCACGGAGGTAAATATATTTCCGTGGGATATATTCCTACACACTAAATTAGTGATGTAAGTCATTCAAGCATATAAGTATATATACATCTCTCGATCTCTCTCACTCTCTCTCACTCTCTCTATCTCTCGACCTCTCTCACTCTCTCTATCTCTCGACCTCTCTCAATCTCTCTCACTCTTTCTCTCGGTCTTACTCTCTCCCTCACGCACTCCCTCCCCTCTCCCTCATTACTCCTTTCTTCACCATCAATGAAGCACACATGCAAGCATTAACAACTCCCCTAAGTAGCCAACCTAGTTTAGCCAACACAATCCCTTATTTTGAGGTCACACATGCACATGCACAATCTTTCTCCCCTCCCTCATGCTCGGCTCTCTCTCTTCTCTCTTCTCTCCTTCTCTCTTCTCATTCTCATGCACCATTAAGAGGATGACATACTCACCATTTATCATCCCATTTAATTACAAGATACACATTGAATGAAGAAATCCCTCCATCACATCATCTCATCAAAGCTCATCAAAGCAAGCTTCCCTCTCTCCTTTTTTTTACTCCCTTCGGCAGCCCCCTCCCCTCCTTACTCCACCACACTTCTCTCCTTGTTTCACCATTTTTGGAAAGGATTAAGGAAGCCAAAAGTGCTACCCTCACCCCAAGCTATCAAGTGTACTTCAATCTTCAAGATCAAGCTCCAAGCATACTACGCATCATCTTCTACTCCACCTCCATTGATCTTGTTGGTAGCAACCTCAATCTCCTCTTATGTTATATATATATT
This sequence comes from Salvia miltiorrhiza, assembly GCF_028751815.1. NCBI lineage: Eukaryota > Viridiplantae > Streptophyta > Magnoliopsida > Lamiales > Lamiaceae > Salvia > Salvia miltiorrhiza. The sequence goes on along the minus strand of NC_080389.1, from coordinate 32,339,507 downwards.
CTCCTTGATGTATAAGCATGTATATTGAAGTATATTGAAGCATGATAATCCCCTCTCTACTCTTGTAATTCTCGAAAATTTTGATAAAAGAAAGCATGATGAATTCTTTCAACTTTCCACTACCTTCATGTGTTCATACACCTCTACATGTTAGATGCATGAGAGGAAGAGATATATTTCTTGAGAACCCTTGAAAGGGCTATATGTTATGATAAGTGAAGCATGATGAGTTCTTAGTAAGAAAATGCATGAGTATGGTGATGAAAGTATAGATCTAAGGTGATATGTGCATATGTGATAATTTCAACCATTTTGAGAAGTTTTCTTACGTTCTGGACTGATCAGTCGACGAGGTTTCCCTCGTTCAAAAATCTTCAAAATTTTACAGAGTGTAGATATATGTGTCTTGAGGACGCTGGTAAAATTTCAAGTCATTTGGACTTCGTTTACTACCTTTTTAAAATGTAAAACTTTTACTGCACATTTCCGCCGGAAATCTAGAAGGGCAGTCCCTTGAGTCACACTTTTCAGTGACCTCCAAAAATATTCAGCCTCCAAAATTTTTATGGTAGAAAGATACATGTGTTGTACAGATGCGTGTAAAATTGCAAACCCTTTGGCCAACGTTTACTATTTTTCAAAAATCCTAGCTTCCAGTCGTGCAAAACTGCCGAATCTGGTAGACTGTGGAAAAACACCCATATCTCTTAAACCACTTGGAGTTTTTCACTCTACTTTTTTTTAAACGAAGCTAGACTCAAAGAGGTTTTCATCAGTATAAGTCTTGAATCCAGGAGATTCCTGAGTTAAAGCAGTTTATTCGTTAAAGTTGAGACAGAACAGAATGTTAAACTGGAAGTGTCCGAAAATTTTACCTTGATTTTGTGTTAAGAATTTTCAAAGAGCTTTGGTGGAATTATACACCATGATATGGCATGAAAATGCTACTAGAAAGTTTTATAAATATTTTCCAAAGCTCACATGAATATTTGAGAATTTCCTTACAAGGAAAAAGATTTCAAGTTCATAGAATGACTTTTAAGTCATTTGACTATTGAGATAATTCATTTATATTATGTGAAATATTTGTTTATTTGATGCATGAATGACTAAGTGATTTATTTGAATGCTATTTACCTAGGATTGAGAGTCTTTTAATTGGATAAGATATCCAATTAGAGTGGGAGGTCCAATTGGGTAAATAGTGGAGAAGTTATAAGATGAGATTAAGCATATGCTGAAAGTATAAGTATTGAGATATTAGTTAGATGAAATTCTAACTAGAGTTTATTTTGTCACATGGCAATCTAAACCACGTGCGCCACTAAAGGTTCGAGTGACAGCCGGCGTTAGTACGACCCCGAGCGTTGTGTCATCGACTCCTGAGACAGGTGGGCTTTATTCTAACTCTATTATGGAAAGCTACCATAATAATGAGTTCAAATGCAAAGTATTATGAAAATAAAGCATGATGAAGCATTATCGATGAGTACTATGAAAATGAAGTATGTTGAAGCATTATTGATGCATATTATGAAAATTGTCATCTTGCCATATATATTATTGATGAGAATGAGATATGGTATGTTGCCTCTATGAAAGACATGATTATGATCATGATGCAAGATATCGGCCTTTGACTGATTTATATGACAGTAAAGGTTTTGTGCGCAGAGGTGATCGTGAGCCGTCTCTAGTCGGCCGGTCACGGTGATTTGAAGGAGGCCTCCTTCTCTTCACCTAGTATATATATGTTATATGAGTTCTCATAGTTGGCACATACCGTGAATATATAATGTCTGCAGACTAATGATATTATTATGATGATGCAAATGAGTTTATGACAGAAAAACGTGAACAGGTATTTTAAACCTCATGTAAATCCTGTTGATGCATTGAAAAGGGCAAGATTGACATATAGCTCTAAGAGCAACATTTCAATTATTTCCGGCATGAGTCCACTGAGTGCTTTTTGGTACTCAGCCCTGCATGTATTTCTAAATGTGCAGGTCTGGCTTGGCGCGAGGATGGGTGAAGGCTGTTGGAATTGTCAGTTGGCTATGTCTTTCCTATGTCTCATTCTTATCCTTATAAGCTTTGACTCTATAAGAATTTGAACTCCCTGCTATATGTCTTCACACATATAGTAACGCATCTCGCTGCACAACTCTGATGAAATTCCTTATTTAATTCGCTTACGCCTGTAATATCCCATAAGGGAAATACTTCTCAAACCCTTGCTAAGTTTCAATTGCTTAATTATGTTTACCCAAGCTGGTAATTATTTAGTCTTAACATCTTTCTTGAAAATGAGCAAAGTTTGCAATTGCTTCCGCTAAAACAAGATGTATTTCTATTTCTTTCACTATTTCTTTTATTAGTCGTACGATACTTGGTATACGCTATCACTGGCTATATCGGGCTGCGACAGAGTGGTATCAGAGCAGCTCGTCTGCTCTGAGTATAATCTCTTATAGAGTCTTTTCTTGATTGAGTCTAAGCTAGAGTCTTAGACTAAAAGAGCTATGTCACTGACAAGAGCCAACACCCCATCTCCGCCAGCTTGACGAGGTATGCAAAGTTAAAGTTAAAGTTACTTATGAGCATGAGATATGCAATTGATTAAGTTAAAGTTGCTTATGAGCAAGAGTTATTTACATGCAATTGATGAAGCAGTTGAGAAAGCAATATTTATAAGTTGAGGAAAAGGCACGATTAGTGCATGATGCAATGTTATTGATACTTGTTTTGGTTGATTTAATAAGAAAGATGGTGGAATTTTTATCGGAATCAATGTTGATACCGATGCACTATGAGAATCATAGAGGAACATCAACAAGCAAGTATGTTATTGAGTACTAAACGAGTAAGTCATTCTTGACTTAGTTTGAATAACACGAGTTGTTATTTTGTTTATAGCATGGCAGAGAGTTTCGATATAGTACAGGCTTTCTATGACTGTACTCTGGAGCACCATGAGACTATTGGAGAGTTCTTGACCCGCTTCCACCATAGGTGGATAGATGCCGTAGAGTATGGGGTCACAGCGCAGCAGGCCATGCAGATATTACCACATAGGATGCCACCCCACTGGCAGGCCTGGTGTCATTTTATCGCCCCAGACTTCTATAGCCCGTTGGCACCGGGAGGTTTTGAGGTGCGATTTCTGGAGTACCTATCCATTCTGTTGAGCCGGTTCGTGATTTATGCGAACCCACCCTATTTTTATCTGACGGAGAGTGACACCCGAGAGGGTGAGGCAGAGAGCCAGCCTCAGGGTCTTCCTGAGACTGAGGATCCCCTTATGGCATTGGGACTAGAGCTCCTTAGCTCCCAGCCGATTGATGACCCTATTCCTGCACTTCCTCAGGGCACTCTGCCCGAGGAAGAGATTTCTCCTATGGATGTCTTGGACCCTCACTACCTCATGTATTCTCCCGGGATGTACTCCCCGACTTTTGGATATCTATCCTTTGTTACCCCTATGACCATCGACACCACTGAGGCCATCGATACCACTGAGCAGCTGATGAGCCCCATCCGCGAGACGCTTCCTGTTCCTCCTCTCCCTGCTGTTGGAGAGGGTGAGATCACTATGGCCGATGTTGACCCACTCGCACCAGGGCCGTCACGACCCCCGGGGATGGCTAGAGACCCGGAGGACGACGCAGGATCTGTCCCGGTTATTGGGACTCTCACCTCACAGCCCTTGGATCTTCCTAGCATGGGCCTGGCCTTCGAGACGGACGTTCCTCGAGGAGACCCGATTCGGGAGAGAGCCGCCTTCGACCCGTTCCACCGTGCTGACTCTGATAGTGAGGACGGCGTGCCGTATGTGCCTCGATTGGGTGACGCTCGAGAGGACGATGGTGATGATGCTACGGAGGATGGGAGTGACGATGGTAGCAGGGATGAGGGTAGAGGTCATGGGTGGATATGGTTTTGATATGATAGTATTGAGTAGTGATGCATATGTATATGGTAGCTTTGTTTAAATAGCCCATAGTTTTGGCTGGCATTGGATAGTTCTATCCCAGGCCAGGGCTTGTACTTATTTTGTTAGGCCCCTATAGTACACGGGTAACGGATAGTATCTGTACCCAGTTGTAGGGCTGCTTGTACATAGACGCAGTGTTGATGCAGTAGCTAGGTCTTTAACAGAGTAGTACTTTGTACTGACCTATAGCAGTATATAGATCACAGTATACACTTTTGTACAAAAGAAGTCCTCGCTGAGGCAATTTTCACGGTATATACATGATGGGCCAAAGTGGCCATTTTTGACTAAATGAGAAAATTGATTACTTATTTTGATGCATTGTTATGTAGTAATTGACAATTTGTATACATTGATTGAAAACCGAGTACTTTGATGCATTGAGTATACTCTATGTGATGATATATATATATATATATATATATATATGAGATGCATGATATGTTGTGAAATACTCAGCTATGAGACTAGAGTATGAGAAGCCTTGTCACATAGAGGAACTTATCTTATGACCCAAACTTGTAGATTGTCATAATGCCTCCACGAAGAGTGTACAGAAATGTACCCGTGAATGAGGAAGAACCCAGAGAACCTACGCCGCCGCCCCCACCTCAAGATAGGAGGGTGGAAGAACTTTTCTTAAGACAGAACCCACCGACTTTCGCAGGCACGGGAGACCCTGCCGAAACGGAAGAATGGATTCGTGCTATGGAACGAATCTTTCGATTTTTGAGATGCAACGACGCAGAACGTCTTATGTGCATGTCTTACCAATTGAAAGGAACCGCCGATTATTGGTGGGAAGCAAAGCAGAAAACTATGGCCCCAGAGCAGTTAGATGAACTCACTTGGGAGCTTTTTAAGACTGCTCTGTGTGAGAAGTTCATACCCAGAAGCTATAGGAAAAAGAAGGAGATGGAGTTTACCACATTAAAGCAAGGGAATAAAACTGTAGTGGAGTACGATCGACTATTCTGCGATCTGGCCCGCTATGCACCGTATAGAGTGGATACGGATGAGAAGATGTCCGAGTTGTTTTGCGCCGGACTGCGACAGGAGATAAGAGTTGTATTGGCTAGTCAAACGGCACTTTCCTACGCCGAGGCCTTGAATAGAGCTCTAGATATGGAGCTAGCAATGCAACCGGAGAAAGCAGCACACGCACCAACGCCTCCATCAGCTCAATATACGCAAGTATCAAACACTCCCTACTCTAACCAAGGACAGAAAGGAAAACGCAAATGGGAAAATCGTGGAAATGAGGGTAAAAAGCCATGGCAAGGTCAGAATGTCCAGCCTCCATTCGTGAAAGGCGATAAATCTTTTTATGGTGGACCAGCGACCTCACACCCCGGACACCAAGGGATACCCCCTTGTCCTAAGTGCAACAAGTTACACACAGGAGTGTGCAGAGCTGGAAACCCAAATTGTTTCACTTGTGGAAAACCAGGGCATTACTCGAGCTAGTGCCCCAACAGACAGCAAGGGATGAGTGGAGGAAGACCCAATCAGTTTCCAACCCCACAGCTCAGGGCAATGGAAGGAATTCTTCCTCTACCTCAACCACTACAGCAACAACCTTTTCGCCGTCCAAACCAGCCTCATAAGCAGCTACCTGCACCGCAAGCAGGAAGACCACCGCAATATCAAAGGATGTATGCTATCAATCAGAAGAATCAGGATAAGAATCAAGGAAACCTAACAGGTATTGGGGAACTGAAAGGTGTACCCATTGTTATTCTCTTTGATACAGGAGCATCACATTCTTTCATCTCATATACCTGTGTGGATACGTTAGAGCTGAATGTAGAACCAGCCCAGCTACACTTAAGGGTAGCCACTCCCTTAGGAAAGATCACCACCGTTACACATGTGTGTCCTAACTTGGCATTCGAATTAGGACCTCTTAAGCTTAAGGCTAAGATATTGAGACTTATGCGCATGTGGACCACAGACATCATTTTGGGAATGGACTGGTTAGCAGAACACCATGCGGTGATACAGTGCGAGCAGAGACGGATATCATTCCAGCCACCAGGCGTGGAACCTACATGTTTTTACGCCATCAATAGAAAAGGAAGAAGACACTTATCATCTCTGCAGTGCAAGCGAACAAGATATTAAAAGAAAAGGGCGCGACAGCATATTTAGTATACTTGAACCAAGAAGAGGAAACACAAATAAAGATTGAAGATGTAACTATAGTGCGGGAGTATCAAGACGTTTTCCCTGAGATTCTACCAGGTCTACCCCCGAACCGACAATTGGAATTCACGATCGATTTGGAACCTGAAGCAGCACCAATATCCAAAGCACCATATAGGATGGCCCCAGCAGAATTGCAAGAACTGAAGTTGCAACTACAAGAGTTGTTGGACATGGGATTCGTTCGACCCAGTGCTTCGCCTTGGGGAGCACCGGTCCTGTTTGTCAAAAAGAAAAATGGAAGTTTAAGATTGTGTATCGATTACCGGGAATTGAACAAGGTGACCCTAAAGAACAAGTATCCTTTGCCACGTATAGACGATTTGTTTGATCAACTTCGAGGAGCACGCGCTTTCTCAAAGATAGATTTAAGGACAGGGTATCACCAATTGAGGATACGACCTGAGGATATTCCAAAGATAGCATTCCACACGAGATACGGACACTATGAGTTCATAGTGATGCCTTTTGGATTAACAAATGCCCCCGCCGTATTCATGGATCTCATGAATCGAGTGTTTCACGAATATTTAGATCAATTCGTGTTGGTATTCATAGACGACATCTTGATTTACTCAAAGAATGAGAAGGATCATGAAGAGCACCTCAGAACTGTGCTAGAGAAGCTAAGAGCTGAAAAGCTTTATGCTAAGTATAGCAAATGTGAGTTTTGGCTACGAGAAGTCAATTTCTTAGGCCACGTCATTTCAGCTGCAGGAATCAAAGTGGATCCTGCCAAGGTTCGAGCAGTGCAAGAATGGAGAGCACCAACGACACCTCACGAAATTCGTAGCTTCCTAGGATTAGCGGGCTGCTATCGTCGTTTTATACAAGATTTCTCCAAAATAGCCAAGCCTATAACTCATCTGCTCAAGAAAGAAGTCAAATTCTTGTGGACGGACGAATGTGAACAAAGCTTTCAAGAATTGAAGAAGAGGTTGACCACCGCCCCCGTACTAGCCGTCCCAGAAGCAAACAAGGAGTATACCATCTTTACAGACGCATCAAAGAAAGGACTAGGTTGTGTACTAATGCAAGAGAGAAAGGTAATAGCTTACGCCTCGCGACAGCTGAGGCCACACGAAGCAAATTACCCGACACATGACCTAGAGCTAGCAGCAGTAGTGCACGCATTGAAAATTTGGAGACACCACCTTTATGGAGTAAGGTGTGAAATTTACACCGACCATAAAAGTCTCAAATATTTCTTTGAACAGAAGGACCTGAATATGAGACAAAGATAATGGCTAGAATTGGTCAAGGACTATGATTGTGGAATCAATTATCATCCAGGCAAAGCCAACGTCGTGGCAGATGCCTCGAGTAGAATGGAACGAGCCAAGTTAGGATGTATCCTAACCAAGGAGAATGACTTGGTCAAGGAATTCGAAAGGTTAAGGTTGGAAGTGGTATTTCCACCGCAAACCACAGATTTGATCATGGCAACACTCAGTGTTACCCCCGACCTAAGATCAAGAATTGTTAAAATGCAAAGAGAAGATGAGAAATTGGAAAGATTGCGAGTTAAAATCCGTACCGAGAAGCTTGAGTCATACCAAGAAGCAGCAGATAATGCATTGATGTTTGAGGGAAGAATCTGTGTACCCAATGATGAGAAATTAAGAAATGAAATCATGAGCGAGGCTCATGACACGCTTTACGCAGCACATCCGGGAGGTACGAAGATGTACCAAGATTTAAAAGCAAGATTTTGGTGGGAAGGCATGAAGCGAGACATAGCTTCGTTTGTAGAACGATGTTTAGCTTGTCAGCAAGTAAAGGCGTTGCACCAACGACCTTATGGCAAATTACAACCGTTGGAAATCCCAAAGTGGCAATGGGACCACATTGCCATGGACTTTGTCACTGCTTTGCCAAAGTCGAATAGAGGGAATACCGCCGTTTGGGTGATCATAGATAGATTGACGAAAAGTGCTCACTTCATACCAATTCCTATAACGCATGGGTCTGAAAAGTTAGCTCAAATCTACATCCGTGAGATAGTACGTTTGCACGGAGTTCCAATGACGATTACCTCCGATAGAGATACAAAATTCACCTCACGTTTTTGGATGAGCTTACTGATGCATGCCATGGAGGCCCAAGTTACGTTGCATATGTGGGATGATTTAATAGAGTCTTTTATTTTGTTTTATCTTATAATTTTCGTGGGTTATGTTAGGGTAGCTGAAATTAGGCCTTAGTTGAGTCAATTTTGAGTTTTATACCTTGTTTTGACTAAGGATATGTTTCCTTATTAGATTAGGAGTTATTTTCCATGTTTATTCTCTTAGTTTGGTAAGGTTTTCGCATACCTTATTTGTAGTCTTTATGATGGATGAAAATTAGGGCTTCTTTGCTTGGTAGTTAAGTTGTTTCCTTCTTAGATTAGGGTTAGTCTTTGCCTATATATAGGCCTTCTTATGTTGGACGAAAATCAGCCTACTTTTATCAATAAACTTGTGAGTTTTATTTCTCTCTTGAGAATTCCAAATTCCTCTTGATTGTTCCAAGACGAATTCATTTATCGACGTAACGGCGAGTCAACCAACCCTCGTCGGGTGTCATTCAGCGTCCCCGAGTTGCTGCGTCAACTGCACGTTGGGGTTTAGGGATTCGTTCGCCTAAATCATTCTGTGGGTTAGATTCAGAGGTTTTGGGATTCCATACAGTGTTCGTTGTTCAAGTCTTCCGTTTGCGTGGTGTTCGATTTGATCGGCAAGGATCATATCACTTAATCCTTTCCAAAAATGGTGAAACAAGGAGAGAAGTGTGGTGGAGTAAGGAGGGGAGGGGGCTGCCGAAGGGAGTAAAAAAAAGGAGAGAGTGAAGCTTGCTTTGATGAGCTTTGATGAGATGATGTGATGGAGGGATTGCTTCATTCAATGTGTATCTTGTAATTAAATGGGATGATAAATGGTGAGTATGTCATCCTCTTAATGGTGCATGAGAATGAGAAGAGAGAAGGAGAGAAGAGAGAAGAGAGAGAGCCGAGCATGAGGGAGGGGAGAAAGATTGTGCATGTGCATGTGTGACCTCAAAATAAGGGATTGTGTTGGCTAAACTAGGTTGGCTACTTAGGGGAGTTGTTAATGCTTGCATGTGTGCTTCATTGATGGTGAAGAAAGGAGTAATGAGGGAGAGGGGAGGGAGTGCGTGAGGGAGAGAGTAAGACCGAGAGAAAGAGTGAGAGAGATTGAGAGAGGTCGAGAGATAGAGAGAGTGAGAGAGGTCGAGAGATAGAGAGAGTGAGAGAGAGTGAGAGAGATCGAGAGATGTATATATACTTATATGCTTGAATGACTTACATCACTAATTTAGTGTGTAGGAATATATCCCACGGAAATATATTTACCTCCGTGCGGGAAAAACTTATCTCAATTATGATATTACAATATCATAATAACGATGCATCAAAAATCATATGTGAATATTCTACCACGTAAAATATTAATATCACATAGATATCTCAATAAAAATATAGGGCGAAGATGGGTTTCTCAATAATACGATTTATAAGGCCCGAGAAAATAATATCGCCTTCTATAATTCTTAAAAATAATTCTTATCTCATTTATTCGCCCACGTGCATAATTCCTCTAGTTACTATTTAAAACTCAATTTAAATACGAGCTAGGGCACAAATAGTTTCTCAAAATACGGGGTGTTACATCCTTACCCCCTTAAAAAAATTTCGTCCCGAAATTTGAAATCTCACCTTCGGGAAACAAGTCTGGATATTTCTCCTTCATTTTATCCTCCAATTCCCAAGTTGCTTCTTCTTGCCCGTGATGTCGCCATTGTATTTTGACTAAGGCAATTGACTTATTTCTCAATTGTTGGATCTTTCTATCCAACACAGCTTCGGGTCTTTCTTCATATTTCAGGTCCGGTTCAAGAGATATATCCTCTCGATGAATAACATGCTTCGGGTCAAACACGTATTTTCTCAATTGCGACACGTGAAAGACATTGTGAACATTCGCGAAATTTGGAGGTAACGCGAGTCTATAGGCAACAGGGCCTACTTTTTCCAATACGTCGTATGGGCCTATAAATCTAGGCTTGAGTTTTCCTTTTATACCGAATCGATGAATCACTCGAGAAGGGGAAACTTTCAAAAAGACCTTACTTCCCACTTCGAATTGAATCTCTGTGCGTCTAGTGTCGGCATAAGATTTTTGGCGATCTTGAGCTTCTTTAATTCGTTGCCGAATTTGTCTCACAGTTGTGATCATTTCTTCCACTGCGTCAGGACCTAACACTTTTCTTTCTCCTACTTCATCCCAATAAAGCGGAGATCTACATTTTCTTCCATAGAGGGCTTCATATGGTGCCATGTTAATAGTCGTTTGGAAACTATTATTGTAGGCAAATTCAATCAGGGGTAACACTTGTTCCCATTGAGCTCCTCTATCTAACACTACAGTCCGAATCATATCTTCCAAAACTTGTATAGTTCTTTCAGACTGTCCATCCGTCTGTGGATGAAAAGTTGTGCTAAAATTCAATTTGGTACCCAATTCCCTGTGTAAGTGATGCATGCCATGGAGGCCCAAGTTACGTTGCATATGTGGGATGATTTAATAGAGTCTTTTATTTTGTTTTATCTTATAATGATGCAGCCCGAACAGAGCCAAGCTCGCGCCAAAAACAAGGAAGAATCCCGCACCAGACCAGAGCCAAGGCGCCAGAGGAATCAAGGCGCCAGAGGGATCGAAGCGCCAGAGGACTCAAAGCGCCAGAGAAATCCAGGCGCCAGAGGAATCAAGGCGCCAGAGGAATCAAGGCGCCAGAGGAATCGTGGCGCCAGAGGAATCGAGCTCGCCAAGGACGCCAGCGGAATCAGCTCGCCAGCGGAATCCTTCCGCCAGAGGAGTCCTTCCGCCAGAGGAATCCTCCCGCCAGAGGAACCCTCCCGCCAGAGGAGTCCTCCCGCCAGAGGAGTCATTCCGCCAGAGGAGTCCTTCGGCCAGAGGAGTCCTTCCGCCAGAGGAGTCCTCCCGCCAGAGGAGTCATTCCGCCAGAGGAGTCCTTCTGCCAGAGGAGTCATTCCGCCAGATGAGTCCTTCTGCCAGATGAGTCCTTCCGCCAGAGGAGTCCTTTCGCCAGAGGAGTCCTTCCGCCAGAGGAATCCTCCCGCCAGAGGAATCCCGGCTTTCCAGAGCAGGGGGAGCGGACGTAAAGAGCAGAGCGTACGGAGCTGGTTTTCTCACTAGGGTTTATGTTAGCTTGTTGAGCAAGTTTATTTTGTTTCCTTGTGTTTTTACGATTATGTCCTTTAAATTAGGGTTTTTTTTTATTTTGCCTATATATATGGCGGCTGTATGGAACGAAAGGTAGACAATTTTTGATAAAATATAATTGTGAGCTTAATTCTCTCTCAAGTTTCGAATTCTTCTTGAATCAAACAAGAATTCAACCTATCGGCGTATCGGCGGGTTCATCATCCCTCGTCGTGTGTCATTCAGCGTCTCCGAGTTACTGTATCAAATGCACGTTGGGTTCTAGGGATCCGTTCGCCTAGATCATTTCGTGGTTTAGATTCAGGGGTTTTGGGATTTCCATCTTCTCCTTCCACCCTATCGACGAATCGACGAGTTCATCATCCCTCGCCGTGTGTCATTCAGCGTCTCCGAGTTGCTGCATCAACTGCACGTTGGGGTTTAGGGATTCGTTCGCCTAAATCATTTCGTGGGTTTGATTCAGTGGTTTTGAGATTATTCCACCCTTTTATCGTTATTTCAGATCTGCATCGTTTAAAAGATCTAGCGATCTTTTTATTATATCATTTGGTATCAGTTTCCGGGTTTCGTAAGGGCTACGTCAAAAAAAAAAAAAACAAAGGGAAGCAGACAGCATCAATTTGTGTTTCGTATCATTTGGGCGAAATTGTCCTGGGTTTTGTCTATCTGTTGGGGACTATTCATAATTTCAGGGTGTTCTGTTGGGTCCTGTTCCGAATTTCAGTTTGGGTAGACGTTTTCTAGGGTGTTCTGTTGGTTTCTGTTCAAAATTTTCAGGGTGTGCTGTTGGGTTTTGTTGGCCGCATTTCAGATTTTCGAAATTATCCAGGATTTGGTCTTTTCTGTTTGGCTCTTTATTTTCTTAACAGAGTATGAGTGTGATTCCAGCCAATCACAACCATCCGACAGTTTTTGATGGTTGCAATCGAGATACAAAGTGTCGCACATGTCATGGTTTCGGATTCAATGAGAGCGAGCAATGGGCGAATCTCTTTCACACGAGAGTTCTTGTCCAAGACAAGTTCTGCAGTATGATCATTAATGGCGACAGTTGCACGAATATGGTGAGTAGGTTCATGGTGACGAGATTGGGGCTGACCGAATTGAATCACCCCAAACCATATCGTTTGCAATGGCTGAATGAGACCGGCGTCGTCGAGGTCACCAAGCAAGTGAAAGTGTCTTTTAGCTTGGGGAGGTATGAAGACGAAGTTTTGTGCGATGTCCTTCCCCTGCAGGCGACCCACATTTTGTTGGGTAGACCGTGGCAGGTCGATAAACGAGCTATTCATGATGAAGTCACCAATAAGTACTCCTTCGCGTATAAGCACAAGAAGTTGGTACTTGTGTCCCTTAGTCCTCAACAAATTTATGAGGACCACGTGCACCTGCAGCAACAGCACAAGGAGGCGGATGAAGTGCTGTCTAGGGAGCAGCCGGTAGAGACACCGGAGATGCAGGGTGAAGTGGCGATTGCTAGAGAGTTTGTGGCTATCAAAGATGAGGATTCACATGAGGAAGGGCTTGCACATTCTCCTTCATCTATTTTGGAAGCAAAGGCTTTGCCGCAAGCTCTAGGTATTGAACAGGAGCAGCGCTGTGATGGTGCAAATCCGTTCGACCTGACCTTGTTCACGCACCATCAGCTGCAATGGCAGAATCATATTGGCGACACCAAGCTAATGAATTTGGTGAAGGGTCCATTCCACATTGATCAGAATGAAAGGGAAATCTTTGATGAGACAGCACCGATGCTATCTACATGGCTGTTCGGAAGAAAAGTGCAGCATTTGGTTTTTGATCCTGGCAAGATGAATGATGGACAAGAGAGAGGAGCTAAGGTCCATCGATTGTTTCTAACAGCCAATGAAGATTTTGTTTTTGATCCAGGTATTGGCATTCACGAATTGGATTTGAGGACAAATCCTCTTCAAGAAGAGGGGAATGATGCAGCCCGAACAGAGCCAAGCTCGCGCCAAAAACAAGGAAGAATCCCGCACCAGACCAGAGCCAAGGCGCCAGAGGAATCAAGGCGCCAGAGGGATCGAAGCGCCAGAGGACTCAAAGCGCTAGAGAAATCCAGGCGCCAGAGGAATCAAGGCGCCAGAGGAATCAAGGCGCCAGAGGAATCGTGGCGCCAGAGGAATCGAGCTCGCCAAGGACGCCAGCGGAATCAGCTCGCCAGCGGAATCCTTCCGCCAGAGGAGTCCTTCCGCCAGAGGAATCCTCCCGCCAGAGGAACCCTCCCGCCAGAGGAGTCCTCCCGCCAGAGGAGTCATTCCGCCAGAGGAGTCCTTCGGCCAGAGGAGTCCTTCCGCCAGAGGAGTCCTCCCGCCAGAGGAGTCATTCCGCCAGAGGAGTCCTTCTGCCAGAGGAGTCATTCCGCCTGATGAGTCCTTCTGCCAGAGGAGTCCTTCCGCCAGAGGAGTCCTTTCGCCAGAGGAGTCCTTGCGCCAGAGGAATCCTCCCGCCAGAGGAATCCCGGCTTTCCAGAGCAGGGGGAGCGGACGTAAAGAGCAGAGCGTACGGAGCTGGTTTTCTCACTAGGGTTTATGTTAGCTTGTTGAGCAAGTTTATTTTGTTTCCTTGTGTTTTTACGATTATGTCCTTTAAATTAGGGTTTTTTTTTTATTTTGCCTATATATATGGCGGCTGTATGGAATGAAAGGTAGACAATTTTTGATAAAATATAATTGTGAGCTTAATTCTCTCTCGAGTTTCGAATTCTTCTTGAATCAAACAAGAATTCAACCTATCGGCGTATCGGCGGGTTCATCATCCCTCGTCGTGTGTCATTCAGCGTCTCCGAGTTACTGTATCAAATGCACGTTGGGTTCTAGGGATCCGTTCGCCTAGATCATTTCGTGGTTTAGATTCAGGGGTTTTGGGATTTCCATCTTCTCCTTCCACCCTATCGACGAATCGACGAGTTCATCATCCCTCGCCGTGTGTCATTCTGCGTCTCCGAGTTGCTGCATCAACTGCACGTTGGGGTTTAGGGATTCGTTCGCCTAAATCATTTCGTGGGTTAGATTCAGTGGTTTTGAGATTATTCCACCCTTTTATCGTTATTTCAGATCTGCATCGTTTAAAAGATCTAGCGATCTTTTTATTATATCATTTGGTATCAAAGCAAAGGCTTGCCGATTGATATGATCCTTGCCGATCAATCGAACACCACGCAAACGGAAGACTTGAAAAACGAACAGAAGATGGAATTAAAGACAGATAAAATATGGAATCCCAAAACCTCTGAATCTAACCCACGGAATGATTTAGGCGAACGAATCCCTAAACCCCAACGTGAAGTTGACGCAGCAACTCGGGGACGATGAATGACACGCGACGAGGGATGGTTGACTCGCCGTTACGCCGGATAAATGAACTCTCTTAGAATATACAAGAGAAAATTCGAAACTCTCAAGGAGAAGTGATAACTCACGAAATTTGATATAAAATTGGTTGATCATTCGTTCATAACAAGAGGCCTATATATAGGCAACAATAAAGAGACCTAGTCTAATAAGGAAACAACTAAACTTAATCTAAACCCTAATTTTCGTCCATCATAAAGACTACAACTAAGGTATGTGAAAACCTAACCAAACTAGGAGAATAAACATGGAAAATAACTCCTAATCTAATAAGGAAACATATCCTTAGTCAAAACAAGGTATAAAACTCAAAATTGACTCAACTAAGGCCTAATTTCAGCCACCCTAACATAACCCACGAAAATTATAAGATAAAACAAAATAAAAGACTTTATTAAATCAGCCCACATATGCAACGTAACTTGGGCCTCCATGGCATGCATCATTCCCCTCCTCTTGAAAGGGATTTGTCCTCAAATCCAAGTCGTCAATCCAAATGTCGGGATCAAAAATCAAATTTTCGTTCCTTGCATTAATTGACTGTTGGACCATAGCTTTTCTCCCTTGTGCATTCTTCTTCTTCTTCGGCTCTAACTCTGACTTCTCTTGAACCTTGAACCGCAACACAATGATCAGCCTCTCCTCCTTCACGGCCCACATCCAATCACAAGCCCTTGCAAGAAATGACTTCTGCATAAACCCAATCTCCTTTTTATCTATGGGCTGCTCCTTTTCAACGCCCTTAGCTTGCGTCAAAGCCTTTACTTCCAAAGTAGTTGGAGTAGATTCCTCAAGCACTTCGTCACTTGAATCCTTCAATTTTAGCAACTTAGGAGTAGACTCATCATTTTTGACATCAACCTCTCTATCAACTTCCACCAAGTCCTTTGGATTCAAACATGCCTCTTCATTGATATACGCCACGACTTCCACTTCAACATTCATCTTCTTTGGATTCAAACGGTGGCTTGTCTGGTTGAGAGTGACAGTGTCTTCTAGTTGTTGCATTGGCAATGACTGATTCTCTTCATAGATCCAATTATCCCACTCCCCTCCAAGATACGATTTATGATCGTGTTTCTTTTAGATTGATGGAATATTTTTCAACTTGATATTCTCATGATCCCTTGCTTCATCTCGCCTTTTCTTGCAGCTATAAAATTGTCGAGAAGCATTCTCGAACTCTTCCTCATAAGATTTTTCTTCTTTCATAAGACCCCTTCGAGGACGCCTAATTGACTGAAGAAAATTCTGATCCGGTCTCCGTTGAGATTGCTCAATTAAATCTAACCTCTCATGAATAGGCTTAAACGCATTCTCTATGATTTTCTGCAGCTCTTCCACCATATATGTAGGCAAATCGACTCCAGTCATACTCCTGAAGAATTCCTAGGAATTTATCAATTCGTCGCTGAACAGGTCAGCCAACTTCAACCCTTCGTTTTAAGCATCAAACGTCCTCCAATCGTATTTTGCCCAGAAATACGACTTCTTCGTCTTCGAGAGAGCTTTCTTTGGCCACCTGTTGCGCCTTAATCCGAGCTCTGTACAGAAAGTTATGGCTGTTTTTCGGAGACTGCCAGAACTTGATTTCCTGCGAAAATCTGGATACGAAATGCGGCTCTGGTGCCAAATGATATAATAAAAAGATCGCTAGATCTTTTAAACGATGCAGATCTGAAATAACGATAAAAGGGTGGAATAATCTCAAAACCACTGAATCTAACCCACGAAATGATTGAGGCGAACGAATCCCTAAACCCCAACGTGCAGTTGATGCAGCAACTCGGAGACGCTGAATGACACACGGCGAGGGATGATGAACTCGTCGATTCGTCGATAGGGTGGAAGGAGAAGATGGAAATCCCAAAACCCCTGAATCTAAACCACGAAATGATCTAGGCGAACGGATCCCTAGAACCCAACGTGCATTTGATACAGTAACTCGGAGACGCTGAATGACACACGACGAGGGATGATGAACCCGCCGATACGCCGATAGGTTGAATTCTTGTTTGATTCAAGAAGAATTCGAAACTTGAGAGAGAATTAAGCTCACAATTATATTTTATCAAAAATTGTCTACCTTTCGTTCCATACAGCCGCCATATATATAGGCAAAATAAAAAAAAAAACCCTAATTTAAAGGACATAATCGTAAAAACACAAGGAAACAAAATAAACTTGCTCAACAAGCTAACATAAACCCTAGTGAGAAAACCAGCTCCGTACGCTCTGCTCTTTACGTCCGCTCCCCCTGCTCTGGAAAGCCGGGATTCCTCTGGCGGGAGGATTCCTCTGGCAGAAGGACTCCTCTGGCGAAAGGACTCCTCTGGCGGAAGGACTCCTCTGGCAGAAGGACTCCTCTGGCGGAATGACTCCTCTGGCGGGAGGACTCCTCTGGCGGAAGGACTCCTCTGGCCGAAGGACTCCTCTGGCGGAATGACTCCTCTGGCGGGAGGACTCCCCTGGCGGGAGGGTTCCTCTGGCGGGAGGATTCCTCTGGCGGAAGGACTCCTCTGGCGGAAGGATTCCGCTGGCGAGCTGATTCCGCTGGCGTCCTTGGCGAGCTCGATTCCTCTGGCGCCACGATTCCTCTGGCGCCTTGATTCCTCTGGCGCCTTGATTCCTCTGGCGCCTGGATTTCTCTGGCGCTTTGAGTCCTCTGGCGCTTCGATCCCTCTGGCGCCTTGATTCCTCTGGCGCCTTGGCTCTGGTCTGGTGCGGGATTCTTCCTTGTTTTTGGCGCGAGCTTGGCTCTGTTCGGGCTGCATCATATAATTTTCGTGGGTTATGTTAGGGTGGCTGAAATTAGGCCTTAGTTGAGTCAATTTTGAGTTTTATACCTTGTTTTGACTAAGGATATGTTTCCTTATTAGATTAGGAGTTATTTTCCATGTTTATTCTCTTAGTTTGGTAAGGTTTTCGCATACCGTATTTGTAGTCTTTATGATGGACGAAAATTAGGGCTTCTTTGCTTGGTAGTTAAGTTGTTTCCTTCTTAGATTAGGGTTAGTCTTTGCCTATATATAGGCAAAGACTCTATTAAATCATCCCACATATGCAACGTAACTTGGGCCTCCATGGCATGCATCATTCCCCTCCTCTTGAAAGGGATTTGTCCTCAAATCCAAGTCGTCAATCCAAATGCCGGGATCAAAAATCAAATTTTTGTTCCTTGCATTAATTGACTGTTGGACCATAGCTTTTCTCCCTTGTGCATTATTCTTCTTCTTCGGCTCTAACTCTGACTTCTCTTGAACATTGAACCGCAACACAATGATCAGCCTCTCCTCCTTGACGGCCCACATCCAATCACAAGCCCTTGCAAGAAATGACTTCTGCATAAACCCAATCTCCTTTTTATCTATGGGCTGCTCCTTTTCAACGCCCTTAGCTTGCGTCAAAGCCTTTGCTTCCAAAGTAGTTGGAGTAGATTCCTCAAGCACTTCGTCACTTGAATCCTTCAATTTTAGCAACTTAGGAGTAGACTCATCATCTTTGACATCAACCGAGAGGTTGATATCAACTTCCACCAACTCATTTGGATTCAGACATGCCTCTTCATTGATATACGCCACGACTTCCACTTCAACATTCATCTTCTTTGGATTCAAACGGTGGCTTGTCTGGTTGAGAGTGACGGTGTCTTCTAGTTGTTGCATTGGCAATGACTAATTCTCTTCATAGATCCAATTATCCCACTCCCCTCCAAGATACGATTTATGATCGTGTTTCTTTTGGATTGATGGAATATTTTTCAACTTGATATTCTCATGATCCCTTGCTTCATCTCGCCTTTTCTTGCAGCTATAAAATTGTCGAGAAGCATTCTCGAACTCTTCCTCGTAAGATTTTTCTTCTTTCATAAGACCCCTTCGAGGACGCCTAATTGACTGAAGAAAATTCTGATCCGGTCTCCGTTGAGATTTCTCAAATGAATCTAACCTCTCATGAATAGGCTTAAACGCATTCTCTATGATTCTCTGCAGCTCTTCCACCATATATGTAGGCAAATCGACTCCAGTCATACTCCTGAAAAATTTCTAGGAATTTATCAATTCGTCGCTGAACAGGTCAGCCAACTTCAACCCTTCGTTTTAAGCATCAAACGTCCTCCAATCGTATTTTGTCCATAAATACGACTTCTTCGTCTTCGAGAGAGCTTTCTGTGGCCACCTGTTTCGCCTTAATCCGAGCTCTGTACAGAAAGTTATGGCCGTTTTTCGGAGACTGCCAGAACTTGATTTCCTGCGAAAATCTGGATACGAAACGCGGCTCTGGTGCCAAATGATAAGATCCTTGCCGATCAAATCGAATACGCAAGCGGAAGACTGAAAACACGAACAGGAGATGGAATCCCAAAACCTCTGAATCTAACCCACGGAATGATTTAGGCGAACGAATCCCTAAACCCCAACGTGCAGTTGACGCAGCAACTCGGGGACGCTGAATGACACCCGACGAGGGTTGGTTGACTCGCCGTTACGTCGATAAATGAATTCGTCTTGGAACAATCAAGAGGAATTCGGAATTCTCAAGAGAGAAATAAAACTCACAAGTTTATTGATAAAAGTAGGCTGATTTTCGTCCAACATAAGAAGGCCTATATATAGGCAAAGACTAACCCTAATCTAAGAAGGAAACAACTTAACTACCAAGCAAAGAAGCCCTAATTTTCGTCCATCATAAAGACTACAAATAAGGTATGCGAAAACCTTACCAAACTAAGAGAATAAACATGGAAAATAACTCCTAATCTAATAAGGAAACATATCCTTAGTCAAAACAAGGTATAAAACTCAAAATTGACTCAACTAAGGCCTAATTTCAGCCACCCTAACATAACCCACGAAAATTATAAGATAAAACAAAATAAAAGACTCTATTAAATCATCCCACATATGCAACGTAACTTGGGCCTCCATGGCATGCATCATTAAGGAAGCCAAAAGTGCTACCCTCACCCCAAGCTATCAAGTGTACTTCAATCTTCAAGATCAAGCTCCAAGCATACTACGCATCATCTTCTACTCCACCTCCATTGATCTTGTTGGTAGCAACCTCAATCTCCTCTTATGTTATATATATATTCTCCTTGATGTATAAGCATGTATATTGAAGTATATTGAAGCATGATAGTCCCCTCTCTACTCTTGTAATTCTCGAAAATTTTGATAAAAGAAAGCATGATGAATTCTTTCAACTTTCCACTACCTTCATGTGTTCATACACCTCTACATGTTAGATGCATGAGAGGAAGAGATATATTTCTTGAGAACCCTTGAAAGGGCTATATGTTATGATAAGTGAAGCATGATGAGTTCTTAGTAAGAAAATGCATGAGTATGGTGATGAAAGTATAGATCTAAGGTGATATGTGCATATGTGATAATTTCAACCATTTTGAGAAGTTTTCTTACGTTCTGGACTGATCAGTCGACGAGGTTTCCCTCGTTCAAAAATCTTCAAAATTTTACAGAGTGTAGATATATGTGTCTTGAGGACGCTGGTAAAATTTCAAGTCATTTGGACTTCGTTTACTACCTTTTTAAAATGTAAAACTTTTACTGCACATTTCCGCCGGAAATCTAGAAGGGCAGTCCCTTGAGTCACACTTTTCAGTGACCTCCAAAAATATTCAGCCTCCCAAATTTTTATGGTAGAAAGATACATGTGTTGTACAGATGCGTGTAAAATTTCAAACCCTTTGGCCAACGTTTACTATTTTTCAAAAATCCTAGCTTCCAGTCGTGCAAAACTGCCGAATCTGGTAGACTGTGGAAAAACACCCATATCTGGTAGACGAAGCTAGACTCAAAGAGGTTTTCATCAGTATAAGTCTTGAATCCAGGAGATTCCTGAGTTAAAGCAGTTTATTCGTTAAAGTTGAGACAGAACAGAATGTTAAACTGGAAGTGTCCGAAAATTTTACCTTGATTTTGTGTTAAGAATTTTCAAAGAGCTTTGGTGGAATTATACACCATGATATGGCATGAAAATGCTACTAGAAAGTTTTATAAATATTTTCCAAAGCTCACATGAATATTTGAGAATTTCCTTACAAGGAAAAAGATTTCAAGTTCATAGAATGACTTTTAAGACATTTGACCATTGAGATAATTCATTTATATTATGTGAAATATTTGTTTATTTGATGCATGAATGACTAAGTGATTTATTTGAATGCTATTTACCTAGGATTGAGAGTCTTTTAATTGGATAAGATATCCAATTAGAGTGGGAGGTCCAATTGGGTAAATAGTGAGAAGTTATAAGATGAGATTAAGCATATGCTGAAAGTATAAGTATTGAGATATTAGTTAGATGAAATTCTAACTAGAGTTTATTTTGTCACATGGCAATCTAAACCACGTGCGCCACTAAAGGTTCGAGTGACAGCCGGCGTTAGTACGACCCCGAGCGTTGTGTCATCGACTCCTGAGACAGGTGGGCTTTATTCTAACTCTATTATGGCAAGCTACCATAATAATGAGTTCAAATGCAAAGTATTATGAAAATAAAGCATGATGAAGCATTATCGATGAGTACTATGAAAATGAAGCATGTTGAAGCATTATTGATGCATATTATGAAAATTGTCATCTTGCCATATATATTATTGATGAGAATGAGATACGGTATGTTGCCTCTATGAAAGACATGATTATGATCATGATGCAAGATATCGGCCTTTGACTGATTTATATGACAGTAAAGGTTTTGTGCGCAGAGGTGATCGTGAGCCGTCTCTAGTCGGCCGGTCACGGTGATTTGAAGGAGGCCTCCTTCTCTTCACCTAGTATATATATGTTATATGAGTTCTCATAGTTGGCACATACCGTGAATATATAATGTCTGCAGACTAATGATATTATTATGATGATGCAAATGAGTTTATGACAGAAAAACGTGAACAGGTATTTTAAATCTCATGTAAATCCTGTTGATGCATTGAAAAGGGCAAGATTGACATATAGCTCTAAGAGCAACATTTCAATTATTTCCGGCATGAGTCCACTGAGTGCTTTTTGGTACTCAGCCCTGCATGTATTTCTAAATGTGCAGGTCTGGCTTGGCGCGAGGATGGGTGAAGGTTGTTGGAATTGTCAGTTGGCTATGTCTTTCCTATGTCTCATACTTATCTTTATAAGCTTTGACTCTATAAGAATTTGAACTCCCTGCTATATGTCTTCACACATATAGTAACGCATCTCGCTGCACAACTCTGATGAAATTCCTTATTTAATTCGCTTACGCCTGTAATATCCCATAAGGGAAATACTTCTCAAACCCTTGCTAAGTTTCAATTGCTTAATTATGTTTACCCAAGCTGGTAATTATTTAGTCTTAACATCTTTCTTGAAAATGAGCAAAGTTTGCAATTGCTTCCGCTAAAACAAGATGTATTTCTATTTCTTTCACTATTTCTTTTATTAGTCGTACGATACTTGGTATACGCTATTACTGGTTATATCGGGCTGCGACATTTACCCTCGGTAGCTTGGGGGTAGTCCAAGCGTAGGTACGAGGAGCAACGGAAAGCATCGAGGTAAGCACCACTGAGGCAGTCGCAGTGTGGTATGGCAACATCGAAGCCAAGCTAACACAACCTATCTCTGCGGGCTGCAGCTGCTGCGGGCTGCAGCTGCCATTTGTATGAATTCTGAAGCTGCAATTTGAGGAGACGAACTTAGATATGAAATTAGGGCTCACATAAGTCGGGCTTTTTGGAGTTGAGATGTTAGAGATGGCTAGAGAAGGGCTTGCGATGGAGTCGACTGCGCAAGTGGAGAGATGATGGAGGAAACGGGGAGGGGCAATTCAGAGAGAGCGGCGGCGCAGCGCAGTGGACGAAAACTCAGGCGGTCACGAAGGCGCGCTGGACGGAATAGAATCGGAAGAGAAAAAACATCGAAACCCTAGAGATTTAGGATTATTGAGATTTAGGAAAAGAAGTAGAAAATGATAGAGGAAAAGAACCACCACGCCCATCACCGTGCCGGCGATCTGTGCGCAACCCCACGCACCAAATTTCGATTGCGCGCTCCTCGATGGTAAAGGATGAACCAGAGCAAGCCCAACACTCGCCTTGCTCGGCCTACTTTGCTGCTGCGGACAGAGGGCGGCGGTGGCCGGCGTCTCCGACGGCGATGGGAGCTGAGAGATAGAGAGGGTATTGGGCGGCAGCAGCTAAGTGAGAGATAAAGAGGGTTCAATTTAGGGAAATTCGAGGGGGGTGGTGGTTAGGGTTTGATTTTTGATAATAATATTAAATTTAAAAATAAATATAGAAAATAATACATAACAGTATTGAGACACTCATATATAACGGTTAAAATAATCGTTATAAAAAGATACTCATAGATAACGGTCAGCTTAACGGTTTTGTAGTACCGTTATGTATGCAACTAATAGATAACGCACAAACATAACGGATTAACTTAAACCGTTATCTATGAGTATGGAGAACACTACATAGATAACGGTTTTTTGTCAAACCGTTATCTATACCTAAAAGTGCGCTAATACATAACGGTTTTTTAGAAAAACCGTTATGTATTGAGTGTTATGTATGTGTAATTTTGTAGTAGTGTGTTGTGGCTCTGGCTATTCAGGTCAAAGCCTTCATTCTGGAAGCCTCGTGTTACAGTTTGGGGGAGATGGCTAATTCTGTTGAGGAGCTGCTTATTCTTCATGGTCTTGGGGTGCCGGGTAGACCCCGTCGCCCTACTACTTACATTTATGTGTTCAGGCTTCCCCCTTCTCATCCGTGGTGGAAGATTAACATTGATGGCTCGGTTCATGGCTCCCCTCCCCTTATTTATGCTAGAGGGGTTTTTCGGGATTCCTCGTCAGTTTTGGGTTGGTTCTATTTTCTGTTGGCCGTGGCTGGGCGTTTGAGGCGGAGCTTCTTGCCCTCATTATTGCTTTAGATCAGATTGTGGTGCAGGGTTGGGATTATGTGTGGATTGAGACGGACTACACTTACATGGTCGATCTCTTCCGTTCGCATTCTCACACGGTTCCTTGGAGGTTCTTCAGCCGTTGGCGAAAGGTACTCTCTTCCATTGCTGAGCTTCATATTATTATCACTCACATTTATAGGGAAGGGAATCGTGTTGCTGACTTCATGGCCTCTTCGGTGGAGGAGGAGGGTTTCTGGCCTTTTGCGATTCCTGATATCCTCCAGCTGGTTAGCGATCACAGGAGGCTCCTACCTTATGTTCGGATTGTCAATTCAGGGAGCGGCATTTTTCAGGGATGTTTCTGTCCTTTTCTTGGTTTTTTGTTTGTTTCTTTTGGTTTGTGGGTTGTCTCCTGGTTCTGTCGGCTTTGGGTGACTGCCCCTTCTTCATGGGTTTCCGAGCCTCTCTCGTTCCTTTGGTTTAATGTTGGCTCCCTGTGGCTCTGGTTTGTGTTGGCTCAGGTGGTTGACCTGGTCCCTTTTGGCCTGCGAGTCTTGAGTTGTGTAAGGAGTCTAAGGTTTTGTTGCAACATCTTGATAAGCATTTCATGACGTGATTTGTCCGGTAGATGTTAGCAGGAGTGTCTTCATTGCAATAGGCTTAATATCTCTGGTTTGTATGGTTTGATTGGTTTTTGAGCTCCTGGTCTCTACTCCTCTGATGGTCTCCTCATTATGAGCATGGGAAACCTCGCGGGAAGTCTTTGGTTACCCCCAATTACTTCATCCCATGAAGATGGCCTTCAAAGCGAAGTTTCTAATCATTTTAATTTAAGAAATGAGATTCATAAAAGTAATTGCATTAGGAGATTCACTGCTAGCAGAGAATTGGGTCTGATCGGATTGGTTGTTTTTCTTGATGTTGCTTCTCTTTGCCTTAGCTATGCACACTCCTCGATGATGGTGGTTCTTGAGGGCATGGATCTGGTTTGAGATGGTTTGGTTGTTGAGCCTCTTGGGTCCCTTCTGATATGAACCTCGCCGGTAACCTCTTGAAATTCACCGGAATGAACCAATAAATACGCGCGGAAGATTTGAAACGAGGAATAAAGTAAAGATAAAGGTGGAAGTTTGTCCCAAAACCCCTGACCTAATCTACGAAGTTTTCTAGAGAACGGATCTCTAAACCCCAACGATGTGATCGGTGCAGTAACTCGGAGACGTTGAGTGACACACGACGAAGGATGATGAACTCGTCGATTCGCCGATAGGTTGAATTTGCTTGGGCAAAATTCAGGAAGAACTCGGAGTCCTCAAGAGAGAATAATCTCACGAATTTGATTGATAAAATATATGATAAAAGTTGTCCTTTTTCGTTCCATACAACAGCCATATATAGGCAAAATAAAACCCCAATTTAAATAAGGAAATAACATAAAAACAAGGAAACAAAAGAAACTTAATCAGCAAGCTAAAATAACCCTAGCGAGAAATCCAGCTCTGTACGCTCTGACGATTCCTCTGCTCGGAACGATTTCTCTGGCAAAGCCGAGGTTCCTCTGTCGGGACGATTCCTCTGCTCGAGACGATTTATCTGTCGAGACGATTCCTCTGCTCGGGACGATTCCTCTGGCAAAGCCGAGGTTCCTCTGTCGGGACGATTCCTCTGCTCGAGACGATTCATCTGGCAAGTGCATGACTTCGCTGCTCTGGACTTTTGATTTCTCTAGCGACTGCATGACTTCGCTGCTCTGGCCTTTTGATTTCTCTGGCGAGTGCATGACTTCGCTGCTCTGGCGGAACGACTTCAGCTCTGGCATCCTTGGCTCTGGTCTGGCGCGGGATTCATCTTTGCTCTGGCGCGAGCTTGGCTCAGTCCGGGCTGCATCATTCTCCTCTTCTTGAAGAGGATTTGTCCTCAAATCCAAGTCGTGAATGCCAATGCCGGGATCAAAAATCAGATCTTCGTTTATTGCAAGAAACGATTGATGGACCCTAGCTGTTCTCTCTTGTCCATCATTCATCTTATCGGGATCAAAAACCAGATGCTTCGGCTCTAACGTTGATTGTTCTTGAGCCTTGAACATGATGAATTTGTGGTTGATAATACCTCCATGCTGCACTTCTCTTCCGAACAGCCATGGTTGCTCCCAGCATTTATACCTAGCTTGCATCGGCGCTGCATCATAAAAGACTGCACTGTTATACTTGTCTATTTGAAACAGAACCTTCACCAACTTCATCAGCTTGGTATCTCCCATATCAATCTTCCATGGCATCTTAGGTTGCTTGAACAAGATCAGTTCGCACTTATTTGCACCATCACAGCGCTGCTCATGTTCAACACCCTTAGCTTGCGTCAAAGCCTTTGATTCCAAAATAGATGAAGTAGACTTCTCAAGCACTTCCTCACGTGAATCTTCATCCTTGATATCCACCACAACTTCCACAGCAACCTTCGTCTCCGTTGGATTCATACATGCCTCATCTTTGATAGCAACAACCTCTTGATCGATTTCCACCAACTCCTTTGGATTCAGACATGCCCCATCATCGATATCCACCACAACTGCCACTTCTTCGTCGGACTCCTCCAATTTGGGCATATCGGGATCGGTCTCCTCACTAGCAGTCACCACCTCCCGATCATCTCTCATGATCATAACCTGTGTGTTCGAACTCTCACTCATAATATGCCCGAATCCCGGATACGTGAAACACTCTTTATCGCGATTGCAACCATCAGAAACCGTCGGAGTGCCCCGATTTGCTGAACGCATACCCTCGGTCCGAGACCTAAAGAACTGCTTCTTGTCATCACGTGGCAGCGCCTTATTTTTCCATTGATTCCCTTTGAACGAGGAACCACTAGAAAATGGTTGATACTGCCTCCAAGTGCCCCGATTCTCATAGATCCAATCAACCTCATGATACGAGTGACGATCGTGTTTCTCTTGGATTGATGAAATATTGTTCAACTTGATATCCTCATGATCCTTTGGTCCACCTTGCTTTGTCTTGCCGCCATAAAACTGTCGACGAGCATTCTCGAAGTCTTCCTCGAAAGATTTTTCTTCTTTCATGAGACCCCTTCGAAAATTTTGAGCAGGTCGCTGTTGATGTTGCTCCCGGTAGTAATGATTAGGCACATGACGCTTTCTCATCACCACCTTCATCTCTTGCCAAGTCTGAATAGGTGGTTCTCCGTTTCTCCTCCGACTTGTTATCATCTGATCCCACCACACAAGTGCGTAGTCTGTGAACGCAATCGCTGCCAACTTCACGTTCTTGAACTCGGGATAGTTATGGCAATCAAATAGCAACTCGACCTTTCTCTCCCACTCAAGATATAGTTCTGGATCGCTCTTCCCTTGGAATGAAGGCATGGACATCTTGCCTGGATACGAAACGCGGCCAAACTGATAGCAACTGATAAAACCCTAGAAATTTCGACCCTTACGAAACCTGGAAAACTGATACCAAATGATGTGATGTGCTTCTGGGTACTTTAAATGATGAGATCCTCACCGGATGATATGAAATTTCACCGGTTAGAACAAATAAATACGCGCGGAAGATTTGAAACGAGGAATAAAGTAAAGATAAAGGTGGAAGTTTGTCCCAAAACCCCTGACCTAATCTACGAAGTTTTCTAGAGAACGGATCTCTAATCCCCAACGATGTGATCGGTGCAGCAACTCGGAGATGTTGAGTGACACACGATGAAGGATGATGAACTCGTCGATTCGCCGATAGGTTGAATTTGCTTGGGCAAAAT
This sequence comes from Salvia miltiorrhiza, assembly GCF_028751815.1. Lineage (NCBI taxonomy): Eukaryota > Viridiplantae > Streptophyta > Magnoliopsida > Lamiales > Lamiaceae > Salvia > Salvia miltiorrhiza. The sequence continues at coordinate 32,311,999 of NC_080389.1, read as the reverse complement.
TCAGGAAGAACTCGAAGTCCTCAAGAGAGAATAATCTCACGAATTTGATTGATAAAATATATGATAAAAGTTCTCCATACAGCAGCCATATATATAGGCAAAATAAAACCCTAATTTATAGAAGGAAATAACGAAAACAAAGGAAACAAATAAACTTGCTCAGCAAGCTAAAATAACCCTAGCGAGAAATCCAGCTCTGTATGCTCTGCTCTGCACGTCCGCTCCTCTACTCTGGGAATTCCGCTCTGCTCTGGCAATATGGCTCCTCTGCTCTGGAAAGCCCGTTCTGGGATTTCTCTGCCATTTTGACTTCGCTGCTCTGGCATTTTGATTTCTCTGGCATTTTGACTTCGCTGCTCTGGCATTTTGATTTCTCTGGCACTTCGCTTCTCTGGTCTGGCATTCACTCAACTAGAAACACCTCTAAGTTGACTTGCAATAGAACAAGGACATCCTAGTGATGATAAGTTGACCCAGTGTCATCTCTCAAGGAAAGTCTTTAAGGGCTTTTAGTAGTATCGTAGGAAAAAGCAATAAAAGAAAGCAGTAAAGAGATTGATTTAAAAACGTAACTTAAACTTAAACGTGCAAAGTAAACTTGAACTCGAAATTAAACTTAACTTAAATTTAAACTAGAAAATTAACTAGGCATGCAAAAAACAAGGCTGAAAACGTAAGCATAAAGAAACTATAAACCCTAGGCATGATTTAAACGATTAAAGTAAAGCAACTTAATAATTTAAAGACTTGTAAATTAAAAACTAACTAATCTAGGCATAAAACTAAGTGCATAATTTAAATTGCATAATTAAAAAGGAAGCATGAACATGAATGAAAAACGTAAACATGATTAAACAAAATAAATTGAATTGAAATACGAAATACCGTAAACGTCTTGAACGTGTAATTGTGTCACGCAATCACAATCCAAGAATAAAAACTAAACAAAACTAAATTGAAATCTAACAATTAAAATCGACAACTATGAAAGCACTAAGAAAGCAAGTAAATCCTAAGCTTCGGATGCCAACAGATCACAAAGATGGCGTCTAAAACTAGGGCAAGGGATATTTTTACAATGAAAAGTACGGCCCTATTTATAGACTTCAAATCCCTTTAGATCACCATGGAAGTTTCCATGCAAAGTAGAATTCTAAAGGCAATAGAATCGTGCAAGATAAGGTAACTCTCCAGCTGTGACGCGCACTCTGGAAACACTCCTACTCTGGCCGAATTCGCAGCTCTCACCAGAGGAACAGATGTCGTCAGAGAAATGGCTTCTGTCAAAGAAACGCCTTTCGCTCTGGCGAATTTCTCTGCTCTGGCATTTCTCTGCTCTGTCTGACTTCTCTGCTCTGGTGTTCGACTTCTCTGGCTATTGGTTTCCTCTGGCGCTTATGATTCCTCTGACTAGTGATTCCTCTGCTCTGATATGTTGATTTCTCTGGCGAGACTTCGCTGCTCTGACTATTGAGCACTTGGCTTCGCTTCTCTGGAGCGTTTCTCTGCTCTGGAGATGTCGGCTCCGCTCCTCTGGCATTCCGCGGATTTCTCTGCTCTGCAGCGACAGAGCGCATTTCTCTGCTTTGACTTGGTTCCGCTGCTCTGCCTTTGGAGCATTTCTCTGGCTTCCCATTTCGCTGCTCTGGCATGCGGGGCTTCGCTTCTCTGACATGCCAGAGTATGCACAAAAACGTACTCCCTCCGTCCACAATTTAAAGCCCTACTTCCCCTTAAATTTTTGTCCACAATTTAAAGCCCTATTCTGCTTTTTGTACCTTTTTACCCTCCCTCTTTATTTAAAATTACTACCATTTGCCACTAATGGACCCACCATACAACACCTTTATTATTTTTATATTCTATATTTATTACACTTTATCACTAGTGGACCCACCACACAACACCTTTAACACTTTAGTCAACTACTTTATCACTTTAGTCAACTACCCTTTTATTTCATCCACATCACCATTTTCAGCTTTCTTAGTCTCCGTGCCCACATCAAAGTGGGGCTTTAAATTGTGGACGGAGGGAGTAATTCTTAGCCCAAACTCTCCAAAATTTGCACTCTTCATCTCGAAAACCTAAATCTCCTGCAAAGCATAAAATACACCATAAAACGCACCAATTTCCAGAAGATTATCTTAAAATAAAGCTCATACAAACCCCAAAATTTAGAACAATTAAGCATAAATCAACCCCCCACACTTAGCCTTTTGCTTGTCCTCAAGCAAAATCCGTATGAATCCTAGGAATAGATTGATTTCAACAATGCTAATTTCCATCCAAACATTCTCAAACAATTTAAAATTTTACAATCAACACACATCTCTCGATCATGCAAGTAACTCAAAGTTTAAGAAGCAACAAAACAGTAATGTAAGTAATTCGATCAGACCCAATTCTCCGCTAGAAGTGAATTCCCTAATGTGATCACCTTTATAATCAATATCACCATTTTTCACACTTTGTGTGCTTAAGATTTTCGACAGTTGAGCCATAATTCATGAAAGAAAAACCATTTGGATGTACTCCAAAGTCTTTTCACGTGGTTTCCCATGCTCATAGTTAGACTAGAGGAGCAGAGACTCAGAGCTGTCACGTTTTCAGAACAGGCCAGATGTTTCAGAGCTGGCATTTTCAGGGTTGGCAATTCGTCCAACATTTTTCACATTTCACAGATAAGATACGATCGTAGGCAATCACAATGACAACACTCCTTCTAGCATCTACCGGACAAATCACGTTTTACTAACTTACAATCATGTTGCAACAAAACTCAAATTCTTTGCATAAACAAGAAACATATATCAAGAGTAAAACAAGAATGACCACCATTCATTCACAAACCCGAAATTCGCATGGAAAACCATCTACTCTTCCACAAATTCATAAAAATTAGCAAGATTCGAGACTAAAAACTAAGCATAGAAAGACTAATCTCGCCCAATTGAAAGCATAAACACAATAAAACACCCCCCCCCACACTTAAAGCATGCCATGTCCTCAGGGCACAAAAGAAATAAGAATAGAGGAGAAAACGTCCCTGATTATTGGCATGGAAAAACTGAAGCATCGTGAGAGGCGGTGAAGAGTGGAGTTTGTAGTCGATGCAGAGTAGAAAGTGGCCACACTAAATTAGGTCAGCGCTGGCAGAGCAGCGCGGAGAAGTGTAGCGCGGAGAAGTATAGCGGTGGTGGCAGCAGCGCTGGCGGCATATTGAGAATTGCAGCGCTAAAAACAAGACATGCACACCAAGCATCATAGTATCCGCAAAGCAACCGAAACTTAGGAAAAACACGAAACACACAACTAAAAATACAGAAAGAACAAGAAAAACCAAACAAGAAAAACATAAACAAACCAACGGTGGGTTGCCTCCCACCAAGCGCTAGAGTTAAAGTCTCCAGCCCGACTTCAGTTTTGATTCATCAATGAGGATCGTGCAGGGCTTGAGACTCTACCTCCATCGGAGTACTCCGCCCATAGTAGGATTTCATGCGATGACCTTTGACTTTGAAACTCTCCTTCGCATTCTCCATGTACAACTCAACTGCACCAGGGTCAAACACATCCGTTAGCACCGCACCTTCTTGCTCTCGAGACAGCTTTGCCGATCTAAACACTGACTTTTCCTTTCCTTCTTCCGGGCATCTACTCATCAATTTCTCCTTAGTAAAATTCTGGCAAGTGCTCATCATAACAGGCTGGATGGGCAGCGCTGGGCTCGTCCGAGCTGGGAAAAGAAGTGCAGGGCTGAGGGGTACAGAACCGGCAAGTGCAGCGCTGAACTCTTCAGCTTCCCAAGCTAGTTCTTCCATGTCTGTCGATCCTGCAAAAACATCCACACACTCTTATTCCTGCATAAATACCGTCTCGACCAAGCCATCAATAGGATCTATAAATGAGCATTTGTTGATCAAATTTGCAGACGGCATTGCACGACTATCATGCATAGAGAAAGACACTGACTCCCCTAACACGGTCATTTTAATATTTCCATCCTTAACATCAATTAAGGTGTTAGTGGTTGCCATAAACGGTCTTCCTAACAGTAGTGTGTGCTCTACACCATTTTCATGCACCTCCCCAATTTCAAGAACCACAAAATCAACGGGAATAATCAAGCCCCCAACATTCACCAACACATCATCCACTATTCCACGGGGGTATCTAACGGACCTATCGGCTAGCTGCAAATACATGCGGGTGGGTTTCAAATCACCTAACTCTAATTGTTTAAAAATAGAGTAAGGTATCAAGTTAATTCCGGCACCCAAATCTAACATACCAGAGGCTTCCTTACCATTTCCTAAAGCAATTTTAATCACAAAGCTACCTGGATCGCGCTGCTTTGGTGGCAAGGGTTGTTGTATGATAGAGTTTGCAATTTCTGAGACTAGAATCTTCTCATTGTCCCCGAACTTCCGCTTGTTGGAGACTAACTCCTTGAAAAACTTCACATACGCCGGGACTTTTCTGATCACATCAAGGAGAGGAAGATTCACGTTCACCTTGGCGAGCATGTTGTAGAAGTCGGCGAACTGTTTATCAAGCTTTTCATTCTTCAATCTGTTCGGAAAAGGGATCGGAGGTTGATAAGGTGTGGAAGACTTATGAAGTTTATTCTCCTTTCCTTCCTCCATCTCTCCATTTTTTTGCTGGTCTGCCTTCTCTCCATCAGTCGGGCCTGTCAGAGCTGAGCTTGGCAGAGCTGGTTTGGACTGGGCAGAACTCAGCAGCTCTGGTCTGGTGAAGGCAGAGCTCGGCATAATGGAAGTCGGCAGAGCTGGAATTTGTGTAGCGGAATGTGGCAGAGCTGAAGTCTGCATAGCTGGGTCAGGCAGCGCTGAACTCGGTTCCCTCCTCCTGTACGGACTGAACTGAACTGAGCTGTCCAGAGCTGAATTGGTCTGCGCTGGCACATCCACTTTGTTATCCACCATCTTACCATTGCGAAGAACAGTGACAACTTGAGCCTGGTGAGTTTGCAGGGGTTGGCCATGAAATTTCCCGGGCTGCTGCTGCTGTTGAATTTGGTTCAAAGTGCCCGATAATTACCCCACGGTAGTCTCAAGTCTTTTTATTGTGGCGGATTGAGACTCAAAATTTTGCTTAGTCATCTCCATGTTCTGCTTGCTGATCTCCATGAAGGACTGCACAGTCTCCTCCAAAGACGGCCTCTGTTGTGGAACTTGCTTTTGAAACTGCTGCGCGTTCTGTAATTGTTGAGGTTGAAAGTTCCCTTGCTGCATTGGGGACGGTTGATACTGCTGTGGGTATTGTTGTGGAACGCTCGGCTGCGGTGGGAAGTATTGTTGCTGCTGTGATATCCCATATGGGATGGTCGGCGGAATTGACTCCCCCCAAAGTTTTGATTTCCCCATCCAGCGTTCGGTTGATTTCTCCATCCTCCAATAACATTTTGTTGGCCTTGATTCATGTTCTGCCCATAAGGTCTGCTTGGCCCTTGATTGTAGCCTTGAAATCCTTGTGCCGCATAGACCTCAGCTTGTCCTTCCGGAGTAAACTCTCCCATTCTATGGCACTCATTAGCTCCATGGCTAAAATCTCCACAAATACCACAGGGCTCAACGTACTGTAGGGCTGGGTTCGGCGGGGCTGACATCGGCAGCAAATTCGGGGGGGTTGACATCGGCAGAGCTGGATTTGGCTGAGTTGTCATCGGCGGCGCTGAGCTCTGAACTGGAGAATTTTCCATCTTTTCCATCTTGAGCTGTTGGACTTCTCGCATGATCGAGGCCAATTGTTGCTGCATCTCAAACTGATTTGTCACGGCACTAGCCTCTACTCTCCGTCCTCGGACTGACTTTTGTTGGGAGCTCTCGGCCAAGGTCTTGAAAATCTCTTTCAGATCTGCCGCAGTTTTCCGAGCTATGTTACCTCCTGTTGTGCTATCCACCATAAATTGGGCAGTTTGCATTAACCCATCGTAGAAGAACTGCATCAACATAACATTAGTGAATTGATGTTGAGGGCATTGACGGATGAGTTCTTCATATCTCTCCCAGGCTTCATGCAAAGGCTCGTCCGCTCCTTGGGTGAACTCCATTATTTTCGTTCTCAGCTCCTGTGTCTTGTGACTTGGGTAGTATTTCAGCATGAATTTTTCACAAGCATCTCCCCACGTAGTGATAGAGTTGGGCGGCAGAGAGAGCATCCACGTCCTTGCCCGGTCTTTAAGTGCATAGGGGAAACACTTGAGCTTGAGTTGGTCCTCCGTGAGGCTAAGCAGAGGAATCGTTTGCACTTGTGTGCAAAAATCTCGGATGAATTGCAGAGCATCCTCGCTTGGCATCCCGTGGAACACCGGCAGCAAATTCGAGTCATTGGGTTTGAGATTGTAGTTTCTCACAGCAGTGGGAAGCACGATTGCCGACGTGTTGGTATCTCCGATCACCGGCCTGGTGAAGTCTCCTATGTATTCCATGTTTTGGGCCATCTCTTTCTTTTCCTCGTTTAAATTCTGCTTAGGGCTGAAATTGGCGGAGCTGGCCTCTTCCTCCTTAGCTTGTTTTGCCGTTTCTGTCGTGTGCTCTGTACGGGCAGAGCTGACTTCGTCCTCGACTGTGGTTTCCTCTAGAACGTCAGTATCAGAATCAGAGCTGGATTTAGAATCGTCTGCTCTGTCCTCACCAAACACTCCCTTGCAGCTATTCTTCCTAAAAATCCCTTCGCTCGTACTATGCAAAGGAGACACCAATTTCCCTTTAAGACTACGGCGTCCCTGCATGCACAACACTGAACAAAAAGATTAAACGCACCGAGTAGAAGAAACAGATAAAAATGAAAATAACATAAATTTAAATAAAGCTAGTAAAATCGACACAACTAGAACGCCTAAAACCTTCCCCGGCAACGGTGCCAAAATTTGACTCAACTAGAAACACCTCTAAGTTGACTTGCAATAGAACAAGGACATCCTAGTGATGGTAAGTTGACCCAGTGTCATCTCTCAAGGAAAGTCTTTAAGGGCTTTTAGTAGTATCGTAGGAAAAAGCAATAAAAGAAAGCAGTAAAGAGATTGATTTAAAAACGTAACTTAAACTTAAACGTGCAAAGTAAACTTGAACTCGAAATTAAACTTAACTTAAATTTAAACTAGAAAATTAACTAGGCATGCAAAGAACAAGGCTGAAAACGTAAGCATAAAGAAACTATAAACCCTAGGCATGATTTAAACGATTAAAGTAAAGCAACTTAATAATTTAAAGACTTGTAAATTAAAAACTAACTAATCTAGGCGTAAAACTAAGTGCATAATTTAAATTGCATAATTAAAAAGGAAGCATGAACATGAATGAAAAACGTAAACATGATTAAACAAAATAAATTGAATTGAAATACGAAATACCGTAAACGTCTTGAACGTGTAATTGTGTCACGCAATCACAATCCAAGAATAAAAACTAAACAAAACTAAATTGAAATCTAACAATTAAAATCGACAACTATGAAAGCACTAAGAAAGCAAGTAAATCCTAAGCTTCGGATGCCAACAGATCACAAAGATGGCGTCTAAAACTAGGGCAAGGGATATTTTTACAATGAAAAGTACGGCCCTATTTATAGACTTCAAATCCCTCTAGATCACCATGGAAGTTGCCATGCAAATTAGAATTCTAAAGGCAATAGAATCGTGCAAGATAAGGCAACTCTCCAGCTGTGACGCGCACTCTGGAAACACTCCTACTCTGGCCGAATTCGCAGCTCTCACCACAGGAACTGTCGCAGCCCGCCTTAACTAAGGATAGTTAAGCCGAGTGATCTACGACTAGGGATGGGGTTAAAGAATAAGGGGAAGAAAGGGGCGTCATTTGGAACCGTAAATCTTACTCAACTTAAGAAAACTCGTCGTATTTACTCATTAATACTCTTTTAAACAGTCTATGAAAGACAGCATAAAACTTAATTAATATCATTAATCAAGTTATACATCATATGAAACCATTCTCTTAAGACTCAAAGTATGACATAACATACTATAACATCAACAACATCTTGCAGCGGAAAGTAGCTAGACATATGTATGAAGACATATTCTAGACAGGTTAACTATTTATTAACAACCCTGGAGACTCCGCTCATTGCAGCACCATCACCACATCAGCTCAACCTGCACATTTAGAAAACATATGCAGGGCTGAGTACAAAAGCACTCAGTGAACACATGCCAAACATCTCATTCTTATAAAGCTATAAATATTGTCATTGCCATTTCATATGCATAATACAAGGAATTTGTTTGAAAGCCCTGTATTAGCTAAACTCATTTTCATTTCCTCAAAGTTGTCTGCGCAGACTTTTCTCATCAAGTATGTATCATATCTGTTATAACATCAAGTACTGAGAGGGAGGCCTGCCTCTGCAGCACTGTGATCGGCCAACCCGCTCGATGACTCACGACCACCTCAGTGTACACAAATCCTTACTAGTATCTACACTAGCATAGGACCGAATTCTTCATCTCAAGCAGATAGATAACATACCAAAACATCAAAAATTTGGCAATGCAATAACTTCAATATAACATCCTTCATATAATAATTCCCTTCATTTCATTTCATTTCATAAAGAACAATTCATCATTTAATCATTTTCATAAAATCGAAACTTAACAATTATATCATGTCATTCATTTCATTTCGTATAAGAGGCCTGCATGCAGGGGGTCTCTATATACGTGTTTAAGAAAGCCCACCTTATTCGTTCCCACAACGGGCGTAGAGTTACTTCCCTCTTTAGCTATCACTTCCCGTCTGGACCTTTATTGACGAAGAATCTATAAGTTCGAGAAGAAGTCGTGAAAGAAAGGAAGATAGGTCTCTAAACTAAACTATCTCCTTTAATGATTTTAGGGTTCTAGCATCCATATTAATCTTATCTCGTCAAAACCTTAAACTCAAAACATTTATCACATAACTAACATTTAGGTTCGAAACTATTTATTCGAACATCAACATGCGCATCAATCATAACTCGTTCTACTCATGCCATCAAGTCAAATATCCCGTCATTTAATAAAAAATCATTTAATATCACATAGACAAATTATATCATCATAGATCATGCTTTCTCATACATAAAATAATTTAATCATTTTCAAATAATCCATTTTAATAGGTCATTTGAAAAGAATTCAACAATTAAGAGTTTAACTCAAAATATTATTTTAAAGTCCATTTATAAATACTTTAATTAAAGGAACTCTATTTATTTAATTAATTTAAAGGTTAATATATAATTAAATTAATCAAGCTGAATTTAAATTAATAATTAAGAGCTCAAATAATTTAAATGGATATAAGCCCAAATTAATTAGATATATTAAGTCCATCATATTTTTCTTTGAATAAGGCCCAAACTAATTAAACTAAAAAATAGGCCCAAGTTCTTTAAATAAAAGTCCATCAGATTTTTGGTAAAAGGGCCGAGCCCAAATTCTTTAATCCCTAAATAAACACACACAATACACATTTTCACACACACACAGAACCTGCGCCTCACACCCTCTCTCTCTCTATCGGCGCTGTGCCGCCGCCGCCCCGACGGCGGTGCCCGCCGGACGGAGGCTGGCGTCGGCTCCTCTCATCTTTCCCTGAACTCTCCCCCTCTCTTCTCTATCCCTCTCGCTCACTCGGCCGCTGGACCCAGGCGCAGCAGACACCACCACCGCGGTGCGCCGCCATCGCCGGGCCGCCGCCTGCTCCCTCATCCTCGCGGCAGATCCGCCGCCGCCGTTCAACGCCACGGCCGCCCCCTGTTCTCCCTCTCTCTCTATCCCTAACTCTCAACATCGTCTCGATCTCTCTCTCTAACCTCACTGACACACACGCCGGCAGACACGGTGTAAGCCGCGCCGCCGCGTCGCCCTCCCTCTCGCTGGCTGCACAGGCCCACGGCCGTTGAGGAGCCGCCGTCGCCGGAGACAGCCCAGGTAAACCCTAAGTTCCCCTTCTCCTTTCATTTTTCTTTTCCTCATCTTTTTCCCATTTCTAAATTAAAAATCTGAAATCCCTCTCTCTCTTCTTTTTCCCTTTGGCAGAACGGGACCACGGCTCCGCCGCCTTCCGTCGACCATCGGCAGCCACCGCGGCTGCCGTCCCCTGACTTCGACTCACACACACAGCAGGGGTTCAAGCCTCAAATCAGTTCACACATAGCATATGATTTTTCTTAGCACATATCAAAAACTGTAAATATCATATACACGATTGCTTAACATCTAAATATCTTTTCTTGCAAATTAAACACTCAGTGTATAAATTTCAGTTCATATGTACATATGTAAACTTGTTGTGAAACATCAAACAGGCGTGTATGAATTGGTGATTCCCTGTAAAAGTGAAATAGGGGAAAACCTTGGATTGGTGGTGAATGTTGCTTGTCTCTGCAGATTTGGTATATCACATAAGTTAGAATTGTTGTGAAGAAGAATTGAATGAGATGAATTATCTTGCTCTATTACCTTGTAATTTGTTGGGGTGAAACTTGCTGCAGAGGTGGGAATGGGTGAGGTGAGGTATCAGGGAAGGTTTTAAAGAAAGAAAGGGATTGTATCCCTAAGCTCAATTAAGTAAAATATCTAAAGATCAAATAAAATATCTAGTGATTAACATCTTAATCACAAATAATGTTGTAAATATATCTTAATCACATAGGCTCACTTTAACAATCAATTAAAAGATCAATATTTAACACTTCAATGTTAAATTCTCGATAATAAATTAATAGACTCAAAATATATTTTGAGTACATCATCCATTGAAAATAAAAATAAATCATCACGTATATAAATCATCAAATTCATATAAGTCCGCATTTCATTAATGGATGCTGAACCCTAATTATCATAATCAATCCTTAAATCAGTCATTAGAAGAATTTAATCCTCAATTAAAAGTCTATAATCCTTAATAAAAAGTCGGGTCATTACATACTATCCCTCTTAAAAAAAAAATCGTCCCGAAATTTGTACCTCCTGCAAATGTATCGGGTACTTCTCCCACATCTTATCCTCAAGCTCTCTTTCCACCTCTTTTTAACTATAACGTCTCCACTGGACTTTAACCAGTGCAATCGACATATTTCTCAATTGCCGATTATATATATATATATTTTTTTGATATAGCATTATCTGAGGTCTCTCTCTTCATAACTCTAGTCTGGTTCTAAGATCATCTCTTCTTAGTAAACCGCATGGGTTGGGTCGAAAATATATCTTCTCAATCGTGACACGTGAAACACGTTATGCACGTTTCCAAAGCTAGGTGGCAAAGCGTACGCATTGGACCTATCTTTTGCAAAATCTCATAAGGACTTATAACTCTGGGTCTAAACTGTCCTTTAACTCCAAATCTATTCATCCACTTCGAGGGTGAAACCTTCAAGAAAACTCTATCTCCTATCTCAAACTTATCTCACATCTTATAGGCAAACTCAGTTAGTGGCAACACATTCTACCGATGTACTCCTCTATCAAGGATAGTAGTTCTTATCATATCTTCTATCGTCTGCTATGCTAAAATTCATCCTTGCACCTAACTCTTTCTGTAACTCGTCCAAAAACGTGATGTAATAATTTTTTTTTTTGGATCTCTCTCTGAGGTGATCTACACCGGTACTCCGTGCAAACTTATAATCTCTAATGTTCATCTCTATAGGTTGTTAATGTTCATCTCCAATGGTTTTAACTTCCCATAGGGTCGTTGGTGTAATGCTTTCACTTGCTGACAAGCTAAGCATCGCTCTACAAACGAAGCTATGTCTCGTTTCATTCCGTCCCACAAAATCTCTTTTTGACAACCTGATACATCTTTGTGCCTCCTGGGTGGGCGGTGTAAGGCGTGTCATGAGTCTCACTCATGATCGTATTCTTAAGTTCATCATCGCGGGAAATGCATATTCTCCCCTCAAATAAGATAGCATTGTCTGATGCTTTTTGGTAACTCTTGAGATCTCCTGCTCTTATCATTTCTCGTAACTTGTTCATTGTCTCATCTTTCCTTGTGCTTCAATCACCATTTTCCTCAAACTAGGCATCGTCGCAACAATACTCGCTATCGTCCCTGGTGGTTTTTATCATCTCTATCCTCATCTTGTCAAAGTCCTTTATAAGCTCATCCTCTCTCGTGAGAAGACATCCTAACTTTGACGAGACCTTTCGGCTCAATGCATCGGCTACTACATTGGCCTTGCCAGGGTGATAATTAATATCACAGTCAACACCCTTTACTAATTCGAGCCATCTCCTTTGCCTCATGTTAATATCCTTATGCTCGAAAAAGTATTTCAAACTTTTATGGTCCGTGATAATCTCACATCTAACTCCGTAGAGATGATGTCTCCAAATTTTCAGGGCATGCACAACGGCTACAAGCTCTAAATCATGCGTTCGATAATTTATCTCGTGGGGTCTAAGTTGTCGTGATGCATAGACTATAACTCTTCCTTCTTGCATCAAAACACATCCTAGCCCATTCTTTGACGCATCTGTGTAGATGGTATACTCTTTATCCATTTCCGGGACTATCAGCACTGGTGCTGTAGTCAATTTCCTTTAAGCTCTTAAAAACTCTCTTCACACTCCTCTTTCCAATTGTACTTAGCTTCTTTTCTAAGTAATTGTGTCATCAGTCTTGCTATCGTGGAAAATCCTTCAATAAACCTCTGATAGTATCATGCTAAGCCTAAAAAACTGCGAATCTCGTTAGGCGTAGTTGGAGATCTCCACTCATGTACAGCTTGTACCTTGGCAGGGTCAACTTTAATTCCTTCGGATGATACAATATGTCCTAGAAAAGTTACTTAGTTCAACCAAAACTCGCACTTGGTGAATTTGGCAAAAAACTTCTCAACTCTTAGCGTTTCCAACATCGTTCTCAAATGTTTTGGCGCTCCTGCTCATTCTTCGAATGGACGAGAATATCATCTATGAAAAACTAGGACAAATTTATCCAGTTATTGATGAAAACTCGATTCATGTGATCCATGAAAACTACTGGTGCCTTCGTCAAACCGAATGGCATAACTATGAACTCATAGTGCTCATACCTCATTTGAAAAGTTGTCTTAGGTATATCCTTCTGTCAAAATTTTAACTGGTGGTAATCTGATCTCAAGTCAACTTTCAAGAAAAAGCTCGCTCCTTGTAATTGATCAAACAAGTCATCTATCATCGGCAAAGGATATTTGTTCTTGAGTGTCCATTTATTCAGCTCTCGATAATCTATGCACATTCTCAACGTGCCATCCTTCTTTTTGACAAAAAGGACTGGTGCTCCCCACGGGGATACACTAGGTCTGATAAAACCTAACTCGAGCAGTTCTTGTAGCTGAATCTTTAGCTCTTGTAGCTCCTTAGGCGCCATTCTGTAGGGTGCCTTCGACACTGGTGCTGATCCAGGTTCTAGGTCGATAGTGAACTCCAACTGTCTTATTGGTGGAAATCCTGGTAAGACATCGGGAAATACATCTCTATATTCCCTTACCACTGCTACATCCTTAAAGTTTTTTTTTTTACTTGATTCTCCTTCATCATTCAAGTAAACTAGGTAAGCTTGTGCTCCTTTCTTCTTTACCAATTTCGACGTCTGAAGTGCCGAAACGATTGGAACTCTCTTCTTTCTATCAATGCCGTGAAAAACATGTCTGTTCCTTCCCAGGTGGTTGGAAAGTTAACTGTCTCTTCTTACAATCAATCGGGGCAAAGTTCTCTGCTGACCAGTCCATCCTTAGAATAATGTCTACGTTCCACATAGGCATTAAGTGCAAGGTTCTTGCTTTCATCTTTAGTGATCCTAACTCAAGCTCTAAGTTAGAAATCATGTGAGAAACTGTAGTAGCTCTTCCTATAGGAGTGATTACTCTCAACTCGGGACTAGCTCGTTTTGGTTCGAGTTTGAAGGTAACATGCTTCAAACAATTAAAGAATGCGAGGCTCCTGTATAAAACAGGATTCTAACTGGTGCATCCAATAACTTGCCCATACTACCTTGAAGTCCTGCCTTAAACCGGCACATAAAACTCAGACATCTCTTCATCAGTATCCATCTTCTGATGAGCGAACGTGATAGCTCACAGAATTCTCGGTTATACTCTACAACCGATTTCTTTCCTTGCATCAAACTTCGATAATCAGCCTCTCGCTGCTTACTGTACTCCTCGGTACATACTTCTCAAGAGTAACCTTGAATTGTTCTCAGGTGTAGTTTACCAGTTGCTCGGGTGTCAGAGTCTTCTGACGTGCCTCTCACTAGTCTTATACATCAAAAGAATATACTAGGATAACTCAAAAGTTGTAAGGGTTCAACCCTAGAACGACATCAAAATAAATTGTTCAAGAGACTCAAATGAATGACCAGAGGGTAGAATGAAGTAACTACCAGGTCGAACAAAATGACCTAGAGTAAGAACCCATCTGGCTTTTCAAACACGTGGGTTTATAAACCCAAAGGACATCTACTGAGATTTAGATCATGTGGACTGGCCAGGTCCAACATAATCACTCCCCAGTCACATGGGAAATACTATCCCGAACTTGAAAAATTTGGGTCTTCGAAACCCTCAACATACTATACATAAGAAAACTTATGTTCGCAACAGCAAGCTAAAAGCTTAAACTTAGGGTCCTATGTTCTAGACTCTTGTTCCGAATGTTCAATATTTTTCGAGTATTGCCTCTCACCTATCCTCCACGTCACACTCTTGATGAAATCTTTGAGGCATTTTGTAATCACAAAAAAGAGAGAAAAAAAAAAAAAAAAAACTCAACTCAACCAACACTCTGAGCGTCATCGAAACTCAAGTTCAACTCACTAACTCAAACTCTAATGAAACCCTCACGGTCACCTTAACATTCATCTGTAAGGCAATAAGCACTCACGAAATGCTAACAAAAAGACCACTCTGGTCAACCCAATATATCCATCAGTAGAATGCCTCTTTTAGAGGACTTACATAAATGGGTCATATAAGCTTCTAAGCTGACACCATTAATAGTACTATGTCTCGGTCTGGACCTCCTACGGTAATTGCTACCAGTTAACTCATCTAGTTGCTACTTTAGCACACTAGGAACATCCATCTATCTAACATCAGTAGGGTACTATATTCGTATGCTTATCTATCAGCATGTCAAAAACTCAAGTACCAGTATCTCCTAAGTAAGTTATATACATCGCAATGTAATTGAAACTAATCAAAAACGAGGGTGTACTGCTCATACTCTCAAGATCATCCTTAGCTCTAGTCTACATCGGCTTCTCTTCTCATCCTCATCAACTCTAGCCCTCATCGGCTACTTCTCATCCTCATTATCGTTTATCATTTTATCATCTTTGGTAACTGATACTCAAGGATCGACTCGATATCTACTACACTCTTCTGGAGTCCCTGGTAGAAAACAGGCATCTGGTCAGTAGATCCGCATAGAAAATCTGGGTATCTGTAACAAATCCCATCTCCTGTGGGTCCAGCGCTCAAGACGACATGTCCCATCATATTGAGAGGCTTTCTTCCTTGGTCAATCCTACCACTCGATTGGTAGCACGGGGACTAGGTGCACGATGCCATCCAGTCTAGTAACAACCATAAAGCTTTTATCATTTCATAGTCTATGAACATGTGTTTGAAAATCTGCTAGGGTATCTCTATACCACATACTGTACGCTTCGTCCTCGTATCCGATCTTCCCTGAGTTTGATCTCACAGCAGTTCACTTTCGTGCAGTGCCAACAGTCCTGGCCAACCTATAAGGAGAACTTAAAGGTAACTCTAGGAACTAACTCTACTTGGCTCCATCAACAGAAATAAACAAAACATAACTTAGCAAAACTCCTACTAAGTAGTACTGTTATCTTAAAACTCAAGCTCAAAACATCTAAATTCTCATCTCGTCCCATCTTTACATAGTAGGTAACCTCTCTAAACAATGATATTAGATCCCTTAATCTAAATCATCGTGACTCAGTAAGACAACTCAAACAATTCTCTCTCAAAGCCATCTCCAAAGACTATGGCTCATGATACCTTCTCAAGTACCATTCAGGTTGCGTGAGCAAAACTCGCATCACAAAACATCTCAAACATATCGTACAATATCTCATTGCAGCATGCTAATAACTCATCATTAATCATGCTATTATACTCAAGCTCATAACTCAAACTCATAACTCAAACCAACAAGTACTTAAAGCAATTGCTAATTCTCTCAAGCTTTAGCTCTAAGTTCTCATTTCATCCTTCTACTTAGTAGAAAATCTCTCTTAACAATGACATTAGATTCATTCATCTAAATCATCGTGACTTATCACAATTGCTCAAACAATTCTCATCACAAAACATCTCAAATACATCACATTAAAACTCATAATTATGCATCCTCAATCATATAACATCATATGATATAAACGCTCTCATGATTCATCATATAACATCAACATCATACTCTTACAACATAATAACTCATTATTAATCATGTTGTCATCCTCAAACTCAAATTATGCATCTTCAAAGTATAACATCATAACTCATCATATAACCTCAACATCATGCTCTTCAAAATTTAACGTCAAATAAACTTTGAAATTTTACATACCTCGTTGAGCCTGGTGTGATGGTGCGCTGAGCTCATGGTTGTTAATAACTATTAGTCTAGTGACTCATTCTAGATTAAACTCAAGACTTCTAATTCAGAGCTTTCCTTTGCTCTGATACCACTCTGTCGCAGCCCGCCTTAACTAAGGATAGTTAAGCCGAGTGATCTACGACTAGGGATGGGGTTAAAGAATAAGGGGAAGAAAGGGGCGTCATTTGGAACCGTAAATCTTACTCAACTTAAGAAAACTCGTCGTATTTACTCATTAATACTCTTTTAAACAGTCTATGAAAGACAGCATAAAACTTAATTAATATCATTAATCAAGTTATACATCATATGAAACCATTCTCTTAAGACTCAAAGTATGACATAACATACTATAACATCAACAACATCTTGCAGCGGAAAGTAGCTAGACATATGTATGAAGACATATTCTAGACAGGTTAACTATTTATTAACAACCCTGGAGACTCCGCTCATTGCAGCACCATCACCACATCAGCTCAACCTGCACATTTAGAAAACATATGCAGGGCTGAGTACAAAAGCACTCAGTGAACACATGCCAAACATCTCATTCTTATAAAGCTATAAATATTGTCATTGCCATTTCATATGCATAATACAAGGAATTTGTTTGAAAGCCCTGTATTAGCTAAACTCATTTTCATTTCCTCAAAGTTGTCTGCGCAGACTTTTCTCATCAAGTATGTATCATATCTGTTATAACATCAAGTACTGAGAGGGAGGCCTCCCTCTGCAGCACTGTGATCGGCCAACCCGCTCGATGACTCACGACCACCTCAGTGTACACAAATCCTTACTAGTATCTACACTAGCATAGGACCGAATTCTTCATCTCAAGCAGATAGATAACATACCAAAACATCAAAAATTTGGCAATGCAATAACTTCAATATAACATCCTTCATATAATAATTCCCTTCATTTCATTTCATTTCATAAAGAACAATTCATCATTTAATCATTTTCACAAAATCGAAACTTAACAATTATATCATGTCATTCATTTCATTTCGTATAAGAGGCCTGCATGCAGGGGGTCTCTATATACGTGTTTAAGAAAGCCCACCTTATTCGTTCCCACAACGGGCGTAGAGTTACTTCCCTCTTTAGCTATCACTTCCCGTCTGGACCTTTATTGACGAAGAATCGATAAGTTCGAGAAGAAGTCGTGAAAGAAAGGAAGATAGGTCTCTAAACTAAACTATCTCCTTTAATGATTTTAGGGTTCTAGCATCCATATTAATCTTATCTCGTCAAAACCTTAAACTCAAAACATTTATCACATAACTAACATTTAGGTTCGAAACTATTTATTCGAACATCAACATGCGCATCAATCATAACTCGTTCTACTCATGCCATCAAGTCAAATATCCCGTCATTTAATAAAAAATCATTTAATATCACATAGACAAATTATATCATCATAGATCATGCTTTCTCATACATAAAATAATTTAATCATTTTCAAATAATCCATTTTAATAGGTCATTTGAAAAGAATTCAACAATTAAGAGTTTAACTCAAAATATTATTTTAAAGTCCATTTATAAATACTTTAATTAAAGGAACTCTATTTATTTAATTAATTTAAAGGTTAATATATAATTAAATTAATCAAGCTCAATTTAAATTAATAATTAAGAGCTCAAATAATTTAAATGGATATAAGCCCAAATTAATTAGATAAATTAAGTCCATCATATTTTTCTTTGAATAAGGCCCAAACTAATTAAACTAAAAAAATAGGCCCAAGTTCTTTAAATAAAAGTCCATCAGATTTTTGGTAAAAGGGCCGAGCCCAAATTCTTTAATCCCTAAATAAACACACACAATACACATTTTCACACACACACAGAACCTGCGCCTCACACCCTTTCTCTCTCTATCGGCGCTGTGCCACCGCCGCCCCGACGGCGGTGCCCGCCGGACGGAGGCTGGCGTCGGCTCCTCTCATCTTTCCCTGAACTCTCCCCCTCTCTTCTCCTCTATCCCTCTCGCTCACTCGGCCGCTGGACCCAGGCGCAGCAGACACCACCACCGCGGTGCGCCGCCATCGCCGGGCCGCCGCCTGGTCCCTCATCCTCGCGGCAGATCCGCCGCCGCCGTTCAACGCCACGGCCGCCCCCTGTTCTCCCTCTCTCTCTATCCCTAACTCTCAACATCGTCTCGATCTCTATCTCTAACCTCACTGACACACACGCCGGCAGACACGGTGTAAGCCGCGCCGCCGCGTCGCCCTCCCTCTCGCTGGCTGCACAGGCCCACGGCCGTTGAGGAGCCGCCGTCGCCGGAGACAGCCCAGGTAAACCCTAAGTTCCCCTTCTCCTTTCATTTTTCTTTTCCTCATCTTTTTCCCATTTCTAAATTAAAAATCTGAAATCCCTCTCTCTCTTCTTTTTCCCTTTGGCAGAACGGGACCACGGCTCCGCCGCCTTCCGTCGACCATCGGCAGCCACCGCGGCTGCCGTCCCCTGACTTCGACTCACACACACAGCAGGGGTTCAAGCCTCAAATCAGTTCACACATAGCATATGATTTTTCTTAGCACATATCAAAAACTGTAAATATCATATACACGATTGCTTAACATCTAAATATCTTTTCTTGCAAATTAAACACTCAGTGTATAAATTTCAGTTCATATGTACATATGTAAACTTGTTGTGAAACATCAAACAGGCGTGTATGAATTGGTGATTCCCTGTAAAAGTGAAATAGGGGAAAACCTTGGATTGGTGGTGAATGTTGCTTGTCTCTGCAGATTTGGTATATCACATAAGTTAGAATTGTTGTGAAGAAGAATTGAATGAGATGAATTATCTTGCTCTATTACCTTGTAATTTGTTGGGGTGAAACTTGCTGCAGAGGTGGGAATGGGTGAGGTGAGGTAGCAGGGAAGGTTTTAAAGAAAGAAAGGGATTGTATCCCTAAGCTCAATTAAGTAAAATATCTAAAGATCAAATAAAATATCTAGTGATTAACACCTTAATCACAAATAATGTTGTAAATATATCTTAATCACATAGGCTCACTTTAACAATCAATTAAAAGATCAATATTTAACACTTCAATGTTAAATTCTCGATAATAAATTAATAGACTCAAAATATATTTTGAGTACATCATCCATTGAAAATAAAAATAAATCATCACGTATATAAATCATCAAATTCATATAAGTCCGCATTTCATTAATGGATGCTGAACCCTAATTATCATAATCAATCCTTAAATCAGTCATTAGAAGAATTTAATCCTCAATTAAAAGTCTATAATCCTTAATAAAAAGTCGGGTCATTACAGGAACGGATGTCGTCAGAGAAATGGCTTCTGTCAGAGAAACGACTTCCGCTCTGGCGAATTTCTCTGCTCTGGTATTCGACTTCTCTGGCTATTGGTTTCCTTTGGCGCTTATGATTCCTCTGACTAGTGATTTCTCTGCTCTGATATGTTGATTTCTCTGGCGAGACTTCGCTGCTCTGACTATTGAGCACTTGGCTTCGCTTCTCTGGAGCGTTTCTCTGCTCTGGAGATGTCGGCTCTGCTCCTCTGGCATTCCGCGGATTTCTCTGCTCTGCGGCGACAGAGCGCATTTCTCTGCTCTGGCTCTGGAGCATTTCTCTGGCTTCCCATTTCGCTGCTCTGGCATGCGGGGCTTCGCTTATCTGACATGCCAGAGTATGCACAAAAACGTAATTCTTAGCCCAAACTCTCCAAAATTTGCACTCTTCATCTCGAAAACCTAAATCTCCTGCAAAACATAAAATACACCATAAAACGCACCAATTTCCAGAAGATTATCTTAAAATAAAGCTCATACAAACTCCAAAATTTAGAACAATTAAGCATAAATCAGGCATCTTTGGCTCTGGTCTGGCGCGGGATTCATCTTTGCTCTGGCGCGAGCTTGGCTCAGTCCGGGCTGCATCACTTCCTGTCCAGAATAACTTCTGGCCTCTCCTCATAGCTCAAGTCCAGTTCCAAGGATACTTCTTCTTGGTGAATGATGTGTTTTGGATCGAACACGTACTTCCTCAGTTGAGATACATGAAAAACGTTGTGGACGTTCGCGAAGTGTGGTGGCAACGCAAGTCTGTAAGCAACGGGGCCTACTTTCTCTAGTATATCATACGGTCCTATGTATCTCGGTTTGAGCTTTCCTTTCACTCCAAATCGATGCACTCCTCGAGACGGGGAAACTTTCAGAAAAACTTTATTTCCCACATCGAAATGAATCTCTGTTCTTCTGGTATCTGCGTAGGACTTTTGACAATCTTGGGCCTCCTTGATTCTCTGACGAATCTGTCGCACGGTACAAATCATTTCTTCTACTGCTTCAGGTCCAAGTACCTTTCTCTCTCCTACCTCGTCCCAATAGAATGGAGACCTACACTTCTTCCCATACAAGGCTTCTTATGGAGCCATGTTAATAGTTGACTGGAAACTATTATTATAAGCAAACTCAATTAAGGGCAAAACTTGTTCCCATTGGGTTCCTTTGTCTAGCACAACAGTTCGGATCATATCTTCCAGAACTTGTATAGTCCTTTCAGATTGTCCGTCTGTCTGAGGATGAAAAGCTGTACTAAAGTTCAATTTAGTACCCAACTCCTTCTGCATGCTTATCCAAAACCGTGAGGTAAATTTGGAATCTCTGTCGGATGTGATCGTCATCGGTACTCCATGCAGTCGTACTATTTCTCGAACATAGATCTGAGCTAGCTTGTCAGATCCATAAGTAACCGAAATAGGTATAAAATGGGCACTCTTCGTCAATCTATCAACGACTACCCAAATGGCTGTGTTTCCTTTTTTCGACTTTGGCAACCCAGTGACAAAGTCCATAGCTATATGATCCCACTTCCACTCTGGAATCTCTAACGGGTGTAGTTTGCCATAGGGTCATTGGTGTAGTGCTTTTACTTGTTGGCATGCTAAACATATTTCTACGAAAGCTGCTATTTCTCTCTTCATTCCTTCCCACCAAAACCTAGTTTTCAGATCTTGGTACATCTTTGTGCTTCCTGGGTGTGCGGTGTAGGGAGTGTCATGAGCTTCGCTCAAAATTTCATTCTTCAACTCATCTTTATCAGGCACACACAATCTTCTTTCGTATAAGATGGCATTATATGCCGCTTCTTGATAACTTTCCATTTTCTTAGTTCGAATCTTCACACGCAATTTCTCCATTTTCTCATCTTCCGTTGCGCCGCGATAATCCTTGATCGCAAATCAGGTGCAATACTCAATGTGGCCATAACAATCTCTGTCGTTTGTGATGGTAAAATAACTTCTATTTTCATCCCCTCAAATTCTTTGATCAAGTCCTTTTCTAGGGTAAGGAGAAATCCCAATTCTACTTGATTATTTCTACTCAAAGCATCAGCTACAACATTAGCCTTTCATGGGTGATAATTGATTCCACAATCATAATCTTTCACTAACTCGAGCCATCTTCTCTGTCGCATATTGAGATCCTTTTGCTCGAAGAAATATTTGAGACTCTTGTGATCGGTGTATATCTCGCACCGTACTCCATAAAGATGGTGTCTCCATATCTTCAATGCGTGTACCACAACTGCTAATTCTAAATCATGCGTCGGATAATTCATCTCGCGTGGTCTAAGTTGTCGTGAAGCATAAGCTATCACTTTTCCGTCTTGCATAAGTACACATCCTAGACCATTCTTTGACGCATCTGTGTAGACAGCGTACTCTTTATCTGCCTTTGGAATAGCTAGCACTGGGGCAGTGGTGAGTCTCTTCTTCAATTCCTGGAAACTTCGCTCACATGCGTCAGTCCACTCATACTTGACATCTTTCTTTAGCAGGTGCGTTATAGGCTTAGCAATTTTTGAAAAGCCCTCAATGAATCTTCGGTAATAACCTGCTAACCCTAGAAAACTGCGTATTTCATGCGGCGTAGTTGGTGATCTTCATTCTTGTACAGCCTGCACTTTTGCTGGATCTACCTCAATTCCTCTTGCAGAAACGATATGGCCCAGAAAGTTGACTTCCTTAAGCCAGAACTCGCATTTGCTAAACTTGGCGTAAAGTTTCTCAGCTCGCAATTTCTCTAACACGATCCTTAGATGTTCTTCATGTTCCTGTTTACTTCTCGAGTAAATCAAAATATCATCGATGAAGACTACCACGAACTTATCTAATTATTCGTGGAAAACTCGGTTCATGAGGTCCATGAACACAGCAGGGGCATTCGTTAGTCCAAAAGGCATCACTATAAACTCATAGTGTCCATATCTTGTACGAAATGCCATTTTCGGAATATCCTCTGACCGTATCTTCATTTGATGGTATCCCGATCTTAAATTAATCTTCGAAAAAGTGTTCGCTCCCTGGAGTTGGTCGAACAGGTCATCAATCTGGGGCAACGGATACTTGTTCTTCAGCGTCACCTTATTCAGCTCACGATAATCGATGCATAACCTCAAGCTGCCATTTTTTTTCTTGACAAAAAGAACTGGTGCTCCCCACGGGGAAACATTGGGTCGAATGAAACCCATGTCCAATAATTCTTGCAGTTGCAGCTTCAACTCCTGTAACTCTGTCGGTGCCATTCTATAAGGTGCTTTTGATATCGGTGCGGCTCCGAGCTCAAGGTCGATCGTAAACTCGAGTTGTCGATCGTGTGGTAATCCTGGCAAAGCTTCAGGAA
Source organism: Salvia miltiorrhiza (assembly GCF_028751815.1). Classification (NCBI taxonomy): domain Eukaryota; kingdom Viridiplantae; phylum Streptophyta; class Magnoliopsida; order Lamiales; family Lamiaceae; genus Salvia; species Salvia miltiorrhiza. The sequence continues at coordinate 32,288,665 of NC_080389.1, read as the reverse complement.
AAACTTCTTGGTACTCCCGCACGACTGACACGTCGTCTATGTTTGCCTTAGATTCCTCATTTTGATTTAAGTATACAACGTAAGCAGTTGTATCATTTCTTTCCAAAAGCTTTTTGGCTCGCAGCGCTGAGATGATTGGCGTCTTTTTCCATTTTCTCTCAATGCCAATAAAAGAAGTAGACTCTTGGCCGGGAGGTTGAAATGATATTCGTCTCTCCTTGCATTGTATCGTCGCATGGTTTTTCTCTAACCAATCCATTCCCAATATAATGTCCAAATGCCACATAGGCATTACCCTCAGGTTTCTAGCCTTAAGCTTGATTGATCCTAACTCAAATTCTAAGTTAGGACACACATGTGAAACCGTAGTAGTTCTGCCTATGGGAGTGGTTACCTTTAGATTTTGTGGAGCAAGTTCTATGTTCAGTTCTAATGTATCCACACACGGAATGGAGATAAAAGAATGCGATTGTAACACCCCGTACTTTTCCTTATGTTAGGAGATAGTGTTTTAACACTATTGAGAATATTGAGATGCGAGATTATGAGTTATGGGTGGACAAACCAATGATGGAATTAGAGTGATGAGATTCGAGATATGAGTAAAATAGAGATGTTGATAGAATTGAGAATGATGTTAGAGTTGAGATGGAGACATTGATTAAATTTTGAGATGAGATGAAAGACGAGAGATAGAGTCGAGGTAGTGATTGAAAGTCACTATAAAGAAGATTAAGCTAGAATGACGATTAGATTAATGACGAGTGATGATCTGTTTTAATGTGATAGCCTTGTGAGCTATTTGTTTGACGTTTTTTGATTTATTTGATACGTGTGCACTGTATTTGAGTAATTGTGGTAGTATATGATTTAAATTACCACCGCACACATTCCCACACTCACTACAAATTTTTTTATAATCTCTTTTCCCACATGTGGATAATTGGCGGTGAGACTTGCTGCTAAGGGGGAGACAAGATACTATTTGAGCATTTAATGCTTCTTATCTTAAAGAATAATAATATTGTTAAAACCGAAGAGTTTCTCTCTCTCTCCGTCATTCTCATCTTTTTCGGCCCTTCAACTTCTTCTCTCTCCCTCACTACATTCTTTCTCTCCTCCATTGGAGACCAAGCTCGAGCTTCTAAAAGACGCAACTATGATGAAATCCTCCACTAAATCTAGTCCTTAAACACTTTCTACTCTTGATTCAGGAAGATTAGTGGAGTTTAATGCTTGAAGAATAGAGAGAAGATTTTCCTTTTCTCGAAAACTACTTGAGTAAGTGTTTTAATCTTTTGGATCTAGACTTTATTATGTGATATATGTGCATAGAAGGATGATTGACGCATGAGAAACTCCCCCTCCACCTTTTTCGTCATTTTCAAAAATTAGGGTTCATGCCCTTTGAAAATCTTTCTGGTTCTTTTATTAAATTTGGGGTGAGAAATATGTTATATGTGATGATTTGAGGTGAATAAGATGTGTTTTGCAAAACTGAGTCTTGAGATATAAGTTTTTACAAAATTTAGTTTGATATGAGAATTTGGGAAAAACCCTGAGGTTATGTCTTGAATGACGATTTGATGATGAGCATGAGTATATGAAAGGATTAACGTGATGTTTGATGAATGTAGAGTTTAGATGAGTTGTTGATTTGGCTATGATGTTAAGTGATAGTAATTGTTGATGTTTGTGAGTGTTTGATGATTTTTGAGAATGAAAAAGTTGATGAGTTTTCGAGTTGCTCTTGATGGCACTGTTCTGCCTTGAGCCTTGTTCTGCTCTACCGAGTTCGTTTCCCCACTGGTGTGCCAGAGAAGTCCTTTCCCCGCTGGCATGCCAGATGATTCATTTCTCCGCTGCTCTGCCAGCGAGTTCATTCCTCTGACGATCGATTCCTCTGACGATCGATTCCTCTGATGTTTGATTTCTCTGATGTTTGATTCCTCTGGCGACAGAGAGCTCGACATTCCTCTGGCATTTCTCTGCTGCTATGCTAGAGAGTTCATGATTCCTCTGCCCTGGCGAGTATTTCTCCGCTGTCATGCCGAGCTGCTCTGCTCCGCTCTGTTGAGTTTTTCCACTCCGACCACCGAGCATTTCTCTGCTCTGGTCTTCGAGTCAGCATATGTTTGCTTGATTGTGTTATGTTTATGAGTGAGTTGTATGCTTATGTGTTTTACATGCCTATGTGCTTGTTTGCTATGAGTATGGTCCGAGTTGAGAGTTAAATCGAGAGTAAGACGTGTGAATCCTTAGAAGTCGAGTATGCCTAGGGATTTAGTTTTACTGGGTAAATAGACATTGAGTGAGAAGTTATTGTTGAGACGAGATTGAATTTTAGTGATGAGTTCTAACTAAGGTTTGTTTTATCACATGAACCTTCGTGATGATGTTGATGATTTATGAAGACCCGAGCGAGACGAAGAAGTAAGTCACCTTTTCCTATCCGAGCGTAAGCGAAGGACTCCAGGTGGGCAATATTTTGAGTATACGTTTATCGTGTGAGCTTTTAAAATGATTGATGATGATATTTATGAGTTTATCAAATGATTGAGATAAATGATGTTTAAGAATTGTTTGACTTGCCAATTTTTGATGTTGAGTTTGTATGTTACCCTCTACTGATGAGACGAATTCGGATCCTGCCACAAGCGGGGTTGTGTACACAGAGGTGACTGTGAGCCGTCTTCGGGTCAGCCGGTCACGGTACTTGAGAGGGAGGCCTACTTGTCAGTACCGATAATAATGATGAGTTGTAGACGTGGTACATACATAATGAGTATTTTGATAGCGCTATCGTTCTTTATGATAATATGGTTATTAAAACTGCATGCACAGATTCATTTATGCTGACGTATTTCTGTGTATTGCTGAGATGTGGCAAGTGTCAAACATATAGCTCTAAGAGCGCCTTTGATGTTTTTCCGGCGTTTGCCCACTGAGTATTATTACTCACGCCCTGCATATATTTCTAAATGTGCAGGCTAAGCAATGGAGCGAGATTGGACTGGTGCTGGCGGGGATGGTTTCATTGATGAAGTTCTTTGCTTTCCTTCTGAGGTTAGAGTCTTAAGGACGATGTACTTTGCTTTCCTTCTGATGTTAATAAAACCGTAGTGAGATGATGTCTTATTCCTTTCTAATCTAGCAATATACTCGCGGTTATATGTCTTCATACATATAATTGTTACGCCTTTGCTGTGAGACTCTTGATATTATACTTCCTTATGGAAAATAAGTTGTACTTGCTTTGCTTTTCTTCTTGAAATTCCTAATATTCAAGAAGTTATAACGATGTCGACGTATATACCTTTGAGCCGAGTTATAATGCTTTGCCTTAGTATGTTTTGATGTAAGCTTCCGCCCGATGTTCAGTTTAGATCTATTGTTCGTTATTCATTTATATTAGTCGTATCGATACTCATACCCCGCTATCACTAGCGTTTGGGATTCGGGCTGCGACAGAGTGGTATCAGAGCGGGTCGTCTGCTCTGAGTTAATTGCTTGATTGAGTTAAACCTTTGATTGTTTCTACTCTTTTTAGATTGAGTACTAGTCTAATTTGAATTCTTAGACTAGTTTGAGAGAGAGTCTTTTTGGAAACGAAACCCCAGCACCCCATCTCCTCCGGCTTAACGAGGTAAGAGGTTGATGTTGTTTCTTATCGCTTTTCTGATGAGAACTGAGTTTGATGCACTAATGAGTTATGTATTGTTTTGATGATGGAATTGTTTGAGATGATGAATTCTGAGATAGAGGAAGTTGATGTGGAAGATGAGGAGAGATGTTGAGGCTAGTATAGCCGATGCCCCACCGTACCAAACAAGGATGAGATGCAGAGCCATATTGAGACAGCGATGGTTCAGGGAGTATATCCCGGACGAGGATGACACCTTGGGTGAACTTTTGGCACACTATCACCGATGATGGAGGAGGGCTATTTCCCTACGAGATCGATGGCGCAGAGGCCATTACGCTTTTGATTCCACTACTGCCACCTTCGTGGCGAGACTGAGCGTTATCGTTAGTTGTAACACCCCGCCCAATTATATTAAGTTTAGAATTCATTTTGAACTTAGATTATGATGATTTACGCCGGAGAATTTGAAATAAATTTTTTTTAATTCCAACAAAAATGATTTACAAAAACATTTGTAAATTTAGTTATTAAATTTTTATGCATTGCATATTTATTTAATTTAGCATTCAAGTATTTTCACGAGCTATTTATTTAAGCGTACCCTGAACGATTATTACAGTTTTCATAATACAACCCGGAAGACTTTATTTTATTATATTTTATTTATTCACCTAATTTCTCTACCTAATTTCTCCACCTACTCTTCCACATCCACCTACTCTCCCACCACTACTCCTACCTCCCCACCACTACATTCCATATTACACTTATCAATATTACACTTAGCAAGACAAAGCACACTTCATTTCTTCCTCACACTTCATTCTCGGCCTCCCCTCTCTCTCTCTATACTCTCTTTTCCTCCATTGATGTCCATTGAAGAAAGCTTAGAGAAGCTTCATCAAACACTACTATGAGATAATCCACCATCCAATCCAATCAAATACTATCATATCTCATCAAATTCAAGAAGCTAGAGCTAAGATCAAAGTTGGAGCAAAGTCTTGATCACCTTTTAAATCCTTCAGTAAGTGATCTTAGATTATTTATTTGATCATATTAATGATATGTGAGTGAGTATATGATCATGATTGAGCAAGGAAATCACCCAACTTATTTTTATGAAACTTTCGAAAATTAGGAGCTTGAAACCCTACGAATTTTGTTGTTTATTTTCTTGACTTGGCTTGAGTTATATGATGATGGATTTTAGTTTATGAGATGATCTAGATGATTAATGATGGATGAGATTGAAGCTTGAGGTTAGAAGTGAAAAATGAAAAATGTTAGTTTGAGGAAGAAGATGATATATATGTGTTTCTATATGTGATTTTGTTATATGATGTTGATTTGAAGATTTGAGTGGGTATATGAGTTCTTGAGCATGCTATGATGTTAAGTGATGGTTTAGATTGATGATTAGAAGTGATGAAATGAGTTTTGGGATGAGTTGTTGTTGAGAATTATGATGTTATATTCAAGTTAGAGATATTATTAAGATATATAAGTTTTAAATACAAATTGGAGAATTTCGTAGGACTACTGACCTACTGTGATCGATGGTTTGTCGATGTCTAATAGCTTTGAAAATTTTATAACAAGTTTCTACATGAGTCTTGAGTACCCTGGTAAAATTTCAAGCTATTTCAATTTCGTTTGATATTTCTTTAAAATGCAAAACCTAAACTGCACATTATTACCGAGAATTTCAGAGAACAGGGGAACGATTCATTCATTTCAGTAGCTTCCTATGTGATCTAGCTTTCCAACTTTTTATGGTATCAACCTTATTGTGTTATACAGATATCCAACAAAGTTTAGCCCAGTTTGACAACGTTTACTATTTTTTCAAAAATTGTAACCTTCGGTTGCACAAAACTGCCAGAAATGGTAGATCGTGGTAAAAACGCCATATCTCTCAAACCACTTGGAGTTTTCGCCTCTACTTTTTTTTATATGAAACTAGACTCGAAGATCTTTCTTTTGGTATGAGTCTCGAGTCCAGGAGATGTCAGAGTCAGAACAGATTAAATTTTAAAGTTGAACCAGTGTAAAAACAGAGCATGTTTTAATGATGTTTGATTGTGATTCTTATGTGCCTTATGTGATTGTGTTGCCTATGTGTTTGAATTTTCACTAAATTATTTTAGTGAATTTAAATCTCTTGATTTAAATTTTAATATTTAAGGTTGGGACTATTTATTTTAAATGAGGTCCGTTATTTTATTTAATTTATTGATGGACTTTAAAAATGAAAACAAATTTTGGGATTAAACCCTCATTTTTATAATATTTCAAGGCTTTTTGAGTATGGATTTTAAATGGTTAAAATGTTTTATTTCATCTCAATGGATTTTAAAATGTTTTATTATTTATAAATGAATAATGGAATTTCTTATTTATTTACATGAAAAAAAAAATGAAATGTATAGAATGTTATAAAAATGGTGCATGATTTCTTTTATGTTCATATGAACTTGTGATTTTAATGATACTAAACTTGAGGATTTTATTTCTTTCTGTTTATTGTTTACGTGATTACGTGATATTATGTGGTTAGTCACGAGGTTATGTTGGTTTTCGATTGTCTTTAATGGAACGAATTATGGATGCTAGAACCCTAAAATACTAAAAGAAAATCGAGTAAGGATATTGTTGGTGTCCTTAACTCAAGAAATTTAGTTTTCAAGTATTTATTCATTAAATTTTGAAACCCGGCGTGACGAATTATAGAATGTTAAGTATTTTCCCTAGGATATTAAGTTAGCTTCACGAGACCTATTAAGAATAGAATTTCTTGTAGGCTTTGTGACCGGGGGGATTAGCGCTGCTTTCCCAAGACAGGTTTTTATGTGTATGATCTTCAGGCTTTGCCTATCCAGGTGGGCTTACTTTCCAAATGTACAAAGTATGATTGAGTTATTAAGCTCTAAATGTTTCAATGAACTGCAAATTGTTTATTTAATGTAATGAAAACTGTTTATCCAATAAAATGTTTATGTGCACTCTGCTCTGTTTAAGGCTCGCAATTCAAGGATCGATCGAGGTTCTCTTATGGCCTAACACGTTATTTGAGAATTGTGTACACTTGTTAGTTGTTTCGGTGGGTTGATCTCCATCGGGCACTAATTCATGTAAGAGGCGTTATAAGGGTGCTTGGCTGGATGTGTTCCGGAGCATGTATCATGTAAGGCCTGCCTGGGTAGCGTCCCGAGGTCAATTCAACTTGTCTGAGTTACGTCCTCAGGGCAAGTGTAATGGGAGAAATGGATCCGTCGGTGGCTAGAGGTCCGGGATCACAGCGAGTAACAGAAAGGGAGTGTGACATGTGCGCACAAATGAAAGAAAATGTTTTAACATGCTTAGAAGTACTTCTTTCAATTTAAAACCTTCTAAGTCATGTCAAGTATGATTGGATAAACTGTCTTTATTAAAATATGAAATGTTTCAGAAAATGCATGCCCACTAAGTACATTAGTACTTAGCCCAAAAATACTTTCAAATGTTTTCAGGTTGGCTGGCCGGTGCTGACGGGACGGAGCTGAGGCTAGCGATAAATTCCTATGTTAGACTTCCGCTGTAGCAATTACTCATATCAGTCTTTTGTTTTCCCAACTTAAGATCTTCATGTTAAATTTCAAATGATATACCTGACCGAGCTTAGACTCTTCACTACTAAATTTATGCCAATGAATGTCGGTTGTCAGAAGCATGAAACAAAACTTGTGATCCAAAGGGGCATAGCCCGACTTTCTATCCTATTTCGGGTTTTTACAAGGTTGTTCCTTGTTTATTTCTATGAATTAGTTGCACCTCGATTATATTTATTCATTCAAGAATTGGGGTGTGACAGAATGGTATCAGAGCATGAGTTTCCTTTCATGTTTCTGATAACCATAAGCTTTTAAATGTCGAGTCTAGAATAGTACCTCTAGACTTCTGAGAATGTCAGTAAACCTCAGCTCGCCGTCACACTGCCGCAACTAAGGTACGATAATAGTTTCAAAAATATACATATATGTATTTCAGATGCTATGAAAGTTTTCAAGAAAATGTGCGCCTTATGTTTACGATGCTATGTGAATGCTTTTTGTCGTGTTTGGGACTACCCGAACCCATAACGACTCAATGAATGTATTTCGTGTTTGGGACAACCCGAGCCCTTAACGAATTAATGTATGTATGTATGTATGGTCGAGTTAGATTCCTTGAATCTTTCCGGCATAAGCAAAGTTTTTCATGAAAGGGACATTTAATGTCCATATGACTCAAAATTTCAAAGAAAGCAAATATATGTATGTATGTATGTATGTATGAATGACTGATGAGAAAGCTTTATGTTATCATTTTAGGTTCACTGCCTATATGATTAGAATGATGAGTTCCTTTACAAATTGTTTGAGAACCACCCAAGAATGTCTTAAAAATGTTAGTCGTGATAGCACCGCTAGAACGGCATAGAATGGATTTATATGGTACCAATGATTTATGATTGAAGTACTTAGAAGTAAGTGCTTTAAGTTAGAAGTTGACTTAGAGCTTCATAAGAGATAAGAAGTTGACATGATTGGGGGCGAAGCTTCCATTTAACTGAGAGATTCGCCGTGCTGGGTCTGGCCAGCCCACATGACTATGATCTCGGTGATTGTCAATTTAGTCATCCCAATGTATAAACTCGTACTATATAGTTGTCCCAATAAGATCTTCTTTGATCACGATAAGCATAGTATGATTAGAATGAGTTCGTTTGTCAACAGTTCTCGAGACATGAGACGTAGCATTCTCACGATTAGAAAATGTGATAAGCATCAAGTTATGTAGGTGCACTAATAGTGAAAGTCTAGTATTCAAACTAGATGACCCAGATGTGCAATTTCGAGGACGAAATTTTTATAAGGAGGGAGGAATGTAACACCCCGCCCAATTATATTAAGTTTAGAATTCATTTTGAACTTAGATTATGATGATTTACGCCGGAGAATTTGAAATAAATTTATTTTAATTCCAACAAAAATGATTTACAAAAACATTTGTAAATTTAGTTATTAAATTTTTATGCATTGCATATTTATTTAATTTAGCATTCAAGTATTTTCACGAGCTATTTATTTAAGCGTACCCTGAACGATTATTACAGTTTTCATAATACAACCCGGAAGACTTTATTTTATTATATTTTATTTATTCACCTAATTTCTCTACCTAATTTCTCCACCTACTCTTCCACATCCACCTACTCTCCCACCACTACTCCTACCTCCCCACCACTACATTCCATATTACACTTATCAATATTACACTTAGCAAGACAAAGCACACTTCATTTCTTCCTCACACTTCATTCTCGGCCTCCCCTCTCTCTCTCTATACTCTCTTTTCCTCCATTGATGTCCATTGAAGAAAGCTTAGAGAAGCTTCATCAAACACTACTATGAGATAATCCACCATCCAATCCAATCAAATACTATCATATCTCATCAAATTCAAGAAGCTAGAGCTAAGATCAAAGTTGGAGCAAAGTCTTGATCACCTTTTAAATCCTTGAGTAAGTGATCTTAGATTATTTATTTGATCATATTAATGATATGTGAGTGAGTATATGATCATGATTGAGCAAGGAAATCACCCAACTTATTTTTATGAAACTTTCGAAAATTAGGAGCTTGAAACCCTACGAATTTTGTTGTTTATTTTCTTGACTTGGCTTGAGTTATATGATGATGGATTTTAGTTTATGAGATGATCTAGATGATTAATGATGGATGAGATTGAAGCTTGAGGTTAGAAGTGAAAAATGAAAAATGTTAGTTTGAGGAAGAAGATGATATATATGTGTTTCTATATGTGATTTTGTTATATGATGTTGATTTGAAGATTTGAGTGGGTATATGAGTTCTTGAGCATGCTATGATGTTAAGTGATGGTTTAGATTGATGATTAGAAGTGATGAAATGAGTTTTGGGATGAGTTGTTGTTGAGAATTATGATGTTATATTCAAGTTAGAGATATTATTAAGATATATAAGTTTTAAATACAAATTGGAGAATTTCGTAGGACTACTGACCTACTGTGATCGATGGTTTGTCGATGTCTAATAGCTTTGAAAATTTTATAACAAGTTTCTACATGAGTCTTGAGTACCCTGGTAAACTTTCAAGCTATTTCAATTTCGTTTGATATTTCTTTAAAATGCAAAACCTAAACTGCACATTATTACCGAGAATTTCAGAGAACAGGGGAACGATTCATTCATTTCAGTAGCTTCCTATGTGATCTAGCTTTCCAACTTTTTATGGTATCAACCTTATTGTGTTATACAGATATCCAACAAAGTTTAGCCCAGTTTGACAACGTTTACTATTTTTTCAAAAATTGTAACCTTCGGTTGCACAAAACTGCCAGAAATGGTAGATCGTGGTAAAAACGCCATATCTCTCAAACCACTTGGAGTTTTCGCCTCTACTTTTTTTTATATGAAACTAGACTCGAAGATCTTTCTTTTGGTATGAGTCTCGAGTCCAGGAGATGTCAGAGTCAGAACAGATTAAATTTTAAAGTTGAACCAGTGTAAAAACAGAGCATGTTTTAATGATGTTTGATTGTGATTCTTATGTGCCTTATGTGATTGTGTTGCCTATGTGTTTGAATTTTCACTAAATTATTTTAGTGAATTTAAATCTCTTGATTTAAATTTTAATATTTAAGGTTGGGACTATTTATTTTAAATGAGGTCCGTTATTTTATTTAATTTATTGATGGACTTTAAAAATGAAAACAAATTTTGGGATTAAACCCTCATTTTTATAATATTTCAAGGCTTTTTGAGTATGGATTTTAAATGGTTAAAATGTTTTATTTCATCTCAATGGATTTTAAAATGTTTTATTATTTATAAATGAATAATGGAATTTCTTATTTATTTACATGAAAAAAAAATGAAATGTATAGAATGTTATAAAAATGGTGCATGATTTCTTTTATGTTCATATGAACTTGTGATTTTAATGATACTAAACTTGAGGATTTTATTTCTTTCTGTTTATTGTTTACGTGATTACGTGATATTATGTGGTTAGTCACGAGGTTATGTTGGTTTTCGATTGTCTTTAATGGAACGAATTATGGATGCTAGAACCCTAAAATACTAAAAGAAAATCGAGTAAGGATATTGTTGGTGTCCTTAACTCAAGAAATTTAGTTTTCAAGTATTTATTCATTAAATTTTGAAACCCGGCGTGACGAATTATAGAATGTTAAGTATTTTCCCTAAGATATTAAGTTAGCTTCACGAGACCTATTAAGAATAGAATTTCTTGTAGGCTTTGTGACCGGGGGGATTAGCGCTGCTTTCCCAAGACAGGTTTTTATGTGTATGATCTTCAGGCTTTGCCTATCCAGGTGGGCTTACTTTCCAAATGTACAAAGTATGATTGAGTTATTAAGCTCTAAATGTTTCAATGAACTGCAAATTGTTTATTTAATGTAATGAAAACTGTTTATCCAATAAAATGTTTATGTGCACTCTGCTCTGTTTAAGGCTCGCAATTCATGGATCGATCGAGGTTCTCTTATGGCCTAACACGTTATTTGAGAATTGTGTACACTTGTTAGTTGTTTCGGTGGGTTGATCTCCATCGGGCACTAATTCATGTAAGAGGCGTTATAAGGGTGCTTGGCTGGATGTGTTCCGGAGCATGTATCATGTAAGGCCTGCCTGGGTAGCGTCCCGAGGTCAATTCAACTTGTCTGAGTTACGTCCTCAGGGCAAGTGTAATGGGAGAAATGGATCCGTCGGTGGCTAGAGGTCCGGGATCACAGCGAGTAACAGAAAGGGAGTGTGACATGTGCGCACAAATGAAAGAAAATGTTTTAACATGCTTAGAAGTACTTCTTTCAATTTAAAACCTTCTAAGTCATGTCAAGTATGATTGGATAAACTGTCTTTATTAAAATATGAAATGTTTCAGAAAATGCATGCCCACTAAGTACATTAGTACTTAGCCCAAAAATACTTTCAAATGTTTTCAGGTTGGCTGGCCGGTGCTGACGGGACGGAGCTGAGGCTAGCGATAAATTCCTATGTTAGACTTCCGCTGTAGCAATTACTCATATCAGTCTTTTGTTTTCCCAACTTAAGATCTTCATGTTAAATTTCAAATGATATACCTGACCGAGCTTAGACTCTTCACTACTAAATTTATGCCAATGAATGTCGGTTGTCAGAAGCATGAAACAAAACTTGTGATCCAAAGGGGCATAGCCCGACTTTCTATCCTATTTCGGGTTTTTACAAGGTTGTTCCTTGTTTATTTCTATGAATTAGTTGCACCTCGATTATATTTATTCATTCAAGAATTGGGGTGTGACATTAGTACCCCAGTATACGGATACTACCTGGTTGGAGGAAATCGGGTATGGAGACCTTAGTGGCTTCATCGCAATGCTGAGCCACCGTTACATTGCTTATGGCGAGCCTCCTTCACCGCCGTATGGAGAGCCTGAGGGACCAGCTCAGGGAGGGGAGCTAGTTGTTGTGCCCCTACTTCCCGAGGAGGAGGATCCGGATGGGGAGACTCCAAAGATGACGGTCGGCTACGGATGAACCCAGCCATTGCAGCATCATGATACTGCTGACGGAGTCGAGACATGGGTACCTATTCATGAGGTGCCAGTTTATGGTCCGATGGTGGACACCAACGTCGAGGATGAGCCGAGCGACGATAGCACCTACCGACTGATCGACGAGTACGAGGGTCAGGATTCAGAGCCGAGTGAGGATATGGAGGTTGACGATGACGATGACGAGATGGGAGATTGATAGATGACGACCAAGACTATCTAGAGAAGTATATGTATATATATAGTGATGCATAGCCGATGTACATAGCTAGAAGCATGGTATAGAACCTATATGACGCTTAGTCCCTATGGTGCTTGCATAGCGAGAGCATCATTATAGTATAGGGCGTTTGGTGCAGAGACCCTTTGCTTTTGTAGAAGACCTTGAGAGAGAGGCAATTTTTCCCTTTCATATAGAGATGACGTTGATGACTAGAGAGTTTGGTGTCACATTAGAATTTTGAGATTGATGATTTGATGCATGATGTTAGATGAACGATAGAGATGACGAGAACCATGAGAATTCTATAGGAGAAATATAGAATTGAGTTGAGATATAGAGAACTGAGATGAGAATTCTATAGGATATATATAGAACCAAGTTGAGACGTATATTTGAGATGAGAAAATAGAACTTGTAATTTTGAGATCACTTATGAGATATAAAAGCGAAGTGAGAAAAAAGAGAATTAGTATTTTGTTTTGACGAACGACTAGTTTCGAAATCGATAGTTATACAATTCCTTTCCTATGTAGTATACCTCCGAGAAGATGAGGGAACGGAAGGAAATAAACTGAGAAGAAGATGAAGAAGAGAAGCAGAGAGAGAGATAGTTGAGATAATACGACGAGAGTTAGAGATTTCATCGCGATTTATAGACACGACCCTAATAGGGCGAACGTATTATGGAGACCTCATGGGATGCATAGATACTTTTGACCAATTGTACTTCGTAATAGAGGTACTTTCACCGGGACCGCGCGTATCATCGCTAGAGTAATCATGAGAATAGACTCATTGAGTCCCTATCCCGCTTGGTCGTATTTGAACTTCTCTGCATCCATTTGAACTCCTATATGAGATGAACTAATTGCTATTGAGAAATGTTTCCAGATCCACTGAATTCGAGCCTAAGCCGTTTGTGTTGGAAATCCTTACCCCTTGTTTTAACAGTGGACAATTTATTCATTTTTCCACTTAGTGGATTGCTTCTACTTCCAGTACTATTGATTTACTCCCATCATATTACATCTCAGTTTTTATCTTAGTTTCTGTTCTAACTTTTGATCTTCCTTTGATTGTAACTTTTTCATTATCCTTGAGATAGCACTGGCTATTATGGAATCATTCCATTACTTGAGCTCGTCTTGTTCAAGATCAGACATTTTTATTCATTACCTCCTAGTCCCTACCACATCCGACAAGAGTTAGGAATGTCTAGGTAACTAGGATGGCATAACGAGAAGAGTATTTGGAAGAAAATATGAGTTATGGGAGCAGTTGTAGAATATATCTTTACGGGACGAGCACAACAGTTCGATTATGGATTTCCTTATATTAGCCAAGTATGTAGAAAGCTAACCATTTCGAGGATGAGAATAAGTGATGCTAAGCCAGAATAGGCAGTAGCAAACTCAAGGAGATCGAGATGACAGATTAGAACAGATAACGACTAGTATGGAAGTAGCAACAGCATAATATTACGGGATGTTTTATTTCCGTTATGACCTGCATTTGGTAAGAGTTCTCGAAAGAGAAAATTTTCTTATATGTCTATACGACGATGACCAGAGAGTCCTTATACTTGAGTAGAGCTTTGATCTGATGTTACGATGATAGACATGAAATATGTCTTTGACGTTGAGTTACGAGAAAATAGTATGATGATTGAGTAAGAGTCTTATGATTGGTGAGTTATGATAATTAGTTCTAAGGTTGATACATGTTCCCTTAGACTTTTGTCGAGAAAGAGAAACCGATTGAAGAAAGAAATAGAGTTGATGATATGAGATAAGGCAATAAAATCGTAGATGAATACGAACGTCAGTTCCGCGACTTGGTTCGGTATGCCACATATCGAGAAGAGATGAATGAGAAGATGTCAGAATTGTTTCGATTAGATTTGAGATAAGAGGTACGAGACGATGTAACGAGTCAGAGTGCGGTTATGAGTACTGAAGCATTAAATGGAGCATTGGATATAGAACTGGCAATGCAGCCAGAGAGCGCGATTTGAGCTTCAACACCCCAAATGAGTTAGAGCACTTGAACGTGCCATCTATCTTTTTCTGGACGAGGGCAAGAAGGTAGGAGAAAATTGGACGACCGAAGTCAAGGCCCTAAGAAGCCGTGGCAGAGTCAGAATGCGCCACCGCAATATCCGAACTGAGACATCCGGCCTGATGTTGGCCCAACTGCCCCAGCAGCAGTGAACCTTTAAGAACCGCGAGGGATGTCGCCTTGTCAAAGAGCAATAAGTTACATTTGAGATGATGTAAGATGAGACAGAACAGCTGTTACACCCGCAGAAGGGTCGGGCACTACCCGAACTAGTGTCCGAATCGTCAGCAAAGTGGAAGGGGAGGACAACCGAATCAGTTCGGCCACAATACAAAGCAAGGAAGGGAATCCTAACGCTACCTCCACCACAGCGGCAACAGCCAGCCTATCGATTACGTCAGTCAAGAAGGTAACCACCAGCCCCGCTGGCGAATCGACCTCATCACCAGAGACTGTTCGCGCTTGAGCAGAAAGCACCGGACAAGAATCGAGGAAATTGTCAGATATAGACGAATTGAAGGATGTGCTCATAGTATTTTGTTCGACACCGAACGAAAAGCCTTTTTCACAACCTCTAATGAGTAATCACACCCATAGGCTGAACCACTATGGTTTCATCCGTGTGCCCTAACTTAGAATTCGAAGTTGAGATCGATTAAGCTCGAGGCGAGAGACCTGAGACTGACGCCTATGTGGCACTTGGATAAATTTTTTGGAATGGACTGGTTAGAGGAAAACCATGTGAAGTTACAATGCAAGGAGAGACGGATATCTTTTCAGCCACCTGGCCGAGAACCTACTTTCTTCATTGGTATTGAGAGAAAATGGAAGAAGATGCCGATCATCTCGGCACTGCAAGCAAGTAAGTTCTTGCGAAGAAATGATACAACCGCGTACGTTGTACATCTGAGCCAGAGAGACGAATCCAAAATAGATGTTGATGATGCCAGTCGAGCGAGAATATAAAGATGTTTTTACCCTAAGACTTTATCGGGATTACCCCAGACCGACAACTTGGGTGACGATTAATTTAGAGCCTGGCGCGTCGCCGACGTTGATAGAGCCACATAGAATGGCCCCACAGAATTGCGAGAGTTAAAACTGCAACTACAAGAACTTCTAGAGGGTTTCTTGTGACCTAGTGTTTTCCCCGTGGGAAGCACCAGTTCTTTTATTAAAGAGAAGGATGGAAGCTTGAGGTTGTGTATCGATTTTCGAGAGTTGAATGAAGTGATGATAAAGAATAAGTATCCGTTACCCCAGATCGATGATCTATTCGATCAACTTCAAAGAGCGAGCGCTTTTTCAAGATTTGAATTGAGAACAAGATACCATTAGTTGAAGATACGATCGGAAGATATTCCGAAGATGGTATTTCATATAAGATATAGACGCTATGAGTTTATAGTAATGCCTTTTAGATTGATGGATGTCCTGACCGTGTTCATGGATCTCATGAACCGCGTTTTTCGCAAAAACCTAGACAAGATCGCGTTAGAGAGATTGTGAGTTGAGAAGTTTTATGCGAAGTGTTGACTTGAAGAAGTCAAGTTCGTTTGGCCGAACGTTTGTGAACGAAGTTTTCAAGAGCTAAAGAAGAGACTTAGTACGCAATTTACACTGATGCATCGAAAAATGGTCTAGGTTGTGTGCTCATGCAAAAGATATATAATCTTTCGATAGTTTGTAGCCGAGCTCTGCTCTGGAAGCAAAGCTGAAGTCGAGCTCTGCTCTGCTCTGACGACAGAGCTGAAAGCATTCCTCTGCACTGGAGCTGATTCCCCTGCCCTAGTGCGGAACTAACTTTAGAGAGAGAGAAGTCAAAGCAAATGGATACCACATGAGATAAATTATCCAACGCATGATTAAGATGTAGCAGCCGTAGTGCATGCTTTGAAGATATGGAGACACCATCTCTATGGAGTACGGTGTGAGATATACACCGATCATGAAAGTCTCAAATTTTTCTTTGAGCAACAAAGAAGACGATTAGAGTTAGTGAAGGATTATGATTGCGAAAAGAATTATCACCCTGGAGAGGCTAACGTTATAGCTGACGCGTTAAGCAGAGAGAATCAGGGAGAGTTGGGATTTCTCCTTACTCGAATAGTGAACCTAATCGAGGAATTCGAGAAGATGAATTTGAAGGTAGTAATTCCCCCACCAACGATAGAAATAGTAAAATTCTGCACTGAGCTTTACACCAGACTTACGGCCGAGAAGCTCCGCTCTGCTAAGAGAGTTATATGTTGAGCGGACCTTGCTTTGAACGAGCTAGCGCCTATTCCTCTGCTCTGGCAAAGAAGGATAAAAAGATGAAAAGGGTGCGAATGAAGATTCGAACCGAGGGAGTAGAGAATTATCAAGAGGCGGCAGATAATACCGTTTTGTTTAAGAAAAGAGACTGAGTGTGCCTAATAAGAAAAGCTGAAGCATGAAATCAGGAGCGAAGCTCATGACACCCTAACATCGCAAATACGGAAAGTATGAATACGTGCCAAGACTGAAACGATGCTTGATCAGAGATTAAGAAGCGAGAGATGGCATCTTTCGTAGAAAGATGTTTGACGTGTTAAAATGTGAAGGAGCCATTTCGGGTGTCGAGACACTACAGAGAGTACTACGATACTGAGATATGAGATTGTAGTTAAGACGAGATGGAGTTATGATGGTAAATAGAGATATTGAGCATTAGAGTTATACTTTTGATGAGACGAGAGCGCTGAGATATAAACATAAGTTTATGGCGTGATGAGATAGCTGCACCAGAGCGGAAGCCTTTTCTCTGACGATTCACTTCGCTGCTCTGGCATTCGGTTCCTCTCGCGTCTTGATTTCGCTGCTCTGACTGGTGATTCCTCTGCTCTAGCAGGGAAATCACCATTTCCTCCGCTGACACTGCGGACAGAACTCGAGAAGACTGCTGAAGTATTATGAATGAAGATGATGTAAGTATAAAGAATTATGACATCAATTAGCAAAATCGAGAGAAGGAAATCCGACAGTTGAGTAATCACTAATAGATTCTTGTGACGTTAGAAACGATGTTATTGTAAGTTCTCCCTATCTTGGGGAACGAGTTATTTTCGAGTTAAAGAAAGGCTCAGACCGAGATATATAGGACCTTATGATGTATTAGAAGAAGTAGGCCAAGTAGCCTATAAACTAGCGTTGTGATGCGTCTTCGACTTTTGGGCCATTTGGCCCTATTTTTTCTCTTTATTTGTGTCGGTACAGGTCTGTCAGGGGGAAAAACGAAGTTGTGAAGGAAGAAAGGTCAATAGAGCGGAAACGGAAGAAATGCGGTCAGAATGGGCATTACCAAGCCTAGATTGTTAAGTCATGTTTACCAGCATGGAGCTTCGGCCAACAAGTACCTCTCCAATTCAACTTGGGGCATGGGAACCTGGAGCAACCCACCTGGTATAAGTCACACCAAAGAGAGCAATCCGTCTGATCGTTACCATGAGAAGCAGACAGCCAGAGCCATAAAAGGAAGGTCAATCTCGGAGATCTCGAAGAAACAAGTAGAAGGTGGAAGAAGAAACTGGAAGGATCGAAGGAATGGGAAAGGTTGACTAAGCTTGTAGCTGGACGCCATCTTCAATCAGGATCAATCAAAGATCGAGCTAATTAAGGAAAGAAGATCCCGGCGAAGATTTGGAACCGGCGCAGCTAGGGTTAGGCCTCTACCATCCGGCAGTATAAAATACTAATGGTGTGCAGCATGAAGAAGCTCTTGGCACCTTGAAACTCTTGTTTTTACTTTAGTTATCAATTAAGTTCGCCGCGTGTGGCATCCGAAACAATTTACATTTCCGTGCTTTTCCCTTTTCCGTTGTGTTTCTACTTTTGAACAAGTTCGAAGGCTTGAAGCCTAGGTACTATTTATCTATTCCAGTATTTCTTTTCGTTCTATAATGTGTTTAATCCCTTTTGCATTTATGAATTGTGTTATGTGTGAATAATTCCCTTGGTGAGGTTTTAGGGGTGGAAATAATTGTTGTTAACATGTAAACATTCGTGAGGCACTTGTTCTTTCGGTTGAATTTCGTGGTTCCGGAAGGATCTATTCGAAACCATGGGCAGTAGGGGCCTAACGGGTGATCTCCGTTCGGTAAAACGCTGTCCATGTTAAGCAAAGGCCAGGGTATACCAAGGTACAACAATCAGTATGCCCAAGACCGAGTAGCTGAGCAGCGTCAACAAAAGGCGTTGTAGATCCAGAAGGTGGGGAAAGGGTTGATGGGATACACTGCCCTTCCTCAGTCTTGGGCTTCTCTAGAGACTATCCATCAACTGTGACGAGGCATAAAACCATGGTTATCAAACGAGGAAAGCAATCTCGGCGCCGTAGCATGTCTATGACTGGTCGGCTGACAAAGCCGGAAATAGTTGAGTCCAGGAGGCATGTGTCACTAAAAGCGTGGAGTTGGGGACCTCGGGAGAGAAGGTTGGTGAGGGTCATACTTGGTGAGTAATGGGTATGACTACTATCTACGGAGAAGTGAAGCACTGCCTTGTGACCGGGGATTGTGTGACCTTCGGACCAAGTGACCACAATGAGAATCAACCATCCTATATGTGAAGTATAACCCCTTGAAACGCCCCAATGTCTTTGGGCCACGCCTTGGGCTTGTATGGATCGTAGACGGATCATCAGTGTGCCTATGACCGAAGCGAATGTTAACAACAGTTATGACCTAACCGAATAACCTCACCCCTTTGTTATTATTGATCTTGTTTATTTCTTGTGCAGAGTATACAGATTGAGAATTGTGACACCTCAGTTTGTCGTAGGAGAACAAAGTGGTTCCTCACTCCCTGTGGGATTCGACCCTACACTTACCGCTAAGGCTAAGTTCTTATTGTGAGAAGTAGGAGCGTGTATTGTCTATATTGGGCATACACAGGTATTTTGTCCGCACCGCACGACGGGTGTGTGTCAAAATTGGCGCCGTTGTCGGGGAGTGACGCGCAGCAATTTTGTTCTCTCCTAATTCCATCTTCCGCTACTGGTGTATGCGTGGAACTCGTAGAGCTGTAAGAGCATTGGTGTTTGACCCCGATATTGATCGTACAGAAAGACGACTGCGCGCAGAAGCACGAATAGCGAGACGCGAAGCTATGGCAGAAGCCGAACAAGCAGATGCCGTACCGGAGCAGACCCTCAGACAGTTGGCATACCCAACTAACCTCAACTTGAGGCCGAACGGAATCACCTTACCCGCAAATCCGTTCACACCTCGTCGGTATGACATGAAGCCCTCATTGCTTCAAATCTTACCGAAGTTCAAAGGATATCAAGGAGATGACCCTCATACTCATCTCCAAGATTTTGAGATGACAATCATGCACCAATCAAATGATGAACAGCAAGAGTATGTCAAGTTGATACTCTTCCCTTTTACCCTGGTGGACAATGCAAGAAGATGGCTGTGTGACCTACCCGAGGGCAGTGTCACTACATGGGCACAACTGCAACAGGCCTTCTTGGAAGAATTCTTCCCAGCAGCACGAGTGGAGCGGATGCGATGGGATATCCGCAGCATAAGGCAAGATGGGCTAGAATCCTTCTACGAATACTGGACGAGATTCAAGATAATGTTAAGCAATTGCCCCCATCACCAAATCTCTCCGAAAGATCAGGTGGAGAGCTTTGTAAAGGGCATGCGGAGGAACGATCGCAGTCTAGTCCTAGCAGCCTGTAATGGATCATTGATGAGGAAAACCCCGCTGGAAGTCTTCCAACTGTTGGGCACCATGGCAGAAGAATCACGCGATGAAGGGCATGAAAGGAATCTGGAGAAACCAAGGAAAGCTGAAGAGAAGGAAGGGATGTCTAATCTGGAGAAAACTATGGAGAAGAGCATGAACGAACTCAAGGAACTTCTTTCGGGCTTGACTATACCAAAGAAGATTCGCCAGTGTGGCCTTTGCGATGCCACTGGACACCAATCTGAAAATTGTCCAAATTTTGGTGAGGATATTGTTGATGCCAATGCCATTGGAGGACATGATGGGAATCCACGGAAGTACGATCCTTATGCAAATACTTACAATCCTGGGTGGAGGGATCACCCCAACTTTCGGTGGAAGCAAGATGGTCAGCCCCACAGCAGAACAATATGGGCGCACCAGTGCAACGTCCTCAGTATAATCAGAACCAGCATCAACAACAGTACCAGTTAGGACCACCTCAACACCACAACCAGAATCAGCAACAACCTCCTTACCAACCTCCACATCGGAGAGCACCTTGGGAAGAAGCAATTGAAAGCATGGCTAAGGAGAGCGAGAAGTTTCGCAATGAAATTCGTGCCGGCATGAACCAAACTAACCAGCAAATTAATCATTTGACTAAGGCAGTGGCCAAACTAGAGGAGAACGCTGGTAAACTCCCAGCCATGGGAATCAACCCCAGAGAGCATGCCCAAGTGGTGCTAACTGAGTTTCCTGAGTGGGAGGAAAAAGAGGAAGAATTGTTAGCAGAAGCTGAATTGCTTCGAGGAGGCTGGAATAAGAACGGGAAGGGTCCAACTGATAAACAAGCTGGAGGTAGCAATCCAACCGAAGCACCCTACCCGGGACTCTTGAAACAGAAAGCTAGAGAGAAGGAAGCAAGTGAAATGATGAAGATGTTTCAAAAGGTTGAGTTGAGCATACCTTTACTCGATGCTATCAGGCAAATCCCCAAATATGCCAAATTCTTGAAGGACCTTTGTTCAAGAAAAGTCAAAATGGAGGAAGAAGTCCGGTACGTGATGGGAGAAAGTGTTTCGGCAGTGATCCAACGGAAGCTACCCACTAAGCGAAAGGATCCAGGGATGTTTACCATTCCATGCAACATAGGAGGAACCAACATGGATAAGGCAATGATGGATCTTGGAGCCTCCATTAATGTGATGCCATTGGCTGTGTACAAGAGATTGAATATTGGCGAGATGAGGGACACCCGTGTGGTCATACAGTTAGCTGACAGGTCCAACGCTTACCCTGAAGGAGTAGTGGAAGACGTGCTGATCAAGGTTGGGGATTTGATTTTCCCAGCAGACTTCTATGTTCTAGATATCGGACCTGAAACTGGAGAGAATGCCATACTATTGGGAAGGCCGTTCATGATGACCGCCGGAACCAAGATCGATATGAAAACCGGAATCTTGACATGTGAGTTCGACGGAGTTTAAGTGGAATTTAACATCTATGAGACCATGAAGAGGAAACAAGCAATGGAGACGGTGGACATGGTCGATGTATTTGAACCCTTGGTGCAAGAACAAGGAATTACTTTCGGTTCCAGGGATACCACAGAGAAGGTGATTCAATATGGTCTGACTGATCGGGATGCCGAACATATGGAGGACGATGAAATGAAGGAAGCTATCATGGAGCTTTACTCCCTCCGAGAAAGCACTTTAGAAGCCGAGGTGGAGGTAGACCAGAAGATCAAGGAATTAATCCAGGAAGTCTATCTAGCTGGGGGAGCAGAGGCAAGCAAATCGGAGTTATTGGCTCAGTATGGGCAGAACGAGAAGCTGTTACCTTCAATTCAGAAAGCACCCGTTTTGGAGCTCAAACAATTACCTAAGCATTTACAGTATGCTTATTTGGGACCAGAAGAGACGTTACCAGTTATCATCAGTTCTGATCTAACCGTCGTGCAGCAAGACCGATTGGTCAGAGTATTACGAGAGAACTGGGAAGCCATCGGTTGGACCTTAGCTGATATAAAAGGCATCAGTCCTACGGAGTGCATGCATCACATTTACCTTGAGGAGGGAGCCAAACCCGTTCGAGATTCTCAAAGGAAGATGAACCCGGTCATGAAAGAGGTAGTGCTGAAAGAAATTCTCAAGCTGTTGGAGTTGGGAATCATCTATCCCATATCCGATAGCCAATGGGTGAGTCCAGTCCATGTCGTACCGATGCTGGAAAGGTTGGCCGGTAACGCCTATTACTGTTTTCTAGACGGATATTCTGGATACATGCAAATTTTTGTGGCACATGAGGACCAGGAGAAAACCACTTTCACCTGCGTATTTGGGACATTTGCATACCGGAGAATGCCGTTCGGACTCTGCAACGTACCGGGAACTTTTCAACGGTGTATGATGAGCATCTTCTCCGACCTATTGGAGAATTGCATTGAAGTATTCATGGATGACTTCACCGTATATGGTAGCTCTTTCGACACATGTTTGAAGCATCTAGAGCTTGTCTTGAAAAGATGTGTGGAGAAAAGCCTAGTCCTTAATTATGAAAAATGCCATTTTATGGTAAGGGAAGGAATAGTGCTTGGGCACGTGATTTCAGAAAGGGGTATTGAAATGGACAAGGCGAAAGTCGACTCCATCGCCAAATTGCCCTACCCGACGACCGTAAAGCACATACGGGCATTCCTAGGCCATGCAAGCTTCTACCGGCGATTTATCAAAGATTTTGCCAAGATTGCCCAGCCCATGACCAGACTTCTTCAACAAGATGTGCCGTTTGAGTTTGACGATGATTGTAAGGAGGCATTCACAATTTTAAGAAACAAGTTGGTGTCGGCCCCCATTATTCAACCACCGGTGTGGGACATACCGTTCGAGATCATGTGCGATGCCAGCAACCACGCCGTTGGAGCAGTACTGGGACAGAAGAAAGGCAAAGAGAGTTGCGTGATTTATTACGCATCCAAAACACTGAATCCAGCACAGTGCAGCTATACCACTACTGAGAAAGAACTCCTGGCGGTGGTGTTTGCCATGGAGAAGTTTCGTTCCTATCTTTTGGGAACAAAGGCGGTGGTCTACACGGATCATGCCGCGTTGAAATACTTGATGGCCAAGAAGGAATCCAAACCTCGACTCATCAGGTGGATTCTGCTACTACAAGAGTTCAATATAGAGATAAGGGACAAGAAAGGAGCTGCGAACCTCGTAGCAGATCATTTGAGCAGGTTGCAACTGGAAGAAGATGACGGTATGCCCATTACCGATACCTTTCCAGACGAGAGACTATATTCCATGAGCATCCTGGAGGAAGAAGAAGAACTGTATACTCTAACCAAGCAGGAGCCCTGGTATGCGGATATAGCTAACTATCTGATTACCAAAGAATTACCTTCAGGATTGACAAGATTCGAACAACGGAAGTTACTCGTGCAAGCACGATATTATTACTGGGAGGATCCATATCTCTGGAAGACTGGAGCAGATCAAGTCATACGGAGATGCATACCTGATGATGAGCATGCCCAAATTTTGGACATGTGTCATGGAACAGCAAATAGCGGACATTTTGGAGGAAAGCGCACGGCCCACAGAATCTTGGAGAGTGGATTCTACTGGCCCACCATATTTGCGGATGCAAGGAAATGGGTATAGAGCTGCCCGAAGTGCCAGATGACTGGAGGTATTACCGCAAAGGATGAAATGCCACAAGTTCCGATCATGCCGGTCGAAATTTTCGACGTATGGGGGATTGACTTTATGGGACCCTTCCCAAAGTCAAAGAACTACGAATATATTTTGGTGGCAGTGGATTACGTATCAAAGTGGGTTGAAGCCAAGGCAACCGCAAGCAATGATGCTCATACCGTGGCAGGATTCCTGAAGGAACAAGTGTTCGGGAGATATGGTATACCCAAAATTCTAATCAGTGACCAACGGTCTCATTTCTGTAATGCCATTATCAGAGCACTAACCAAGAAGATGGGGGTGACACACAAGGTCACCACTGCATATCACCCCCAAGCAAATGGCCAGGCCGAGATTTCCAATAGGGAGATAAAGAGCATCCTGGAAAAGGTGGTGCACCCCAACCGTAAGGACTGGAGTGACCATTTGGGGGATGCGTTATGGGCATACAGAACTGCCTACAAGACACCCATTGGAATGTCCCCGTTCCGCCTGCTTTATGGGAAAAGATGTCACTTACCTGTGGAAGTTGAACATAAGGCGTACTGGGCAATCAAGCAAATCAATCTCAGTATGACCCTAGCTGGAGAAGCAAGAAAGTTGCAGCTGAGTGAGTTGGAAGAACTTTGGTTGGAGGCTTACGATAATGCGGTGCTCTATAAAGAGCGAACCAGAAGGATCCATGATGCCAAGATCAGGAAGAAGGAATTCTTGGTGGGACAAAAAGTCCTACTTTTCAACTCACGCTTCAAGATGATGGCTGGGAAGCTTCGTTCAAAGTGGTCAGGACCATTCGTGATCAAAGGAATCTTTTCAAATGGAAGCATTGAAGTATATGATCACAATGGAGTTGATACGTTCGTGGTGAATGGGCATCGCCTAAAGCCCTATCATGAGCTTGCTGAAGTAGGAAAAGAGAAGGAGGAGTGCCACCTTCTCGACCCTGAATACGAATGAAGAGTGAAGGAAGGTCGAGCTCAAGACGAGAAACAAGAGCTCTTGCTGGGAGGCAACCCAGTGTGGTTACTTCGGTATGGTCTATACCGAATTTTCTTTTTCTTTAAAGTTGTTTTGTTTTTGTTTGGATGCACTAACATGCAGGAAAGTCGGGCCGAGATAATTTAGAAAGAGGCCC
This sequence comes from Salvia miltiorrhiza, assembly GCF_028751815.1. Lineage (NCBI taxonomy): Eukaryota > Viridiplantae > Streptophyta > Magnoliopsida > Lamiales > Lamiaceae > Salvia > Salvia miltiorrhiza. Next base: position 32,263,582 of record NC_080389.1, on the reverse strand, counting down.
AGAGGTTGATCCAAGCCCACTTTGCGTTGCAAAGTGTGTAGGTGGAGAGTTAGGGATTGGAATGGTCTGGAAGAGGGCTTACAGAGGGAGATGACGCGAGCGTGTCAGAGGCAGGCGGCGATGTGACTGCAACTCTTCGGTTTCCGCAGAAATTTGAATTTCAAATTTTGGCCAAGTTTTTATTTCCTTAAAAATTATTTTTCTGCCATAACCGTCACACTTACCATATTCAAAGCCTCAACCCACGATCTTCCTCCCCACAAACCCTAACCTCCGAAAAACTGCTACACCACGATCACCACTCGCCCCAAACCCTAAATTCCCATAATTACCGATCACCCTTCTTAAAGACCAACCTTGCCTCAAAAAACCCCACAAAATCCGAAACTTCTGCACAAATCCTAAGTATTTTGATCTCTGCAAATCGCAATGGCCAAAACCAAAGGAGGAGCAGGCTCCGGAAGCAACCAACCGCCGAAGAAGAAAGACGCCAAACTCCCACCTCCAAAGCGTACCACAAGGCGGACCGCTTCGGAGGAGACCTCCACTAAAATCACCGAAGACCCTTTGCTGAAGATCCAGCCCGAGGACAAAGGGTGTGCCGAAGTCCTCCAACAAGAGGAACGAGAAGTAGCAAGAGCAGCCGCCGAGTCGATGCAACCGGAAGAGGGGGAGCCCGAGCTCACCCCTCCTGTGAAGAAATCAAAGAAGGCTCAGGTGAGCAAAGCAACTCCGGCGCGACCCACTGTCGCACCACCATCTATTCAAGCTCAACCGCAACCACAATTTCCAGAAACCTCCATGCAGGAGGGGAAAACAGCTTCCGAGGAAACGGAAGCGGAGGAGGAGAAGGGCGAAGAAGAGAAGGTGGACGAGGAAGTGGATGATGAAGCAGAGGAAGGTGAGGGCGTTCAGGAGAGGGAAGTAGAAATCTCGACACCCCAGAGCAAGAGACCCGGAGTAAAAAGAAAGCTAGATGTTGCCAAACCCCCACTACCAGTTAAGGCCAAACCGGCACCGGCAGGCAATAAGACCCGAACAAAAGCTGAGCAGAGTAAGAAACCAAGGAAACCCACTGCAGCCAAAAAATGGAAGGCCAAGGAGATGGAGGAGCCGATGGAAGTAGACCCAGAGAGAACCGAGACGGTTGAAAGCTCCAACTCGGAGGATGTGGTCGCCCCTGCTAAGCCGGTGACGAGCACAATCACCTCAAAACCCAAGGGCGTCAAGCGCAGGGGAGTGGTACGACCCAGCACTATGGAGACGGCCATACCGAGGGGCAGTCAGAGGTATGCCGTTTTACAGAATCGGGAGATAACTCCTTGGTATTTTCTGGTGACTGAAGTGTTGGAGAGTTTCGGGATAAAAGAACGTGTGGAGGGATATTTCGAGAGCATTGGTTGGGGGAAGATTCTGAAGTGGAATGTGTTGGCGTTCAAGAATTTGTCGGAAGAGTTCATGAGTACGGTAGAGTTCAAGCCAAAGGGAAATTACTCAATCGAAACACCAGGTACCCTCCGTTTCCAATTGCGAGGGAAGGTGTTTCCACTGTCCATCAACGACTTGAACATCCACCTGGGAGTAATAGAGGACAAGGAAGTGTACGATGATGAGTATAAACAAGCTAAAACCATGGCTCCACCGGAGTGGCGCAGTCAGATTGACCAGTACTGGTCCCAACTCTCAACGGGGGCCAAATATGTGAAGAATATCAGCAAATCCAACGAACTCCGCGACCCAGCCCTGCAGATTTGCCATCGTTGGTTGGCCTATAACATCTATGGCCGAATTGAGGGATCCAACGTCGTCACGCAGCAAGAGCTCTTTGTGCTCTGGTGCATGGTAGAGAGAAAGAGGGTGAACTTTGGGTTCACCGCTGCACTGCAATTTTAGTATGGGGTAACCCATACCAACAAGTATCTCTCCCTATGCCCACTGGTGACTCTCTTGGCGAAGAAGCTTGCGGGTTTCAACGAGGAAGCCCCGGATGAGGCAGCTGCGGCAGAAACCCGACTCTTTGATATCGGGCGGTTGGTGCGTTGGCGGATTGTTGAGATGAATGAAGGTGGTAGCTACCGTTTGGTCCAACCAGAAGGCAGCTCAGTTCGACCTGAACCGAAGGTTGCACAGGAACAGGGAACTTCTCGCCCAATCAGTGGCGAGATTATCAAGCTGACGGACGAACTGAAGGAAATCAAAGACGGGCTGGTGATGCTGGGAGGAGAAGTGGCCACGTTGAGGGATACTGTGGAAGAAGGATTCAAAGTGATGGAAGCTGGCTTTAAAGAAATCAAGGAGATGCTGACTGCGGAGGCGAGATCCTCCGGCCGAAATGACTAAGTACCTTTCCCCTGAACTCGTAGATTAGGTTTTATTTTATCTTTTGCTTTTCTTGTTTTAGTGTCTGTTTAATCTGTTTTTGAGTCGAGTCTACTTGCATTGTTTGATGGTGAAAGATTGTGCATGCTGATTTATGTTTTGGTATGATTGGTGGATTGAGTATGAAATGCATGATGGTAGTTGTGAGGATACTGAGAATACCCCACCGGTGAGATCAGGGCCAAATTAAAAAATGCATGTTTATGAAGAGAATTTGCTGTGACTAGGAAATCCAGACTTTGTTTGAGGACTCATTTTGCTAGTACATGACTTGTGTGATTTGGGCACGATTCTTTGATTTAGGGCCCCAGATTTTTCTTTGATATGCAATGTGAAAAATAATCCCTTGTATGCCAACTTGAGCCGAATTCATTCTTTCTTGAGCTTTGTTAATGCTATATCTAGGAGAAAGAATTTATGAAGTGAATAAAATGGTGAACAAGGAATTACAGGAAAGAAAGAAAATCTGGGCACAAAAAAATTGTATAAAAATTATTGCCCACAAAAGAATCCAAGGAAAGATGAGCCCCATTGAAAATGGGGGAATAAAGGGTTGGTTGTAGCTGTACTGAACGTGTATACTGAGTAAGGGTGATACTGAAATTAGCCACTGAACCATATATACCTCACCTTAGCTCCGTATGCCCCATTACAACCCAACAAAGACCCTTCGATGAGTCATACTAGTGTGCTTAACTTGTAGTCATCAATCAAGCTCTTAGAGGGACTAGCACAGCAAATTATGAGTGTAAACACTTAACCCGGTGCTTGAGCAAAAAGAGAGACTACCATCACACTTTATGCATGATCATTACTCTGGTTTGTGGTGAATGATGCATGTTGGTATGATCTGATCCTGAAATCTGTGCAAGTTTCGTGTCTTTTAGTTTTATTCCTTTTCTTTCAGCCTTTTCGTCCGTGTCTTCTGTGAATCCACCTACATACTTGAGGGCAAGTATGCTTTAAGTGTGTAGGTGTGATGCGTCTTTGACTTTTGGGCCATTTGGCCCTATTTTTTCTCTTTATTTGTGTCGGTACAGGTCTGTCAGGGGGAAAAACGAAGTTGTGAAGGAAGGAAGGTCAGTAGAGCGGAAACGGAAGAAATGCGATCAGAATGGGCACTACCAAGCCTAGATTGCTAAGTCATGTTTACCAGCATGGAGCTTCGGCCAACAAGTACCTCTCCAATTCAACTTGGGGCATGGGAACCTGGAGCAACCCACCTGGTATAAGTCACACCAAAGAGAGCAATCCGTCTGATCGTTACCATGAGAAGCAGACAGCCAGAGCCATAAAAGGAAGGTCAATCTCGGAGATCTCGAAGAAACAAGTAGAAGGTGGAAGAAGAAACTGGAAGGATCGAAGGAATGGGAAAGGTTGACTAAGCTTGCAGCTGGACGCCATCTTCAATCAGGATCAATCAAAGATCGAGCTAATTAAGGAAAGAAGATCCCGGCGAAGATTTGGAACCGGCGCAGCTAGGGTTAGGCCTCTACCATCCGGCAGTATAAAAGACTAATGGTGTGCAGCGTGAAGAAGCTCTTGGCACCTTGAAACTCTTGTTTTTACTTTAGTTATCAATTAAGTTCGCCGCGTGTGGCATCCGAAACAATTTACATTTCCGTGCTTTTCCCTTTTCCGTTGTGTTTCTACTTTTGAACAAGTTCGAAGGCTTGAAGCCTAGGTACTATTTATCTATTCCAGTATTTCTTTTCGTTCTATAATGTGTTTAACCCCTTTTGCATTTATGAATTGTGTTATGTGTGAATAATTCCCTTGGTGAGGTTTTAGGGGTGGAAATAATTGTTGTTAACATGTAAACATTCGTGAGGCACTTGTTCTTTCGGTTGAATTTCGTGGTTTCGGAAGGATCTATTCGAAACCATGGGCAGTAGGGGCCTAACGGGTGATCTCCGTTCGGTAAAACGCTGTCCATGTTAAGCAAAGGCCAGGGTATACCAAGGTACAACAATCAGTATGCCCAAGACCGAGTAGCTGAGCAGCGTCAACAAAAGGCGTTGTAGATCTAGAAGGTGGGGAAAGGGTTGATGGGATACACTGCCCTTCCTCAGTCTTGGGCTTCTCTAGAGACTATCCATCAACTGTGACGAGGCATAAAGACATGGTTATCAAACGAGGAAAGCAATCTCGGCGCCGTAGCATGTCTATGACTGGTCGGCTGACAAAGCCGGAAATAGTTGAGTCCAGGAGGCATGTGTCACTAAAAGCGTGGAGTTGGGGACCTCGGGAGAGAAGGTTGGTGAGGGTCATACTTGGTGAGTAACGGGTATGACTACTATCTACGGAGAAGTGAAGCACTGCCTTGTGACCGGGGATTGTGTGACCTTCGAACCAAGTGACCACAATGAGAATCAACCATCCTATATGTGAAGTATAACCCCTTGAAACTCCCCAATGTCTTTGGGCCACGCCTTGGGCTTGTATGGATCGTAGACGGATCATCAGTGTGCCTATGACCGAAACGAATGTTAACAACAGTTATGACCTAACCGAATAACCTCACCCCTTTGTTATTATTGATCTTGTTTATTTCTTGTGCAGAGTATACAGATTGAGAATTGTGACACCTCAGTTTGTCGTAGGAGAACAAAGTGGTTCCTCATTCCCTGTGGGATTCGACCCTACACTTACCGCTAAGGCTAAGTTCTTATTGTGAGAAGTAGGAGCGTGTATTATCTGTACTGAGCATACACAGGTATTTTGTCCGCACCGCACGACGGGTGTGTGTCACGTTGCCTCTGAGCTTCACGAATGTCCAAGACGTTTTCCATGTTTCTCAACTGAGAAAGTATGTGTTTGATCCAAAACACATCATCCATCGAGAAGAAGTGTCCCTGGTACCAGTTTTGAGCTACGAAGAGAAAGATCTGACGCTATACTAGACCGAAAGATCCAACAATTGAGGAATAAGTCGATTCCTTTGGTGAAAATCCAATGGAGACATCACGGTCAAAAGAGAGTAAACATGGGAACTTGAGGGGAAGAGGGTTGTAAACAGATGTTTAATGCAGCAGTTACAAAATAGCCAATCTCCAATAAACTCTAACAGCTGCAAAGCACAAAATTCGAGATGGCTAAAAAGCGAAGTTTGGGAAGCGTAGAAGAAATTGATAAGTCACATTTGATGGGCTACTTGAAATTCAGTGGGAGTGTATTCCCCCAGAGCTTAAAGAGAAGATGAAAGAGGAGTACCCAGAGCTTTTTCCTAGGAGTGAATAACTCAAATTTCGGGACGAAATTTCTTTTAAGGGGGGTAGGATGTAACACCCCGTACTTTTCCTTATGTTGGGAGATAGTGTTTTAACACTATTGAGAATATTGAGATGCGAGATTATGAGTTATGGGTGGACAAACCAATGATGGAATTAGAGTGATGAGATTCGAGATATGAGTAAAATAGAGATGTTGATAGAATTGAGAATGATGTTAGAGTTGAGATGGAGACGTTGATTAAATTTTGAGATGAGATGAAAGACGAGAGATAGAGTTGAGGTAGTGATTGAGAGTCACTATAAAGAAGATTAAGCTAGAATGACGATTAGATTAATGACGAGTGATGATCTGTTTTAATATGATAGCCTTGTGAGCTATTTGTTTGACGTTATTTGATTTATTTGATACGTGTGCACTGTATTTGAGTAATTGTGGTAGTATATGATTTAAATTACCACCGCACACATTCCCACACTCACTACCAATTTTTTTATAATCTCTTTTCCCACATGTGGATAATTAGCGGTGAGACTTGCTGCTAAGGGGGAGACAAGATACTATTTGAGCATTTAATGCTTCTTATCTTAAAGAATAAGAATCTTGTTAAAACCGAAATGTTTCTCTCTCTCTCCATCATTCTCATCTTTTTCGGCCCTTCAACTTCTTCTCTTTCCCTCACTACATTCTTTCTCTCCTCCATTGGAGACCAAGCTCGAGCTTCTAAAAGACGCAACTATGATGAAATACTCCACTAAATCTAGCCCTTAAACACTTTCTACTCTTGATTCAAGAAGATTAGTGGAGTTTAATGCTTGAAGAATAGAGAGAAGATTTTCCTTTTCTCGAAAACTACTTGAGTAAGTGTTTTAATCTTTTGGATCTAGACTTTATAATGTGATATATGTGCATAGAAGGATGATTGACGCATGAGAAACTCCCCCTCCACCTTTTTCGTCATTTTCAAAAATTAGGGTTCATGCCCTTTGAAAATCTTTCTGGTTCTTTTCTTAAATTTGGGGTGAGAAATATGTTATATGTGATGATTTGAGGTGAATAAGATGTGTTTTGCAAAACTGAGTCTTGAGATATGAGTTTTTACAAAATTTAGTTTGATATGAGAATTTGGGAAAAACCCTGAGGTTATGTCTTGAATGACGATTTGATGATGAGCATGAGTATATGAAAGGATTAACGTGATGTTTGATGAATGTAGAGTTTAGATGAGTTGTTGAGTTGGCTATGATGTTAAGTGATAGTAATTGTTGATGTTTGTGAGCGTTTGATGATTTTTGAGAATGAAAAAGTTGATGAGTTTTCGAGTTGCTCTTGATGGCACTGTTCTGCCTTGAGCCTTGTTCTGCTCTACCGAGTTCGTTTCCCCGCTGGTATGCCAGGGAAGTCCTTTCCCCGCTGGCATGCCAGATGATTCATTTCTTCGCTGCTCTGCCAGCGAGTTCATTCCTCTGACGATCGATTCCTCTGATGTTTGATTTCTCTGATGTTTGATTCCTCTGGCGACAGAGAGTTCGACATTCCTCTGGCATTTCTCTGCTGTTATGCCAGAGAGTTCATGATTCCTCTGCCCTGGCGAGTATTTCTCCGCTGTCATGCCGAGCTGCTCTGCTGAGTTTTTCCACTCCGACCACCGAGCATTTCTCTGCTCTGGTCTCCGAGTCAGCATATGTTTGCTTGATTGTGTTATGTTTATGAGTGAGTTGTATGCTTATGTGTTTTACATGCCTATGTGCTTGTTTGCTATGAGTATGGTCCGAGTTGAGAGTTAAATCGAGAGTAAGACGTGTGAATCCTTAGAAGTCGAGTATGCCTAAGGATTTAGTTTTACTGGGTAAATAGACGTTGAGTGAGAAGTTATTGTTGAGACGAGATTGAATTTTAGTGATGAGTTCTAACTAAGGTTTGTTTTATCACATGAACCTTCGTGATGATGTTGATGATTTATGAAGACCCGAGCGAGACGAAGAAGTAAGTCACCTTTTCCTATCCGAGCGTAAGCGAAGGACTCCAAGTGGGCAATATTTTGAGTATACGTTTATCGTATGAGCTTTTAAAATGATTGATGATGATATTTATGAGTTTATCAAATGATTGAGATAAATGATGTTTAAGAATTGTTTGACTTGCCAATTTTTGATGTTGAGTTTGTATGTTACCCTCTACTGATGAAACGAATTCGGATCCTGCCACAAGCGGGGTTGTATACACAGAGGTGACTGTGAGCCATCTTCGGGTCGGCCGGTCACGGTACTTGAGAGGGAGGCCTACTTCTCAGTACCGATAATAATGATGAGTTGTAGACGTGGTACATACATAATGAGTATTTTGATAGCGCTATCGTTCTTTATGATGTTATGGTTATTAAAACTGCATGCACAGATTCATTTATGCTGACGTATTTCTGTGTATTGCTGAGATGTGGCAAGTGTCAAACATATAGCTCTAAGAGCGCCTTTGATGTTTTTCCGGCGTTTGCCCACTTAGTATTATTACTCACTCCCTGCATATATTTCTAAATGTGCAGGCTAAGCAATGGAGCGAGATTGGACTGGTGCTGGCGGGGATGGTTTCATTGATGAAGTTCTTTGCTACTTTCCTTCGATGTTAGAGTCTTAAGGACGATGTACTTTGGTTTCCTTCTGATGTTAATAAAACCGTAGTGAGATGATGTCTTATTCCTTTCTAATCAAGCAATATACTCGCGGTTATATGTCTTCATACATATAATTGTTACGCCTTTGCTGTGAGACTCTTGATATTATACTTCCTTATGGAAAATAAGCTGTACCTGCTTTGCTTTTCTTCTTGAAATTCCTAATATTCAAGAAGTTATAACGATGTCGACGTATATACCTTTGAGCCGAGTTATAATGCTTTGCCTTAGTATGTTTTGATGTAAGCTTCCGCCCGATGTTCAGTTTAGATCTATTGTTCATTATTTATTTATATTAGTCGTATCGATACTCGTACCCCGTTATCACTAGCGTTTGGGAATCGGGTTGCGACAGCGATGCTCCAGTATCGAACAATATTACTATGGGTACTCCTTTTAACTCACCTATACCCGCTAAATTTCCTTGATTTCCATCCTTCGCTTTATGATGAATGGCAAGCACTCTCTGGTGATGTCGCTGATTTGCCTGCGGGGCTAGAGGTCGTCTTCCCGACTGATGTGGTCGGTAAGCTTGTTGTTGGCGTTGTGGCGGTGGTAACGGTAGATGTCCCTCCATAGCTCTAAGCTGTGTCTGGAACTGATTTGGTCGCCCTCCGCCTCCACTTTACTGACGATTGGGACATTGATTTGAATAATGTCTAGCCCTTCCACAGGTATAGCAGTTGTTCGTTCCGATCTTGCATTCTCCCAGATGTAGCTTGTTACATTTCGGACAAGGTGGTATCCCTCGAGGTCCGTGTGGTGTTGCCGGAGGTCCAGCATAAGGTCGCTTGTCTCTGTTTTGAAACTGTGGTGGTGCATTCTGATACTGCCATGGCTTTTTAAATTCTTAACTTCTGTCTTCCCATTTCCTCTTACCCTTCTGTCCCTGTCCCGAAAAAGGTTGATTTCCCTTCTGAGGGTTCGGGTTCGACTGGGGTACAGAAATTTGACTCGTCTTTTCTGGCTGCATTGCCAGTTCCATATCCAGTGCTCGATTTAAAGCTTCAGCATATGACAACGCACTCTGACTTGCCAAGACAACTCGTATCTCTTGCTTTAGTCCAGAGCAAAACAACTCTGACATCTTCTCGTCCGTATCTACTCGATATGGGGCATATCGAGCCAAATCACAAAACAGACGATCGTACTCAGCTACTGTTTTGTTTCCTTGCCTTAGATTTACAAATTCCGTCTCCTTCTTCTTTCGATAACTTCGTGGTACATATTTTTCACACAGCGCTATCTTAAATTGCTCCCAAGTTAGAGCAGCCATCTGTTCTGGGGTCATGGTTTTCTGTTTCGCTTCCCACCAAAAATCTGCTGACCCCTTAAGATGATACGACATACACATAAGACGCTCGGGATCATCACATCGCAGAAATCTAAAGATTCGCTCCATGCTTCTTATCCATTCTTTAGTTTCAGCAGGATCTCCAGACCCATTGAAGGTAGGTGGATTTTGCCTCAAAAAGAGTTCTTCTATTCTTCTTTCTGGCTGTGGAGGGGGTGGTGGTGGCGTAGGTTCTCTTTGTTCCTCCTCTTCCTCTTCTTGATTTCTATATCTTCTTTTCCGCGGCATTCTTAAAAAGAAAACATATGCCAGCTCTTAAAACTAGTTCTTATAAGTCACAAATCTTAGGATTCTTACTCAACATCATACTACTTCTATAACATTACATCTTTTAGTTAAAATCTCTATCCGTATTTAACATCATAATATGGAAGCATAAAACAAAACTCTTATTTATAAAAGACCCTCGGGTCATCATCATATATATATATATAGGAAAATTGCCTCTTACGAGGACTTTTACAAAAATGGGGTATATATAGCAAAAAGTCCCCTAATACATACTATGACGCTCTATCAAAACGGTCGTCATACGTACTAGGCATCTATATATGTCAGATACTGATATACACACTATACTATGCATCTCTATCTATATACATCTATCTACATATAAGCATCAAAATCCCATCATCAGATATAATTTCTCTCACTCAGATCCATCCAGTCCCACCGAAAGCATCTCCGGATACTCTACTTCCTGCATCATCTACTGTCATCTCCTCACTATGCTCGATCTCCTCATCCTCACCTCCATCAACCAAACGGTTCCCACTATCATCATCTGTTGGATTTGTATACTGAAAGCAAGAACCATTTTATGCTTGTATACAATGTTTCCTAAGTTCACTATCCAATCTCCTATCTGATTGTGTTCATGATTGCATATGTATGTTCTCTATCTCTATACAAGTAGATTATATGGTGTGCTGTAGATCACAGAAGACCATATAATTGGATTAACCTTAAGAGATATAATATGATCACAGTCGAGATGACTTTAGGACGAGTCATCGGTTTAGGCTGCGGTATAGATGGAAGTAGTTTGTCTTGACTACTTGTCTATACCGGTACGTCATAACGTATTGATAGGACCACAGTGAGATGTATTCTTTTATCTGACTTAAGTGAAGAATCAAGATCTCAGTGACTTAATAAAATTTTAATACTAATAAGATTTCGAATATATATGTTAATTCGTGTATCACTTTGATTTACTATGAGTGAGAGTTATATAGTAACTTGAGTACTTTGTATCTTGGGTGATAGCGGTTAATATAAGATATTTGATTATCTGTATTAGTACTCGTATCCGTATAGGATAATGACATTCCCTTAAGGAGCTCAATAATGTTTATTGCATTAAACCCTACAGGTTGATTAAGTTCAGGCGCAATAATAAAGTTTGAGTGGTACTGCTTAAGGATTACAAAGAGATTAATTAATTTAAGTGTCAGAGCTCTAATTAATTAATGGATGTCGGATATTTTAAATATGAGGATTTAATAAGTCTAAATACAAGCCCCGACTCAACACCGGCAATAAAGGGGTAAGTCAATATTGGTTCTCTAGTGGAATGAACTGATATTTATAAATTAATTATGGTCTGGGCTGACCATGGATAAATTAATTTATTTGAGGCCCATCTTTATTCCTTGTATCTGGTCCCTAGACTGGCCCAAAGTCTCCTAGCCCAAGAAGAGAGAGAACACGCCTCCTACACCTAATCTGCGCCTCCTACGTATTTATTTTATTATAAATACAGCTGTCAGCTCTCAGGAAATACACACTGATAAAATATTAGGGTTTTTGGAGAGCTGTGGGGCGCAGGGAAACGTGTGGAGATTTATTTCTCTCTTGGGACTTTCATAGAACATTGTCCATCCAACGGTGAAAGCTGAGCGGGATACAGTTCAGAAGATCAGAGCTGGAGTCAGATTTTTCGCAGGAAATCAAGTTCTGGCAGTTTCGGGAGAACGGCCATAACTTCCTCCAACGAACTCCGATTCAAGCGAAACAGGAGGCCACGGAAAGCTATCTCGAAGACGAAGAAGTCATATTACAGGGCAGAATACGATTTGAGGACGTTTGAGGCTTCAAACGAAGGCTTGAAGCTGACTGGTCTGTTCAGCTGCGAATTGACGAATTCTTCTGAATTCTTCAGGTATTTCTAAACTCCAACGTGCAGCACTTAAATTCATAAGAGCATGTTAGGAATTAATCGTGGTATGATAAATTAATAATATTCCAAGAAACGATCATCGGGCAAACGGAACGTTAATTCAATTTAATATTCCTTCAATTGGTATCAGAGCCCAGGATTAATTTTTTGGCTCTATTATTAATTTATGTACGATTAATAATATGCGTTGTTTTTATCTGCTGTTGTTCTTCGTGGTCTGTTGATTCGTGGGATACGTCGTTTTGACGTTGTAATCATTTTTCACCATGAAAAAATCCGTGGTTAGATTAGGATTTCAAATTGTATTTGTTTTTCCGTTGTAATCTGTAATTGTTGAAAATTGAGATGAAGACGACGACGAATCAACATCGAATGAACGGAGGTTGGAGAGCCGGGAGGCGGCGGGCGCCGATGGCACGAAGGGCTGCGCACTGCGCGAGCCCCGTGCGCCACGGCGCGCGCACAAACTCCCGGGCTGGATGGCTGCTGGCGGACCGGGGGCAGACGAGGCCGCTGCTGCATGCGCCGACGAGGGCTGCGCGTGCGTGTGCGCTTGCGCACCGTGCGCTGCACGTTCGGTCCGGTGCCGTGCGGATGCTGCTGCTCTCGGTGCTGGGTACTGCCGAGGCTGGTCGGGCGGGGTACGGCGAGGGAGGACAGGCGGCGAGCAGGGGCTGTGCGCGCTGCGCACCCGGTAGGCGTCACACGGCCGCTGCTGTCGAGGCTGCTGTCTGCGCCCCAAGTCTGCCGAGGCTGCCGAGACCAGGTGCCGAGGCTGCCGAGCCGTGCTGCTGCTGCTGCTAATCGCACCGGGGAGGCTTCTGCCAAGCCAGGCTGCTGCCGCGTTGGGCTGTTGTTGCCGCGTCGGGCTGCTGCTGCCATGCCGGGCTGTTGCTGCCGAGCCCGCTCGGCTGCTGTCATGGCGTGGTGGCGGCGGCGCCTAGGGGGTACCAAACCCTAGGTAGGCGCAAGTTTCAAGAAACCCTAGGCGGCCCAAACCCTAAATTCAAAGACGGGCCTGATGAAGATGTTCGGGCCAAGTTTTACGTTTTTGAGCTTTTCTTTTCTATTTTAAATGTAATAGATTAGATTTAGGATTCCACGAATGGGTCACGAAGAACTTTATCGTTTTAATTCTGTTCTTTGCATGTTGTGGTGTTAATCATTTATGCTCTTTGCATGTTGTTTTGTCTTTGCTTGTTAATATGTGTTTATTAACTGCGCTTAGACAAGCATGCTAGGTTTATCGTTTTCTTAAGCATGTTTTAGAATTCTGCGAGCATGTTTTACATGTTGCGTTCTAGATGAGCATGTTTAGGATTATGTGTTGAGCATGATCAAACCTTTTGAAAGAAAAAGACTAAGCTGTATTAATAATTTTATGGATGATTAAAAATTATTTAGATTTCCACAAGCGGTCTCTAGACAAAGTGATTGACAATATGAGTAAACGTCCACACCACGTGGCTTACTTCATGTTTGTTCTTTCATAAGTTTGTCAGATGAGGTTTCTATAAAAATATTTAAATCCATTAAGGTAGTGGGAGTTTTTCATGAGTACTTTAGATCATGGATTTAAATAAGATAACTAAGAAATTAAACTGAATGCGGCATGGTCCGAGTGAGTATGTCAAAATTCGAGAATTTAATTTCAAAGTTAAATTGTGGTTATTTCTAATTAATTTTATTCTTAAAATTATATAGACCTCCACATGCGGTCTCTAGACAAAGTGATTAGCAATGTGAGTAAACGTCCACCCCACGTGGCTTACTTCATATTTGTTTCTCATAAGTTTGTCAGAAGAGGTTTCTATAAAAAATATTTAAACCATTAAAGTAGTGGGAGTTATGCAGTAAACGTCCACCCCACGTGGCTTACTTGTGTAATTTTCACAAGTACTTTGGAGAATGGAATTAAGATAACCAAGAAAATTAAATTGAAAGCGACATGGTCCGAGTGAGTATGTCAATTTCGAGAATTTAATTTTCAAGGTTAAAATGTGGTCATTGCTTAGATATCATATCAAGTACAATGTACAGCTCCCCAAGGAGTCCTTTCTTGATGATGATATGGCTAGTTAAGGTGCCAACTATTAATTTCTTTTGTCAAAAGGTTAAGTTGACATGGAAATTAAATGACTAGGTGAATAGTCTGGTTGAGGAGTTCGTGTGTAAACGTCCACCCCACGTGGCTTGCACATGGAATTCTTTGAGCCGTTGGAGGTTTCATTAATATTCACTACTACAAAAGTTTACATACATAACAGTGCATAGATAACGGTTTTTTTCAAAAACCGTTATGTATGAGCGCACTTTTAGGAATAGATAACGGTTTTGCAAAAATCCGTTATCTATGTAGTGTTGTCTATATTCATAGATAACGGTTTCAATTAATTCGTTATGTTTTTGTGTTATCTATTAGGTACATACATAACGGTATTACAAACCGTTAAGCGGACCGTTATCTATGTGCGTATTTTTGAACTCTTACATAACGATTATTGAAACCGTTAAGACAAAGTGTTATGTATGCGATTATTTCATTTAATTTTTTATTTTCATAATTAATTTATTAATTAAATAATTTAAAAATATTGTAAAATTGTACTATCTCTCAAACTCGATTCTCCTCCCCAAATCTCTCTCTCTCTTCGCGATCTCTCCCTCTTTGAGAGATAGTCGCCACCGTGCCGAGGCAAGTTCCGGCGAATGGTAGCTATTCGCCCTCTTCCGGCGACATCGGTCGCCGCGACCTCGCCTCTCCATTTTCCTCTAACATATAGCTAGGGCAAAGGTCGAGCCCTAGTTCTTCTCTGTTCGGTACAACCCAGTTGTCGCCATCTCAGGGAGATCGGCGAGCTGCGCGACCTAGAACCCGCCCATCGTTGCTGGTGGTCCGAGGATCGGCGAGCCGATGGTGTTCTACGGCCGGTTCTCTTCTCAACTCCACACAATCGAGGCAGGAAAGGGGGAAAGCCCTAATTCTCCTCTCATCCTCTATCTGTCGTTTCGGCCGTGAGCTTTCGGTGAGGCCACCGCTGGTAAGCTTTCCCTTTCTATGTCGTCTCTCATTTTTCCCAATTCCCACTGGAAAACAAAAGCCCTAATTTTTTTTAAGAAATCCCCAAATTTTCAGGTTCGGTCAACCTCTCCTCCGATTCCACAGTTCACCGTCGATTTAGAATAGGTGTAAGTGAGTGGCTCCAACTATATGGATGTCCCAATGGCAAAGAAATTGCTAATTTCTTCAAATTGATTGATGCCAATGACAACTTACTTTGTTCATTAAAGTTTGGTGGATACCTGCATCTGTTTTTGAAGTATTTTAGATCTGTTTGGATTATTTTTCAGATTGGTGATGGGTTGGTTGAGATTTTCTGAAGCTGGGAGAAAAATTGATTGGGGAACAGGTTGGGTGGAGTCGGAGGAGATGGGAGAAGGATGCAGATTGCTCATGGATTTGGGGCGTCCATGGCTGAACCGTGGTTGGCTGCTCATGAAGATTTATCTAGGTATATGCTTTGATCCTATTTAGTTGAAAATTGAAATTGAAATATTCTTGAAATGGAGACTGAAACTTTGTTATTCTTTGATGCTTGCTTAGATGATCTTGAAATTTTCTGAATTTGCTTCTGATTTATTGAATTCAATGCATATGATTGGTTTTGGTATTTGCATTAGGTCAAGTGACTTGTGTTTCTTGTCATTTATGTCCATTCCTTCTCTCTCGGATTGGTGTTTCTTCCATCAGTGAACTCATTTGCACTCAACTTCTTTTGTTTGAACCGAAACAGCTCCTAACCCAAATATGCCTCGCAATATCGACCCTTATACTTCACGCCGCAGAGCATGGCAAGCCCATCGAGAAGCTCTTCTACAGCCTGCAGAATTTACAGAGCCAAGATAATGGAAATGCCGCTGTTTTGGAGATGCTGACAGTCTTGCCTGAAATCATTGAAGATCAAAATGGTGATTTCCGTGTAACCTCTGCTCGACGTAAAGAGTATGGACAAGAGGTTTTGCAATCTGATTCATGCAACTTCACTGGATTTTTCCTTGTCTGGGGATTGCGTTCCAGTTATTTGTTCATGATAGAATGTACTTTTGGTGGTGCAGCTTCTTGCACAAACTCCTACGGTGCTGGAGTTTCTAATGCAGCAGATTGGTGAGGGTGTTGGGAACAACGTCCAACATCATGACAGGAACAGAAAGATATTACGTTGTTTGCTGAGCTGGGTAAGAACTGATAAAATAATTTATATACCGTTTATTGTCTAACCTGGGAAATGACACGGTACTTCCTTTACAGGAGAATGGTTTTTATTACTATTAAAATGTGCAAATTTTTGATTCAAGAATTAGGGGTTCTAAATTCCCTTGAGTTGTTTCTGATGAAGTTAAAGTTCTGCTTCCTGACTTTCATAATTAAACTTCATTAGAGTTAAAGGGGGGAAAGTTTTTCCAACTGCATATTTTTCATTGTTGAATAGTGCCAGTTGCAATATTCATTTTGCACAATATTCATTTTGCACATACTGATGACTTGTTATTTATTCTAGACTTTGGATATTCTCCTGCAAATTCTTGTTGTCTTCCCAAAGGTAGAACCCCTGCGAAGTAAGGTAAGAATTGCAGATCTCTCCACTTGATGGCCATATTCCAAACTCTATCTAACGACACATTTTTTTCTAGGTTACCTCTTTCATTCATCGTATGGTGGACACTCTAGGACCTTCAATATTTCCTTATCTTCCGAATGCACTGGGCCAGTTGCTAATAGAAAGTGAGGTATAAAGATTTGTCTCTTAATCGTTTTTCTTGAATCTTCTATTTATTTTACTACTTCTAATTTTATATACTGAACTTTGTGTGGGGATGTAATGGTCAGTTACTGATAAAAGTTATGCTGAGTTCTTGTGTTCATATGTTCTGAAATAATAAGTACCCTTTTGCCTTGATGTTTTGGACTTTCTGGTGTCTGTGATTTTATATGGTTGATGATTTTACATTTGCAGCAACATCTTCAGCTAAATGGGCTGAGTGCATGTTTGATCATCGGGCTTGTATGGTTTAGATACACTTCTATTGTATGGAAACTATACTTTCGACCAAGTATATGGTCATATGTTTTCCTCAGCCTCATTAAGTACTTATTGAGAGGGATGAGAGGCGTGGCGCTTTGCTTGATTCTGTTGTTTGAATCGCTGCTTGGCTTCCTGGGCTTGCTGTGCTCGACGGTGGTGCCCACCGCGGGCGGATTGAGCAGCAGGGACTGGATTAGCTGGGCATTCGTGTTTCAGGCCGTCGTATACACGGGGTTTATGACGATTCTGTTGCTCTACAGTGTGGCGGCTACTGCTGTGCTGTTTATGTATTGCAAGGCTTTGCAGGGGGAGCTTGCCTTTGAGATTGCGGAGGAGTTCGCGCAGGAGTATATCCGGCTGCCTTTCGATGATGGGAAGCTTTCCCACGTTGTCTACGTCGTGTAGCTGAGGTTTGCAGCTTAAACCTTGTGAAATTTTCCTGCTTATGACCTTGCTATATCGTTGGTTTACAATGCTTCTTCATATGCTGTTAGAGGTGTATCTTGTGTAGTTGTGGGGTTGTACAGGAGATGTAGACTTGTGATAATAAAAAAAATGATCTTTTTGAATGAGACTGCCTTTTTTGAAGCTTCTTAGACTTGAGATGGCAATGGATTCATCTTTTTGGAAGATAGGAAGACTAAGTGAGGTTTTGCTGTTGGATTTGTGTGTGTGTTTGCAGGGTTTATCACTCAACTACTGCAATCTTATTATGGTATGTTTGTGATGTTAATACTTGCAAGGCAATATTTGATTATGAGAGTTCTGATAAATGAAACTAGTAAGTAAACTTCATTAGCATCATCAAGGTTTAATGTTCATCGCTCGTCGCTGGATTTTTTGCCACCTTATATTTCATGGCTAGCTTGAACCTTATGTAGTTAATTGCTCAGTGCATGCTTCTATTTCAATTACCAGGTGAAACTCTTACGCATGTTTATATTTCAATGGAAGCATCACTTTCATCTCCATCATTGCAGCTATCATCTCATATTTATTTGTTGGCTGCTTCTCTATCATCTGCTTTTCCTCTCATCTCTTTCCTGGAAGATCTTATACTCTTGTGAAAAAAAAGAAAATAAATAATTAATGCAGGGAGTAGTGCTACTATTAAGTGCAGCAGTGAGCCATTTGTGACAAAAGTGTTTTAGTGTAACTGTAGGTTCTTGAACCGGGCAGCGCTGAAGAGACTAGAAGAGTTTGGAACAGAAGGTTCCATGATAAGTCCATGGAAAAGATGCTGCTATTCTTGTCCCTGGTGATGTAGTTTGTATAAAATTGGGCGAAATTAAGAAGCTGGTACTTGTATGGTGGGAGAATTGGTAGACAGAAATGTATGTGATATTTACTACATGCGCATGTAGTAAAACATGTATTAACAGGCAACTTGTGTAGCTCGAATTGTTGGATGTTATGTTATATATGCTAATATTATCTTGTCAATGTTATTTTATTATTTGAATTTTTTTTATTGATTTTTAGATATTCATAAAAGGAAAAATTAAGAATAAATAAAAAATATGTGAAAAACTGTCATCTAATACATACAAAACCGTTATCTATGTCTTACAAAGATAACGGTTTAAACCGTTATAAAAAGTATAAAAACTGTTATCTATAATATGAGAAAAAAGAAATATTATATAATACATAACGGATTAATTCTAATACATAACAGTCGAAAACCGTTATCTTTTTCTTACAAAGATAACGGTTTAAACCGTTATAAAAAGTATAAAAAACTGTTAACTATAATATGAAAAAAATATGTATTATGGAATAGATAACGGTCGAAAACCGTTATCTTTTTCTTACAAAGATAACGGATTAAAC
This sequence comes from Salvia miltiorrhiza, assembly GCF_028751815.1. Taxonomy (NCBI): domain Eukaryota; kingdom Viridiplantae; phylum Streptophyta; class Magnoliopsida; order Lamiales; family Lamiaceae; genus Salvia; species Salvia miltiorrhiza. The sequence goes on along the minus strand of NC_080389.1, from coordinate 32,244,848 downwards.
CGTTATAAAAAGTATAAAAAACTGTTAACTATAATATGAAAAAATATATATTATGGAATAGATAACGGATAAATTATAATACATAACAGTCGAAAACCGTTATGTATAATCAATATAGATAACGGTTTTATAAACGTTATGTATGTGTGGTAAAACTGTTATCTTTTCCCTTCATAGATAACGGTTTTTAAACCGTTGTGTATGACACCTATAATAGATAACACCACTATACACAACGGTTTTTTTGCTCATAGATAACGGATAAAATCCGTTATCTATGAGCGTTTTTCTAGTAGTGATTGTTTTATCAAAAGGTTACAATATTATTGTTACGAACTATGTGCTTCATGTTCTTACATGTTTAAATTGTTTACTTTCAGATATGTCTATGTCTCTTATTGTTTATTTATTCTTGCACAAAGTCTTTTAACCGATCCACATATATAAAATGGAAACGCAGTTTTGGATTTTTATCTTTATCACAAACTAACACAATTTTTGTGTTGCTTACTACTCCACGTTCTTATGGTCCGAACAATGAGACAACTGATGGGAAAGAGGAACTGCATAAAAGGTGGCATGTGATGAATAATATGGCTATATGCTATATTATGAGTATAATGTCACAAACCTTGTAGCTCCAACATCAGGGCATGGACGGTGCTATGAGCATCATGCTGAATCTCAAGAAAGTGTTCGGAGAGTCGGACTGAGCTGCTCATTTAAATTTGATGAGAGTAATCTTGTTATTTTTATGAGTGAGCACAGCTCAGTGCACGAGCATGTCATGCAAATTTTAACGAACTTGACTTGCTCAGTGGGAGTATCGACGGTGAGGCAAAAGTCGATATTATCCTGAACTCTCTTCCCAAGTCTTTTAATTAAGAACTTCCGCCTCAACGTTGTTATGAGTAAGAAAAATAATACTTCTTTTGAGATGTTGAATGCTCTAGTTACGGCTAAGGAAGTTGTGGGAAAGAGATGTGCAAGCACTTGTTATTGCCAAAGGAGAGCCATCTTCTTCGTCGAATGACGGGAAGAAGAAGGGTCCAAGGGGCAAGAAAGACAAAGGAAATAGTGGGAGTAGTGGTGTGATAAGATTGAGTATTGGAGATTTTTTCTTTCAATACTCAAGGCAAAGGGTTAAGGTACTTCACTTGCTATAGTAACTGAAACATATCAGCTCATTTTCTACTCAGTTGTGAGTAGTGGATAACGAGAGAAACTGATAATGATTGTTACACCTTGCATGGCCTTTTATAAGCTGACAAGGTGATGTGAACTTGGCCGGTAAGTATGGAATTTCACCGGAATGAACAACTAAATATGCGCGGAAGATTTGAAAAGATAAATAAAATAAAGATAAAGGGTGGAATTTTTGTCCCAAAACCCCTGAATCAAGTCTACGCCGTTTCTAGAGAGCGGATCCCTAACCCTAATGTACGATTGATGCAGCAACTCGGAGACGCTGAATGACACACGACGAGGGATGATGAACTCGTCGATTTGTCGATAGGTTGAATTTGCCTGGGGCAAAATTCAGGAAGACTCGAAGTCCTCAGAGAGAATAATCTCACAAATTTGATTGATAAAAGATATAAGTTGTTCTTTCGTTTCATATAGCCGCCATATATATAGGCAAACTAAAAACCCTAATCTAATGAAGGAAATAACGAAAACAAAGGAAACCCTAATGTAAAGAAGGAAATAACGAAAACAAAGGAAACAAATAAACTTGCTCAGCAAGTTTTGACAACTCGGGCGAGAACGCCAGCCTGGAAGACGCCCCTCTGGAAACGCCAGCTCTGTAAACGCCCGCTCTGCTTTGTTCTGAAAGTTCGCTCTGTCGGAATGATTCCTCTGCTCGGGACGATTCCTCTGGTGGGAGGATTCCTCTGGCGGGAAGATTCCTCTGTCGGAACGATTCCTCTGGCAGGAGGATTCCTCTGCTCGGGCGAGACGACTTCGCTGCTCTGGAAGACTCGGCTTCTCTGCTCAAGATTCCTCTGGCACTCGACTTCGTTGCACTGTCCTTCGACTCCACTGCGCTGGCACTCGACTTCGCTGCGCTGGCCTTTTGATTTCTCTGGCGAGTGCATGTGCTCTGGCCTATTCAGCTCTAGTGAGTTAGCTCTGTTCTGGCGCGAGTTTGGCTTTGTTCGGGCTGCATCATTCCCCTCTTCTTGAAGAGGATTTGTCCTCAAATCCAAGACGTGAATGTAAATGCCTGGATCAAAAACCAAATCTTCGTTTGTTGCAAGACACGACGTAGACTTCACCATAACTTTTCTCTCTTGTCCATCATGCGTCTTGCCGGGATCCAAAACCAGATGCGTCGGCCCTAAAGTTGATTGTTCTTGAGCCTTGAACATGACGAATTTGTGGTTGATAATACCTCTATGCCGCACTTCTCTTCCGAACAGCCATGGTTGCTCCCACCATTTATATATATTTAGCTTGCATCGGTGCTGCATCATAAAAGACTACACGTGCATACTTGTTGAGCTGCGTCAAAACCATGGCTTCCAAAGTAGTTGGAACAGCTTCCTCAAGCAGCACTTCCTCACGTGGCTCGAACTTAGGATTAGGCTCATCAATTTTGACATGAACCTCGACTTCCACGTCACCCTTCTTCTCCTGGTTCTCCACCGGCTGTGCCTTAATGTTAACCTTCGCCACCTTTTCGACGACATCGCATTGCTGCTCCTTGTCAACGCTCGTACTTGCGCCAACGCCTTTGCTGCCAAATTAGAGGGAGCAGATACCACACGCATTTCCTCACGTGAATCCGTCAATTTCAGCAACTGAAGATTGGACTCCTCATCTTCGACAGCAGCTACCTCTCTATCGATTTCCACTTCAACTGTCATCTCCATGCTCTCTACCGGCTGCTCCTTTGCCACGCCCTGAACTTGTGTCAAAGTCTGTGCTGCCAAGGTAGATTTCTCACTCATACGATGTCCGAATCCCTGATACATGACCCACGTTGTAACTCGATGGCAACCATCGGAAACTACCGGCTTGCCTCGATTTGTGGAACGCATACCCTGTAGTAACCCGCTCTTTTATCAGTATTTTAATTACAGTATTGTGTGTTTATTTACCTATCTGCCAGTAATTGAAGTTTTATGTTTTCTATTATGTTTCTGAATTTTTGTATCTCGGTGACAAAGTAACTTAGCTAACAGTATGCTTTATTTATTTTTCGCGCGTTTAAGACCGCGATGAGAATCTTTGAGTTGATGAATGATTATTAATCCGAGTTATAACCAACTTAGCTAAGTTGTGTTATTTACCAAGATGGAGTTTATCTTCGCATGATTTACCAAGTCGTGAATTAATTCCGACTTTGAGGATAATTAAATCTACGGATTTAATTTAGCATTATCGTTTAGCAAAAACGAAACCCGTTTCTCTATTTCAGAGAAACCAACACTGAGAGGTTTTTATTTAGATCATTCACTTAGGTCACATCACACCACTCTACACCTCTCTACCTTTACATCGGCTACACTTAAAAAGGGAAGAAGGAGCGTGAGGTGGGCAACGGCCACGGCAGCAGCCCCCATTGGGCGAGCAGCCGAAGGGCCGCACGCCACCTCCACGCCAGAGCAGCAGCAGCCACGGCAGCAGCCTTGGGCTGTGCAGCCGAAAGGCCTCGCCCCTCCGCACGCCAGCTGCAGCTCCTCCCATTGGGCAGCAGCCGAAGAGCCACACTCCACCTCCACAGCACGGCAGCAACAGCAGCAGCAGAGCAGTAGCCGAGCTCCCCTATTTAAACTCCCCTTCAACCCCTTTGTGCCACCCTTTCACTCCTTTCGGCACTCTGAAATCCAGCAGCAAATTGCAAGAGCTCCATCACTCTCTCGACGCCTTCCACGGAGAAGAGAAGACCAAGATCCTCGCTGCACTTTCAAGGTAAGACACGGCCTTTTTTCTCCCTTCGCCGTGTTCCCTTCCATTTGTTTTCAAGCCTAAGAACATAGCTTTCATTCCAGTTTGAACCTCGACGATCGAAGAAGCGAGGAACCATCGTGCTTGTCCGACCAAAGCACGCGACAGCAAGGTAACTCTCGACCTCTGTTGCTACTTCTTTTGGCATGAAAAACACGAACACTAGAAGCATGTTAGGTCACTTTTCCGGTAGAACCACGGCTTGAACCCTTGATTAAACGACGAGAACTTTAGGCTTTAAACGTAGATGAACTTGAACAAGCACAGCATGCTCACATAGGAATAGATTTAGGCCGACGTACGAGTGAGAATTGAGGCAAGAAAGAACGAAGAACCCTGGTTTTGGAAACTGGAAACCCTCGTCGTTCTGCCCAGAAAATACCAGAGCAGAACAAAAATGCCAGAGCAGAGCTAGAAAATGCCAGCGCAGAGTTGGAAATGCCAGAGCAGAGCTGGAAACACCAGAGCAGAACTGGAAATGCCAGAGCAGAGCTAAAAAATGCCAGAGCAGAGTTGGAAATGCCAGAGCAGAGCTGGAAACACCAGAGCAGAACTGGAAATGCCAGAGCAGAGCTAGAAAATGCCAGAGCAGAGCTGAAATTTCCAGAGCAGAGCTGGAAACACCAGAGCAGAGCTGGAAAATGCCAGAGCAGAGCCGAACATCCAGAGCTGACTTCAACCGTCAGAACTAACTCGCCAGAGCTGACTTTAGAAGCCAGAGCTGACGTTCCAGAGCTAAGTCACCAGAGCTGACTTTCAGAGGCCAGAGCTGACTTTCCCGAGCAAATCGCCAGAGCTGACTTTCGAAGGCCAGAGCTGACTTTCAAGAGCTAAAATCGCCAGAGCTGACCAAACAGCCAGAGCTGACTTTCCAGAGCAGAGAACAATGAGGCAGAGCAGACGTGAGATAGAGAGAGAAAGAACTTAGGGTGTTTGAGTTTCATTTCTTTTCCTTTACTCACGAAGGGAGTTTATTATTAAATTAGCGATTTAGAACACCCTTAAGAGAGCAAATCAATATAGTAATTATTAGATCTCACGAGACGAAACCTAGTTGGTTTAATTGCTTTAATAACAAGGACTGGAGATAGAATTTCCCTTAGTATCACCTCAGTTTAATAAACAGAATATGAGTCATGCATAATTACATTACGCATCCTCATTTATGTTAGATTTTCCACGGTCTAAGACCTTGCGTTATTCTTTTCAATTAAGGTTGAACGCAAAGAGTTTAAGGCTTAGACGTGACTCACCACTACCAGGTGAGGCTTTCTTACGTATAAACTAAAACCATATTATAGAACTGTTACAATTTTATGCTTAAGATTTTTGAATGATATTGTCAATGCCTAAATGCTTTATGTTTTGTTGTTAATTACCTATCTGATGCTAATCGAATTCGGATTCTGGATGGGAGCGCAAATCCCTTCGGAATTAGTGTACACCCTTGTGATCGTGAGTCATCTAGCGGGTTGGCCGATCACAGTGTCCGTAGAGGGAGGCCTACCTCTCGGCACGAGTTACTGATATGGTGATTAATGATGTTAAAATGCCTGCCCGGGTTATTTATGAACGAAATGATATTTTGGTAAATACGAGTCTTTAAAGGAAAACCCTCGTATCTTACTACTGTTAAAAGGCTTGACAATAAAATATTATGCATATATGTATATTTCGGCATGTGTCCACTAAGTACCTTCGTACTTAGCCCTGCATGTATTTCTAAATGTGTAGGTTGAGCGATGATCGGGAATGTGGTGTGCAAGCGGAGCTTTTGTCGAGCTAGGACGAGTACATCAGAGCAGGGTATATGTCTTCATACATATGCCCGAGTTATTGGTATTCCGCTGCATACACTGATTTGCTAGATATCATGATATTTGTCAAACAATATGTACTATTCAACAATGTTTTCAAACTCTTCAAGTACCCTCTCGGATAATTATGTACGGGCCCTTTTCGGCCCTTGATTAATATTTAGTCATTCCGGTTGTTGTCTTATATAATGTCGAGTCACCAAAAGGTTAGATATGCCCCTTTCTAATCCCGCTCCTAAATCCCCTTCCCTTTTATCGCGATTTCCCCGAACTCGCTATCCTTAGCGGGCGCGGCCGTGACAGAAAGTGGTATTAGAGCAACCTTCTTCTGCTCTGATTACTAATCATTCCTTCTAAGTTAAGTCTAGATTAAGTAAGTCGACATGCTCATGAACTAATCGACAAAAGCTTGGCACTACATCTCGACACGCTCAACCGACGTTTGTTTATGGTAAGTACTTTCAAGTTTTAGTTAATTTCTTGAAATGTATGAAGCATGAATGATTATGATTATTGTTTGAATCACGAGAACTTAGAACTCTTAAGATAGATATATGCTCACTCTCATGATGGAACATAGAAGAGTACATCACCATCGCATGACAAGCCTTAAGATCGGTAGACCATGACACTAGAGCTTTATGATGATTGCCGAATTCTTACTCTGGGATTAGGAGGACCACCTTAATACCAGTTATGACATGTGCTTGAAAACTAGATTTAGATCACCCCTATGACATGTGCTTGGAAGCTAGATTTAGATGATGTTGTGATGTCTAGATGTTACAAGTTATGATTTTCGAGCCGACTCTTGATTGCCGAGCATAGACGTTTGGAACCGTATCGTTTTAGGTTACTTGTCACGTTTTACTCTGAGTTGACGATAGAACTTCTTTCGTTAGATGGCAAGGACTGCCTTTACTCGACGACGACCCTTGCCCCCATGGGCTAGTCCAGAGGAGGATCCGAAATTTTTACCTCTTGCCGTCACCAAGGAGCAGCCGTACCGCGCCTTAGGGTCCGCAGATTTGATAGTCTTAGCTAGGGATGTTTTTCGGAAACGATGAATTCGTTCCGATGTTTTGTAACCCCATGACTTTTTATTTTTGATGACGTTAGCCAACGACAGTATGGAAACATTTTGTTTGATGACGCAAAAGTCCTCAATGCGGCAAGTTTTCCAGGATATGCATTTATGACCCTAGTATGGGTTTTTGAGACAATTTCGCATATGTTTTTTGTTACCCTACGGGTTTTATTCTTCACAAGTCAATCCAGGATGTAGTATCTATGACTTTGCAACTCGTGCATACCAGCAGCTCTTTATAAATTGCCTTAGAGACTTCCGTATAGAATGTGCTAAAATAGGTGTTCCGCAGATGGCAGTATGCCGCCTAGACGAGGTCGCACCGCTAGGAGAAATGTTAACAACGATAGAAATCGAGATGATGTACCTGAGGAACCATTATGCACTCGAGTGCACCAGCCGAGCTCCCCTATTTAAACTCTCGGCACGAGTTACTGATATGGTGATTAATGATGTTAAAATGCCTGCCCGGGTTATTTATGAAAGAAATGATATTTTGGTAAATACGAGTCTTTAAAGGAAAACCCTCGTATCTTACTACTGTTAAAAGGCTTGACAATAAAATATTATGCATATATGTATATTTCGGCATGTGTCCACTAAGTACCTTCGTACTTAGCCCTGCATGTATTTCTAAATGTGCAGGTTGAGCGATGATCGGGAATGTGATGTGCAAGCTGAGCTTTTGTCGAGCTAGGACGAGTACATCAGAGCAGGGTATATGTCTTCATACATATGCCCGAGTTGTTGTTATTCCGCTGCATACACTGATTTGCTAGATATCATGATATTCGTCAAACAATATTTACTATTCAACAATGTTTTCAAACTCTTCAAGTACCCTCTCGGATAATTATGTACGGCCCCTTTTCGGCCCTTGATTAATATTTAGTCATTCCGGTTGTTGTCTTATATAATGTCGAGTCACCAAAAGGTTAGATATGCCCCTTTCTAATCCCGCTCCTAAATCCCCTTCCCTTTTGTCGCGATTTCCCCAAACTCGCTATCCTTAGCGGGCGCGGCCGTGACATACCATCTGGGTTCTGGCGCTGAAATCTGGTGTTGTTGGCACCATAAAAGTATCGATGAGCAATCTCAAAGTCGTCTTCTTCGCAAGGTTGAAACTGCCTCCAATTGCGCTGATTCTGGCGCTGATTGCGGTAGTTGTTGGTGCCATAAAATTGTTCAGCAGGTCTGTCATAATCCCTTGCACCACTTCGTCTTGTCTTGCTGCCATAAAACTGTCGACGATCATTCTCGAAGTCTTCCTCATGATCCCTTCGAAAATTTTGAGCTGGTCGTCGTTGTTGATATTGCTCCCGGTAGGAATGATTAGGCACATGACGCTTGCTCATCACCGCTTTGAACTCTTGCCAAGTCTGAATAGGAGCCTCTCTGTTTCTCCGCCGACTTGTAATCATGTGATCCCACCACACCAGTGCGTAGTCCGTGAACGCACTCGTTGCCAATTTCACCTTCTTGAGCTCAGAAAAATTGTTGCCATCAAATATTAACTCGACCTTTCTCTCCCACTCAAGATATTGGTCGGGATCGTTCCTCCCTGGGAATGAAAGAATATTCATCTTGATGGTATATGGACAGAAACCCTTGAAAGTTCGACCCTTACCAAACCTGGAAAACTGATACCAGATGATGTGATAAAGAGATCTCTAGATCTCTAAATCTTGAAATGATAAATAAAATAAAGATAAAGGGTAGAATTTTTGTCCCAAAACCCCTGAATCAAGTCTACGCCGTTTCTAGAGAGCGGATCCCTAACCCCAACGTACGATTGATGCAGCAACTCGGAGACGCTGAATGACACACGGCGAGGGATGATGAACTCATCGATTCGTCGATAGGTTGAATTTGCCTGGGGCAAAATTCAGGAAGACTCGAAGTCCTCAGAGAGAATAATCTCACAAATTTGATTGATAAAAGATTTAAGTTGTTCTTTCGTTTCATACAGCCGCCATATATAGGCAAACTAAAAACCCTAATCTAATGAAGGAAATAACGAAAACAAAGGAAACCCTAATGTAAAGAAGGAAATAACGAAAACAAAGGAAACAAATAAACTTGCTCAGCAAGTTTTGACAACTCGGGCGAGAACGCCAGCCTGGAAGACGCCCCTCTGGAAACGCCAGCTCTGTAAACGCCCGCTCTGCTTTGTTCTGAAAGTTCGCTCTGTCGGAATGATTCCTCTACTCGGGACGATTCCTCTGGTGGGAGGATTCCTCTGGCGGGAAGATTCCTCTATCGGAACGATTCCTCTGGCGGGAGGATTCCTCTGCTCGGGCGAGACGACTTCGCTGCTCTGGAAGACTCGGCTTCTCTGCTCAGGATTCCTCTGGCACTCGACTTCGCTGCGCTGTCCTTCGACTCCGCTGCGCTGGCACTCGACTTCGCTGCGCTGGCCTTTTGATTTCTCTGGCGAGTGCATGTGCTCTGGCCTGTTCAGCTCTAGTGAATTAGCTCTGTTCTGGCGCGAGTTTGGCTTTGTTCGGGCTGCATCACAAGGAAGCTGAGAAGTGATGAGATGATTGTCTTCATAGGCAACGTGACTAGAGTCGCAGTTGTTGCAATTGGAGACTTGCCTTTAAGTTCTAAAGACATAGTTTAGTTTTTTAGAGTTCCTTATCATGTTTCAAAATTTTGAATAGATGGATCACATGTCATTTTTTATAGTAGTATTTCTATCATAAGAAATGACAAAGTTGTCTATTCTGGTATTTTTGAACATCTCTCTTCATACTATAACTTGTCTACAAAATACCTTTATATTGCATTTACATCATCGAACAAAAGAAAGAGAAAAGTTAAGGCTAATCTCTCATGAGGATCTTACACATATATTGATACCCTATAAATAGGTCACATCTATCTTAACAGGATCCAAAGGCTCGCGTCGAAATAAGTACATTGGATTCAATCCAGGTTGTACTATTTCGAACCTGCGAATCCTGTATAGAGGAAAAGATGGAGACCAGGTCATTCATGGCAAAGGGGATAAAAGGGCTAATAATGTGTTAGGAATGATCTTTTATGATTCATTGTCAGTGTTTGGGATTCCAACCCAGTTTACTACACCGTGTAATCCCTATATAAGATGGTGTGGTGGAGAGAAGAAATAGGTCACTCTTAAAAAAATATGTCTAATGATGAGTTATGTATCTTTGCAATTAGTCCTAAAGAATCAGAAGGTGGTTATTAGCAATGACACACGATTCTTAGACGTGGACTATGGGAGTAATCACTAATCCAGGTCAGATAGTGTGCTTCAAGAAATTAAAGACATTAGACAGGCGATTCCATCACCCAAGCCAAGTGTGCAAGAGTTTTGTACCACAGGACACTGCACGCACTGTTGACACACATGTGCCACCACAGATCCATAGTAGTGGGAGGGTTGTGGGACAACCCGATCGATTTATGTTCTTGGGAGAATATTTGGATTCAGCCCCTGGTAGTGAATATAAGAGAATCAACCCAGATATCTACTTGGAATTAGTGGAAGACGAGAATGTAGATTATTGGCACGCCTCAATGGAGCAATCCATTAAGAATATGGGTGTATACTAGAAAATCTTGCTACCAGGAGGCAGTAAAGCCTTAGGTTGTAAATGAGCATACAAGATAATGACAGGCCCGAATGAGCAAGGTCGTAGCTTTCGAAACTAGACTGGTGGCGAAAGGATATGCCCAGTGTAAAGGTATAGGTTATGATGATATTTTGGCCAGTACCATGCTCAGAACATTCGAATCATTTTACCCATAGCAGCTCACTTAAACCATCGAGGTCTGACAAATGGATGTCATATTTTTTTTTACCTTGGAAAAGGTAAGGACATCCATGTGCAACAACCTGAAGGTTACGTGAGGGAGGGAGAGAAGCATCTCGTGTCAATCGCTCTCGTGTCATCGGTGATGTGGTTTATCTTGCATTTTGTGTAGATAATATCCTCCTAATTGGCGACAATATGGAGCTATTGTCAAGACATAAAGTAATGGTTATCCGAACAGTCTCAGATGAAAGACTAAGGAGGTACAGTATACATCTTTGTGATCAAGGTTATAAGGGATCACTAGAAAAAGATGTTGGGCTTATCTTGAGTGTCTTACATTGATACTGAGAATACACGTTGTAGTATTGAATACCGCCAAGAAAGGATTGCTACCTTTTAGATATGGCGTTCCTTTATCTAAAGACTATGTCTTAAGATGCCTATTAAGGTTGAGGAAATGAAGGCAGTATTCTATGTTTCCGCAGTAGATAGCTTCATGTATGGATTGCTATGTACGAGATCTTATATTTGCTATGCAGTTAGCATGGTTGTAAGATATCTGTATAGTCCTAGTTAAGGACACTGAACTGTGGTAAATTATATTTTCAAGTCCCTGACTAGAGAATAAGGATAGTTTACCAGTTAGACAGTTTAGTTCCTTTTTGGATTATATGATTTCAGATTCCTAGGCTGACCGGAACAAAGAATAATTACCTCAAGCTATGTGTTTTCCTTGGGAGGTAAAACCTTTTGGTTTGACCACTACCTCCAGGATCTAAGGGTGGTTCCTAGTTTGCGTAAGAGCATCACCTTCGTGATACCTCAAGTGTAGTTGCAAACTCTAAGGAATCCAAGAACCACAAGGGGTCAAACACATGGAGAGTAAGTACCAAGTTATACGATTATTCGTAAATCGAGGTTTTGTGCTCATAGAATAAATTCTCACATATTGGAGAAACCTACTAATCTTTTCACAAAAGGCTTATCGCAAATGGTCATCGAAAGATGGGAATGCGGTTGATGCCACCCACTTAGGAAACTTTAAGTATAAGTGGGAGAAGTGTTAGGTGATTGGTAAATAGACACATTGTATACTAAAAGTTTGCTTTAGTATAAGTGGGAGATTGTTGGATTTGTATACTGAAAGCAAGAACCGTTTTATGCTTGTATACAATGTTTCCTAAGTTCACTATCCAATCTCCTATCTGATTGTGTTCATGATTGCATATGTATGTTCTCTATCTCTATACAAGTAGATTATATGGTGTGTTGTAGATCATAGAAGACCATATAATTGCATTAACCTTAAGAGATATAATATGATCACAACCGAGATGACTTTAGGACGAGTCATCGGTTTAGGCTGCGGTATAGATGGAAGTAGTTTGTCTTGACTACTTGTCTATACCGGTACGTCATAACGTATTGATAGGACCACAGTGAGATGTATTCTTCTATCTGACTTAAGTGAAGAATCAAGATCTCGGTGACTTAATAAAATCTTAATACTAATAAGATTTCGAATATATATGTTAATTCGTGTATCACTTTGATTTACTATGATTGAGAGTTATATAGTAACTTGAGTACTCTGTATCTTGGGTGATAGCGGTTAATATATGATATTTGATTATCTGTATTAGTACTCGTATCCGTATAGGAAAATGACATCCCCTTAAGGAGCTCAATAATGTTTCTTGCGTTAAACCCTGTAGGTTGATTAAGTTCAGGCGCAATAATAAAGTTTGAGTGGTACTGCTTAAGGATTACAAAGAGATTAATTAATTTAAGCTGTCAGAGCTTTAATTAATTAATGGATGTCGGATATTTTAAATACGAGGATTTAATAAGTCTAAATACAAGCCCCGACTCAACACCGGTAATAAAGGGGTAAGTCAATATTGGTTCTCTAGTGGAATGAACTTATATTTATAAATTAATTATGGTCTGGGCTGACCATGGATAAATTAATTTATTTGGGGCCCATCTTTATTCCTTGTATCTGGTCCCTGGAGTGGCCCAAAGTCTCCTAGCCCAAGAAGAGAGAGAACACGCCTCCTACACCTAATCTGCGCCTCCTACGTATTTATTTTATTATAAATACAGCTGTCAGCTCTCAGGAAATACACACTGATAAAATATTAGGGTTTTTGGAGAGCTGTGGGGCGCAGGGAAACGTGTGGAGCTTTATTTCTCTCTTGGGACTTTCATAGAACGTTGTCCATCCAACGGTGAAAGCTGAGCGGGATACAGTTCTGAAGATCAGAGCTGGAGTCAGATTTTTCGCAGGAAATCAAGTTCTGGCAGTTTCGGGAGAACGGCCATAACTTCCTCCACAGAACTCCGATTCAAGCGAATTAGGCGGCCACGAAAAGCTCTCTCTCTCGAAGAAGTCGTATTTCTGGGAAGAATACGATTTGAGGACGTTTGAGGCTTCAAACGAAGGCTTGAAGCTGACTGGTCTGTTCAGCTACGAATTGACGAATTCTTCTGAATTCTTTAGGTATTTCTGAACTCCAACGTGCAACACTTAAATTCATAGGAGCATGTTAGGGATTAATCGTTGTATGATAAATTAATAATATTCCAAGAAATGATAATCGGGCAAACGGAACGTTAATTCAATTTAATATTCCTTCATCATCATCCTCTGTCTCATCTTCAACGTCTGTGTCCGCCATCTGGCCGAAAACAAGTGGCTCTAGAATAGGCTCCCAAACATCGACTCCATCAGCAGTGGTCCGATGCCGTAATGGTCGGGTCTGTCCATGCCCAACTGTCATCTCTGGTGTCTCCTCGTCTGGGTCCTCATCATCACTATCAATCTGAATCGGACAAGACGGTCCTTCCTGTGCATCTCGGGATGGCGGGTATAGAATAGGATGCATATAAAGCTGAAACTCAAGTGTGCCGGGCTCAGGTAGAGGAGCAACCCTCGGGTAAGGATCAAAAGGCACATACTCGATCCAAGGCATCGTAGATGGAATGGGTGGTATAATCTCCGAAGGAGGCAATGATAATGGCTCTGTCGCTGGGGTCGGCTCCCAGGGCAGCAGATCAGCACTAGGAAATGGTATCAGTGTCAAGTGATGAAATGGATCAAAGTCCATGAATGACGATCCAGTCTGAGGAATACCCGATTCAGGAACAACGGAATCAGGGATAATGGGCTCAAATGCAACGGTCTCATCAAGCACAACTGGCTCAGGAACATACGGAACCTCATCAGCTGGGGGTGCAGGTATGATCGAAAAAGGATCTGTCGGAGGAGGGGGTGCATCATATGGTGGTGGTGGGGGCTCATCAAATACAAAGTAGCGGTAACTAATCATCGCTACAAAACCCCTAAAATCTACACGCTCGAAACGTCCAAACTCAGCCCTAACGATATACAGCGGCACTAGTGAAGCCGCCCAATCCTGCCACTCAGGTGGTAACTGTGGGATCAAATTTGTGATTTCCTCTGCTTCGTCAATCCCATATGCGGTAGTCTTCATCCATCGGTTGTGGTAGTGGGCTAAAAATTCTCCGAGTGTATCCCCTTCTTGGGGCCTATAATCTCTGAACCATCGACGCATCATCTCTCTTAAACGTCGCTGCATCCTGAAATAAAATTATAACTTCTATCACATCAAGGATAAAGAACTTACTTGATACATCTCAAACAATGACATACTCAATCTCGTTTGGTACGGTGGTGCATTGGCTATTCTAGCCTCAATATTTCTCCATTTATTCCAAAACCACTGGCTCACATCATATTCCATCACCTCAAGCAGTTCCATCCATCAAAACATTACACATCTCGTTAGTACATCAAAATCAACCTTCAACATCAAAACAGTACAAAAATAATAACTCTTACCTCGATAAGCCGGAGGAGATGGGGCGTTGAGGTGTTGTTTCAGACTTACTCTAAATCTTACTCTCACTCTAGCCTAAGGATTCAAGGTAGGCTAGACTCAATCTTCAAGGTAGGACTTAGTCTCATGATTAAATGAGATCAAAAAGATTTACTCAACTCAAGGATAGTTGAAATCAACATTTGACTCAATCGAGGAGTTTTAACTCAATGAAAGAGTTTGAACTTAATCAAGAATGAAACTCAGAGCAGACGACCTGCTCTGATACCACTCTGTCGCAGCCCGACATCTAGTCAGTGATAGCGTAGATCGGGTATCGATACGACTAATAAAATGATATGGTAAAACAAGGAAAACTAGGTGACTCATCAAGCGGAAGCTAAATAATAATTCATGCTCAAGCAAATAAAATATCATCAATCTTAATAGAAATATTGTCGGCTTCATACATTCAAACGTATCAGGGTTCTAGTCAATGAAAACAAAGGGAGTATAGCTAAATATTTACAAGGATTCAAATTGTTCATGGTAGCACAGCAAAACGTGATCAGACTATATGTATGAAGACATATAGCTGAGAGTGACAATCCTAATTAAGTTCAAAGGACATAGTCTTCAACTATTCACACTACCGTATAGGAGCAAAATACGGTACTCAAAAGTTGTCTAGAAACAACAACCCTCCAGCGGTTCCCCAATCTCTCTCCTTGCTCATCCTACACATTTAGAAATACATGCAGGGCTGAGTATAAAATACTCAGTGGACATAAGCCGAAAATAAACAATCTCGCTTTTAGAGCTATAAATTTAACTTGCCATTTATACTCTACACAGGGGTTTTACTCAAAAGAACCCGTGTAAGCAATTGATAAATTATAAGCATCATAAAGTAAAGAAAGATAGAGTGCAGTCACAAATACTTAGCATGTAGTACCACTTCTACAACTCATCATCATCAAGGTACTGAGAAGTAGGCCTCCTTCTCAAGCACCGTAACCGGCTGACCTGACAATTGGCTCACAGTCATTTCTGACCAGCCAACCCGGTATACAGCTCACGGTTACCTCCGTGTACACAATCCCGCCTTTGGCAAGAACCGAAATTGTTTCATCCGTAGAGGGTAACGTACAGGCTCGTCGTCATCAAAACTCGACAAGTTAATTAGTTCAAACATCAATTTATCTCAAATCATTTTAAAAACTTATAAACATCATCATAATCATCATTTAGAAAACCAGTAATAGGGGTATTAGAAAGTAATGCCCACCTGGAAATCCTAGCTTCGGTTCTCGTACTTTGGAGCAATCTTACTTATGTCCTCGACTCGTGTCTTCAGGTATCATCATTGGCGTAGACGGTTCATGTAATAAAATAAACGTCGATCAGACCAAACCTCACTAAGTTCAATGTTCTCATCTTAGTACTACTCTTCATTTCTCATTGGTACCTTCTAACTAGTGAAAATACTTCCTAAATATTTTACCGCTTCTACTCTCGACTCATCACCAAAATTGGTTAAGTAAATTAAGCACGAACTAAGTTTCATATCTATATATGTACATATATACTCCATAGCATTTTATGACTTAATACGGTGTATAGTTATTACCATAATACATGAAATTATAATAATTCAAAGGTAGGAGTGTTGTGAATGCCTATACTTGACCTCATACACTCTGTTTTAACTTCAAGCAATAAATTGTTTTACCTCGGAACTTCCCTGGGTTTGGAATTCATACCAATTGAAACCTATTGAAGTCTAGTTTCATTTAAAAAAAAAATAGGTTGCAAAACTCTAAGTGGTTCAGGAGATATGACCATTTTCCTACAGCCTACCATATTCGGCAGTTTTGTGCAACTGGAAGTTTTGATTTTTGAAAAATAGTAGATCTTGTCAAAATGACTTGAAATTTTGTGGGTAGCTAGCTAACATGTTCATATTGTTCATATAAAAATTTGGAAACCATAAACTCAGGGGAAGCTACTGGAAAGGTGACTCTAGTATCTGTTTCTTCCAAACTTTCGGTAGAAAGTTGCAGTTGGAGATTTACAATTTAAAAGGGTATCAAACGATGTCCAAATGACGTCAAATTTTACATGAGCGTTTCTAACACTTATATATACTTACCATAAAATTTTCAAGATTTTTGGGTATCAATAACCCTGTTGAATTCAATCAAGTCAGTAGCTTGGTAAGTTAGCCAATTAACTCATCAATTAGTCAATCTTAAGCATATAGCCAAGTGTACCTTATTTCCCATGAAACCAATTCATCATAATCTTTATCAATCTCATCTCTAATCATCATTTTAATCCATCAACTATGATACCTACAATCTCATAAGCTCATATTCACAATCAATTCATCAATCAATCCTTAATCTTCAACCTTTCTTAGCATACTAACACATTCAAACATTTGTATCTCATAATATCTCATAATAACTCATGCTTTGCATACAAAAGATGATTAACTGGACTCCTAATAGCCTAAACATGGTCTCTCTTGAAGATTGGCAGAATAAAAATTTTATGACTTCCAACCCTAAATTTTTCGAAAATTACCAGCTTGAATTAGGAGTTGTTTTCATGCTTTAATCATCCATATTCATGTTTATACAGCTTAATTATGAGTAGATTCATGTGTTTAGAGGCTTACTCTTATGATTTGTGTAGAGAAAAGTATAACTCCACCTTCTTGATTCATAGCTTGAACCTTCAACCCAGGTTTTGTTCTATGGATTTAAGAGTGTTTTCAGCTTGATTTAATCGGTGGTTATGGCATAAAAGTAGCTTGTGAAGCTTTTTACTATCTCATCAATGGTGTTGGGTGAAGACAGTCGAGAGCTGCTGAAATAGAAATTTTATTGAAGAAAAACAAAAACCCTTGAGAGCACAGGCGCAAACAAGGGGAATCCGGAAAAACCAAAACCAGAAAAAGACAAAAAAAACCCAAGCGAAAGGAGAAAAAACAACAAGAACGAACGAAAGATGGGACGGGGCCGCAAAGGGTGACAACCGAGGCCGAGCAAAGTCCACGCCAGATCCGTCCCGGGTAGAGCACAAAACACAAGTACAAGCGCCAGAGAGATCAAGCGCCAGAGGCGCCAGAGAGATCAGGCGTCCGAGGGATCAAACGCCAAAGAGATCAAGCGCCAGAGAGATCAAGCACCAGAGGGATCAAGCGCCAGAGAGATCAATCGCCAAAGAGATCAAGCCCCAGAGAGATCAAGCGCCAGAGAGATCAAGCGCCAGAGAGATCAAGCGCCAGAGGGATCAAGCGCCAGAAGGAACAAGCGCCAGATAGAACAAGCGCCAGAGAAACAAGCACCAGAGAGATCAAGCGTCAGAGAGATCAATCGACAGACAGATCAAGCGCCAGAGAGATCAAGCGCCAGAGGGATCAAACGCCAGAGAGATCAAGCGTCAGAGAGATCAATCGCCAGAGAGATCAAGCGCCAGAGAGATCAAGCGCCAGAGGGATCAAACGCCAGAGAGATCAAGCGCCAGAGAGAGCAAACCTGCCAAACAAAAAACAGAACAGAAGCAGACCAAACAAACCAAAACGCAACGGAGCAACAAAGAAAAGAAGAACGAAAAAATGAAAAGCCGACCCTTCCCCCCAGGGACAAAGGTCAAGGGTGGATCAACACCTCAATCGTTCCATCGAACCACCAAACCGGCTCTGGAAAGCAAAGGCTTCACGAGGCTCCCCCACCAAAACAAGCCCGAAACAGACCTACCTCAAGCCTTGCAGGCCGAGGATGAGAACGAAGTCCGGGGAGGCAACATCAAGAAAATCGACCAATCCGGTCAGACCCGGTTCCCCGCAAGCAGTGAGTCTCCAAGTATTTCAATTAAAACACATGCTTAATTATCCACAAAAAGAATCTTATCCATTAACTATGTTTATCCACTTGCTTTGACTCCCCTCTCTAAAGTCAGCATCGGCACACTAAACAGTCTTGGTGGCTAGAGCTGCTTCAGCTTGGTTCAGCTCTGGAACCAGAGTAGAGAACATCTCGACATCAGCTCTGCCACCAGAGCAGAGCACAACTCGACCACCAGAGCAGAGCAAAGCTCGACTTCAGCTCTGCCTTCCGAGCAGAGCTCGACTCAGCTCTGCCTCCAGAGCAGAGTTCGGCTCAACTTCAGCTCTGCTTCCAGAGCAGAGCTCGGTTTTCAGCTCTGCTGCCAGAGCAGAGCTCGAATACGCAGAGCTCGGCTCGCCAGAGCTGCTACCAACTAAAGAAAGAAAAGAAAATTTTAACTACATCAATGTTCAACCAACATCTCTATACATCCTTATTTTCTCAAAGTATTTCATTCTCTAGTTCCATCATCGAAAATATAATAACTCCATCTATTGGGATATCTCATCTCATCATAAGCTTATTTTTATATCTCAGTGCAAATCTCAAAATATTTATAATGAGGAAAAAAATGTGGGGTGTTACAGAGTATGATCCAACACTTCAATCCAACGTAATGTAAACTAACATGATCTTCAATCCAACGAATCCAAAAGATGTTTGATGGTGTTTAAATTACTCAAAAACTAGGGAAAAAGGGGTAAAAATTGCCTAGGAGGCTGCTGGAGTCGAGTGTCCCCAAGAAAACCCTAAAAATGGGTTTTAAACCAAAATTCCGGAACTGCCGTTTTAACGCGGGCGGCGGCCGCCGCTCCACGGCGCCGCCGCCTACCCCATTCGCGGATCATCTCCAAAAGAAAGTAGGCGGGCACTGCCAGGCGGTAGGCGGCACCGAGGCGGCGGCGGTTGGCTCCAAAAACGTCAAAAACGCCTCCGTTACTTCCAAAAAAGACCGAGAACCTAAGAACCTGCAAACAATACCCAAGTGCACAAAAAATAGTCGAGCAAGTATAAAATGATACCAACAAGTGCAGAGCATGCTCGAAAGTGCACTAAAAACATCCACAAATGACGCTCAGAAATGAAGTAAACAACCCCCCCACACTTAATCATTTGCTTGTCCTCAAGCAATACCCCAATCATCAAACGAAAATCACTCGTGATCCTACTCACCAACAAGACATTAACATTCCCACAAAGTGTCCAAGGTTAAAGCTTAAACATGCAACAACAGGATAATACAACTTAATCCGATCAGGCCCAGTTCTCCGCTAGGAGTGAATTTCCTAATGTAATCGCCTTTGTAATCAAATTACATTCCTTTCTCTTTCTTCTCTTTTTTTAGTCTCATTATTTTTGTTCTTGACAGATAAGCCATATTTCACGAGATTACAACATTTGGAGGTGATCCAAAGTGTTCTCGCGTGGTTTTCCATGCTCATAATTAAACATCAGATGAGCAGAGACCAAGACCTATCAAAACTCAATAACAAACCAAATTTCAACAACCTTTCACAAGAGATAAGATATTAGGCAATTATAATGAAAACACTCCTCCTAGCATCTACCGGACAAATCACATCAAAAGTTGCTCATCAAGGTGTTGCATCCAAAACGTTAGACCCATAACACAATTCAGGAATATATCTATCAAGGTGAACGAGGACAACAACCAAACCAACACAAAACCACGATCACTAGCGAATTCCTGCCAGAATCAAGGGTACACTCAAAGAAAATTAAATAATCAGAGCAAGGGGGCCATTCGCCTCAAACCAAACAGTCCATGCAAGCATAAAAAGGGAACCAGTCGTCCCAAAAAATACAATCCACGACCAATGCAACACACATGCGACGCAAACCAAACACACACACCCCTCCCACACGTAAAAACACGCACTGTCCTCAGGGCATAAAAATATGAACGTTAGAGAACTTCCTGAAATGAAGTGCAGCCAATGAACCCTTGGTGGAGTGAGAGGGTGATACAGGAACCAACACAGTGAGCAACAGAAACAAACACCAAAACAGTAAAAAGAGACAAGACAAACAGAAATAAAGAAGAAACACAATATGTACAAAGAGAAGGGAAAGAAAGTGCTCACAGAGGCCCGGGAGGGGGCGGGGATTGGTGGAACTGGTCACGATGCTGCAAAGAGAATGCATTCCACAGAGCTTGGAGAACCTGTAGACTGGCATCATTATCAGCCAGGTGTTGATTGTAGGAAGCCATGCGATTGTCATAAGCGGACACCTGGGCATGCAGATGCGACATCTCCCCATCTGTGTCTGCATCGGGTGGACATTGCCCTCAAGTGTGTCTAGATGACCATAGAAGTCATCCATCCGGCCATAGAGCCCAGTCATGGAATCCTGGACCTCATCAAAATGCTAAAAGACTTCCTGGCGAAACTGGCCAAAAGACGCATCAAAGTGAGCCTGAAACTGTGCAAAAGCGTCAAAGAGCCCTGCATCTGGATCATATGTGAAAGAAGGCGGTGGCATGGGCTCATCTGCAGCGGCTTCCTCCTCCTCATCCTCATCATCGGGCACAGCGCGAGCCCGGGAAGAGCTTGCCCCAAGAGTGCGGGTCTGCAGGTAATTACGGACAAGAGGGCGCTGGGACTGTGGAATGATGGAAGAATCGGAGGCCACAAACATCTTGAGCTATGCACGATCGATAGGCCGGGGTTCGATGATGTTCTGAGACGCTGGAACAGTTGTCACAGGGAAAAGCGAGAAGTCCAAAGCTACAGCAGTAACAACGGAGCTGTGAGAGGGCATGAAGTTGTCACGTCGGGCCATGAGGTCCATTTGATTCCAAATAAAAGTGGTGGCGTCAATCTTCTTTTTGTGCAAAGCACACCACAATAGGTAGACCTCCGAAGAGTTAACCTTGTTTGCCTGCTCCTTCCTGAAGATGCAAAAGGCAAAGAACTTGTGCAAAATGCCCAGCTCAGCATCCTTGAGAAAACCACTTCGAGCGCCCTGGGCGGTCCAGTTGTCGAACCCAGTGAGCTCACGCCTTGCATCCTGAGCTAACCAACTCGCGGGCTTATTCTTCAGCTTTGTGGGAGGAAAACTGTGACGGCCCGACTTATCTAGGGGCCAGCCACGCTGATCTTAGGGTGGTTATCAAGGTTATTTAGCGGACGTAAGTAACTTAACTATTTTGATTGAAAAACTTGGTTAATTAGCGGAATTAATGAACCTATTCTTTAATCGTTCTGCTCAAAGGAAAACCCGACTTGACACGAAGTATGAGGACTCCAGTCAGGTCCAAAGAGTTCGTTATCACGGTGTCTGAGTGTCCAAGAGCAACTCAATTGTTCAGTTGTTTAGAAAAAGCAGTAAACAAGTTCATAATAGCCACCTAGGGCATAACCAACAAAATGAAATGTTTGCTGATCGAGGTTATAGGAAATAAATTTCATCGAGAAACCTTATTGACAGCTCCAGACCACCACCACCACCTAGCCCCCGCTTCGCCCGGCTCCATTAACCTGAAATGAATTAAAACTTTGGGCTAAGTACTAATGCACTCAGTGAAGTTAATGCCCCTTTTTCTTTAAATTGGTTTTAAAGAACTGTGATACTTTGTGAAATGCATGCCTGTAAGAAAATATAGCAATACTTGAAAAACAATTACTATAAATTCTGAAATACTTGTGAGACATAGCTCCTTTAACCTTTGCGCGCCTTTCTGGTTTGGTGTTACCTTTCTTGGTGCTAAGTATGGGAGACCCGGCCGAATCAATCCCATACCTAGACTTCTTACTGGTGTACACTACCCTGGCCCCCGTCGGGGACAGAGCTGATCGTTTGGGGACGACCCCGTTTGTTCTGTGGGGACAACCCCGTTTGTTCTTTGTAACAACCAAATAAAATATTTGCATGCATTCAAAAAATTTAAAACATATTTGCTTGTATAAAAAGAGAGGGCTTACTAACCCAATATACTTTTGCAAATATAACCACCTGATCTTCGGTGTGGAAGAGAGAGATGACCTTAAGCTGTGGCACCGTCCTGTGGACCAATTACTACAAGACGAGTTCTTAACACTTAGCACATATCATGGATAACAAAAATCGTTGTCTACTTAGGGTCTCTAGGTCAACCTATTCCCGGACTTACAACGCAAAATCGAACTAGGGATTATGCATTTTACATACATTAGCTTATCTTGATGCCTTGTCTAGGTTGACTCGCTCATTTTCACGAAAACTTGTACAAAACATGTCCCAAACTCGTCATGCACATATACTTAATCTTTCATGAAACATCCTTTAAAATCAACTTTCAAACTTAGAAAATAATTCAACTTGAGCTCTTAAGGGGATGTTTTTGCAACAGACACCAAATCTGCCTCGGATCTCTAAATGAGGCTCCAAAGAACATTCTGAAAACTAGGCATTTCAAGGATCATTCTCCAATTTGAATCGAATGAAACAGAGTTCAAACAAGCAAGACATACCCACTCAAAGATGGGCATTTAACAAGCAAAAATCTGAAAATTTCAGATTTCCAGATTAGAACCAAGTCAGTGGGCTTTCTTTAAAAATTCATATCCCCCTTTACAAAATTCCACTGGGAACTCCAAAGGTCAATCCGAAAACTAGGGAGAGAGTGTAATACTCTCCAGTTAGATTTACCCCATTAAGGTTCATGGTTTAAGAGATATTAACACCCAAAGTTCAGTGCACAAAAAGAGTTCAAGTTCGGCATATTCAAAAGTTAAATCAGAAAAACCACTTTAGGCTTCACCAAAAATTCTATAAATGAACAAATAAGTTCTCAACATATCAATGAATATTCAATAGAAAAATGGCCTTGAGAATCAAAGATTTAGGTTGTCCTTTGCCATCTCAAATTCGTAGGTTTGTAAAACCTACTGGATGATACAAAGAATAAGAACTAGAATTCAAGAATTTATACCGGTTGTTTTCCTTACTTAAAAATGGTGAGGCCGAGTCCAAAAGAAAGATACGGGAGTCTATTAGTGACATATTAAAGTTTCAAAGGTTTTCACCGATTGAAACTTGACTTATGGCCTCCCAAATATTGTTTACCAGAAATGCATTCCAGACAGGCAGTGATGTTCAAAAATTCATAAATAAATCATAAGAGCTCCAAATATTCTAAAATTTTACCATAGTATAGAAAACATATTAAACACGATACAAAATTAATTTGGGAATTTTTGGGCACCGTTTGGATGGCTGGAATCGCCTTGCAAAACACTACCGGAGCAGTGTAGTTATGGCAGATTCGCTGCTTTACCTCATGCACGGTTTTTCACCCAATAAACTCTACCAAAATAAACATTCAAAACCATAAAACATATCCTCACATAAAATAGCACACATATGTGTAAAAATCCATGAACACAAGAGTCACACTTGGACACCAACCATTAAAAATTACGCAACCAGAACGAAACAACTCCACAAGGCGAAACAAAGGAAAGACAAGAAAGACGAAAAAAGGGAATAAGAAGTGGGTTGCCTCTGACAAGAGCGCTCTAGTTAAGGTCGAGAGCTCGACACACGATAAATCGATTAAGAAACCGGATCATGGAGTGCTTGGGACTCCACCACAACGGAAGAAGAACCATGCTCCAAGTAGGGCTCCACCCTATGCCCATTCACCGTGAATTGCTCATCGGCGTTCTCCTTGCTTAAAACCACGGCGCCATGGGAGAGGATCTCCCTAAGGATGAAAGGACCACCCCAACGAGACTTGAGCTTGCCCAGAAAGAGTTTCAATCTTGAGTTGAACAAAAGAACCTTCATTTTGGGTTGGAGATTCTTGGGCACAATTCGGCTATCGTGCAGCCGCTTCACCTTATCTTTGTAGATTCGTGCATTTTCATACGCATCATTGCTCAACTCATTGAGTTTTTCCATTTGCAAGGCTCGATACATCCCCACGGTCTCAATGTCACAGTTAGTTGCCTTGATAGCCCAATAGGCTCGGTGCCTAATCTCCACCGGCAAATGACATGCCTTGCCAAAAACAAGGGGGTAAGGGCACATCCCTAGGACTCCCTTAAAGGCGGTGCGTGATGTGAACCTCGCCGGTACCTTGACGGAATATTATGAATCTGGTCCGGACCGTTCAAACAACACATTAGCGGAAGACTTTATAAACAAAATTAAAGGAACGATAAAGGATGGATTATCCCAAAACCTCTTAATCTAACCCACGAAATGATCTAGGTGAACGAATCCCTAAACCCCAACGTGAAGTTGATGCAGCAACTCGGGGACGATGAATGACACCCGACGAGGGTTGGTTAAACTCGCCGTTACGTTGATAATTGAATTCGCCTTTGGCAAAATCAAGAAGAACTCAAAGTTCTGAAGAGAGATTAAACTCACAAATTTGATTGATAAAAGATAGGTTAAAATTTGTTCAACATGTAGCAGCCTTATATATAGGCAAAACCAAACCCTAATCTAACGAAGGAAACAAACGTAAAAATAAGGAAACCTAAGACAAGGAAACAAAAGAAACTTGTTCAGCAAGTTTTGACAACTCTGGCAAGAACGCCAGCTCTGGAAAACGCCCGCTCTGGAAAACTCCACTCTAGAAACGCCAGCTCTGAAAAACGCCTGCTCTGGAAAATGCCCGCTCTGGAAAACATCAACTCTGGAACTTAGCCTACTCTGCTCTGGACGCCAGCTCTGGAAATTATGTTCTGCTCTGGAAAATATACTCTGCTCTGGAGACCTTCTGTTCTGGCACACGAATTCAGCTCTGTCACTCTGCTCTGCTCTGAAGACCTCTTCTGCTCTGCTCTGGCATTCTCTTCTGCTCTGCTCTAGCAATCTGTTCTAGCGCGAGCTCGGCTCTGTTATGGTGCAAGCTTAGCTCTGTTCTGGCGCGAACTTGGCTCTGTTCGGGCTGCATCATTCCCCTCCTCTTGAAGAGGATTTGTCCTCAAATCCAAGTCGTCAATGCAAATGCCTGGATCAAAAACCAAATCTTCGTTTGTTGCAAGAAATGATTGTTGGACCATAGCTTTTCTCTCTTGTCCATCATTCGTCTTGCCGGGATCAAAAACCAGATGCTTCGGCTCTAACTTTGATTTTGCTTGAAACGTGAACATGAAGAAATTGTTGTTGAAAATACCGCCATGCTTCATTTTTCTTCCGAACAGCCATGTAGCATGCATCGGCGCTTCATCACAAAAGACTTCACTTTCATACTTGTCGATTGGAAACGGCACCTTCTCTAATTTCAGTAGCGTGGTATTATCGGGAACAACATCATCAAATTCCTACTCTTCCTCCACCGGCTGCTCCGTATTCCTCACCTTAGCTTGCGTCAAAGCCTTTGCTTCCAAAATAGATGGATTAGATTCCTCACGCACTTCCTCACGTGATTCCTTAAATTTCAGCGACGTAAGATTAGACTCCTCCTCTTGGATAGAAACAACCTCTCTATCGATTTCCACCACAACTGCCACTTCTTCGTCACTCTCCTCCAATTTTGGCATATCGGGATCGGTCTCCGCATCTTTGATAGCAACAACCTCTCTATCAATTTCCACCACAACTTGCATCTTCTTTTTTTCTACCGGTTGCTTCTTAGACTTCACCTTATCCGCCTCCTTTTGCAGTTGCTGCAGTTGCACGTGATCCTCATAAACTTGTTTATGGCTAAAGGGAACAAGTGACACCCTCTTTTGCTTATACTTAAAGGAGTACTTGTTGGTGAATCCATCATGAGTAGCTCATCTATCAAACTTCCACGGTCTACCCAACAAAATGTGGGTCGCCTGCATGGGAATAACATCGCGCAAAACCTCGTATTCATACTTCCCAATGCTAAAAGGCACTTTCACTTGCTTGGTGACCTCGACGACGCCGGTCTCATTCAGCCATTGCAAACGATACGGCTTGGGGTGTTTCAACTCGGGCAGCCCTAATCTCGTCACCATGAACCTACTTGCCATATTCGTGCAACTCCCGCCGTCAATGATCACACTACACACCTTATCTTGGACAAGAACTCTCGTGTGAAAAAGATTCTTCCACTGCTCGCTCTCATTGGATCCGAATCTCTGACACTTAAAACACTTCTGATCTCAATTACAACCATTAAAAACTGTCGGATTGCCTTGATTCGCTGAACTCACACCCTCTGTGCGAGACCTAAAGGACTGCTTCTTGTCAACACTTGGCGGCGCCTCCTTTTTCCATGGATTCCCTATTAACGAGGAACCACGAGAAACTGGTTGAGACTGCCTCCAATGGCCCTGATTCTGGCGCTGATTGTTGTTGTTGTTAGTGTCAGAAAAGTGTCGACGAGCATTCTTGTGGTCTTCCTCGTAAGATTTTTCTTCTGTCATAAGACCCCTTCGAAAATTTTGAGCCGGTCGCTGGGGAGTCTGCAAAATTCAGTCCATCCTCTGGTTCATCCTTTCAAAAGTCCCTCGAATTTGGAACTCATAAGCTTATCAAATACAGATTGCACAGCCTCTATTGTGACTTTCGGATTAATGGTAAATTGATCATCCCCATGCAAACCCTGTTCATCTTTCCTTGACATTGTGACATCCTAAATTTCATTTTCTTTTTCACAGGAAGGTATATGGAAACACAAAAAATATAAGGACTGAAACCCTAGAAAACGTCTACCCGGACAAATGATACCAAATGATGTAAACCTTGATCAGACCATTCACATCATTTGATGATAACGCTCAAACGGGAGGCTTGATACCTTGACGGAATATTATGAATCTGGTCCGGACCGTTCAAACAACACACTAGCGGAAGACTTTATAAACAAAATTAAAGGAACGATAAAGGATGGATTATCCCAAAACCTCTGAATCTAACCCACGAAATGATCTAGGCGAACGAATCCCTAAACCCCAACGTGAAGTTGATGCAGCAACTCGGGGACGATGAATGACACCCGACGAGGTTTGGTTGATGTCGCGGCCGCGCCCGCTAGGGATAGCGAACTCGGGGAAATCGCGACGAGGGGAGGGAATTTAGGAGCGGGATTAGAAAGGGGCATATCTAACCTTTTGATGACTCAACATTATATAAGACAACAAATTAAGAACAACAGATATTGATGGAGATCAAGGGGAAACATAATATTATCCAAACGGGTATGTGAGGACATTGTTGAATAGTACATTATTGTTTGACGGATATCATAATATCTAGCAAATCAGTGTGTGCAGCGGAATAACAACAACTCGGGCATATGTATGAAGACATATACCCTGCTCTGATGTACTCGTCCTAGCTCGTCAAAAGCTCCGCTTGCACACCACATTCCCAATCATCGCTCAACCTGCACATTTAGAAATATATGCAGGGCTAAGTACGAAGGTACTTAGTGGACACATGCCGAAAAATACATACATACATACATTCATTTTATTGTCAAGCCTTTCAACAGTAGTAAGATACGAGGGTTTTTCTTTAAAGACTCGTATTTACCAAAAATATCATTTCTTTAACAAATATCCCGCGCAGGCATTTTAACATCATTAATCACCATATCAGTAACTCGTGCCGAGAGGTAGGCCTCCCTCTACGGACACTATGATCGGCCAACCCGCTAGATGACTCACGATCACAAGGGTGTACACTAATTCCGAAGGGATTTGCGGTCCCATCCAGAATCCGAATTCGATTAGCATCAGATAGGTAATTAACAACAAAACATAAAGCATTTAGGCATTGACAATATCATTTAAAAATCTTAAGCATAAAAATTGTAACAGTTCTATAATATGGTTTTAGTTTTCGTAAGAAAGCCTCACCTGGTAGTGGTGACTCACGGCTAAGCCTTAGACTCTTGCGTTCAACCTTGATTCGGGAAAGAAAATAATGTAGGGTCTTAGTCCGCGGAAATTCTAACATAAATGAGGATGCGTAGTGCAATTATGCATGGCTCATATTTTTTTTTTTTTTTATCCAATTAACCCAACTAGGTTCGTCCCATGAAGTCAAGTGGTTAACTACATTGATTCGTTCTCATTAGGGCGTTCTAAACTGTCAGTGAAGCATAATAATCCCTCTTTGTGTAAGCAAGGGAAGAAAAATAATAGAGATTTGAAACACCCTAGGTTCTCTGTGTTCTCTCGCGGTCCGCTCTGCTTCGTCGCTCTCTGCTCTGGAGGTCAGCCCTGGTCTCTATGTCAGCTCTGGCTGAGTTAGCCCTACGGCGAAGTGATCCCTCGGGGCGGAACGATTCCTCTGATAAAAGTGATTTCTCTGGCGAAGCGACTCCTCTGGCGAGGCGATTTCTCTGGCGGAGCGATTCCTCTGGCGACGCGACTCCTCTGGCGAAGCGATTCCTCTGGCGAGCGATCCTCTGGCGACGATCCTCTGGCGAAGCGATTCCTCTGGCGACGCGACTCCTCTGGCGAAGCGATTCCTCTGGCGACGCGATTTCTCTGGCGACGCGACTCCTCTGGCGAAGCGATTCCTCTGGCGACGCGACTCCTCTGGCGATGCGACTCCTCTGGCGAAGCGATTCCTCTGGCGACGCGACTCCTCTGGCGAAGCGATTCCTCTAGCGACGCGACTCCTCTGGCGAAGCGATTCCTCTGGCGACGCGATTCTTCTGGCGCCTTGACTCCTCTGGCGCCTCGTCTCCTCTGGCGAAGCGACTTCTCTGGCCATTTCTCTGGCCATTCCTGGCCTAGTCCCCTCTGGACTTGTTCCCTCTGGACTTGTCCTTGCTGGACTCGTCCCCTCTGGACTTGTCCTTGCGGGACTCGTCCCCTCTGGACTAGCGATGGGGACTCCAGTTTTCAAAACCAGACATCTCCGTCCTTATCTCGTCTCGATTCTCACTCGCACACAAACCTTAAACTCTACCTATGTAAGCATGCTGTGATCATCTATGTTCGTCTACGTTTAAAGCTAAAGTTCTCGTCGTTCATTAAGGTCTCAAGTTATAGATTCTAACAAGTCGTAACTTAACATGTTTTTTGTTCATTTGTTTACAGCCCATAGAACATGATTTCTGGAGTGTGATGCATGCTGATTGGAGTAGCAACAAGGGTCGAAGTTTACCTTGATATAGCGTGCTTTGGTCGGGTAAAGAATGATGGTTTCTCGCTTTTTGAGCGTCGAGGTGCAAACTGGAAATGAGGTGGCTGCTATTCTTAGGTCGAAAATAGGTGGAAAGAATCATGGCGAAGGGAGGAAAAAGGCCGTGTCTTACCTTGAAAATGCAGCGAGGATCTTGGTCTTCTCTTCTCCGTGGAAGGCGTCGAGAGAGTGATGGAGCTCTCGCAACTTGCTGCTGGATTTCAGAGCACCGAAAGGAGTGAAAGGGTGGCACAAAGGTGTTGAAGAGTGAATTTATAGAAAGAGCTCGTCTTTGTGCACTTGAGTGCCGATGGGAGAGCATAGGCTGAGATAGGGTGTAGCAGGAGAGGTAGCGTGAGGCCCTTCGGTTTCCCGGCCAATGGGAGGAGCTGTTGTTGCAGTCTGCAGCTTTGCGTGGGAGTCCCTTCGGCTGCCTAGCCAATGGGAGGAGAGCTGCTGGTTTGCGTGGGAGTCCCTTCGGCTGCCCAGCCAATGGGAGGAGCTGCTGCTGCTGCAGCACCTTATCCACTCTTTTCTCTCTTCCCTTTTTCCCTCTTTTCGTTACATGTGGCGTTAGCAGGTGGCGGGTAGGGTGGCGTATAGGGCGGTGGTGTGATCTTAAAGGATCTAAGTAAAAATTCCTTCAGGGTCGGTCTCTCTCAGTATTAGAAATATTGGTTCTGCGTTTCTGCTAAAGTCGATACTTGCTAAATTAAATCCGTAGATTTAATTTGTTCGTCATTCTAATACTTAAATTAAATCCGTAGATTTAATTAGCATCAAAGTCGAAAATAATTCACGACTTAAGCAGCAATGTGACAGTAAACTCCACCTTGATAAATAACACAACTTAGCTAAGTTGGTTATAACTCGGATTATTGATCATTCATCAACTCAAAGATTCTCATCGCGGTCTTAAACGCGCGAAAAAAATAAATAAAGCATACTGTTAGCTAAGCAACTTTGTCACCGAGATAAATAAATTCAGGAACATAATAGAAAACATAGAACTTCAATTACTGGCAGATAGGTAAATAAACACGCAATAATGTAATTAAAATACTGATAAAAGGGCGGGTTACTACATCCTACCCCTCTTAACAAAAATTTCGTCCCGAAATTTGCATATCTATGTAAAAAGGTCTGGGTATTTTTCTTTCATTTGATCCTCCAGTTCCCATGTTGCCTCTTCAGGTCCATGGTGTCTCCATAAAATTTTGACTGTCGTGATCGATTTATTCCTCAACTCTTGCACCTTTCGGTCCAAGATGGCTTCCGGTCTTTCCTCGTACGTCAGGTCTGGGTTAAGAATCATTTCCTCTTGGTGGATCACGTGTTTTGGGTCAAACACGTACCGTCTCAACTGTGATACGTGGAATACATTGTGGATGTTTCCAAAGCTAGGTGGTAGTGCCAACCTATATGCTACGGGACCTATTCTTTCAAGGATCTCATAAGGTCCTACAAAACGGGGTCTCAACTTACCCTTAACACCGAATCTAATGATCCCTTTTGAGGGTGACACTTTAAGGAAAACCTTGTCTCCTATTTGAAATTGTAGTTCGGTTCGTCGGGTATCAGCATAAGACTTCTGTCTGTCCTGGGCTTCTTTAATCCTTGCTCTAATCTGGCGGATGGTCTCGATCATTTTGCTTACTGCATTTGGCCCAAGGATTTTTCTTTCACCCACTTCATCCCAGTAAAGTGGTGACCTACACTTCCTTCCATAAAGCGCCTCGTAAGGTGCCATCTCAATGGTTGCCTGGTGACTGTTGTTGTAGGCGAATTCGATCAGTGGCAACACTGATTCCCAACTTACTCCTCGGTCTAGCACTACTGTCCTCAACATGTCTTCAAGGGTCTGAATTGTCCTTTCCGATTGTCCATCTGTTTGAGGATGAAAAGCGGTGCTAAAGTTCAATCGTGTTCCTAATTCTTTCTGCAAGCTGATCCAAAATCTAGAAGTAAATTTTGAATCTCTATCCGAGGTGATGGATATTGGTATCCCATGAAGCCGTACAATCTCACGGATGTACAGTTGGGCTAGTTTCTCCGATCCATGGGTAATTGGAATCGGTAAAAAGTGAGCGCACTTCGTGAGACGGTCTACTATTACCCAAATGGCGGTGTTACCCCTCTTCGTCTTGGGTAAACCCGTCACGAAATCCATCGCTATGTGCTCCCACTTCCATTCTGGGATTTCCAAAGGCTGTAATTTCCCATATGGTCGTTGATGTAAAGCTTTCACTTGCTGGCATGCAAGGCAGCGTTCTACAAACGAGGCTATATCTCGCTTCATCCCGTCCCACCAAAATTTCTGTTTCAAATCTTGGTACATTTTGGTACTCCCGGGATGAGCGGTATAGGGCGTGTCATGAGCTTCACTCATGATCTCGTTTCTGAGCTCCTCGTTGTGGGGTACACACAACCTTCCCTTAAAAAGAACAGCATTATCCGTTGCCTCTTGGTAGTCTCCGGGCATGCCTGTTCGGATCTTAAGATGAACTTTCTCTAAGCTTTCGTCCGCTCTCTGGGCACTGATGATCCTTCCTCTGAGGTCTGGGGCGGCTACCAGAGTTGCGATGATTGCTTTCGTCGTTGCTGGTGGCTGAACCACTTCCAGCTTCAATCTGTCGAAGTCCCTTACGAGCGTGTCCTCTTGAGTGAGAAGAAGTCCTAGCTCGGATTGAGTTTTACGACTTAAAGCATCAGCTACTACGTTAGCTTTCCCTGGGTGGTAATTGATACCGCAATCGTAATCCTTCACGAGTTCGAGCCATCTCCTCTGTCTCATGTTCAGGTCTTTTTGCTCGAAAAAGTACTTAAGGCTCTTGTGATCAGTGAAGATTTCACATCTAACTCCGTATAGATGGTGTCTCCAAATCTTCAAAGCATGCACAATTGCTGCCAATTCTAGGTCGTGAGTGGGGTAGTTCAACTCATGTGGCCTTAGTTGTCGCGAAGCGTAGGCGATGACCTTTCCTTCCTGCATCAAAACACAACCTAATCCATTTTTGGATGCGTCTGTGTAGATCAGGTATTCTTTATCGGCGGTTGGAACTGCTAGCACTGGTGCAGTCGTCAATTTCCTCTTCAGCTCTTGGAAGCTGGATTCA
Source organism: Salvia miltiorrhiza (assembly GCF_028751815.1). Classification (NCBI taxonomy): domain Eukaryota; kingdom Viridiplantae; phylum Streptophyta; class Magnoliopsida; order Lamiales; family Lamiaceae; genus Salvia; species Salvia miltiorrhiza. The sequence continues at coordinate 32,212,278 of NC_080389.1, read as the reverse complement.
CACTCTTCGGTCCATTTATACTTGATTCCTTTGCGAAGTAGTTGCGTCATTGGCCTTGCTATCTTAGAGAATCCTTCGATGAATCTCCGGTAGTATCCTGCTAAACCTAAGAAACTTCGGATTTCATTAGGGGTGGTTGGTGATTTCCAATCATGTACTGCTTGCACCTTGGCGGGGTCTACCTTGATTCCATCTACTGACACGATATGTCCTAGGAACATCACTTCTTTCAGCCAAAACTCGCACTTGCTGAATTTGGCGAACAACTTTTCTGATCTTAAAGTTTCTAGGACGATTTTCAAATGCTCTTCATGTTCTAGGTCACTTTTAGAATAGATGAGGATATCATCTATAAATACTAAGACGAATTTGTCTAAGTACGGATGGAAAACTCGATTCATGAGATCCATGAATACTGCCGGTGCATTGGTTAGACCAAATGGCATGACTATGAATTCATAGTGGCCATATCTTGTTCGGAAAGCGGTCTTGGGTACATCCTCTGGTCTGATCTTCAGCTGGTGGTACCCTGAGCTTAAGTCTATTTTGGAGAACACACTGGCTCCCTTGAGTTGGTCAAACAAATCATCTATCCTCGGGAGAGGGTATTTGTTTTTGAGCGTCAGTTTGTTCAACTCTCGATAATCAATGCACATTCTCATGGCTCCATCTTTCTTCTTGACGAAGAGTACAGGCGCTCCCCAAGGTGAGACACTAGGTCTGATGAAACCCAAGTCCAAAAGTTCTTGTAGTTGGACCTTCAACTCTTGCAATTCCTTTGGGGCCATCCTGTACGGTGCCTTTGATACTGGGGCTGATCCAGGTTCTAGGTCAATGGTGAAATCTAGTTGCCTATCTGGGGGTAGTCCTGGTAATGTTTCTGGAAAAACATCCGGAAAATCTCGTACTATTGGCACATCTCCTATCCTCTTGTCATCACTAGCTTCCCCGTTTAGGTAGACGAGATAAGCTGTGCTTCCTTCCTTCATCATCTCCTTTCTGGCCTGTAGTGCGGATATCAGTGGTACTCTCTTCTTCATACCGATGCCGTGAAATTCCGTTGGTTCTTTTCCGGGTGGTCGAAGGGAAATCTTTCGTTCACTACAAAGGATGGTGGCGAAATTTTCGGCTAACCAGTCCATTCCTAAGATCATATCTATGTCCCACATAAGCAGAATATTAAGATTGTTTGCTACCATCTTAAGTTCTCCCATTTCAAATTCTACGTTCGAACAAACATGAGTGGTAGTAGATCTTCCTCCTGAGGGTGTAGTGATTTTTAAGGCACACTTAGCTCGTTCTGATTCGATTTCTAAGGTATCTACGCAAGGGGCTGAGATAAAAGAATGCGAAGCACCAGTATCGAACAGAATCATAATGGAAAAACCTTTAAGCTTGCCCATACCTGCCAGGTTTCCCTGGTTTTTCTCGGGCTGGTTTTGGGTGATAGCTGTAACACCCCGTACTTTTTCTTATGTTGGGAGATAGTGTTTTAACACTATTGAGAATACTGAGATGTCAAGATGTGAGATTATTTCTTTTATGACCAGATGAGACAGATTTTCTTTTAAATAGAGTTATGAGTGGACAAACCAATGATGGAGTTAGAGTGATGAGATTTGAGAAACGAGTCGAGTTAGAGATGCTGAATGAATTGAGTCGAGATTTTATTTTACTTCCGATTACCGGGAATAGAATTACCGGATACCGAGTTATCAGAGATTGACTGTCCTATTAAGAAAATAGGAATAATGAGTTCGACATAGAGTCGAGGAAAAGAAGGAGATAACCCTTGATGATTTTACCTTGAAGTAGCATCGAAATACTATTGAGAACCTTGAAGAGTTAAAGACTAGCTTACTGATGCGTCTTCGACTTTTGGGCCATTTGGCCCTCTTTTTCTCTTTATTTGTGTCAGTTCAGGTCTGTCCAGGGGGAAAACAAAGTTGTGGAGGAAGGAAGATCAGTAGAGCGGAAACGGAAGAAATGCGATCAGAATGGGCATTACCGAGCCCAGATTGCCAAATCATGTTTGCCAGCATGGAGCTTCGGCCAACAAGTACCTCTCCAATTCAACTTGGGGCATGGGAACCTGGAGCCACCACCTGGTATGAGCCACACCGATAAGAGCAGTCGGTCTGATCGTTACCAGAAGAAGCAGACAGCCAGAGCCATAAAAGGAAGGTCAATCTCGGAGATCTCATGGAACAAGCGGAAGGTTGAAGAAGAGACTAGAAGGACCGAAGGGATGGGAAAGGTTGACTAAGGTTGCAGCTGGACGCCATCTTCAATCAGGATCAATCAAAGATCGAGCTAATTAAGGAAAGAAGATCCCGGCGAAGATTTGGAACCGGCGCAGCTAGGGTTAGGCCTCTACCGCTCGGCAGTATAAAAGGCTAATGTTGTGCAGCGTGAAGAAGCTCTTGGCACCCAGAAAACTCTTGCTTTTACTTTCAAGTATTCAATTAAGTTCGCCGTGTGTGGCATCAAAAACACTTTACATTTCCGTATTTTAATTCCGTCGCGTTGTCACTTTTGGACAAGGTTCGAAGGCTTGAAGCCTAGGTATTATTTTATCTATTTCAGTATTTCATTTCGTTCAAGCATGAGTTTTATTATGTGTGAGTAGTCCTTTAGGTGAGGTTTTAGGGGTGGAAATAATTGTTGTTAACATGTAAACATTCGTGAGGCACTTGCTCTCTCGGTTGAGTCTCGTGGTTCCGGAAGGATCTGTTCGATATCATGGGCAGTAGAGGCCTAACGGGAGACCCTCGTTCGGTAAAATGCTGTCCGTGTCAAGCAAAGGCCAGGGTATACCAGGACGTGACAACCGGTACACCCAAGACCGAGTAGCTGAGCAGCGTCAACAAAAGGCGTTGTAGATCCGGAAGGTGGGGAAAGGATTGATGGGATACACTGTCCTTCCTCAGTCTTGGGCTTCTCTAGAGAATATCCATCAACTGTGACGAGGCATAAAGCCATGGTTATCAAACGAGGAAAGCAATCTCGGCGCCGTAGCATGTCTATGACTGGTCGGTCGACAAGGCCGGAAATAGTTGAGTCCAGGAGGCATGTGTCACCCTAGTGCGGAGTTGGGGACCTCAGGAGAGAAAGTTGATGAGGGTCATACTTGGTGAGTAACGGGTATGACTACTATCTAAGGAGGAGTGAAGCACTGCCTTGTGACCGGGGATTGTGTGACCTTCGGACCAAGTGACCACAATGAGATCAACCATCCTAAATGTGAAGTACAATTCCTTGAAACGCCCCAATGTCTTTGGGCCACGCCCTGGAATTGCATGGATCATAGACGGATCATCAGTGTGCCTATGACCGAAACGAATGTTAACAACAGTTATGACCTAACCGAATAACCTCACCCCTTTGTTATTATTGATTGTGTTTATTTCTTGTGCAGCATATACAGATTGAGAATTGTGACACCTCAGTTTGTCAACGGAGAACAAAGTGGTTCCTCACTCCCTGTGGGATTCGACCCTACGCTTACCGCTAAGACTAAGTCCTTGTCGTGAGAAGTAGGAGCGTGTATTGTCCGTACTGGGCTTACACAGGTATTTTGTCCGCACCGCACGACGGGTGTGTGCCAAAATTGGCGCCGTTGCCGGGGAGTGACGCGCAACAATTTTGTTCTCTCCTCATTCCATCTTCCGCTACTGGTGTATGCGTGGAACTCGTAGAGCTGTAAGAGCATTGGTGTTTGACCCTGATATTGATCGCACCGAAAGACGACTACGCGCAGGAGCACGGATAGCGAGACGCGAAGCTATGGCAGAAGATGCACCGCATGCAGAAGCCGTACCGGAGCAGACCCTCAGACAGTTGGCGTACCCAACTAACCTCAACTTGAGGCCGAACGGAATCACCTTACCCGCAAATCCGTTCGCACCTCGTCGGTATGAAATGAAGCCCTCATTGCTTCAAATCTTACCAAAGTTCAATGGATATCAAGGGGATGACCCTCATACTCATCTTCAAGATTTTGAGATGACAATCATGCACCAATCAAACGATGAGCAGCAAGAGTATGTCAAGTTGATAATCTTCCCTTTTACCTTGGTGGACAACGCAAGAAGATGGCTGTATGATCTACCCGAGGGTAGTGTTACTACATGGGCACAACTGCAACAGGCTTTCTTGGAGGAATTCTTCCCAGCAGCACGAGTAGAGCGGATGCGGTGGGACATCCGAAGCATCAGGCAAGATGGGCTAGAATCCTTCTACGAATACTGGACGAGATTTAAGAGAATGTTAAGCAATTGCCCCCATCACCAAATCTCTCCAAAAGATCAGGTGGAGGGTTTTGTAAAGGGCATGCGGAGGAACGATCGCAGTCTGGTCCTAGCAGCTTGTAATGGATCATTGATGAGCAAAACCCCGTTGGAGATCTTCCAACTATTGGGCACCATGGCAGAAGAATCACGTGATGAAGGACATGAGAGGAATCTGGAGAAACCAAGGAAGGCTGAGGAAAAAGAGGAGATGTCTAAATTAGAAAAGACAATGGAGAAGAGCATGAATGAACTCAAGGAACTTCTCTCGGGCTTGACTATACCGAAGAAGATTCGCCAGTGTGGCTTATGCGATGCCACTGGACACCAATCTGAAAATTGTCCAAATTTTGGTGAGGATATTGTTGATGTCAACGCCATTGGAGGACATGATGGGAATCCACGGAAGTACGATCC